>NC_133326.1:8954721-9580916 GCF_042186555.1 Aquarana catesbeiana | reverse complement strand
ACATCCTGGACTCTCACACCTCAGATCACTGTCCCCCCCCCTGCTCATCTGCCCCACCACTGTACCCCCCCCCTGCTCATCTGCCCCACCACTGTCCCCCCCTGCTCATCTGCCCCACCACTGTACATCTGCCCCACCACTGTACATCTGCCCCACCACTGTACATCTGCCCCACCACTGTACATCTGCCCCACCACTGTACATCTGCCCCACCACTGTACATCTGCCCCACCACTGTACATCTGCCCCACCACTGTACATCTGCCCCACCACTGTACATCTGCCCCACCACTGTACATCTGCCCCACCACTGTCCCCCCCCTGCTCATCTGCCCCACCACTGTACATCTGCCCCACCACTGTACATCTGCCCCACCACTGTACATCTGCCCCACCACTGTACATCTGCCCCACCACTGTACATCTGCCCCACCACTGTACATCTGCCCCACCACTGTACATCTGCCCCACCACTGTACATCTGCCCCACCACTGTACATCTGCCCCACCACTGTCCCCCCCCTGCTCATCTGCCCCACCACTGTACATCTGCCCCACCACTGTACATCTGCCCCACCACTGTACATCTGCCCCACCACTGTACATCTGCCCCACCACTGTACATCTGCCCCACCACTGTACATCTGCCCCACCACTGTACATCTGCCCCACCACTGTACATCTGCCCCACCACTGTACATCTGCCCCACCACTGTACATCTGCCCCACCACTGTACATCTGCCCCACCACTGTACATCTGCCCCACCACTGTACATCTGCCCCACCACTGTCCCCCCCCTGCTCATCTGCCCCACCACTGTCCCCCCCCTGCTCATCTGCCCCACCACTGTCCCCCCCCTGCTCATCTGCCCCACCACTGTAACCCCCCCCATACCACCCCCCCTGCACATCTGCCCCACCACTGTACTCCCCCCCGCACATCTGCCCCACCACTGTCCCCCCCCTGCACATCTGCCCCACCACTGTCCCCCCCCTGCACATCTGCCCCACCACTGTACTCCCCCCCGCACATCTGCCACACCACTGTACCCCCCTGCACCCCCCCACCACCACTGTACCCCCCCTGCTCATCTGCCCCACCACTGTAACCCCCCGTACCCCCCCGCACATCTGCCCCACCACTGTACCCCCCTGCACCCCCCCACCACCATTGTACCCCCCCCTGCTCATCTGCCCCACCACTGTAACCCCCCCGTACCCCCCCGCACATCTGCCCCACCACTGTACTCCCCCCCCCTGTACCACCACCCCTGCACATCTGCCCCACCAATGTATCTCCTGCACATCTGTCTCACCTCTGTACCCCCCCTGCTCTCCTGCCCCACCACTGTAACCCCCCTGCACATCTGCCCCACCACTGTACCCCCCTCCCTGCTCATCTGCCCCACCACTGAACCCCCCACCACTGTAACCCCCCCCTGTACCACCACCCCTGCACATCTGCCCCACCAATGTACCTCCTGCACATCTGTCTCACCTCTGTACCCCCCCTGCCCCATCACTGTACATCTGCCCCACCACTGTAACCCCCCCCTGTACCACCCCCCCTGTACCACCCCCCCTGCACACCTGCCCCACCACTGTATCTCCTGCACATCTGTCTCACCTCTGTACCCCCCCCCCCCTGATCATCTACCCCACCAATACACCTCCTATTACATCTACCCCACTGCTCTACCCCCCTGCTTTTCTACCCCAGCACTGAACCCCCTTCTCATCTCTTCCACCTCTGAACTCCTCCTGCTTATTTTCCCCACCGTTGTACCCTCTTCTCATCTATGATATGCAGAGCAGTGAAATAAAGTGGTTTGTAGAGTAATAAAAACCGCAGAGGCGATCAAATACCACCAAAAGAAAGCTCTATTTCTGGGGGGGGGTGAAGGGACATCAATTTTGTTTGGGTACATTGTCGCACGACTGCGCAATTGTCAGTTAAAGCAACGCAGTGCCGTACCGCAAACACTGGCCTGGTCATTCGGGGGGTGGGGGTAGATGTTCCGAAGCGCATAAATTCATTCCTGCACTAGTCCCGACTTTTATGCGACACGAGAGCCGAAGATTTCAATGTAAAAAAAAAAAAAAAAAAAAAAACACACTAAAAGGAGGCACCTGAAAGATAAAGATTGCGACATGCGTGCGATTTTTTGTAGAGCTCAGATCGCATCAAGTCACAATTGGGAAAAAATAAATAAAAAATGTCAGAATTTTGAAGTGACAGAAGGGAGAATGGAGGGGGGAGGGGAGCCGGAGGGGGGAGGGGAGCCGGAGGGGGGAGGGGAGGTTCGGCAAAGCTTTGCGTCTCGTGCAGCTTAGAAGCGACCCAAATCCCAGCGAAGCCCAATATTTATTATTATTATTATAAATCTGAGCATGCGCAGCGGGCTGGTCTACTGCACAAATAAAGTATAAAAACAAAACAAAAAACCCCAAACATTTATGGGAGGGGGAGGAGCTGAAGCACAAGATGACATTTGGGGTTCAGGTCTCTATAGGGAGGGGGAGGGGCGGCCCCTTCAGAGATATGTGAAGCTTCACAAATAAAATCACCACAAGCTGACATCAGAGGCTTCTCACACAGGCCAGGGGAGGGGAACACACAGGTGGGGGGGGGGGGGGTGATAGTCACCTTCAGTCCGGTCCCCGGTTCTCCTCCGGTCACATCCCCTCCGCCGTCACCTCAACACAGACTCCGCGCCCAATCCATTCGGCAGCAAGTGACATCATCACACGGCGCGACACGGACGGGCACCGCCCCCTGGCAACGCGATGTGGATACCGCGCCTAGGAATTACGTCACTGGCGCATTTGGTGTAATCAGCTGATCAGAGCAACGTGACTGTCTGCGCCGTCCTGGCCACTCCCTCTCCTTGCCTTTCTGTCCCGCCCCTTCACCCACAGATTACTTTTCCCCGCCCACCACTCCACTTCCATCACCACTTTTTCTTCCATTTATCACTCCTCCCTGCCCTTCCCATTCCTCCCTGCCCTTCCCATTCCTCCCGCCCTTCCCATTTCTCCCTGCCCTTCACATTCCTCCCGTCCTTCCCATTCCTCCCTGCCCTTCACACACCTCCCTGCCCTTCCCACTCCTCCCTGTCCTGTCCTTCCCACTCCTCCCTGCCCTTCCCACTCCTCCCGTCCTTCCCACTCTTCCCTGCCCTTACCACTCTTCCCTGCCACCTCCACACCTCCCTGCCCTTACCACTCTTCCCTGCCACCTCCACACCTCCCTGCTCTTACCACTCTTCCCTGCCACCTCCATGCCCTTACCACTCTTCCCTGCCACCTCCCTGCCCTTACCACTCTTCCCTGCCACCTCCACACCTGCCTGCCCTTACCACTCTTCCCTGCCACCTCCACACCTGCCTGCCCTTACCACTCTTCCCTGCCACCTCCACACCTCCCTGCCCTTACCACTCTTCCCTGCCACCTCCACACCTGCCTGCCCTTACCACTCTTCCCTGCCGCCTCCCCTCTCCATGCCCTTACCACTCTTCCCTGCCACCTCCACACCTGCCTGCCCTTACCACTCCTCCCTGCCACCTCCACACCTCCCTGCCCTTACCACTCTTCCCTGCTGCCTCCACACCTCCCTGCCCTTACCACTCTTCCCTGCTGCCTCCACACCTCCATGCCCTTACCACTCTTCCCTGCCGCCTCCACACCTCCATGCCCTTACCACTCTTCCCTGCCACCTCCACACCTCCCTGCCCTTACCACTCTTCCCTGCTGCCTCCACACCTCCATGCCCTTACCACTCTTCCCTGCTGCCTCCACACCTCCATGCCCTTACCACTCTTCCCTGCTGCCTCCACACCTCCCTGCCCTTACCACTTTTCCCTGCTGCCTCCACACCTCCATGCCCTTACCACTCTTCCCTGCTGCCTCCACACCTCCATGCCCTTACCACTCTTCCCTGCTGCCTCCACACCTCCCTGCCCTTACCACTCTTCCCTGCCACCTCCACAACTCCCTGCCCTTACCACTCTTCCCTGCCACCTCCACAACTCCCTGCCGCCTCCACACCTCCCTGCCCTTACCACCTCCCTGCCCTTACCACTCTTCCCTGCCACCTCCACAACTCCCTGCCGCCTCCACACCTCCCTGCCACCTCCACACCTCCCTGCCCTTACCACCTCCCTGCCCTTACCACTCTTCCCTGCCACCTCCACAACTCCCTGCCGCCTCCACACCTCCCTGCCACCTCCACACCTCCCTGCCACCTCCACACCTCCCTGCCCTTACCACCTCCCTGCCCTTACCACTCTTCCCTGCCACCTCCACAACTCCCTGCCGCCTCCACACCTCCCTGCCCTTACCACTCTTCCCTGCCACCTCCACACCTCCCCACCCTTACCACCTCCCTGTCCCTACCACTCTTCCCTGCCACCTCCACACCTCCCCGCCCTTACCACCTCCCTGTCCCTACCACTCTTCCCTGCCACCTCCACAGCTCCCTGCCCTTACCACTCTTCCCTGCCACCTCCACAACTCCCTGCCCTCACCACTCTTCCCTGCCACCTCCACACCTCCTTGCCCTTACCACTTCCCTGCCGCCTCCACACCTCCCTGCCCTTACCGTTCTTCCCTGCCGCCTCCACACCTCCCTGCCCTTACCGTTCTTCCCTGCCGCCTCCACACCTCCCTGCCCTTACCACTCTTCCCTGCCGCCTCCACACCTCCATGCCCTTACCACTCTTCCCTGCTGCCTCCACACCTCCATGCCCTTACCACTCTTCCCTGCTGCCTCCACACCTCCATGCCCTTACCACTCTTCCCTGCCGCCTCCACACCTCCATGCCCTTACCACTCTTCCCTGCCACCTCCACACCTCCCTGCCCTTACCACTCTTCCCTGCCGCCTCCACACCTCCCTGCCCTTACCACTCTTCCCTGCCACCTCCACACCTCCCTGTCCCTACCACTCTTCCCTGCCCTTACTACTCTTCTCTGTCCTTACCACTCTTCCCTGAACCTACCATTCTTCTCTGCACTTACCGCTGCTCCCTGCCCTTCACCACCCTTTCCTTCCCTTCACCACTGTTTCCTGCCCCTCCCATTCCTCGCTGCTCTTTCCTCTCCTCCCTGCTCTTATCACTCCTCCCTTCTCACTCTTCCCTGCCCTCACCACTCTTCCCTGTCCTTCTCATTCCTCACTGTCCTTATTACTCTTCCCTGCCACCTTCTCCTCCTTACCACTCTTCCCTGCCCTTACCGTTCCTCCCTGCCCTTCACCACTCCTCCCTGTCTTTCCCACACCTCCCTGTGCTTATCACTGCTCTCCGCCCTTATCACTCGTCCCTGTCCTTACAAGTGTTCCCCTGCCCTTATCATTCTTCAACCCCCCCCTCCCCCACCACCACATCATTTCAACAGCCCCTCCTCCCAAACACACAGCAATACCACCCCCTCCCCCCACCTGGAACTTCTGTCACTGCTGCACTTGTCACCATCCCCCCTTCCCACCCCCACCCTTACCCATCTGGAAGGGGCACACATGTTCTATCTCCCATATAAAATACTTTCAGTTTTTCTCCCTGTCAGTCAGTATCAGATGATTTCTTCATTGCTCTGAGATAGCTGAGTAGTTTAGAACCCCTTTAAATCTCGGGGTGCTTTGTGAATTTATTTCTGAGAGAGATATAATAAAGACCAATCACTGCTCTCTCTCTCCTTGTGACTGGTCTTGTCTCCGCCCCCTCCTGTACTTTTCTGCAAAAAACCCCCCTAGTGGGTGGAGCCTGCTGGGTCCCTCCCACCGCTCCCTATACTAGTAATGTGTTGCAAAGTGATGAGGTCACGGCTACTTTTATTCAGCAATATCTGGCATTTTAAAAAAATGTGGAGCGCACAAAGTGAATGTACACTCTGCGGACACTTTATTAGGTACACCTGTTCAATTGTTCGGTAACACAAATTGCTGATCAGCCAATCACATGGCAGCAACTCAATGCATTTTGACATCTAGATGTGGTGAAGACGACTTGCTGAAGTCCAAACCGAGCATCAGAATGGGGATGAAAGGGCGACTTTGAACGTGGCATGGTTGTTGGTGGCAGACGGGCCGGTCTGAGTATTTCTGGGATTTTCACACACAACCATCTCTCGGGATTACAGAGAATGGTGGGAAAAAGAGAAAATATCCAGTGAGCGGCAGTTGTGTGGAGGAAAATGCCTTGTTGATGTCAGAGTAGAATGGGCAGACTGGTTCCAGATGATAGAAAGACAACAGTAACTCCAATAACCTCTCGTTACACCCAAGGTATGCAGAATACCATCTCTGAACACACAACACATCCAACCTTGAAGCAGATGGGCTACAGCAGCAGAAGACCACACCGGGTGCCACTCCTGCCAGCTAAGAACAGGAAACTGAGGCTACAGTTGGCACAGGATCACCAAAATTGGACAATAGAAGATTGGAAGAACGTTGCCTGGTCTGATGAGTCTGGATTTCATCTGCAACATTCAGATCTTGGGGTCAGAATTTGGCGCCTGGATCCATCCTGTCTTGTATCACCGGTTCAGACTGGTGGTGGGGGTGTAATGGTGTGGGGGATGGGATATCACCGGTTCAGGCTGGTGGTGAGGGTGTAATGGTGTGGGGGATGGGATATCACCGGTTCAGACTGGTGGTGGGGGTGTAATGGTGTGGGGGATGGGATATCACCGGTTCAGGCTGGTGGTGGGGGTGTAATGGTGTGGGGGATGGGATATCACCGGTTCAGGCTGGTGGTGGGGGTGTAATGGTGTGGGGGATGGGATATCACCGGTTCAGGCTGGTGGTGGGGGTGTAATGGTGTGGGGGATGGGATATCACTGGTTCAGGCTGGGGGTGGGGGTGTAATGGTGTGGGGGATGGGGTATGACCGGTTCAGGCTGGTGGTGGGGGTGTAATGGTGTGGGGGATGGGATATCACTGGTTCAGGCTGGGGGTGGGGGTGTAATGGTGTGGGGGATGGGGTATGACCGGTTCAGGCTGGTGGTGGGGGTGTAATGGTGTGGGGGATGGGATATCACTGGTTCAGGCTGGGGGTGGGGGTGTAATGGTGTGGGGGATGGGATATCACCGGTTCAGGCTGGTGGTGGGGGTGTAATGGTGTGGGGGATGGGGTATCACCGGTTCAGGCTGGTGGTGGGGGTGTAATGGTGTGGGGGATGGGATATCACCGGTTCAGGCTGGTGGTGGGGGTGTAATGGTGTGGGGGATGGGATATCACTGGTTCAGGCTGGGGGTGGGGGTGTAATGGTGTGGGGGATGGGGTATGACCGGTTCAGACTGGTGGTGGGGGTGTAATGGTGTGGGGGATGGGGTATGACCGGTTCAGACTGGTGGTGGGGGTGTAATGGTGTGGGGGGATGGGATATCACTGGTTCAGGCTGGGGGTGGGGGTGTAATGGTGTGGGGGATGGGGTATCACCGGTTCAGGCTGGTGGTGGGGGTGTAATGGTGTGGGGGATGGGATGTCACCGGTTCAGGCTGGTGGTGGGGGTGTAATGGTGTGGGGGATGGGGTATCACCGGTTCAGGCTGGTGGTGAGGGTGTAATGGTGTGGGGGATGGGGTATCACCGGTTCAGGCTGGTGGTGAGGGTGTAATGGTGTGGGGGATGGGGTATCACCGGTTCAGGCTGGTGGTGAGGGTGTAATGATGTGGGGGATGGGATATCACCGGTTCAGGCTGGTGGTGGGGGTGTAATGGTGGGGGGAATGGGGTATCACCGGTTCAGGCTGGTGGTGGGGGTGTAATGATGTGGGGGATGGGATATCACCGGTTCAGGCTGGTGGTGGGGGTGTAATGGTGTGGGGGATGGGGTATCACCGGTTCAGGCTGGTGGTGAGGGTGTAATGGTGTGGGGGATGGGGTATCACCGGTTCAGGCTGGTGGTGAGGGTGTAATGGTGTGGGGGATGGGGTATCACCGGTTCAGGCTGGTGGTGAGGGTGTAATGATGTGGGGGATGGGATATCACCGGTTCAGGCTGGTGGTGGGGGTGTAATGGTGGGGGGAATGGGGTATCACCGGTTCAGGCTGGTGGTGGGGGTGTAATGGTGTGGGGGATGGGGTATCACCGGTTCAGGCTGGTGGTGGGGGTGTAATGATGTGGGGGATGGGATATCACCGGTTCAGGCTGGTGGTGGGGGTGTAATGGTGTGGGGGATGGGGTATCACCGGTTCAGGCTGGTGGTGAGGGTGTAATGGTGTGGGGGATGGGGTATCACCGGTTCAGGCTGGTGGTGGGGGGGTGTAATGGTGTGGGGGATGGGATATCACCGGTTCAGGCTGGTGGTGGGGGTGTAATGGTGTGGGGGATGGGGTATCACCGGTTTAGGCTGGTGGTGGAGGTGTAATGGTGTGGGGGATGGGATATCACCGGTTTAGGCTGGTGGTGGAGGTGTAATGGTGTGGGGGATGGGATATCACCGGTTTAGGCTGGTGGTGGAGGTGTAATGGTGTGGGGGATGGGATATCACCGGTTCAGGCTGGTGGTGGGGGTGTAATGGTGTGGGGGATGGGATATCACCGGTTCAGGCTGGTGGTGGGAATGTAATGGTGTGGGGGATGGGATATCACTGGTTCAGGCTTGTGGTGGGGGTGTAATGATGTGGGGGATGGGGTATCACCGGTTCAGGCTGGTGGTGGGGGTGTAATGGTGTGGGGGATGGGGTATCACCGGTTCAGGCTGGTGGTGGGGGTGTAATGGTGTGGGGGATGGGGTATCACTGGTTCAGGCTGGTGGTGGGGGTGTAATGGTGTGGGGGATGGGATATCACTGGTTCAGGCTGGTGGTGGGGGTGTAATGGTGTGGGGGATGGGATATCACCGGTTCAGGCTGGTGGTGGAGGTGTAATGGTGTGGGGGATGGGATATCACCGGTTCAGGCTGGTGGTGGGGGTGTAATGGTGTGGAGGATGGGATATCACCGGTTCAGGCTGGTGGTGGGGGGTGTAATGGTGTGGGGGATGGGATATCACTGGTTCAGGCTGGTGGTGGGGGGTGTAATGGTGTGGGGGATGGGGTATCACCGGTTCAGGCTGGTGGTGGGGGTGTAATGGTGTGGGGGATGGGATATCACCGGTTCAGGCTGGTGGTGGGGGTGTAATGGTGTGGGGGATGGGATATCACCGGTTCAGGCTGGTGGTGGGGGGTGTAATGGTGTGGGGGATGGGATATCACCGGTTCAGGCTGGTGGTGGAGGTGTAATGGTGTGGGGGATGGGATATCACCGGTTCAGGCTGGTGGTGGGGTTGTAATGGTGTGGAGGATGGGATATCACCGGTTCAGGCTGGTGGTGGGGGGTGTAATGGTGTGGGGGATGGGATATCACTGGTTCAGGCTGGTGGTGGGGGTGTAATGGTGTGGGGGATGGGATATCACTGGTTCAGGCTGGTGGTGGGGGTGTAATGGTGTGGGGGATGGGATATCACCAGTTCAGGCTGGTGGTGGGGGTGTAATGGTGTGGGGGATGGGGTATCACCGGTTCAGGCTGGTGGTGGGGGTGTAATGGTGTGGGGGATGGGATATCACCGGTTCAGGCTGGTGGTGGGGGTGTAATGGTGTGGGGGATGGGGTATCACCGGTTCAGGCTGGTGGGGGGGTTGTAATGGTGTGGGGGATGGGATATCACCGGTTCAGGTTGGTGGTGGGGGTGTAATGGTGTGGGGGATGGGGTATGACCGGTTCAGGCTGGTGGGGGGGGTGTAATGGTGTGGGGGATGGGATATCACCGGTTCAGGCTGGTGGTGGGGGGTGTAATGGTGTGGGGGATGGGGTATGACCGGTTCAGGCTGGTGGTGGGGGTGTAATGGTGTGGGGGATGGGGTATCACTGGTTCAGGCTGGTGGTGGGGGTGTAATGGTGTGGGGGATGGGATATCACTGGTTCAGGCTGGTGGTGGAGGTGTAATGGTGTGGGGGATGGGATATCACCGGTTCAGGCTGGTGGTGGGGGTGTAATGGTGTGGGGGATGGGATATCACTGGTTCAGGCTGGTGGTGGAGGTGTAATGGTGTGGGGGATGGGGGTATCACCGGTTCAGGCTGGTGGTGGGGGTGTAATGGTGTGGGGGATGGGGTATCACCGGTTCAGGGTGGGGGTGTAATGGTGTGGGGGATGGGGTATCACCGGTTCAGGCTGGTGCCTGGGGTGTAATGGTGTGGGGGATGGGATATCACCGGTTCAGGCTGGTGCCTGGGGTGTAATGGTGTGGGGGATGGGGTATCACCGGTTCAGGCTGGTGGTGGGGGTGTAATGGTGTGGGGGATGGGATATGACCGGTTCAGGCTGGTGGTGGGGGTGTAATGGTGTGGGGGATGGGCTATCACCAGTTCAGGCTGGTGGTGGGGGTGTAATGGTGTGGGGGATGGGGTATCACCGGTTCAGGCTGGTGGTGGTGGAGGTGTAATGGTGTGGGGGATGGGGTATCACCGGTTCAGGGTGGGGGTGTAATGGTGTGGGGGATGGGGTATCACCGGTTCAGGCTGGTGGGGGGGTTGTAATGGTGTGGGGGATGGGATATCACCGGTTCAGGTTGGTGGTGGGGGTGTAATGGTGTGGGGGATGGGATATCGCCGGTTCAGGCTGGTGGTGGGGGTGTAATGGTGTGGGGGATGGGATATCGCCGGTTCAGGCTGGTGGTGGGGGTGTAATGGTGTGGGGGATGGGATATCACCAGTTCAGGCTGGTGGTGGGGGTGTAATGGTGTGGGGGATGGGGTATCACCGGTTCAGGCTGGTGGTGGGGGTGTAATGGTGTGGGGGATGGGATATCACAGGTTCAGGCTGGTGGTGGGGGTGTAATGGTGTGGGGGATGGGATATCACAGGTTCAGGCTGGTGGTGGGGGTGTAATGGTGTGGGGGATGGGGTATCACCGGTTCAGGCTGGTGGTGGGGGTGTAATGGTGTGGGGGATGGGATATCACCGGTTCAGGCTGGTGGTGGGGGTGTAATGGTGTGGGGGATGGGGTATCACCGGTTCAGGTTGGTGGTGGGGGTGTAATGGTGTGGGGGATGGGGTATGACCGGTTCAGGCTGGTGGGGGGGGTGTAATGGTGTGGGGGATGGGATATCACCGGTTCAGGCTGGTGGTGGGGGTGTAATGATGTGGGGGATGGGATATCACTGGTTCAGGCTGGTGGTGGAGGTGTAATGGTGTGGGGGATGGGGGTATCACCGGTTCAGGCTGGTGGTGGGGGTGTAATGGTGTGGGGGATGGGATATCACCGGTTCAGGCTGGTGCCTGGGGTGTAATGGTGTGGGGGATGGGGTATCACCGGTTCAGGCTGGTGGTGGGGGTGTAATGGTGTGGGGGATGGGCTATCACCGGTTCAGGCTGGTGGTGGGGGTGTAATGGTGTGGGGGATGGGCTATCAACGGTTCAGGCTGGTGGTGGGGGTGTAATGGTGTGGGGGATGGGCTATCACCGGTTCAGGCTGGTGGTGGGGGTGTAATGGTGTGGGGGATGGGATATCACCGGTTCAGGCTGGTGGTGGTAATGTAATGGTGTGGGGGATGGGATATCACCGGTTCAGGCTGGTGGTGGGGGTGTAATGGTGTGGGGGATGGGATATCACTGGTTCAGTCTGGTGGTGAGGGTGTAATGGTGTGGGGGATGGGATATCACCGGTTCAGGCTGGTGGTGGGGAGTGTAATGGTGTGGGGGATGGGGTATCACCGGTTCAGGCTGGTGGTGGGGGTGTAATGGTGTGGGGGATGGGGTATCACCGGTTCAGGCTGGTGGTGGGGGTGTAATGGTGTGGGGGATGGGCTATCACCGGTTCAGGTTGGTGGTAGGAGTGTAATGGTGTGGGGGATGGGCTATCACCGGTTCGGGTTGGTGGTAGAAGTGTAATGGTGTGGGGGATGGGGTATCACCGGTTCAGGCTGGTGGTGGGGGTGTAATGGTGTGGGGGATGGGGTATCCCCGGTTCAGGCTGGTGGTGGGGGTGTAATGGTGTGGGGGATGGGGTATCACCGGTTCAGGTTGGTGGTAGAAGTGTAATGGTGTGGGGGATGGGGTATCACCGGTTCAGGCTGGTGGTGGGGGTGTAATGGTGTGGGGGATGGGATATCACCGGTTCAGGCTGGTGGTGGGGGTGTAATGGTATGGGGGATGGGCTATCACCGGTTCAGGCTGGTGGTGGGGGGTGTAATGGTGTGGGGGATGGGGTATCACCGGTTCAGGCTGGTGGTGGGGGTGTAATGGTATGGGGGATGGGCTATCACCGGTTCAGGCTGGTGGTGGGGGGTGTAATGGTGTGGGGGATGGGGTATCACCGGTTCAGGTTGGTGGTAGAAGTGTAATGGTGTGGGGGATGGGCTATCACCGGTTCAGGTTGGTGGTAGAAGTGTAATGGTGTGGGGGATGGGGTATCACCGGTTCAGGCTGATGGTGGGGGGGGGGATATTTTCTTGGCACACTTTGGGCCGCTTAGTACCAACTGAGCATGGGAAGGGGATCACCGCTCCATTTGGAAATGTGGATATAGAACTCTCCTTGGAACTGGAACACAAGGTGCCGGCTAAGCATACAGCAACATGAGGCAAAAAGGAAGTTCTGGACAGCCGCTCTCTGGAACATAGCCTTTATTAGTAAAAAGTCCAACAGATACAAGCCACAGCAAAAAAAGGGACAAACGAGCTGACGCGTTTCACACTTAACAGTGCTTAGTCATAGCTGCCTTACCATCAAAAACAGTGCAATATATACAGTATACTAAAATATATATATATATCTCAATTGAGCATGGTTTAAACACCATGGCCTACCCGAGCAGTGGCGGACCGTGCACTGTGGGCGCAGGGGCGCTGCCCCCCCATCCATGCCCCCGACCCCTTTCAGGACGCCGGACGCATGGATTCCTATGGCGGGGGGGTGGTACTTTTTGAAGCACCTGATTAGAGGCTGAGGCTCTAATAGGCTTCAAAATAGGGTGGGCTCGGGGCGCAGAGAGTGCTCCCTGATCCCAACCAATTGTGTGGCGATAGCGAATTAATTTTCGCTATTTTCACACTAACCTTCCTCCCCGCCAATCAGGAGGCAGGGCGTCAGATTACCATTTCTTAGGGCGTCAGACCTGTTTCCTGATTGGCCAAAGTGCCAGGCCACTCTGTTGGATGGGCACAGTGGCTGCATATGATGGGCACAAGTGGCTGTGTTTGATGGGGGGTGTTCAGTATTTTTCAGTTTGTTTGCGCCCCCCCAAAACATTTTGTGCACCAGCCACCACTGTACCTGAGTATTGTTGCTGACCATGTCCATCCCTTTATGACTACAGTGTCCCCATCTTCTGATGGCTCCTTCCAGCAGGATAATGCACCATGTCACAAAGCTCCAATCATCTCACCACTGGACAATGAGGTCCCTGTCCTCCAATGGCCTCCACACTCATCACATCTCATCCAATAGAGGATCTTTGGGATGTGGTGGAGCGGGAGATCGGCATCATGGATGTGCAGCCGACAAATCTGCAGCAACTGCATGATATTATCATGTCACTATGGAGCAAAATCTCTAAAGAACGTTTCCATATATGTATATATTCCACCAAGAATGAAGGCAAAAGGGGGTCCAACCCGCTACTAGAAAGGGGGACCTAATAAAGGGGGTCTAACCCGCTAGACATGTGCACTGTCGAAAAATTCGTTCATTTTCGTTTAATTTGTTTTTTGTTTTTTTTTTCGTAAATTCGGAAATCCGAAAATAAGAAAGGAAAGTCTGAAAATTAGTAAGAATGAAAATTCAAAATAATAACTATTAAATTATAGATATTGGAATTTCCTTTCAACTTAGGCTGTTAGTGAACGTAACGAATACGAATTTATCCGAAGTCACGAATTATGCAAAGTAAAGAAACCCGCACAGATGTCTCCGGAATCGCCCCCTGAAGACGGGAATGAAAATCGCGCGAGTTCAGATTTCATTTCCACTCTAATGCCCCGTACACACGGTCGGACATTGATCGGACATTGATCGGACATTGATCGGACATTGATCGGACATTGATCGGACATTCCGACAACAAAATCCTAGGATTTTTTCCGTCGGATGTTGGCTCAAACTTGTCTTGCATACACACGGTCGCACAAAGTTGTCGGAAAATCCGATCGTTCCGAACGCGGTGACGTAAAACGCGTACGTTGGGACTATAAACGGGGCAGTAGCCAATAGCTTTCATCTCTTTATTTATTCTGAGCATGCGTGGCACTTTGGTGTCCGTTTATGAAGCAGTGAAATCTATTCACTGCTTCGTTCTCCGGCATTCACAGTGAAGATTTTTCTCCTCTGTGTGCCAGTTTATGAAGCTTTGTAGATCCCTCACCTTTGGAGGAGTGAAGTGATCTAAAAATGCTTCAAAGGGTGGAGAACGGCCCCTGATACTGGAATCTCGTGAGACTTTACGAGATCACAGCACCAGAAATTCACCGAAATACAAAGATGTCAGTTTATTAAGCAGTGATAAATCATCACCGCTCAATACACGGACAAACCACGTGGATTAATGTTAATAAAATAACGAGTCCCCATACATTAAATACATATGTATACACACACACACATTATATATACATGTATATACACAGCAGGCTTGAATGGAGGAGAAGATTTGGATGCCGCACACCGGATGTAGTCAAAAAACTTCACTTTATTGAAAAAATGGGATCATCAAAATAACAAGACTGTCATGCAGAAAGTACAGGTAAGCTGACGCGTTTCGCACTCAGGACTGAGTGCTTACTCATAGCTATGAGTAAGCACTCAGTCCTGAGTGCGAAACGCGTCAGCTTACCTGTACTTTCTGCATGACAGCACTCAGTCCTGAGTGCGAAACGCGTCAGCTTACCTGTACTTTCTGCATGACAGCACTCAGTCCTGAGTGCGAAACGCGTCAGCTTACCTGTACTTTCTGCATGACAGCACTCAGTCCTGAGTGCGAAACGCGTCAGCTTACCTGTACTTCCTGCATGACAGTCTTGTTATTTTGATGATCCCATTTTTTTCAATAAAGTGAAGTTTTTTGACTACATCCGGTGTGCGGCATCCAAATCTTCTCCTCCATTCAAGCCTGCTTTGTCTAGCATTCAGCCAGCACCTGGAGCTCTTCTGCTCTGAAACTTCCACTTACACCTGGGTCAGTGTCAGCCTGAGCGGTGGAAACACTTTCTTTGCATGTATATACACACACATGATATATATATACATATACACATTATATGTATATATATATATGTATACACATAAATATGACAGGGGGACATGCTTACAGTGTTGGGGGGTCTGAACGAGGCATAAGGAAGTTAAAAATCTTCCTCCTTCCCCCTCAGATCCCCCCCAGATTTCCTCTTCACTCCCCGGTTCACCACCTCTGAGCTGGTGAACCTGGGAGTGTGAATTCTGAGACAGATCGCCAGTGAAGCGGTGAGATCACCGCTTCATAAACTGGGCGTTACTGTGTCATTCAATGAGGATTCTCCGTGTGTAGAGATAATCGGCGGGAGAACAAGTTCAAATATGTTCTCCCCCCGATTATCACTGTTTCATAAACTGTTTATGGACTGTGATCAGCGGCGATCCTCGGGATCACCGCTGATCACTGCTTCATAAACGGACACCTTTGTGCGTCGGATTTGTGTACACACGGTCGGAATTTCCGACAACAAGGTCCTATCACACATTTTCCGTCGGAAAATCCGACCGTGTGTACGGGGCATAAGTGTGGACCTGGGCTCAAAGTAGTCCCTGTACTACTTTGGTCCGACATTCATGCGAGTTGAGGTCCCATAGACCTCAAGTTTACACAGGCATTCCCTTAAATCGTGATAAAATTGTACGACTTTTAAGTCGCGGCAGTGTGAAAGTAAATAGGAAGATGTATTATATTTACTTGTTTTATACTTTTTTTTTTACAATTTTTCAATTGCTTCCTGGTTTCTGGCCTAGGAGTCTTCTTGGGAGGAAGGGATTTTCAGCTAGGAACTTCCTCCTGGTGTATTACATTGATTTCAATGGGCAGGAGTGGTGAAGGAGCGGTGTATACTCCTCTCCTTCACCGCTCTGAAGATGCTGCTAGCAGGACTTTTTTTTCCCGTCCTGCTAGCGCACAACTCCAGTGTGAAAGCCCTCGGGGCTTTCACACTGGAATGAAAGCAGCGGCTGTTTCGGGTCGGTTTGCAGGCGCTATTATTAGCGCAATAACGCCTGCAAACCGCCCCAGTGTGAAAGGGCACTTACAGTGTATCATTACCGCTTACTGATTGATAGCTAGAGGTTTCAGCACACATTACGGCTCACTGGTTATGTGCAAGAGGTTACAGCACATGATTTCTGCATGTTGATTGGTTGCTAGAGGTTACTGCACATCATTACTGCTCACTGATTGGTTGCTAGAGCTTACAGCACATCATGTCCTTACTGCCTGCACGCCATGGACTGGGGAGGTGAGGGGACCCATCAATAGACAGAAAACTCCACTCCTAGGGATCCTAGAACTCCTGGGATCAGTGACAGTGCTGGGGGGAGGGGAGGGTGTAATCAATGGCAATGCTGATTTCTTTTACCAACTACCAATATAAAGAGGAGTTTCAACATTGGCCACCAATGTAATAGGGGTTTTGCACTGGCCACTAATGTAATAGGGGTTTACACTGACCACTAATGTAATAGGGGTTTACACTGACCACTAATGTAATAGGGGTTTACACTGACCACTAATGTAATAGGGGTTCACACTGACCACTAATGTAATAGGGGTTTACACTGACCACTAATGTAATAGGGGTTCACACTGACCACTAATGTAATAGGGGTTCACACTGACCACTAATGTAATAGGGGTTTACACTGACCACTAATGTAATAGGGGTTTACACTGACCACTAATGTAATAGGGGGTTCACACTGACCACTAATGTAAAGGGGTTTTGCACTGGCCACTAATGTAATAGGGGTTTACACTGACCACTAATGTAATAGGGGTTCACACTGACCACTAATTTAATAGGGGTTCACGCTGACCACTAATGTAATAGGGGTTCACGCTGACCACTAATGTAATAGGGGTTCACGCTGACCACTAATGTAATAGGGGTTCACACTGACCACTAATGTAATAGGGGTTCACACTGACCACTAATGTAATGGGGATTTACACTGACCACTAATGTAATGGGGATTTACACTGACCACTAATGTAATGGGGATTTACGCTGACCACTAATGTAATAGGGGTTCACACTGACCACTAATGTAATAGGGGTTCACACTGACCACTAATGTAATAGGGGTTTACACTGACCACTAATGTAATAGGGGTTCACACTGACCACTAATGTAATAGGGGTTCACACTGACCACTAATGTAATAGGGGTTCACGCTGACCACTAATGTAATAGGGGTTTACACTGACCACTAATGTAATAGGAGCATTCACAGTAACCACCAATGTAAGGAGGGATTTACACTGACCACCAATGTAGGGGGACCTTCCCACTGGCCACTGGTGTGAATGAAGAATGAAAGGATTGTACACCAAGCCCCAATATAATGAGAAGATTTACACTGTTTACCAATGTGACTGAGACATTTAGCCTGCTTTCACATTTGCGTGTGTCGGGAACGCATGCCAAATCGCTTTCCTAAAACCCGAGAAAGGTGGTGCCCTTTATCAGATACACAGCAGTGCCATTAATTGTTAATGACAACCTCACGCATCTGCTGAGATGTGCTGTGGAACCGTCTGATTTTGTAGGGACTTTCTTTCGCATTTCTAGTGCATAGAGTAGCCCTTTGAAATGAATGGGTTGCCCTACACATGAACTACATCTTTATCCACTCTGTCAGTACACCTTTGCATCCTAAAACCTCTGCTAACCTCTGCACCCCAAACCTCCCCCATCCTCCCTACTCCAATCCCCCCCCCCTATAATTCGACCTGCCTCCTCTGCTCATCCTTGCACCCACCTTCCTTACCTCTATACACCCCCTCCTTGCTCACCTGTGCACCCCAAACTGTAATTCCTTCTCTGCCTAACTCTGCACACCCCACACTACCCCCCCCCTCCCCACCAATTTACTTACCTTTGTAGAACAGGCCGATGTTAGGCTTAATGACCACAGTTGTAGGCAGGACCAGCATTCAGTATAGGTGATGGTGGATATGACCTCAGGGGGGCATGATATACATATGAATACCGCCTATATTTACATATTAATGCCGCCGGTCCACGGCTATTTACATATCAATGCCGGTTATTTACATGTAAACACAGGGTCTGCAGGTGGGTCATCTGTATATGGCAATAGGGCAGAGCTGGGCAGCTTTAGCAGCAGCACTTCACACTGAGATATCGGGACAAAGCACGGGACTAAAACTTCAAGGGATGAGGAAATTTAAGCTGGGATAGTATGAGGCAGATGCTTTGGGCCCCACAATGATGGGGCCCAGGGCAGCTGCCTCTTTTGCCCTGCCTTAAAGATTGCCCTGGTCTTGGTAATACTACTTCTGTCACAGTCAGACTCAGAGACCAGTAGCTATAGCAGTAGTGAGGCTCCCACTGACCAGCTGGATAAGTTCACAAGCAGGTCACCAATCTGGTGAATGAATGATACGGGCTCACCCGAGGTGCCGGGTCTAAGTACTAACTGGTATGCACCAGATCTCCTGATTGTATTGCATGCAGTATTTGCTGCATGTTAGTATCAGGTTGCGGTCCTTAGGATCTCACCAACAGGAGGTGGGCAAGCTGGGGTCCAGTAGCAGATATAGCAGGTAGGGATCAAGCAGAAGCATAGTCAAGGAACAAGCCAAAGGTTCATAACAAGTGGTTGCGAAGATATGGATTTGAGCAGGAGTGACAAAAGCGAGGTATTGGCTTGAGAGAGCACAATAATCTGGCAAACAAGGAAGTACAAAGACATGGCTAAAATAGGAAGTTCATAGGAGGAGCAAAGAGTGCAAGTTCACCAGAAACAAGGTCCAGGACAAGTTTGCCCAGGAGCTGTGCAGCATCTCAGGCAGCTAAACAAGAAGAGATATCGCCAGACACAGCAGAGGTCGCCGGTTTAGATCTAGGTCCTAACAACATCATATTGACACACCGTAGACAACTGTGGGCTTCCAACCCTGTAGGAACAGTTTGATGAAGACACATTTCTGTTCCAGCATGACTGTGCCCCTGTGTACAAAGCAGGTCTATAAAGATATGGTGTGTCCAGTTTGATGTGAAGGAACTTGAGTGTCCTCCACAGAGGCCTGACCTCAACCCTACTGAACAAGACCTTTGAGATGAATCAGGACACAAACTGTGTGTCAGGTCTTCTCACCATCAGTACCTGACCTCACAAATATTCAATTGAAATGGGCACACATTCCTACAGACATGCTCCAAAATTCTGTGGAAAGCCTTCCCAGAGGAGTGTAGGTTGTAATAGCCAAAAGAAGGGGGGAGGGGAAGTGGTTTTGGAATGAGCTATACAATAATCTCATACAAGTGTGATGGTCAGGTCTCCAAAGGAGGTTTACTTTTGTAGCGCTGGTAGATTTGCAATCTACCGCACGTTAGGTAAATTTAGTAACTTGTTCGTTAGGAAGGTTAAGTTTGCCTCTGTTCCAGCTTGGCTGACGTTGTGTGTGTTTCCATGCTGACCGGTGGGTCTCGCTGTTATCACTGGTTAGTGTTGGAAAGGCAACGTGTTGAAGCGTATGGATGCTCTTCTGTCCCGGAAACAACTCAGTGGAGGTGGTCCTCCGAGTTGCATTCTGGGCGAGGATATTTATGGGACAGACGCCATATTTTGGGCGCCATATTTTTTCAGTCACCTGCTGGCCCTCCTGGCCGACAGGTATGTGTTAATTAGCTACCTCATGGCCCTCCGTTCCGGAGGCCCACGATACTGCGGCGCAGGGGTGGGTCCAGAGGCTTGTCTGGGGCCTACCACCGCGGCCGAGGAATGGTCCTGAGCTGTCGGTCCCGTGTGACGAAGCTGGACAACCGAGGAGATCCCAGGGGAGGACCCGTCTTGGAGGGATCACACAGCGTGCTGGTCTATAGAGGGGCCTGGTGACTCGGTTGGAGGACGTATTCGAAAGTAACTATACAGCATAGTGTTGCCGGGTTGGCTTAAAGGTTCAAGCACTGTGACTGACATTCATTACAGAAAATCTGATACATCCTGTGGCAGAGGATCGTACGGATTTTGTTCGCAAGCAAGTCTGTGGCAGAGACTTTGATTCGTGCTGCGTACTGGTTGCTAGGCTGGTGAGAGAGGCCTATCCAGGCGAGCAAGGAGTGTGTCCCACGAGGGGCGCGCATTCCACATAATTATCTGAATTCTACCCGAAAATTTGTTAAAAGAAACCCTACAGGAAGATGTTTGAGTTTCTTCTGCAGTTTCCCTTTCTTCTCTTTCCTGCTATTTCCTAAGTCAAGTGTTTAATAAAGCATTGAAAACGTACTCCAGTGTTGGTGCGTGTGTCGTCCAGAGGTAAACTCAACGGAACCCTAGACCCGGTGCCGGTGAAACAGAGGGAAGCAAAGTGAAGGTAACAAGCCCGCTTAAACCAGCAGCTCCACCATGAGTTATTGCTACACTTTGTTCAGCCACTACAGTGTTTCAAAGCTAGGAAGATCACGCTAATATTTACTATGTCAGCATTTTATGTTCCTTTGTCACCTTCCTGCTTATTGGACTTAATTTATGTCCACTGAACATGTATAAAGTCAAAAAAGAAAAGAAAAAAAACACAACTTGTTTTTATTAACATTGATGGCACGTGGTTTGCACATTCTGAATACTTTTTAAACCCATGAATAAATAACAGTAACCATTTGACACCACTATCAGCCGTTCTCTATTCACTTCTTTTCGTTGATATATTAGTTTTAATGCTAGACAACTTCAAAGCAAGTTTTAGTTTTAATGCTAGACTACTTCTATTGCTTAATGTAACACTATGAGGTTGATTTACTGAAGGCAAGCAGACTGTGCACTTTGCAAAATGCAGTTGCTCCAGAACTTAGTAAATGAGGTAAGGGTTCACTTTGCAAAGAATACCCAATTACGTGCAAGGAAAAAAAAAAAACAGCATTTTTGCTTGGACATGATTGCATGCTGGAAGTCAGCGGAGTTTCTGTGCTCATTTACTAAGCTCTGAAGCATCTGAAGAACCCAAAGATCACTGTGGCTGAGCTCCAGAGATGCAGTCGGGAGATGGAGGAAAGTTGTAGAAAGTCAAACATCACTGTAGCCCTCCACCAGTCGGGGCTTTATGGCAGAGTGGCCCAACAGAAGCCTCTCCTCAGTGCAAGACACATGAAAGCCCGCATGGAGTTTGCTAAAAAAACACCTGAAGGACTCCAAGATGGTGAAAAATAAGATTCTCTGGTCTGATGAGACCAAGATAGAACTTTTTGGCCTTAATTCTAAGCAGTATGTGTGGAGAAAACCAGGCACTGCTCATCACCTGTCCAATACAGTCCCAACAGTGAAGCATGGTGGTGGCAGCATCATGCTGTGGGGGTTTTTTTCAGCTGCAGGGAAAGGACGACTGGTTGCAATAGAGGGAAAGATGAATGCGGCCAAGTACAGGGATATCCTGGACGAAAACCTTCTCCAGAGTGCTCAGGACCTCAGACTGGGCCGAAGGTTTACCTTCCAACAAGACAATGATCCTAAGCACACAGCTAAAATAACGAAGGAGTGGCTTCACAACAACTCCGTGACTGTTCTTGAATGGCCCAGCCAGAGCCCTGACTTAAACCCAATTGAGCATCTCTGGAGAGACCTAAAAATGGCTGTCCACCAACGTTTACCATCCAACCTGACAGAACTGGAGAGGATCTGCAAGGAGGAATGGCAGAGGATCCCCAAATCCAGGTGTGAAAAACTTGTTGCATCTTTCCCAACTTTCTCCCATCTTCCGACTGCATCTCTGGAGCTCAGCCACAGTGATCTTTGGGTTCTTCTTTACCTCTCTCACCAAGGCTCTTCTCCCCCGATAGCTCAGTTTGGCCGGACGGACAGCTCTAGGAAGGGTTCTGGTCGTCCCAAACGTCTTCCATTTAAGGATTATGGAGGCCAATGTGCTCTTAGGAACCTTACGTGCAGCAGAATTTTTTTGTAACCTTGGCCAGATCTGTGCCTTGCCACAATTCTGTCTCTGAGCTCTTCAGGCAGTTCCTTTGACCTCATGATTCTCATTTGCTCTGACATGCACTGTGAGCTGTAAGGTCTTATATAGACAGGTGTGTGGCTTTCCTAATCAAGTCCAGTCGGTATAATCAAACACAGCTGGACTCAAATGAAGGTGTAGAACCATCTCAAGGATGATCAGAAGAAATGGACAGCACCTGAGTTATATATATGAGTGTCACAGCAAAGGGTCTGAATACTTAGGACCATGTGAGATTTCAGTTTTTCTTTTTTAATAAATCTGCAAAAATGTCAACAATTCTGTGTTTTTCTGTCAATATGAGGTGCTGTGTGTACAATATGGGGTGCTGTGTGTACAATATGGGGTGCTGTGTGTACAATATGGGGTGCTGTGTGTACAATATGGGGTGCTGTGTGTACAATATGGGGTGCTGTGTGTACAATATGGGGGGCTGTGTGTACAATATGGGGTGCTGTGTGTACAATATGGGGGGCTGTGTGTACAATATGAGGTGCTGTGTGTACAATATGGGGTGCTGTGTGTACAATATGGGGTGCTGTGTGTACAATATGGGGTGCTGTGTGTACAATATGGGGTGCTGTGTGTACATTAATGAGGAAAAAAAAAATGAATGGCAGGTCTGAAACTGGTGTTTGATTTTGTTTTCGTGTTTTTCCACAAGCGTGGTTACTTTTTTCTAATAATCGTAGTAAATCACTGTGTACAATATGTTGATCTCTAACATATTCTTTTTTGCCCTACCGTACTGCAATGCCACCCGTGTTCCTTCCCTGCCAAGAACAGTAATACTAAAAAAAAAATTACACAAAATTCTAGAATTCCGGACCACAGAATGGATAGTGACACATTTTGGGCACCTAAACCACCAATTTTCCTGCTTTAGTTGGGTCACATTTGTAGAAAAGTCTGTTTATGGCCCACATAGACATGGAGAAAGATCAGATTTACAGCGGGTAAGAAAAGTATTGAACACGTCACCATTTTTCTAGGTAAATAAATTTCTAAAGGTGCTTATGAAATTTTCCCCACGTGCCGGTAACAATCCATACATACAAAGACTCCAAAACGAATACGTTCAGAAAAGGAAGTTCTATGGAATAAAATAGAAGGACACAGGGGAAAAAGTATTGAATCTGCTAAACTGAAATGTATTTAATACTTGGTACAAGATCCTTTGTTGGTAATGACGGCTTCAAGACTCCTCCTGTATGGAGCTCAGGTGTGATTTTGGCCCATTCTTCCAAACACTCTTAAAATCCTGAAGGTTCTGTGGGCCTCTTCAATGAACTCGGATCTTTAGTTCTTTCCATGGATTTTCTATTAAATTCAAGTGAGGCGATTGGTTGAGCCATTCCAGCAGCTTTATTTTCTCTCTTTAAAACCAATGGAGAATTTCCTTGGTTTTGTGTTTGGGATCATTGTCTGGCTGAAATGTCCTCCCTCGTTTCATCTTCATCATCCTGGTAGATGGCAGCAGATTTTTATCACCATCCATCCTTCCTTCAATGAAATGAAGTTTGCCAGTACCGTATGCTGAAAAACAGCCCCGATGTATTATGGCATCCAAAGAGTTCAATGTTGGTCTCATCTGACCAGACTATATTCTCCCCGTATTTCACAGGCTTTTCTAAATGTTGTGCAGCAAACTTTAACCACATGCCGACCAACGCACGACGGTGTACGTCGGCACAATGGCACGGCTGGGCAAATGGGTGTACCGGTACGTCCCCTTTCAATCACGGCATTGTGGGCGCGAACTCCGTGACCGTGGGTCCCACGGACTCGATGTCCGCCGATGGCCCGCGATCGCGTCACGGAGCGGCAGAACGGGGAGATGCCTATGTAAACAAGGCATTTCCCTGTTCAGCCTAGTAACATGACAGAGATCTACTCCTCCCTGTCATCGGGAGTGGTGATCGCTGTCATGTCAGTGGTAGCCCATCCCCCCCACAGTTAGAAACACCTCCCTAGGACACACTTAACCCCTTCATCGCCCCCTAGTGTTTAACCCCTTCCCTGCCAGTGTCATTGACACAGCAATCAGTGCATTTTTATAGCACTGATCGCTGTATAAATGACAATGGTCCCAAAATAGTGTCAAATGTATCCGATGTGTCCGCCATAATGTCGCAGTCACGATAAAAATCGCAGATCGCCGCCATTACTAATTAAAGAAAAAAACTTTATAATAAAAATGCCATAAATCTACCCCCTATTTTGTAGACGCAATAACTTTTGCGCAAACTAATTAATATACGCTTATTGCGATTTTTTTTTTTTTTTTTAACAAAAATATGTAGAAGAATACATAGCGGCCTAAACTGAGAAAGAAATTCTTTTTTTTATATATTTTAGAGGGATATTTATTATAGCAAAAAGTAAAAAATATTCCTTTTTTTTTTTAAATTGTCGCTCTTTTTTTGTTTATAGCGTAAAAAATAAAAAACCGCAGAGGTGATCAAATACCACCAAAAGAAAGCTCTATTTGTGGGGAAAAAAAAGGACGTCAATTTTGTTTCAGTGCGATGTTGAATGACTGCGCAATTGTCAGTTAAAGCGACGCAGTGCCGAATCGCAAAAAGTGCTCTGGTCAGGAAGGAGGTAAATCTTTCCGGGGCTGAAGTGGTTAAACAAGGTTTAACATGCTTTTTCTTCAGCAATGGAGTGTTGCGTGGTGAGCGGTCATACAGGTCAATAAGTGCATTACTTATTGTTGTACCTGCTAATTCCAGGTCTTTCTGAAGCTCTCCACAAGTGGTCCTTGGTTCTTGGACAACTCTTCTGATAATTCTTTTAACTCTTCTGCCAGAAATCTTCTGAGGAGCACCTGGTCCTGGCCGGTTTATGGTAAAATGATGTTCTTGCCACTTCCGGATTATGGCCCCAACAGTTCTCACTGGAACATTCAGAAGTTTAGAAATCCTTCTGTAACCAATGCCATCAGTATGTTTTGCAACAATAAGGTTGCGAAGGTCTTGAAAGAGCTCTTTGCTTTTACCCATCATGAGATGTTTCTTGTGTGACACCTTGGTAATGACACCTTTTTATAGGCCATCAGGTGAGACCGAACCAGCTGACTGACAAGGGGCGGGATTGCTTTCGAATTACTGATAGATTTCAGATGGTGTCTTGGCTCTCCATACCTTTTTGCACCTCCCTTTCTTCATGTGTTCAATACTTTTTTCCCTGTGTCCTTCCATTTTATTACACAGAACTTCATTTCTGAACGGATTTGTTTTGGTGTCTTTGTATGTATGGATTGCTACCGATATGTGGGGACAATTTCATGTCAATAGAACCTTTACCAATAGATTTACCTAGAAAAATGGTGACGTGTTCAATACTTATTTTACTCGCTGTATATTAGAGTTTCCACCTGGAATATTTGCAGGCATCCAAAAACACTGCTCAGAGCTCCAAGGAAGAATACAAGCTAATCTTTGTAATTATGTTGGTGCTTCTTTCTGCCACTCAGTGGATGTTGTAGGTTCTCTGTGCAGCTCTAAAGACTCAGTACCCTTAGACCCCTTTCGCACCGACAGCGCGGGGGCTTCGGCGCTTTACCGTCGTTTTAGAGGCGCTTTACGGCCACTAGCGGGGCGCTTTTTAACGCCGAAGCGCTTCAGAGGCGCTGCCCACTGATTTCAATGGGCAGGGGCGCTTTAGGATACACCGCTCCTAAAGCCTCTTGACCACCTCCCGGCGCGCAGGCCGTTCGAGCACGGGAGGACGTCTATGGACGCCCTCCTGGGAAATTAGGTCCGCGTTGCAGCCGTCTTTCGGCTATAGCGCGGACCTAATTTGCCGGGAGGGCGTCCATAGACGTCCTCCTGTGCTTGAGCGGCCTGCGCGCCCCCCCCCCCCCCCCCTGCAGGGCGCACGTGGCACGCTCTGTGATCAGCTGTCAGCCAATGACAGCTGATCATGTGATGTAAACAGAGCCGGTAATCACCTATTTGTTCTCCTCGCGCTACCGTGAGCAGAGAAAAAAAAGCCGATCACCGGCGGCTGTGAGAGGGACATCAGTCCCGATCTCAGAGAGCCTTCTGTGCCACCTTCCAGTGCCCACAGTACCACCCATCAGTGCCACCTATAAATGTCACCAGTCAGTGCCTCATCACCAGTGCTGCCTATCAATGCCACCTACCAGTGTCCATCAGTGCCACCTATAAATGTCACCAGTCAGTGCCTCATCACCAGTGCTGCCTATCAATGCCACCTACCAGTGCCCATCAGTGCCACCTATAAATGTCACCTGTCAGTGCCTCATCATCAGTGTTGCCTATCAATACCACCTACCAGTGCCCATCAGTGCCACCTACCAGTGCCCATCAGTGACATCCATCAGCGCCACCCATCAGTGCCATCTTATCAGTGCAGCCTCATTAGCGAATATCAATGAAGGAGAAAAATTACCCGTTTGCAAAATTTTATAACAAACTATGAAACATGTTTTTTTCTTTTCTTAAATTTCTGTCTTTTTTTGTTTGTTTAGCAAAAAATAAACCCCCCCCCAGTGGTGATTAAATACCACCAAAAGAAAGCTCCATTTATGTGGAAAAAAAATGATAAAAAATTCATTTGGGTAAACTGTAGCATGACCGCGCAATTGTCATTCAAAGTGTAACAGCGCTGAAAGCTGAAGGTCTGGACAGGAAGGGGGTTTGCATGCCCAGTAAGCAAGTGGTTAAAGACTTTTTTTGACGTCCTGCCAGCGCACCGCCCCCAGTGTAAAAGCACTCGGGCTCTCATACTGGGATTGCAGATGAGACATTTTTCAGGCGCTATTTTTAGCGCTAAAGCGCCTGAAAAACATCTCAAGTGTGAAAGGGGTCCAAGATGGGACCTCAGTACTCTACATCAGTGAGAAATAGGTGTCAGGTGTTTAAAAATAAATATTCCCGTCTAGTTTGTGTTCGGGGAGCAAAAACAATTTTTTTGGTGTTGCTCACCCCCACATCCTTGTTTCTTGCTTAACCCACTTCAATCCCAGGCACTTTTACCCCCTTCCTGCCCAGGCCAATTTTCAGCTTTCAGTGCTGTCGCCCTGTGAATGACAATTGTGCGGTCATGCTACACTGTACCCGTTTGACATTTTTATCATTTATTTCACACAAATAGAGCTTTCTTTTGGTGGTATTTAATCACCATTGGGGGGGTTATTTTTTGCTAAACGAAAAAAAAAACGAAAATTTGGGAAAAACAAAACACATTTTTCTTTGTTTCGGTTATAAAATTTTGCAAATAAATAATCTTTTTTCATAAATTTAGGTCAAAGTGTATTCTGTTACATTTCTTTGGTGAAAATAAGCCAAATTAGCGTATATTATTGAGTCTGTAGGTCTGTAAGTTAAAGTCCACAATTTATGGGATATACAGTATCTCACAAAAGTAAGTACACCCCTCACATTTTTGTAAATATTTTCTTCTGTCTTTTCATGTGACAACACTGAAGAAATGACACTTGTCTACAATGTAAAGTAGTGAGTGTACAGCTTGTATAACAGTGTAAATTTGCTGTCCCCTCAAAATAACTCAACACACAGCCATTAATGTCTAAACCGCTGGCAACAAAAGTGAGTACATTGTAGCAAAGTGTCATTTCTTCAGTGTTGTCACATGAAAAGATAGAAGAAAATATTTACAAAAAGGTGAGGGGTGTACTTACTTTTGTGAGATACTGTATATCTGAAAATTGATCAATCCTGATGCACTGACGGCCGATCTCATTTCTTGAGGATGGAAAACACCAGGACAGTACAAATACCCCCCCAAATCACCCCTTTGGAGTGACACCCGGCTCCTAAAACCGTTAGTATAGCGGTTGTGCAATCAGACTGTATAGTTTATGGCTCCAGCTGTACACATCCGTTCTTTGAATATATTCTACTCATTTTTAAATATTTATTCTTATTAGATTTATATTTTAATCAGAATGTATTATTTTAATGATTATGATCGCTACTATTTTAATATTTTTTTTTTTTTTACCCATTTGATGAACTGAGAAATGGTATGGTTTATCATCCACATTTTCATATTTGTCTGAGATTTTTATATAATGATTATCTATTCATTGGTACCTGAAATTAGTTGCTATATTTTCTATACTATCGGCTATTGGGTATTTCGTGTTAAATGTGACCCCGAGGAGGGGATATTGTATTGATATTGGATTCGTAGTTGTCATGTTTTTGCTAGCCCACATGAAGTGGCCCTTTTGGACCCCCGAAAAACACATTGGCCACTTCTTGGATCGTCCCCTTGACTTTTATTGGAATAAAGTCGTATCTGGGCCCCTTAGCAGTGGTGTGGTGCTTCAATTTCCATTTTTGGTACATTACACTACCAGCCAAGAAGACCACGGAGATCCTCTGAGGTGTAGGACGCTGCCTGCTCAGGATCCAGATTATTTATATCAACATCAATACTTAAGGATAGCAATACCAGTGAGATAACCATACGGGTCCAGCACTATTTTTCCACTTTCCTCAACTGCCCAAAGCCAAGATGGCGGCATTGATAAGCTGGAACCCTGAGAAGAGTCAGCTGCGTAGAAGACAGCACAGAGCTGCATGGACAGGTAAGTATCTGTTTTGTAAAAGTACCTGTAGCTGCTGAATTAGAATGTGATCCTTCTCCGGTGAAGTTCCTCCTTGACCCCTTGATGCCGACATAACACATATATGCGGCCCCACTGGACTGGGCTTTTTTTCCGAGGGGCCGCATATATGCACAGCACGCTCCCAGCACAAGGACCGGAATCTCCCTGAGACCCCCGTACTAACGACTGGGACCCGGAACTCCCAATTGCGGGTGATCAGTCACTGTGAAGCCCGCCCCCTGTGTGTCTCTCTGTGAATGGAGGAGAGAGATACATTGTATCTCTCTGTCCTTGCAGAGAGAAAAAAAAGTGTGTACAAAAAAATTTTAAAAAATAAAAAATAAAGAAAAAAACACCTCGATCGAACCAGGGTTGGTAGTTGGGTCAAAGGTTAAGATCAGGGTCAAAGGTCAGGGTCAGTATATTGTGGGCAGGATTTTTTTTTTAATGTTTAAAATTAGTATCAGTGTGTTTTAGGTAGGACAAAAAAAAACAAAAAACAAAAAAAAAAAAACTGCGCAGTATTGTTTCTGGGCTGTACTACGTGTGCAAACAACAAATAACATACACATAGGTGGTATCGCTGCGATCGTCAGAAGCAGGAGAATTTATTTTGGGTTGTTTCTCTGCTTGGCTACCACAGTGATCAGTCACTGTGAAGCCCGCCCCTGTGATTCTCTCTGTGAATGGAGGAGAGTGATATCTCTCTGTCCTTGCAGAGAGGAAAAAAAAGTGTGTGCAAAAATAAATAAAAAAAAAAAAAAAAAAAAAAAACACCTCGATCAAACCAGGGTTAGTAATTGGGTCAAATGTCATGATCAGGGTCAAAAGGTCAGGGTCAGTATATTGTGGGCAGGATTTTTTTTTTATTTAATTAGTATCAGTGTGTTTTAGGTAGGACAAAAAAAAAAACCTCAAAATGCGCAGTATTGTTTCTGGGCTGTACTATGTGTGCAAACAACAAATAACGTACACATATGTGGTATCGCTGTGATCGTCAAAACCAGGATAATTTTTTTTGGGTTGTTCTTTGGTGGTAGGTTATGGTAGTAACAAGAAATATACAGCTAAATTTAAAAAAAATATTTATTTTTCTACTACTTTGGCCCAGTTTTCCTTTATTAATAATAATAATAATAATAAAAAAAAATCAGGAGATATCCATTACCATTTACCACCAAATGAAAGCCCAACTTGTCCTGAAAAAAACGCGGTGTAATCCACCTGGATGCACAAAGTAGTTTTGATGATATGTACGATGTTACAATAGAGATAAAACTTTTTCGCAGAAGAGAGTTTAACAAGACTCGTGGACACTCATTTAAATTAGAAGAAAAGAGGTTTAACCTTAAACTACATAGAGGGTTCTTTACTGTAAGAGTGGCAAGGATGTGGAATTCCCTTTCACAGGCGGTGGTCTCAGCGGGGAGCATCGATAGTTTCAAAAAACTATTAGATAAGCACCTGAATGACCGCAACATACAGGGATATACAATGTAATACTGACATATACACATAGGTTGGACTTGATGGACTTGTGTCTTTTTTCGACCTCACCTACTATGTAACTATGTTACTAACACATGTCAAAGTTGAAAAATAGTGCTTAGGCATGAAGATTTGTTTTTTACCCTTTAGGCGTGAAGGGGTTAAAATGTTTCTTCTCTCATTTTGTTTGACAGACATTGTGAACAGGCTGTGTTGGTGGTAACCCTGAGTTAAAAGATTTATTAGCGAGAGGTAATCAGGAAACACTTTATAGTACAAAAAAAATAAAGAAACCAAAAGGTAGCTGCAAATTTTTCTTAAAACCCACCGCTGGACTCCTGTATAACACATTCTTGTGACCAGTCCGTTTAATTTTTTTTTTTTTTTTTTCCTCAAACCAGCTACAAAATTTCCAACATCATACATGTGCCCACTCCTGCAATTTCCTTAAAGTGCCACCATACCCGTAATCCTCTTTTTTTTTTTTTTTTTTCCATCAGTCTATGACACCTCTCCAATAAAGCACTGGAAATGTCGCCCGTTATAGCAGCTATTTGTAATTACCCCGCTGGACTTCTTATTTGTGCAATCCTGTTCGTCGCAAACCAAGGACCCATACTACGAGACGAAGTCAACAAGACAAAGCTGGAGTAGAGTCCAGAACTTGCAAACTTGTAGCAATCTGCTAGACATGTGCAATGCCAGTCCAAGGCAAGAGAGAGACCGGCCATTGGATGGGGGGTTGGTTATCTTCTGAAGTGCTTCCCATCACACTTATAATACGGACGTGGCCCTCTTATCTGCTCTTTATGACAAAAAAAAAACGTGGGAGTGTTGTGCATCAACCCCTTCCGTTTCTTGAGTTTGCTATTAAAACCTCTCTGTAAAAGACACACGGAACCATGAACCCCATCGCTCAAGCATGGTGGTGGAGGGGGTGAAGGCTGGTTTGTCTGTAAGCTGCTGCACACAAAAAAAAAAAAAAACTCAGATTCATTCTCCTTAGATGTCCAGTCAAAAAAGGAGGCAGCAGCGACGGTTCAGTTCTTGGTGGCATGGCCTATGATGAAAGTAGGACAGTGCTCATATTGAGAAGTATCTCAGTCTCCACCCTGGTCACTCTTTTTTTCTAGGGGTGTCTTTGGGGGGGGGGGGAACTGGGTGTAGGGGCAAGTGTAGGGCCTTCCCTTAGGAGCAGTTGGGTGTTTGGGATGAATGGAGACACAGACATCTCTGCCCCTACACAGGGACCCCTGCATAATGGGGTCCGGCCAGAGGCTTGGGGGGGTCTGTACAATATGATACAGGCAGGGAGAGTGCAACAAAAATTCAGGTAGGAAGTTTGGGTTCCAAGCGGAGAGAAGCTTCATAAAGGCCCTCTTCATCCAGCACTCCTGAAGAGTCCAAGAGATACTGTGTGACCTGCAAGATACAAAAGCAAATTTCAAATTGAGATGTGTGTTGACATCCACAGCCTTCCTTTTTGGGTATTTTTCCGGGCAGAGGGTCTCATCTCTGTTCCCGCTGTTCTCTATTATGTAATACAAGGACTGTACCAAAAGTAGTGCAAATGTGGGCACAACTTTTTTACTAACCTCCATAGGTCGTTCAAATGTCACATGTTGGTAGAGTAACTCTTCCTCTATAGCAGGGGGTAGGCAACCTCGGCCCTCCAGCTGTGGTGAAACCACAAATCCCATCATGCCTCTGCCTCTAGGAGTCATGCCTGTGATTGTCGGGGTCTTGCAATGTCTCTTGGGACTTGTAGTTTCAAAAACAGCTGGAGGGCCGAGGTTACCCACCCCTGCTCTATAGCAAGGGCCTCCAAACTTTCTAAACAAAGGGCCAGTTTATGGTCCCTCAGACCTTGTGGGGGCCAAACTGTGACCAGTGAGAATAGACAATGCCCCACGTCAGTGGGAATAAACAATAACTCAGGCTTGGTGGTCAGTGGGAGTAAAAAAAAAAAAAATACACAGTATCTGTGGTCAGTAGGAGGAATAGTGCCCAATCATTGGTATTGTTGGTACTGGTTGGAGGAACAGTGCTCCATTGTTGATGTCAGCGGGAGGACTAGTACCCCATTGTTATTGCAAGTGGAACAAATAGTGCCCCATCATTGGTGTCAGTAGAAATAATAGTGCTCCATCATTGGTGTCAGTAGAAAGAATTGTGTCAGTGGAAGGTATTATGCCCCACTGTTGGTATCAGTGGAAGGAATGGTGCCTTGTATCAATGAGAAGAGCAGTGCCCTAAGGGCTCCATAAAGGCAAGCAAAGGGCTGCATCTGGCCTCCGGCCACAGTTTGAAGGCCACTGATCTATAGTAACTCCTCTTCTTCTTTTTAATTGCTGGTAATTAATGGACTCCAAGCAGAAGGAACGTGCCACCACTGAGTTCTTGGGTTCTAGAGATGAAACCAATGACAAGACATTGCTCTCATCAATGGTGTCATCTCCGAAAACTTTCTGTAGCCTTCTGCGGATGTCAGCCTGAACCCCTCCTTCATCAAGAACTCAATGGTGGCACGTTTCTTCTGCTTGGAATCCATTATTTACCTGCAATGAGAAAGAAGAAGAGGAGTTACTATAGAGCAGTGGTCTCCAAACTGTGGCCCGAGGGACTTTTTGTCCCTTATGTGATGTAAAAAAAAAAAAGCCCCCCACCCCCACATGTATGCACACACAAATTTAAAAGCGCGCGTTGAGTCGCCTACGCATGAAAACTGCAATTGCGATACACGTTAAATATTGCCGCACACGCCAGAGTGAGCACAATATTTCTAGCACCCGACCTCCTCCGTAACACTAAACGGATGACCTATAGGAGGCTTTTAAAGGGTCGCCTATGAAAAATATAGGGTACTGAAGCTTATCGCCATTTCACAGGAGCACGCAAATTTAAGGTTTGACATGTTGGGTATCTATTTACTCGGTGCAACCTCATCTTTTATATTTGACTAAAAAATTGGTAATTTATTCTGTCTGTGTACCCTAAAATTAAATTTACTGTATTTTTTACTGAAGTTTTGCGTTTCCTAGACCTTGGAATTGGAACTACCACTATTTTATTCTCTAGGGTGTCTGCGTTCACAAAATATTTAATGTTTTGCGGTTTTATGTCATCTTCGGGGCTAAAATTATTTAAGCATGTGTGCAAAAAAAATAAATAAAAAATAAACAGCCCTGGCAGCAAAAAAGGCTAAAGTAAAAAATGTTTTCCTTTAAAATAGAAAAAAAAAAAAAAAAAGGGTAAACTTACCTGCTCTGTGCAATGGTATTGCACAGAGCAGTCTTTTACCTCCTCTTCTGGGCTCCCCCGCTGGCGCTCTCTGCCCCTTCTCTCCTGCGTGTGCCCCCCCCATAGCAAGCCATACTTATTAGTACTGAAATCAAATGATGTCTTACCTTGGGCTGGTGCTCTATCTTGTAGGCAGTCTGCTGAAACTGTCGAATCTCTCGAATTATATGTGAAATCTAAAAAGAAAAAAAGAAAAAAAAAAACAAAAAGGTAAACCGAGTAATAGTATTAGGTTACGGTCTGTGCATAAATACTGAAAGATTTTTGGCACACTTTAATTGGCTATGCATTATTTAACATTGACATGTGTTATTAAAACCATGCATATTTGTGCATCCAGGTGAATTACACCGTGTTTTTTTAAGGACAAATTGGGCTTTCTTTTGGTGCTAATTGGTAATGGATATCTCCTGATTTTTTTTATTATCAAAGGAAAACTGGCCCAAAATAGTAAAAAAAAATAAAAAAAATTTTTTTTTTTTTTTTAATTTAATTTAGCTGTATATTTCTTGTAGTAACATCGTACATATCATCAAAACTACTTTGTGCATCCAGGTGGATTATACCGCGTTTTTTTCAGGACAAGTTGGGCTTTCATTTGGTGGTAAATGGTATCGGATATCTCCTGATTTAAAAAAAAAAAATGTTTTATTATTATTAAAGGAAAACTGGCCCAAAATAGTAAAAAAAAAAGATTTTTTATTAAATTTAGCTGTATATTTCTTGTTACTACCATAACCTACCACCAAAAAAACAACCCAAATTCTCCTGCTCCTGACGATTGCAACGATACCACGTATGTGTATGTTAGTTGTTTGTGCCTGTAGTTCAGCCCAGAAACAATAGCGCCCATTTTGCTTTTTTTTTTAATCCTACTTAAAAACACACTGACGCTATAAAAAAATAAATAAAATCCTGTCAAAAAATAAAATAAAATCCTGACCCTGACCCAAACACCAACCATGGCACTGACCTAGATCAAACCTTGATCTAAGTATTTTTTTTCCCATGCCCCTGGACGACGTCAATGTATGATAAAACACGCAGGGCGGAGCGTTGTGCTGACGTCACCGTTACTCTTGAGTCCCGGAAGAGCGTTTATTTTTGTATATGTGCCAGTCTACGCATACGATTTAAAGCGTTTTACTTGCATCTTTACTGTAAGATTTATTTGCAATAAAATGTTGTGATTACACACTATGTGGAGCCTTTTATGTTTTGGGGAACTCTTATGACAATCATGTCAGGCAGAGTGATGTGTCAGTTTGGAAGATCCTCTGAAGCTATAAAGGCCTTGGCTGGGTATGGAGCCACAAGTGCTTGTGACCTTTTGTAATGAGAGGTCCATATAATTTGGTAATCAAACTTTTCAGCCTTTGGTGGTGGTGTTGACACACACTTCAAGGTGGTGAATAGTGGTGATACTCATTAGGAATATTAGAACAAAACATAACACAAAATAACTGTCAATCTCACTCGGTCTGGGGCTCCATGCATGATCTCACCTTGTGGAGTTTCTATGATCATGAGAACGGTGAGGAATCAGCCCAGAACTACACAGGAGAATCTTGTCAATGATCTCAAGGCAGCTGGGACCATAGACAGCAAGAAAACAATTGGTAACACAGTACGCTGTGAAGGATAGGACAACTTCACCGAAGGGCACAGGACAACTTCACCGAAGGGCACAGGACAACTTCACCGCATCAAAAGGGACGATGGACGGGGCCATGTACCGTCAAATCTTACGCTGTGAAGGACAGGACAACTTCACCGAAGGGTACAGGACAACTTCACCAAAGGGCACAGGACAACTTCACCCAAGGGCACAGGACAACTTCACCCAAGGGCACAGGACAACTTCACCCAAGGGCACAGGACAACTTCACCCAAGGGCACAGGACAACTTCACCCAAGGGCACAGGACAACTTCACCCAAGGGCACAGGACAACTTCACCCAAGGGAACAGGACAACTTCACCCAAGGGCACAGGACAACTTCACCCAAGGGCACAGGACAACTTCACCGCATCAAAAGGGACGATGGATGGGGCCATGTACCGTCAAATCTTGGGTGAGAACCTCCTTCCCTTAGCAAAGGCATTGAAAATGAGATGTGGAAGGGTATTCCAGCATGACAATGACCCAAAACACACGGCCAAAGCAGCAAAGGAGTGGCTCAAGAAGAAGCACAAGAAGGTCCTGGAGTGGCCTAGCCAGTCTCCAGACCTTAAAGTGGAGTTCCACCCACTTTTACAACTCTTCAGCATCCCTCACTAAACTGTGCACTGTAAATGAATTGGATATTTTTAATTTTTTTTTCTCAGCACCCACTGTATATCTGCTGTATTAATTTTTCACTTCCTCCTCCCTGGCCGTGGCCCATCGCATCATTTCCTGTTGGCAATGCCTTCTGGGAAGGGGCGGCAACTTCCTCTGACACTGCCGTTGCTATGGAAACCTGACCTGAAACCTATTACACTGCTTTTGCTGCACTGAGCATGTGCGAGATCTGCAAGGATGAGATCCAGGAAGAAATACAGTCTGGCTTCAGATGCCCACACGTAAGATGGCCACGACCTGCTGTAAGTTTACAAATAACAAACTACTGCTATAAACTAACAAAACAGACCTTAGTTTACAGACTAACTTTACTAGAATACATTAAGCTTGTGTATTCGAGGGGTTACTGTATTTATCGGCGTATAACACGCACCCCAAGTTTAGGAGAGAATTTTAAGGAAAAAAACTTTTAGGAGGGAAGTTTAAGGAAAAGAAACTTACATTAAAATGCCCATCAATGCAGCCTCATCAGTGTTCATCTGCAGCCTTGTTAGTGTCATTGCAGCCTTTTCAGTGTCAGTGCAGCCTTGACCCAGTGTCCATTGCAGCCTTTTCAGTGCAGCTTTGCCCCAGTGCAGCCTTGTCAGTGCAGCTTTTCCCCAGTGCAGTCTTGTCAGTGCAGCTTTGCTCCAGTGCAGTCTTGTCAGTGCAGCCTTGCCCCAGTGCAGCCTTGTCAGTGCAGCTTTGCCCCAGTGCAGCCTTGCCCCAGTGCACACTTGTCAGTGCAGCCTTGCCCCAGTGCAGCCTTGTCAGTGCAGCTTTGCCCCAGTGCAGTCTTGTCAGTGCAGCCTTGCCCCAGTGCAGCCTTGTCAGTGCAGCCTTGCCCCAGTGCAGCCTTGTCAGTGCAGCCTTGCCCCAGTGCAGCCTTGTCAGTGCAGCCTTGCCCCAGTGCAGCCTTGCCCCAGTGCAGACTTGTCAGTGCAGCCTTGCCCCAGTGCAGACTTGTCAGTGCAGCTTTGCCCCAGTGGTCAGTGCAGCCTTGCCCCCAGTGTCCATGCCTATTGCCACCACCATACACATAGCTGCATGTAGTTTTAAATATGTCGTCGCGGAGTTCGGAGGGACTCGGCGCCGGCGGAACTGAACGAACGCCGCCGAGATACACATAGTTGAGTGTATTCGGCTCTTTCCAGCGCCGCTCACAGTCCCACCCAGTCCTGCCCTATGATGGACATAACACAGGTCCAATGGCGGGACTGGGCGTGACTGTGAAAGAAAAAGAGCCGGAAAAGCGCCGGAAAGAGCCGAATACACTCGACTATGTGTATCTCGGCTCTGTGATTTCGGCGGCGCTCGTTCAGCTCCGCCGAGTCCCTCCGAACTCCGCGGCGCCATATTTAAAACTACTCGCTATGTGAATGTCGGCAGTGATCGCCGCCGATAGCTCACAATTAGCGGGATTGGCGTATAACACGCACCCACGATTTTCCCCTGATTTTAAGGGGAAAACAGTGCGTGTTATACGCCGATAAATACGGTATTTTTATTTAAAAAGTATAATTTTGGCTGGAACACCACTTTAATCCCATAGAAGATATGTGAAGGGCGCTAAAGGTTCGAGTTACCAAACATCAGCCTGAAAACCTTAATGTCTTGGAGAGGATCTGCAAAGAGAAGTGGGACAAAATCCCTCCTGAGATGTGTGCAAACCTGGTGGCCAACTACAAGAAACGTCTGACCTCTGTGATCGCCAACAAGGGTTTTGCCACCAACTACTAAGTCATGTCAAGGGGTTAAATAATTATTTCATGCATTAAAATGCAAATCAATTTATAACTTTTTTGAATATTTTTGTTATTCTGTCTCTCTCACTGTTAAAATAAACCTACCATTAGAATTATAGACTGATCATTGTCAGTGGGCAAATGTACAAAATCAGTAGGGGATCAAATACTTTTTTCCCTCACTGTATGCATCTCCTTCATCAGGAGTGTGTGAGGAGGTATCGGTAATGATAAATCAAATGGTGTTGTAGATGAACATTCCATGTTTCATTTTAAAAACAAAGTCTCAAAATTCTGCTCATTTTGCCCACCCTTCAGAGCAGCATATATTGTGCTGGTTTAAGAAGCCAATAGAGGAAAGGGAAACCCCAACAGAGCGTTCCATCCAACAGAAGGGGATCAGGTGGCACTGAGGCCTTGGAAACTCAATCCTGCACTCAGAAAGACAGAAGTCTCGGTGTAAAAGTAGTGAAAAGGGTCTCAGGTTAGGAGTAGTATAGTTGTGGGCTGGCTTGAGCCACAAGAAAGGAGTATTGTGTCCTCCACTGGGGGGTAAACAGCAGAAAGGGTAACATACAGTATTGTATGAAACTGTCTTTCTGGGTGCAGGATTGAGTTTCCAAGGCCTCAGTGCCCATTGGTCCCCTTCTGTTGGATGGAGCGCTCTGTTGGGTGTCCCTTTCCACTATTGACTTCTTAAACCAGCACAACACATGTTACTCTGAAGGGTGGGCAGAATGAGCATAATTTTGAGACTTTGTTTTTAAAATGAAACATGGAATGTTCATCTACAACACCATTTGATTTATCATAAACGATACCTCCCACACCCCTGATGAAGGAGATGCATATTCTCTGAAACGCGTCGGGTGGAGGAAACCATAGTATACCATCGCCATTTTTTTCAGTCAGTGTATTATTAGTTGTTCATATCATGTACACTCTTTTTTTCATGTTTCTTTTATTCAGTAATGTATAAACTTTTTTTTAAAATGAATTTCATTTAATGAAGACAAAAGGAGAGCAACAGTCAAAAAGAGGGGGTGAAGGTCCATTTTAAAAGGGCAAGGGTATGTGGCTGCTTAACGTGGAACTAAACCCTCCTATCCTTTACAGCCAAGGAAGCTGCCATCTTAGCCTCTGTCTTATCTGCAGTTGCCATGGTGCTGCACATGTAATCAGTTACAGTTGTGTGAAAAAGTATTTGCCCCCTTCCTGATTTTTCTATTTTTTATTTTTTTTGCATATTTGTCACACTTAAATGATTCAGATCAAACAAATTTTAATATTACACATAGATAACCCAAGTAAATACAAAATGCAGTTTTTAAATAATAATTTATTAAGGGAAAAAAGCTGCCCAAACCTGACTGGCCCTATATGAAAAAGTAACCCCCCCTGCTAAATCATGAATGAACTGTAATTAAGCAAATTTTTTTTTGGAAAGCTGAGTTAACCACTTGCCGACCAGCCGCCGCAGTTTTGCTGCAGCAGAATGGCACGGCTGGGCGAAACGACGTTATGTAACGTCGCTTCGCACTGTGGCCACTAGGGGGCGCGCGTTCGCTGCTCGCCCCCGGAGCCGACGCTAGTGCCCGGCGGTCCCGCAATCGCTCGTGACACACCGAGAACTGGGATCTGTGTGTGTAAACACATGGATCCCAGTTCTCTGAGGGGAGAAGAGACTGATCGTGTGTCCATACAAAGTATGAACAGCGATCTGTCATCTCCCCTACACAGTCCCATCCCCCCTTCAGTTAGAACACAGGGAAGACATTTAACCCCTTGATCGCCCCCTAGTGTTAACCCCTTCCCTGCCAGTGACATTTTTACAGTAATCACCGCATTTTTATAGCACTGATCACTGTATAAATGCCAATGGTCCCAAAAATGTGTCAAAAGTGTTCGATGTGTACGCCATAATGTCGCAGTCCTGATAAAAATCGTAGATCGCCGCCATTACTAGTAAAAAAAAAAAAATAATAATAATAAAAATGCTATAAATTATCCCCTATTTTGTAGATGCTATAACTTTTGCGCAAACCAATCAATATACGCTTATTGCGAATTTTTTTTACCAAAAATATGTAGAAGAATATATATCAGCCTAAACTAAGAAAAAAAAAGCTTTTTTAAAAAAAAAAATGAGGCTATTACTGACACTGACAAAGTGAAGCACGCTAAAAAATCTAAAAAAGCAACACATAATGCCGCAATCTAAAGAAATTCAAGAGCAGATGAGAAACAAAGTAGTTGACATGTATCAGTCTGGAAAGGATTACAAAGTCATTTCTAATGCCGCGTACACACGATCGGTTTTCTCATCGGAAAAAGATATGGCGGCTTTTCTGGAATTCCACTCAAGTTTGCCTTGCATACACACGGTCACGCAAAAGTTCGCTGAAATTATGGCCGTCAAGAATGGGGTGACGTACAACACTACGACGAGCCGAGAAAATGAAGTTCAATGCTTCCGAGCATGCGTCGAATTGTTTCCGAGCATGCGAAGGGATTTTGTGCATCGGAATTGCCACAGACGATCGCATTTTCGGATAGGATCTTTTCCCAACCGAAAAATTGAGAGCATGCTCTCAATCTTTTGCTGGCTGGAATTCCGCCAGCAAAAGACCGATGGAGCGTACACACGGTCGCATTTTCTGCCGTAAAGCTCTCATCGGTCTTTTGCGGGCCAAAATTCCGATCGTGTGTACGCGGCATAAGGCTTTGGAACTCCAGCCAACCACGGGGAGAGCCATTATCTACAAATGGAGATAACTTGGAACAGTGATGAACCTTCCCAGGAGTGGCCGGCCAACCAAAATTACTCCAAGAACAAGACGACGACTCATTCAGGAGGTCATAATAGAACCCAGAACAACATCTAAAGAACTTCAGGTCTCACTTGTCTCAGGTAGGGTCAGTGTTCAGGATTCAACAATAAGGAAGAGACTGGGCAAAAATGGCGTCCATGGGAGAGTTCCAAGGCCAAAGCCACTGCTGATCAAAAAGAACACAAAGGCTCATCTCAAATTTGCCAAAAAAATTTTGATTATCCCCAAGACTTTTGGGCAAATATTCTGTGGACTGTTTTGAATTTCTTTGGAAGGTGTGCGTCCCGTTACATCTAATGTAAACCTAACACAGCGTTTAATAAAAAGAACATCATACCAACAGTCAGACATGGTGGTGGTTGCGTGATGGTCTGGGGCTGCTTTGCAGCTTCAGGACCTGGACGACTTGCCGTCATTGAGGGAACCATGAATTCTGAGCTCTACCAGAAAATTCTGAAGGAGAATGTCCGGCCATCAGTTCCAGACCTCAAGCTCAATCGCACTTGGGTTATGCAGCAGGACAGTGATCCGAAACACAACAGCAAGTCCACCTCTGAATGGCTTGAAAAAAACAAAATGAAGGTTTTGGAGTGGCCTAGTCAAAGTCTGGACTTTGAGATGCTGTATCATGACCTAAAACAGGCCGTTCATGCTGGGAAACCCTCCAATGTGACTGAATGAAAACAATTCTACAAAGAAGAGTCGGCCAAAATTTCTCCACAGAGATGGGAAAGACTCATTGCCAGTTATCGCAAACGCTTGATTGCAGTTGTTGCCGCCAAGGCTGGCACAACCAGTTATTAGGTTCAAAGGGGCAGTTACTTTTTCACATAGGACCAGGCAGGTTTGGACAGCTTTTTTCCTGTATTAAATGAAATCATTCTTTAAAAACCACATTTTGTATTTACTCGGGTTATCTTTGTGTAATAATAACATTTGTTTGATGATCTGAATCATTTAAGTGAGACAAATATGCAAAAAAAAAAAAAATCAGGAATGGGGGCAAATACTTTTTCACAGCACTGTATGCCCCTGGCCATTTCATGGCTTGATAGTTCCGGTTGTGAGCACAAGCAACCATGAAAGTTTTTATTCCCGGAACTAAACCTTCTATCCTTTACAGCCAAGGAAGCTGCCATCTTAGCCTCTGTCTGATCTGCAGTTGCCAAGGTGCTGCAGATGTGATCAGTTATGCCACTGGCCATTTGATGGCTTGACAGGTCTGGTTGTGAGCACAAGCAACAATGACAATTTTCATTCACGGCATTCATTGAATGTAACTGTTTTGGGAACTGGGTTTAGTTCCGCTTTAACCATTTACGGACTGCCGCACGCCGATATATGTCCTAAGTTTGAAGAGGAATATCCTTGTTATGGCAGCAGTTAGCTGCCATAACCCCGGTATCCTCTTCTTCGGCCGACGATCCGCTTTCAGATAAAAGTGGTCTCTGCAGCGGATTCGCCGCAAGATTACTTTTAGCGGCGGCGGGTGAGGGCCCTCCCCTTCGCCGCGCTCCGGTGCCCTCCGCCGCTTACCGGAGCCGCCGGCAGAGGCGGAGGCGATCGGATCCTCTCCCTAGCCTGACATGAAGATGAGTGAGGGGAAGATGGCCCCCCACCCATCTCCATATCATTGCAGGGCGAAAGTGACGTCAAAATGTCACTTCCGCCCACAGCTCTTAAAGGGACATTTTTAAAAAAAATTTTTTAAATGGCAAAATTATTTATTTATTTTTAATTGCATTTTAGTGTAAATATGAGATGTGAGGTTCTTTTTGACCCCCAGATCTCATATTTAAGAGGCCCTGTCATGCCTTTTTTCTATTACAAGGGATGTTTACATTACTTTTAATAGGAATAAAAGTGACACAACTTTTTTTTTAAAAGAACAGTGTAAAAATCAAAAATAAAAATGTAAAATAAATAAGAAAAACATTTTTTTTTAAACGCGCCCTGTCCTGCCAAGCTTGCGTGCAGAAACGACCGCATACGTGAGTAGCGCCCGCATATTAAAATGGTGTTCAAACCACACATGTGAGGTATCGCCATGAACGTTAGAGCGAGAGCAATAATTCTAGCCCTAGACCACCTCTGTAACTCAAAACATGCAACCTGTAGAATTTTTTAAACGTCGCCTATGGAGATTTCTAAGGGTAAAAGTTTGTCGTCATTCCACTTGTGGGCGCAATTTTGAAGCCTGACATGTTGGGTATCAATTTACTCGGCGTAACATGATCTTTCACAATATAAAAAAAAAATGGGCTAATTTACTGTCTTATTTTTTTAATACAAAAAAGTGTATTTTTTCCAAAAAAAGTAAGACAGCTGCGCAAATACGGTGTGACAGAAAGTGTTGCAACGACCGCCATTTTATTCTCTAGGGTGTTAGAAAAAAATGTATAATGTTTGGGGGTTCTAAGTAATTTTCTAGGGAAAAAAAAAATGTTTTTAACTTGTAAACAAATCTCAAAAAGAGGCTTGGTCCTTAAGTGGTTAAGAGGCTGTTGGAGTATTGTCCGCATTGGGTAGCTCCACAGCTGAAGGAAGGACCACTGGGGTTCAATGAACTCGATAAGCAGTGGGCATGGGAATGTGGTGGCATCATCTGTTCTCCAATCATATGATCACTGTGATTAAAGCGGGGGTCCACCTATCTATCGGTTTTTTTTTTTTTGAGTTCATTCACAAACTTTTCTTCTCAGCATTCCATACTCACATATTGTGTGTAATATGTCCGCCTGTGTCAGATTTCGTCGGAAAGAATAACTTATATTATTCACTGCAGGCGGTTTCCATCTTCATTGTGGGCATTTGAAGCCCACAAGCATTTATTTCCTGGATGTGGTGAATGCTGTGCTCCCAGCATTCACCGCTCGTTCCCGCACATGCTCAGTGGCATCCTGGGAAGCCTGAGACTAGCTCCCAGGAGTCTGGGAGAGGCTAGAAACACGCCTACTCCCACGGGAGGAGAACCAGGAAGTGCAAAGAAGAATAGAAAAATAAAAGGTTATTACGGCGATTTAAATTTTTTTAAACGGCATGTCAGCATCTAGGCAAGGAAGAGAATACATACAAATATTGTTCAAAATTTGGGTGGAACCCCGCTTTAAGCAAAAGAAAGAGAAAAAGATACATTGTATCTAGAGAACGCTATGAAAAAAAAAAATCTAAAAGAAAGAAAGGATAACTGCACTAGTGTAGTCGAAAGAATTTTCTTTTGAAAATCAGAAAATTTGTGCATTTTGTGATCCGATGGCGCCACCATTGATTTCAAAATTCGGCCAACCAAAGCCTTCAATTTCACCTCCATGTTGCCACAGAAAATAATGTTTCTTGCTGGGAATTTTCTTTTCTTGCACATGCGCATTTCTTTTTCAATTACATTTCTTGCACGAGTCTCCTATCATTGATTAGAAAATCGTTCATTTTTCTAAAAAAATTTCCAGCATGTCCGATTACTCGAATTCGATGGCCGCACGAAAATTGGCTGTTTCTGCAGCCCCACTAATGGTGCGAAATACGAACGAAAATTCTTAGATAAGATTTTGGAAAGAAAATTCTTTTGAAATTCGACGCATGTATGGCCTCTGCCTTAGTGTCAGTCGGTGTCAAAGTGTTTTAGGTAGGAAAAAAAGGTTTTATATTTAGTATCAGTGTGAGTGTTGGTGTCAGTGTGTTTAGGTAGGACCAAAAAAACCCCCAAAAATGTGTATTATTATTTCTTGGCTCTACTACAGGTAGAAAGAACAAACAGCACCCATGTAGTATCGCAGCGATCGCCAGGAGTAGGAGAAATTATTTTGCTGGGTTTTTTTTGGTGGTGGGTAATTGCATAAAAGTACACAGCTAAATTTTAAAAGCCGATATTTTTTTCTTTTTATGCTAGTTTTACTTCAATGATAAAACAAAATCAGGAGATGTCAATTAACAATTTCATCCAAATAAAAGCTCACTCTGTCCTGAAAAAAAAAAGTGGTATAAGCCATCTGGATACAAATAGTTACAATAAAACGTTGTCAGGGATGGACTCAGCCCTTCCTTCTCAGAGCTGGCCGCTCAGCTGTCGGCTAATTGCCAGCTCCTATCTCTCTCCACAGTGACTCACCTGTTGATGATATCCTGCTCGTCAGTCCTGCCTACTTAAGCCGTCCAGCCCAGAGGTTCTCTGCCTTCGCCTTGGTCAACATCACAGAGCCTATCTCCTTGCGTTCCTGTTTAAAGACTTGCTTTGCTGACATCCCTTCTGGCTCCAGATCCTGCTTGCTGTTTCACTACATTGATCCCTGACTTCTGGCTTGTCTGAATATACGTTCCGGTTACTGAACTTTGGCTATGTTTTGACTACGTTTGTCCTTTTTACTTTTATTATTAAACAAGTGTGATTTAACTGTACTTCTGTCTTGGTCTCATTTCATGGTTTCTGACAGATGTACAGTTATACTAATAGTTAAGGTGATTGTAAAGGAGAACATTTTATAAAAAAAATAAAAAAATAACAAACATGTCATACTTACCTGCTCTGTGTAATGGTTTAGCACAGAGGAGCCTCTATCCTCCTCTTCTCGAGTCCCCCGCTGGCGCTCTGGGCCCCTCCCCCTTGCTGAGTGCCCCCATAGCAAACTGCTTGTTGTGGAGGCACTCGTGCATGCTCGCTCCCCAGCCAGCTCTCTGTGTCCATAAGACAAAGAGAGCATGGCTCAGCCCTGCCCCCACCCCCCGTTCCCGCCTCACTGGCTGTGATTGACAGCAGCAGGAGCCAATGGCTCCTGCTGCTGCATCTTTAGCCAATCAGGAGGGAGAGACCCGGGAGAGCCTTGGGTCTTGTGCACATCGCTGGATTGGGATTAGGTCAGTATTGGGGGGGGGGGGGGGCAGCACACTGAAGGTTTTTTACCTTCAGCCTTTACAACCACTTAATTAATACATACCAAAATTGGGTTTGGGTGTTAGCGTTTGACCTCGTGAAGGGGTTAAGGTGCCTAGTTGTCAGATAAATCCCCAAATTCCAGGCCATTCTGACATGTAAAAATCTTGAATATAATAACTTCAGTTTGGACCCATAAGGAGGCCCACGGCTTGGGCAGAGGTAGGGTGTAGACCCATCAGGAAGTGCCTGCTAGGTGGTGCCAGCAGAAAATATTTTGCATCAAGTTTTCATTAACACAAAAAAAAAAAAAAACTACTGTTGCCTCTTTTTTTAGGTGTTTGTATATCTCACCATTCTCATCTTTGAAAAGTTGACCAGTCCATCCTCTGTGTAGTTGGGGGTACCTTCTTCTATGCATGCCAGGTCGGTCAGGTACATGCCCAGATAAGGAACACAGGGAGGGTCACAGCTGGAGACATAAAAGAACACAAAAAGTTAGGAAGTAGGAACAAGGAAGAGACCATGGCAGACATATTAAAAAAAAAGAAAAAATGATCGGTGTTGCCAGACAGAGGAAGACCTCATCCACCAATTTTTGGACTAGTCCAAATATTTCGGCTGTCTGGCAGGATGTGGTGGACCACGCCTGTAAGAACTGTCCACCTCGTTGTTTCCTCCCCAAAGGTGTATCTCCTAGGTGTGGTAGAACACCTGGTCTCCACTACTGCTGAAAGGACATTGCTTGGTCTACTGTTCTTCTGTGCTTGGAAAAGTGAACATGTGCAATTTGTTTCGTTCCGAAATCATTAATTCGGAAATAACCGAATTAACAAAAAACAGTTTAACGAACTTTTGCAAATTTTCGTAAATTCGAATATTCAAAAAAATCGGAAGTTCGGAAATTCGAAAAAAAAAAAATCGGAAATTCGAAAACTCGAAAATTCAAAACTATGAAATAACTAACCTAAGTTAATAACTTAACTATTACTAGCTATTAAAATTCCCTTTCAAATTTGGCTGTTGGTAAACGTAACAAATACGAATTTATCCGAAGTTACAAATTATCTGAAATAATGAATGCCTTATCTAAACAAATGGAATGTAATGAATTAATAATAATAAATTACAATAATAACAATAAAAACATTTTATTATTATTATTTGTTATTAATTTGTTCCATTCCATTTGTTTAGATGCGGCATTCGTTATTTCGGATAGTTCGTAACTTCGATAAATTCGTATTCGTTACGTTTACTAGACGCCAAATTTGAAAGGAAATTCCAATACCTATAATTTAATAGTTAAGTTATTATTAGTTAGTCATTATTTGAGATTTTCGAATTTTCGGGTTTTCAAAATTCCGATTTTTTAAAAAAATTTTTTGAATTTCTGATTTTTTTTTTAATTTGCGAATTTCAGATTTTTTTTTGAATTTTTTTTCAAACTTCAGATTTTTTTTGAATTTACGAATTGCGATCATAAGGGATGACCCGAAAAAAAACAAAACAAAAAAAAAAAAAAAAACAAATGGAAGTAAAACGAACAAATTTTTCGGCAGTGCATATGTCTAATGGAAAGCCATGTGCTGAAGAAAAACAAACCCGCCATCTTTTTTCTGCTGGAAAAAAAATGGTGAACTCTAACCTACCACTACACATAGATACTGTACCTTATGCAAATAGAGGTTGTTCTCACAGATTTGAAGCCCTCTTGGACTGATAACTCTTCAACAACCATGGACTCTAAACTTCTGTAATCCTACAACGGTCTGATCACGAGATGACCCATTGTGACCAAGATCAATTCCTCCATATCCCCCCTCCCCACCGCTCACTGTGCTATGAACTGTCCAATCACCTAGAGAACCCCCCATTCATAATCACTAGGGCCCTGTGTGTGGGAGCCAGTACCCTTATTCCCTCATCCTCTTAAAGCAGACCTTCACGCTCTTCCACCACTTCCCCCCTTCCATCCTCTATACTTATCGCGCCGATTTTACATTTTTTTTGTATCTTTTTAATTTTTTTTTTTAAAGCAAAAATGTCCGGCCCCGCCTTCCCATGCACGTCATTTGCCTTAGGCGATTGACGTGCACACTGCCGGCTGTGCCTCCTGGGATATCCACGTCACATATCCCAGAAGACATAGCCTTCCATTCAGGAAAGGAGGTGGTGGCAGGCTTGTTGGCGCGTCACCAGGAAGAGCCGGCAAGGCCCCTCGATGATGTCAGCAAGCACATGATGGCGCGGGACAGAGCTGTGGCCGGGCTTTAAAGAGGACCTCAGCGGGACAAAGCTGGATCTGCTGGATAAGTATCTGAAATATGCAGATACCACCCTTAACCACTTGCCGACTGCAATACATTGGGGTTTGCAAGTGATTTACCGGGATTATGGCTGAAGATATCAGCCCTAACCCCGGTATCGTTTTTTGCAGCTGGCGGCTGGCTTTCTCATAAAACCATTCTGTTTCTCGGGCTTACCGTTTCCCCCAGTTCGCCCAGAAAACGTTCCGGCCTTTGCGGCCAGCTGCTTCTAAAAGCGATCAAAGAGTTCTTACCACTAACATCATCAAAGCCTATGAACACCCTGCTGCCCCTATTAAGGGATCCTCATTTTTCTACAAAGTGATAAGCAACACACATAACCACAAGAAATTGCCAGTTATGGAAAAGTGGGAACAGACCCTAACCTTCTCGGCAAACTTAACAATGTGGTACCAAGCATCGCGCCTCACCTTGAAAGTTTCTATCACACTGGGAAACGGCACAAAAACTGCTCCACCAATGGTACCAAATACCGGCTAAACTAGCCCATTTTTCACCCTCCCAATCAGCTGCTTGCTGGAGGAAATGCGGCAATGTCGGTTCGAATATCCGTGTCTGGTGGTCCTGCCCCAAACTCTCCCCTTTATGGCAAAATGTCCAAACCCCCTTCACCAACCTTACTGGCAACTCCACAAATATCACACCCCAACTGGCTCTCCTAGGCCTGGGGGTTGGAGGCTTGGGACATTCAATACCATGTCACTCTCACCCACATCCTAATCGCAGCTACACTTTCGATATCAAGAAACTGGACCAGCGACTCTTTACCCTCTCCTCAACTCATTCTTCAAACCCTCCATCAACACCTACAATTGGGAGCTCATGTTTGCCAAGGCAAAACGAAACCTACCTAAATTCCAAAAGGACTGGGCTCCCTGGCTCAAGTACAATCATCTGGATATTACCTCCTTATTGTACTAATTTCATACCATCTTATTAACACGGATTACTCTTCCCACTCCACATTCCTACGCTCGTCTTATACATCATCCTCACCTGTACCAACGCGACCCACTTTCACCTCCTAGTGAAAGGAAAGTTTTTTGATCACTGACAAATCAACTTGATAATAGCACCACATCCCTTAATTAGTTAAATATAGAAGGAGGGATTGCAGGAGGTGCAGATTAATTTGAAAAATAGTAACAACTAGAATATGTAAGAAATTATAAGTATTATAAGATGGAGTTCCCAACATGTTTCACCCATATATCGGGCTTCTTCAGGGGATGCTGTCCAACTAGCAGTACCAGCCTTCTTGGTCTCTTGAAATATTGGTTAAATCACTAAGGGGTCACAGGTGTCAATCTGCCGCCCATAGAACCATATGCTAAAGGTGACCATAGAGGGCAATCAAAGACCGAAAAAACAAAGTTCTGCAGTGTACTCAATACCAAGGGACAAATGCTGTCTAAAACCGCCAGTATTTATTGATAAGACTGGCATTTAGCAACAGCACATGTGTGTGTCCCTGGGTTCCAGCAGACCTGCCTAGCTCTGAGGAAGGGGGTGCGCCCCCGAAACGCGTTAGCTGTACCCCGTGTTCTGTGCATATCCATGCATTGTTTTTATGGCCTTTTGTCAGTTGCATTTTGTGAATACCCACTTTTATATAAAACATTTATATTACTAAATTATCTTTGGTAATGCACTAGGTGTGCGCGCCTTCCATTTCTGTTTTTCTTATGGTTCTCTGGACGCTGATTGACACCTGTGACCCCTTAGAGATTTAAGCAATATTTCAGGAGACCAAGAAGGCTTGTACCTCTAGTTGGACAGCATCCCCTGAAGAAGCCCGATATATGGGTGAAACATGTTGGGAACTCCATCTTATAATGCTGTATTCATAGAATCTTGTTGATCTCTACTTGCCAATTGTTGTGTTTTAACAATTTTTCAAATTTTTTCTAAAATTAAAAATTTCTTACATATTATAGTTCTTACTATTTTTCAAATTAATCTGCACCTTAAAAATCCCAATCCCTCCTTCTATTTTCATCTCCTAGTACCATTACCTCCTCCCCATCTGGAACAGACTTACAATTGGCTACACATAGATCTATGGAACTCTTATCCAATACTGTATATTGGACATGTTATCATTGTTCACTTTAGTATGCAACACAATGATGCAGCTCTACAACTATACTGTATGTATACTTTGAAATTATTCAGTAAAATAGCTCTAAGTTAAAAAAATGAAAATAAAAATTGTTCCGTCAATACAGAGACACACATTTGCATACAATCACACGATATATTGCCATTGATGCTGAAAACTTACTTCTTCAAGGCCTCTCTCAGGTTTTTAAATCTCCCCTCTGAAGACACCAACTTCTGTAGCCGGTCAATTAAGGCCTTCGTCTGAGAAGAAGTAAAGCGTTATTACAAAGCTAAATAGGGAAAATATAAAAAAAAAAAGTGTAAGCTGGCAACATAGAGAAGTGAAGCAAAGTGAGGCGTCAATGGTTGGACCGCTGGGGTCATGGGGTCAGTCATTGGTTGCTAGGACGTTGTTGGCTGCACTGTCAATGGCATCTTAGCAACCACTGATGCTCTGCTACTGGGACATAACATGTCAGTGCACGTTTAAGGAGAAGTATGGCCAAAGCATTTTTTTGGGCAAGAATTCTCATGTGGGTCAAAAGAGTGCACTTCATTTTGCTCTCTTGTGACCCAGAATCAGCTGACAGCGGGCTAAAGTCTGATGTCAGCTGATGGTTGAGAGTGACAGGTGTCCCGGGAGCCGCACATCAAGTCAAAGCCTGCTGTGTCATAGTGAATGGCAGTCTCAGCCTGGACCCCCTCCTCATGAGAATGCTCTGGTGGGCGGAGTGAAATGTGTTGGGGGTGTGGCCTGGCGGGGGTCCAGGCTGAGAATGCCATTCACTATCACACAGCAGGCTTTGACTTAATGTGCGGCTCCCGGGACACCCATCACTCTCTACCATTGCCTGGAGCAAAGATGAGCTCCATTCCCGGCAAGCACTCACAGCGGTGGGCACAGGACTTCATTCCCATACAGCCTGAGTGGCTCATACACATATCTTGGTTCGCTGCTGTCAGCATGTCACAGGACCGCTTCACGCTCTGTAAGGATCCCGACAATATTGTCCGGATGCACCCAGCTGCCGGACTGACAGCCGTGTCCGGTTCTCAGCGTGCAGCTGACAGCTGAAGCCAACTACGCTCGTCTTCTCTCCAGCCTGAAACTCCAATGAGTGCAGAGCTGACCTACCAAGAACTGAGTGATTAGGGGTCATGTGATTGCTCAGTTCATGATCTTAGAACCAGCGTGGGACCGATGCTGCAGCTGGGAAGAAAATGTGTGTTTGTTTTCTCAAGTATCCCAAACTTCTCCTTTAAGTCCCAGTAGCACAGCATTGCTGGTTGCTAAGATGCCATCGGCTATGTAACCAACAACGTCATAGCAACTAGTGACCAATCCCTGCCCATTTCAGCTGCCAGCTGAAAGATTTCTGTCATTACCAATATATAGCCCATATCTGGGTAATGACTTTAGCAAGTATCCCACTGCCTCTTTGTTTACATTCAGCATTGGGCCAAGAAATCTCCCGGCCGGCAGCTGAACGGCACTGGGATGAGTCAGTTGTTGCTAAGAAGCCATCGGCTACTAGCGTCTCAGCAACCACAAGTCTTGTGCAGGGAACTGTCATGGATGCCCAAGTATGATCACTGCCATATTTGGGTGATGATGTTATCCAGCATCCCTGGCCTATTGTTTACTTTTAGCGGTCATATGGGAAATCTCCTGGCTGGCAGGTGAATGGGGCCAGATAGGAGTCATTGGTTGCTATGATGCTGGCGGCCTCCAGATTCGTAGAAAGGATGAGCCCTATGCAGGAGGCTGTCACATTCTTGACTGAATGGAATTCCCCTTAAAATGACCATGTAGAGTCCTGGTGCCCAGTCCTCAAGTACCCTGCAGACACTAATCTGTGTTTATTCATCGCACTGTTATAGTAGTCAGTTCTAGCAGTCTCATGTAATATGTCCCTAGTCTAAGACTCTCTCTTGAAGCATGTCCCCAGCACCCAACTACTCCTAAAGCATGTCCAGAGTCTCTGCCCATCTCTTGTATCATTTCCGCAGTCTCTGCCCATCTCTTGCATCGTGTCTGCAGTCTCTGACCAGGTCTTGTATAATGTCTGCAGTCTCTGCCCATCTTTTGTATCATGTCTGCAGTCTCTGCCCATCTCTTGTATTATGTCTGTAGTCTCTGACCAGGTCTTGTATAATGTCTGCAGTCTCTGCCCATCTCTTGTATAATGTCTGCAGTCTCTGCACATCTCTTGTATCATGTCTGCAGTCTCTGCCCATCTCTTGCATCGTGTCTGCAGTCTCTGACCAGGTCTTGTATAATGTCTGCAGTCTCTGCCCATCTTTTGTATCATGTCTGCAGTCTCTGCCCATCTCTTGTATTATGTCTGTAGTCTCTGACCAGGTCTTGTATAATGTCTGCAGTCTCTGCCCATCTCTTGTATAATGTCTGCAGTCTCTGCACATCTCTTGTATCATATCCACAGTCTCTTGCCATCTCTTGTATCATGTGTGCAGTCTCTGCCCATCTCTTGTATAATGTCTGCAGTCTCTGCACATCTCTTGTATCATATCCACAGTCTCTTGCCATCTCTTGTATCATGTGTGCAGTCTCTGATCAGCTCTTGTATCATGTCTGCAGTCTCTGACCATCTCTTGTATCATGTCTGACATGGACATTCATTGTACTGTTCATTTAAGCACAAGAGAATCCATTTTGTTCTCACTGTTGAAATGTGTTCTGTAACCTTCACCTAACACACAGGCACTTCTCCTACTAAACGCTCTCTACTCCCCCCCTCCCTTTTCAAGGTTTTACTTTTGCAATTGTTCTATTCGCTAGTTTTTAATAATATATTTCTATTTGTTAGCTTTTAATAACATATTTCTATTTGTTAGCTTTTAATAACATCTCACACCACCCCTTTCTTATCTATGTATAAAATAACATGTAATAATAAATTTTTCACTGAACGGACATTTTAAACACAGTGATTGAGTCCTGTGAATCTGTTCCTGCAGCTGCAGTATTAACTTTGCTTTAGAGTCCCAATCAGAAATCAGTCATATCAGTCTTGGCGAGTCATAACAGGAGTTTGGCAGAGTCTCCAGAAGGAACCGCGCTTCGATCGGGATCATCGGGAAACGCAGACCTCAAATGCCGGCTAGGTAAGCTGCCCTTAAGCTCGCTATACTTCTGCCTTTTCCAATGTATCCTATCTGTCGGTTCTCAAGGAAACCAGACCACTCTCGGACCTTTCTGGTTGGGTAACGTGTGTGTGTGAATGTGTTTGTGTCCCCCTTCACGGGTTGGACTGTGTGTGGATAGGGAAAATCCTCTGCAGTTCCCTGCGTTGACTCCTTGTGGGCGACCTGGGTCAGAGGCGCATGGTAGGGTCAGATAAAACTCACAGAGAAGAGAAGAGACGAGGAGGGTCTCTTAATGAGTGTTTTGTCTATTGTCATAAACCCCTTCTATCCACGTAGATAAGTGGAGACTATTCTTGTAAATCTGCAGATTTGCTGTACTATTTGTTTTAGAGGCAAGAGGGTATAGGCACAAGTAGAGAAGAGAGAAGACTGGCCAGTCATTATGGGCATTAAATTAATTAAGGGAATGAAGGGAGAGAGGCCTTCAGAAAATGCCCAGCGCAAGATGAGCGCTAGAGAATATATGAACCGAAGGTACGGTTCTGCTTATACTGAGCCCCTAGATAAATGGGTAGAATGGACAAAGGGAACAGCTAAACCTTTAAAATCTGAAGGGACTTTTGATTTAAAAGTATGGCAAACTTTTCTGCACGATTATGGCCCACTACTGTGCAGTGAAGGAACGTGGAGAATAGCTTGCACATGGGAGACAGAAGCTAAAGTAGCAAATCAAACTGGCTTGACGGAGATATTTAATAAAAGTACTGCCCAAATTTACTACGTTTGGCCAGAAGACTCTGTAGAGGAGGACCCCCCACCTTATGTGGCTGCCAGTTTGGCTTTAAGGGGTCCACGCACAAAAGCAAAAGAATTAGATTACATGGAACACACAAAAGATGAGCTATGCAATATAGTAGAGAGCAGAGGTTTAACAGCCCCATATCAACCTACAAAGAGGGATTTGGCTCGTATCCTAGAAACAGATGATTGGCATAAATCAAAAGGCACATATGCAAACCTAGATCTCTCTGAACTTAAGGCCTTGGCCAGAGAAAGAGAGATAGAGTCTGAACTTCCAGAGCAAACCATAATTTCCAAATTGTGGCAGCAAGATGAAGAGAGAAGGAAGGGAGATGCCAGCCCTTCTGCCCCTGGCATAGAGAAATCTGTTGCAGTTTATCCTGTCAGAACCCAATTAGTTTTTGAAGGTGATGCTGTTGACAGTAAGTCTCAAATTAAATGGCATGTACCTTTTAGTCCCCAAGATATGAGAGCCATATTAGAGGGATTGGGAGATCCTAGAAAGAATCCAATTGGGTTTGCAAACAAACTTAGTGCTGCACAGGAAGCATATGAGGCTTCTGCTACTGACATTCATCAGCTTCTTATTAAAGCAGTGGGAAGCAACATGTCTGGCTATATACTTAAAGAATGTGGTGTAGACGTCAAAAATCTAAATAAGATGGTTAGTGGACGGGAGGTTTGTGAGAAATTGAAGGAAAAATTGCCCCAAATATATGGACAAACCAGACATGCTGAATTTATGAATGCTAAGCAAGGGAAAGAGGAAGCAGCAGGGGCTTATTGGAGGCGGTTAAGTGATATGGCTGAGGAAGCAGGCATTAAAATAGAGGAAGAGAAGGCGGGAGAAACTGCAAGTCCATCTACACAACTGGTGAAACATAGGTTAATTGATGGTTTAATACCCCAGTTGAAAGAAAAGTTGTTCACAGCAAGGCCTGAGGCAGGCAATATGTCTATTCGAGACGTCCTGCCTATCCTGTTGTCCATAGAAAACAGGATTAACCAAAAAGACAGCAAACCCAAGGTTATGTACATGGGGAAGCAGAGAGGAAAAGGAAGAGGAAGAGGCAAAGGCAATTTCAGAAATCATGGCAATCGGGGACCAATTATATGCTACAATTGTGATGGGGAAGGACACATAGCCAAATTCTGCCATCTTCCTGACCGTAGACTAGGAAAGAGCTTAGAGGCCCCTCATGCTGATCCCAGTTCTCTGCCAAAAGCAGTGGATCAGGCATAGGAAAATGGCATGCCAGTATCAATCATGTTAAATAGGGGAGACAATGGTCCCGAGGCCAGAGTAAAAGTATTTTTACAAGAACTCCCCTATCCTGGAGGAGAAACAGAATTAACCTGTTTAATTGATACTGGTGCAAGCCGAAGTGTTTTTAATATAGAGGACTTACCTCCAGGATTATTATCTACAAATGTTATCTCTGGTGTTGGCCTAACCGGGACCTCTACTGATTTGGTTGAGTCCAAGCCACTTAAACTCAGGCTAGGACAGCAAACAGAAATTGTCACTAAAGTGTTAGTTTCAGACACAGTTCCTACCAATCTTTTGGGAGCTGACATTTTGAACCAAATTTTAGCAAACATAGACTACACTCCTACAGGAGTCCAAGTGGTCAGTAGTCTATCAGGAGAAGTTTTAAATTCTGCCTGTGGAGTATTTTTAATCCAAGACTCCACTCTGCCATTTCCACCAGAATTGGAAGTGATTCCCGCTGAATTATGGGCCACCAGCAAATATGATGTAGGTCTGCTGGATTGCACCCCAGTCATGATAAAAATTAAACCAGGAGCCCATCTCCCACAGATTAAACAGTACCCACTGAGTATTGCTCAGACTGAGGGGATAAAGGATCAAATCACTCAACTGAAAGCAGCAGGAGTTGTTGTACCAATTAAGTCCCAGGTCAATACACCCCTGTTCCCAATTGCAAAGAAGCCAGACAAGAAGGGTGGGCAGGTGACATATCGCATGGTGCATGATTTGAGAGCCATTAACAATATAATAGAGGCAGATACCCCGATCGTGCCCAACCCCCGCACTTTACTAAGTGGAATACCTGCCTCCAGCACCTGCTTTACAGTGATTGATCTTGCAAATGCTTTCTTTTCGGTGCCCCTGCACCCAGATTGCTGGCACCTTTTTTCATTTACCCATGATGCCCAAAAGTTAGCATGGACAAGATTGCCCCAAGGCTGTGTGAGTAGCCCCTCTGAATATAATACTGCGTTAAAGCAAGTATTGGACCAATGGTCCCCCTCACACCCAAACACAGTTTTGCTTCAGTACATAGACGATTTGCTTATTTGTTCTGATACAAAGGACATTTGTAGCAGAGAAACAGTAAGCCTTCTCCTGTTTCTCTATAACAGTAACAACAAAGTTAGCAAAGATAAGCTACAATACTGCCAAGAGAAAGTGATCTTCCTGGGTCACTGCATTTCACATGGAATCCGTCACCTAACTCCAGATCGAGTTAAAACTCTACAAAACTTTGAAAAGCCAAGAAATGTACGGCAACTACGTGCCTTCCTGGGGTTAGTGGGATATTGTAGGGACTGGATTCCAAATGCATCAGAACTTATGGCTCCTCTATATGAGGCTACCACTAGAAACCCTTTCAAACTCACATGGGACAATGAATTGCAGATGAAGGAGCTTATTAAAATTTTGTCTGAAGCTCCCGCCATTGGACTTCCTGACTATACTAAGACTTTCTCGTTGTTCTGTCATGAAGTCAATGGATTTGCTGCAGGTGTACTCACCCAGCTACATGGAGACAAACAGAGTCCTGTGATGTATGTATCAGCCTCATTAGACCCGGTCATCAAAGGCTCCCCCAGTTGTATGCAAGCCATAGCAGCCTGCATTTTGCTGCTAGACAAAGTAACGGAGCTTGTACTAGATTCTGCTCTGATCCTGTATGTGCCACATGCAGTACAGGAAATCATGAATCAAGTAAATACTAGACGTGTGTCTGCCAGTAGATTTGACAAGTACCAGTCTGCTCTTTTTGCTCCATCGAATTTAACAATCAAACGATGTGTTATTTTAAATCCGGCTACTCTTCTTCCTATAATTGATGAGGAAGATGCAACAAATGGTACTGATGTAGAACCTGAGAGTTTTTCTCACGATTGTATGGCTCTTATGGAGGTAGAAAGGGCCTCTGTCACAACAGCAAAAGATGAGCCCTTATCAGATTGTGACACACACTTATTAGTAGATGGTTCCAGATTTTACACTGATGATGGTCAGCCACACACAGGGTTTGCTGTAACCACTTCAGACACCATTTTACATCAGGAAGCACTGAAACCCCAGATGTCAGCACAGGAAGCGGAGTTGTATGCTGTAGTCAAAGCATGTCATCTCCTAGAGAATCAAAGGGGAAATGTTTACACTGACAGCAGATATGCATTTGGAATAGCCCACGATTTTGGGCCTATCTGGAAAGCACGGCACTTTCTGACTAGTGCAGGGAAGCCAGTGAGACATGCAAAACTCATAGAGCGGCTATTTGAGGCCTTTCAGAAGCCAGCAGAAGTTGCCATCTTGAAGGTAAAAGGGCATGCAAGGGGAAATGACATGACAGCCAGAGGAAATGCTTTAGCGGACCAAGCGGCAAAGGATGCTGCCCTTATGGCATTTGGAGTCACATCCACTGTAGGGGTCGCCCAGGTAGCGGGGACAGATTCCCCTCATCAAGAGCAGTGGGATGTAGAAACTCTAATTCAGTTGCAGAACCAGGCCCCTGATGAAGAGAAGGATAAGTGGATCAAATGTAATGCTACCCAAAATCAGCAGGGCCTGTGGAGCGCTGACAACAGGTGGTGTCTACCCAGGAGTTTGTACCCAGTTTTAGCACGGCTGGCACATGGCGTCAGTCATCTTGCTAAGGGCGCGATGGTGGCACTTACTGACTGCTATTGGATAGCACCTGGATTTAGTGCATTTGCAGCCAGGTTTTGTGCTTCATGTCTCACTTGTGCTCTGTACAATGCAGGGAGGCCTGTTCATGTTCCCCAAAGGCATTCTCCAAAGCCAGATTTCCCTTTCCAAAGAATTCAAATAGACTACATTCAGATGCCCAGAATAGGCACCTATGAGTTTGCTTTAGTGTGTGTTGACATGTTTTCAGGTTGGCCCGAGAGCTGGCCAGTAGCCAAAGCAAATGCAAAAACAACAGCAAAGAAAATTTTGAATGAAATAGTTTGTAGATATGGAGTTCCTGAAACTATTGAGAGTGACAGAGGAACCCATTTTACTGGGGAAGTAATGAAAGAGGTAATGGAAGCACTTCACATACAGCAAGCTTTCCATACACCTTATCATCCACAAAGTAGTGGTAAAGTTGAGAGACTTAATGGAATTTTGAAAAACAGATGTGCAAAAATTAAAGCAGATACAGGAAAAGGATGGGTGGAAGCTTTGCCATTAGCCCTATATTCTGTACGAACTACCCCTAAACAACCACATGGGCTGTCCCCCTATGAGATTTTATTTGGAGGGCCACCCAAAACAGAATAAAATACATGAAGGTGTTTATAAATCTATCCCCGACCCAGATTCTGTTTCAGGTATTCACAGAATCCAACCAGGTGACTGGGTGGTGGTCAAGCGACACGTCAGAAAGCCACTAGAACCAAAATTTGACGGACCACATTTGGTGCTTTTGACAACCGGTTCTGCTGTCAAGTTGGAAGGAAAGCCCACCTGGATTCACGCCAGTCACTGCAAGAAAATCCTGAAGTGATGATATCCTTTGAAAAAAAGATGATAATGTTTCTTTTCTTTTTGTTGTTTTTGAGAACTGAGACATGGAAAAATAACCCTTTCATCCAAATGTTAAATTTGTATGCAACCCATAGCAACGCTAGTAACTGCTGGGTGTGTTCTCACTTACATCCCCATACAGGAACAATACCCATGATAGCAATGCCTCTCAATTTCACTGATCTAAACAGGACCAGAATAAATGGCTCATACATAGTCTCCACAGCTAATGAGCACAGATCAGTAACTTTGATGGTTTCGAAACAGATAAACACTCCACAGATTTGTTTAAACATCACACGCCCGTTTAACACTAAATGTAGACGGTTGGGCAATTCAGATTGCAGCGGAGCAAAAATTACAGCTTATGGAGGAAACTATGGTCAATATTATTATATCCCAGATCCAGAACTAAATAGAACCCTTTATAGTACAAATTGCTCACAGTTTCCAATATGTGAAAATATCGGTTTCCTGAGATTCCATGTTATTGCTTCCAGTTTTTTAGGAGCAGGCATACCGTCCATACGTAGAGGGTTATATTATATATGTGGAAATAAAGCTTACGCCTGGCTTCCTACTAATGTTACAGGTACATGTTATATTGGGAAGTTAGTACCTGCTTTGGCTGTTCGCAAAGATACAGTGCGACCAGATCAAAGTCCAGAATACCCTTTAGTGTTCAAAAGAGAGCTGTTCACTGAAGGTGACATGGCATGGTCATGGTTCCCTTCCTGGACAGAATGGGGAATTGAAGCAATGAAAAGACTAAATAATTACACTAGAATTGTAGATGAGATTATTAACCTTACTACCACTGATATAGGTTTATTAAATGAAGAAATGGCTCAGCTTAAAAAAGTGGTATTAGAGCACAGATTAACGCTAAATTATCTCACTGCAGCTCAAGGTGGGATGTGTAAGATATTTCGCACTGACTGTTGTATATACATTTCTGATAATGAGGACATTATTAAAGGGCATCTTGCTAAGATAAGAGAACTACAGAATAAGGCCAGAGATATTGCTAAAGATGGATGGAACCCCTTTCAGGGTTTAGGAGGTTTTGGTGATTTTTTATATGGCATAGCAACATGGTTACAGAAACTAGGCGCTTACATTGTGATGTTCCTATTTCTCATGTTTGTTATTTACTTCCTCATCAGGCTATGCCTCTGTGTGACTACCCGCTGTACCAACAAATGTACCACCAGCCCTGATGAACCCATTATTGTGAGAAAGCTAGGAGGGAGCTGAACAGGACGCCGTCTCTCTGCGCCAATGTAACAGGAGTTACCAGCAATCGGCTGAACGTAACGCGGAGAAGAATGGTGTCAAATAAACAAAAGGGGGGAAATGACATGGACATTCATTGTACTGTTCATTTAAGCACAAGAGAATCCATTTTGTTCTCACTGTTGAAATGTGTTCTGTAACCTTCACCTAACACACAGACACTTCTCCTACTAAACGCTCTCTACTCCCCCCTCCCTTCTCAAGGTTTTACTTTTGCAATTGTTCTATTCGCTAGTTTTTAATAACATATTTCTATTTGTTAGCTTTTAATAACATCTCACACCACCCCTTTCTTATCTATGTATAAAATAACATGTAATAATAAATTTTTCACTGAACGGACATTTTAAACACAGTGATTGAGTCCTGTGAATCTGTTCCTGCAGCTGCAGTATTAACTTTGTTTTAGAGTCCCAATCAGAAATCAGTCATATCATGTCCCATCTCTGCCCATCTCTTGCATCATGCCCGCAGTCTATGCCCATCTCTTGTATCATATCTGCAGTCTCTGCCCATCTCTTGCATCATGCCCGCAGTCTATGCCCATCTCTTGTATCATATCTGCAGTCTCTGACCATCTCTTGTATCATGTCTGCAGTCTCTGACCATCTCTTGTATCATGTCTGCAGTCTATGACCATCTCTTGTATCATGTCTGCAGTCTCTGACCATCACTTGTATCATGTCTGCAGTCTCTGACTAGCTCTTGTATAATGTCTGAAGTCTCTGACCATCTCTTGTATCATGTCCGCAGTCTCTAGCCATCTCTTATATCATGCCTGCAGTCTCTGGCCTTCTCTTGTATCATGTCTGCACCCTCTGCACATCTCTTGTATCATGTCTGCAATCTCTGCACATCTCTTGTATCATGTCTGCAGTCTCTGCACATCTCTTGTATCATGTCTGCAATCTCTGCACCTCTCTTGTATCATGTCTGCAATCTCTGCACATCTCTTGTATAATGTCTGCAGTCTCTGACTATCTCTTTTATAATGTTCGCAGTCTCTGACCATCTCTTCTATCATGTCTGCAGTCTCTGCCCATCTCTTCTATCATGTCTGCAGTCTCTGCCCATCTCTTGTATCATGTCTGCAGTCTCTGCCCATCTCTTGTATCATGTCTGCAGTCTCTGCCCATCTCTTGTATCATTGCCCATAGACTTTGACTATATCATGTGGTGTGCCTGCGGTCTCTGACATTGAATATTTACTGAAACGTATATGCGGCTCTTTGGAGATGTTGAGGCCCCCGACATCATAAACGTTAAGTAAAACACGGATGTAGATTCTCTCATGGACTCTCTGATAAACTAACAGTACCATAGCACTTCATTTGAACAAAAAAAAATCTGGAGTCAGAGCGTGATGATGTAACACTGACCCCGGCACACAGAGGAAATAAAGACTAATAATGTATCACATGTTCTCCAGTGTTTAGGTTCTTCATACCTGTTTGGACACTTTAATCCAGGTCCTCTTGAGGCGAAATATTGCACTGCGATTAAGTGATGATGTAATCTCCAGAACGGCGTTATAATTGTGTAGACAGCGACAAATATCAGCCACTGCCACCCACTTCTCAATTGTGCACGCACGTACCGCCGGATCTTCATTCCGCAGGATCTCCGTGGCAATCAGGTTACTCATCTGATGCACAGAAATACTGAGATATCAATACACAGCACAGTACCGGCTTTTATAAAGTACTCTGTATAAAGTCTTTATTTAGGCGCCAGGTAAAACATTATGAAAATGAGGATTTTTGACTTACCGGCTTGTTAGGAGAGCTGCGGCTGCTGCTCCTTTGTGGCAAGTATCCACTTTCCTCTCCCCACTTGGCGCGTCTCCTGCTCTGATTGGCCGGTGATGGCGCATCTTCGCAAAGCAAACGTACTAGTTGCTAGGTAGCGGTGGGCTCAGGCTGCCCTTCCTCCTCTGCCAATCATTGGTCTCACCACTGTGGCACTCAATTTGAACATCACAAGCCCAAAGCTCTGGGCTTGTGATAGCACCTAATACCTAGCTCCCTACCTGCCATGCCTTGCCTGCCTCATTGCTAACCTCAGCTTTGCACCCGGACTACACTTTTGGATTACTCACTACTTGCCCTGACTTCATAACGATCTACGGATTACACATCCCTGCTGCCTGTCCTGACCTCAGAACTGTCTACTGGATTATACATGCCAGCTGCCTGTCCTGACCTCAGAACTGTCTACTGGATTATACATGCCCTCTGCCTATCCTGACCTCAGAACTGTCTACTGGATTACACATGCCCGCTGACTATCCTAACCTCAGAACTGTCTACCGGTTTACACAAGCCCGCTGCCTGTCCTGACCTCAGAACTGTCTACTGGATTACACATGCCCACTGTCTGTCCTGACCTCAGAATTGTCTACTGGATTATACATGCCTCCTGCCTGTCCTGACCTCAGAACTGTCTACTGGATTATACATGCCTGGTGCCTGTCCTGACCTGAGAACTGTCTAATGGATTACACATGCCCGCTGCCTATCCTGACCTCAGAACTGTCTACTGGATTATACATGCCCGCTGCCTGTCCTGATATCAGAACTGTCTACTGGATTACACATGCCCACTGTCTGTCCCGACCTCAGAACTGTCTACTGGATTACACATGCCTGTCCTGACCTCAGAACTGTCTACTGGATTACACATGCCAGCTGCCTGTCCTGACCTCAGAACTGTCTACTGGATTATACATGCCCTCTGCCTATCCTGACCTCAGAACTGTCTACTGGATTACACATGCCCGCTGACTATCCTAACCTCAGAACTGTCTACCGGTTTACACAAGCCCGCTGCCTGTCCTGACCTCAGAACTGTCTACTGGATTACACATGCCCACTGTCTGTCCTGACCTCAGAATTGTCTACTGGATTATACATGCCTCCTGCCTGTCCTGACCTCAGAACTGTCTACTGGATTATACATGCCTGGTGCCTGTCCTGACCTGAGAACTGTCTAATGGATTACACATGCCCGCTGCCTATCCTGACCTCAGAACTGTCTACTGGATTATACATGCCCGCTGCCTGTCCTGATATCAGAACTGTCTACTGGATTACACATGCCCACTGTCTGTCCCGACCTCAGAACTGTCTACTGGATTACACATGCCTGTCCTGACCTCAGAACTGTCTACTGGATTACACATGCCCGCTGCCTGTCCTGACCTCAGAACTGTCTACTGGATTATACATGCCTGCTGCTTATCCTGACCTCAGAACTGTCTACCGGATTACACATGCCCGCTGCCTATCCTGACCTCAAAACGGTCTACTGGACTATACATGACTGCTGCTTATCCTGACCTCAGAACTGTCTACTGGATTACACATGCCTGCTGCCTGTTCTGACCTCAGAACTGTCTACTGGATTATACATGCCTGCTGCCTATCCTGACCTCAGAACTGTGTACTGGATTACACATGCCCGCTGCCTATCCTGACCTCAGAACTGTCTACTGGATTACACACGCCCACTGCCTGTCCTGACCTCAGAACTGTCTACTGGATTACACATGCTCACTGCCTGTCCTGACCTCAGAATTGTCTACTGGATTACACATGCCCGCTGCCTATCCTGACCTCAGAACTGTCTACTGGATTACACATGCCCGCTGCCTATCCTGACCTCAGAACTGTCTACTGGATTACACATGCCCACTGCCTGTCCTGACCTCAGAACTGTCTACTGGATTACACATGCCCACTGCCTGTCCTAACCTCAGAACTGTCTACTGGATTACACATGCCTGCTGCCTATCCTGACCTTAGAACTCTCTACTGGATTATACATGCCTGCTGCCTGTCCTGATATCAGAACTGTCTACTGGATTAAACATGCCCACTGTCTGTCCTGACCTCAGAACTGTCTACTGGATTACACATGCCCGCTGCCTGTCCTGACCTCAGAACTGTCTACTGGATTACACATGCCTGCTGCCTATCCTGACCTCAGAACTGTCTACCGGATTACACATGCCCGCTGCCTATCCTGACCTCAAAACGGTCTACTGGACTATACATGACTGCTGCTTATCCTGACCTCAGAACTGTCTACTGGATTACACATGCCCGCTTCCTATCCTGACCTCAGAACTGTCTACTGGATTACACATGCCCACTGCCTGTCCTGACCTCAGAACTGTCTACTGGATTACACATGCCCACTGCCTGTCCTAACCTCAGAACTGTCTACTGGATTACACATGCCCGCTGCCTATCCTGACCTTAGAACTGTCTACTGGATTATACATGCCAGCTGCCTGTCCTGATATCAGAACTGTCTACTGGATTACACATGCCTGTCCTGACCTCAGAACTGTTTACTAGATTACACATGCCCACTGTCTGTCCTGACCTCAGAACTGTCTACTGGATTATGCTTGCCTGTGTCCTGTACTGTACAATTAGGTACATTACTATATTTTGTACAAGATATATTATGACCATTCAGCTGGTAAATAAAGGGGAGTAACAGCCAGGGTTGAGTATATACTAACTCTTTAGATACACTCAAATTATATTTCCATAAAAAAAAAAAAAAAACATGAATGGCAACATACATCCCACCAAAATCACGGAGAACTACCATTGTAGCAGCTTATCTCCAAAGAGTCCTGTGGAAGATCCTTAAAGTGGTTGTAAACCTCAGATATGAAATATGAACAATGCATATTCTTCTATAGTATGTACTTGTCTCAATCCAGAGCACTAAGTGTCTTTTCTGTTTGCCCCCTCCTTCCTCTGCTCTCTGCACAAGTCCCTTCTAACACATTTTCCTGACACCAAGAGAAAAAAAGGTGACAGGGGAAGGAGCTCCAGCACACAGCCTTAGCTCTGTTGCTGAGTGAAGAGGGGTGTGTCCCTTCCCTGTATTCAGCTCTGACTGAGTTGTGCAGAGTGCAGTTTTAGCTCCCCGCCCTCCTTGCTTTCTGAAAGCTCAGACAAACTAAAAAATTCTGGACTTTGAATGGCTGTGTAGAGGAGAAGACTGCAGATAAACAGTTTCAACTTATGTAGGAGGATTTGTTTCATTTCTGTGTATCACATGGGGCCAGTCACTTCACTGGGCATATGGAAAAGTTTACTACCACTTTAAAGCAAACCTGTCACCATCAAGAACTGAACTCGTACTATGATGTTGATTTTGCTCCAATGACTTACATGGTTGAAGTGTTTGCTTGTGCTCATTATATACGGAGTTCTCTCATTTTTGTCAGTTTTCATCCACCCCTGACCAAAAAACTCCCTGTAGAAAAAAAATAAAAGATGGAGCTGTAGTCACATTTTTCAGGTATTCAGATGAATCTCACCCTCCCACACAAATAGACTTTCTTGTTCCCCCCCCACCCCTTACCTTGGGTGGTCTGCTTGTGCAGTAATAACACGCCCAGTGGATCCAGCGTTGTCCTCTCTAATCCCAGTGTACTGCCCCGTACACACGGTCGGATTTTCCGATGGAAAATGTCAGATCGGAGCGTGTTGTCGGAAATTCCGACCGTGTGTAGGCTCCATCGGACATTTTCCATCGGATTTTCCGGCACACAAAGTTGGAGAGCAGGAGATAAAATTTTCCGACAACAAAGTCCGTTGTCGGGAATTCCGATCGTGTGTACACAAATCCGACGGACAAAGTGCCACGCATGCTCAGAATAAATAAAGAGATGAAAGCTATTGGCCACTGCCCCATTTATAGTCCCGACGTACGTGTTTTACGTCACCGCGTTCAGAACGATCGGATTTTCCGACAACTTTGTGCGACCGTGTGTATGCAAGACAAGTTTGAGCCAACATCCGTCGGAAAAAATCCTAGGATTTTGTTGTCGGAATGTCCGAACAAAGTCCGACCGTGTGTACACCCTATAACAGTACTGCTCCTGGACCACACCACCGCCACCTTGTTTGCATCACGGGAAACCAGCTGTCCGTTTCAGCTTCTTCAGCCAATTCCCTTCCCCAATGATGATCACATCTCATATGTCAAACCCTGAATCCGGCCCACCAGGCCTAGTCATGTGGCCCTCGCACCCGGTTTTGCAGCTGGAACTCCTGGGTTTGTAGAGCACTCCGGAACCCTGCACGTAGCGCACTCCTGAATCCTGCACTCTGTACGTGACACACTCCTGAACCCTGCACTCTGTACGTGGCACACTCCTGAACCATGCACTCTGTATGTGGCACACTCCTGAACCCTGCACTCTGTATGTGGCACACTCCTGAACCCTGCACACGGCACACGGCACACTCCTGAACCCTGTACTCTGTATGTGGCGCACTCCTGAACCCTGCACCCTGTACGTGGCGCACTCCTGAATCCTGCACTCTGTACGTGGCGCACTCCTGAACCCTGCACTCTGTACGTGGCGCACTCCTGAACCCTGCACTCTGTACGTGGCGCACTCCTGAACCCTGCACTCTGTACGTGGCGCACTCCTGCACCCTGCTCTCTGTACGTGGCGCACTCCTGAACCCTGCTCTCTGTACGTGGCGCACTCCTGAACCTTGCACTCTGTACGTGGCACACTCCTGAACCCTGCACGTGGCGCATTCTTGAACCCTATACGTAGCGCACTCATGAATCCTGTAAGTAGCGCACTCCTGAACCCTGTACGTGGAGCATTCCTGAACCCTATACGTAGCGCACTCCTGAACCCTGTAAGTAGCGCACTCCTGAATCCTGTACGTGGCGCATTCCTGAACCCTGTACGTGGCGCATTCCTGAACCCTGTACGTAGCACACTCCTGAACCCTGTCCGTAGCGCACTCCTGAACCCTGTCCGTAGCGCACTCCTGAACCCTGTCCGTAGCGCACTTCTGAACCCTGTACGTAGCGCACTCCTGAACCCTGCACATAGCGCACTCCTGAACCCTGTACGTAGCGCACCACTGAACTCTGTACGCGGTGCACCCCTGAACCCTGCACGTAGCGCACTCCTGAACCCTGCATGTTGTGCACTCCTGAACCCTGCACGTGGCGCACTCTTGAACCCTGCACGTGGCGCACTCTTGAACCCTGCACGTAGCGCACTCTTGAACCCTGCACGTAGCGCACTCCTGAACCCTGTACGTAGCGCACTCCTGAACCCTGAAGGTAGCGCACTCCTAAACCCTGAATGTAGCGCACTCCTGAACCCTGAACGTAGCGCACTCCTGAACCCTGAATGTAGCGCACTCCTGAACCCTGAACGTAGCGCACTCCTGAACCCTGAACGTAGCGTACTCCTGAACCCTGAACGTAGCGCACTCCTGAACCCTGCACGTAGCGCACTCCTGAACCCTGCACGTAGCACACTCCTGAACCCTGCACGTAGCACACTTCTGAACCCTGCACGTAGCACACTTCTGAACTCTGAACGTAGCGCACTCCTGAACTCTGAATGTAGCACACTCCTGAACCCTGCTTGTAGAGCACTTTTTTCTTTTTATAAATAGATCCCTGAAATTTACATTTTCCATCATTTTCTGTCTCAATGACAATGGTCACCAGGACAAACAGAAAGGGGCGGCATTACCAATCAGGGGAGCAGACAGAAATAAAAACTGCACTGGGGTTCTAACCCAACCCTACAACATCCAAAACTGTACAGGTCAGCACAGGCCACATCGGAAGAGACTTACTCATAGGGAATCTGCTTGAAGATCAGATGGTCCAATAATGTCAGTTGTTCTGCACTTTCCAGAGCTGAGAGGGAGTCAAAGGGATCCACCGGAGTCCCCAAAACCTGCACAAAGCACAATCATAAGACGATGTTCCAGTCTATACCACCGGATTCAAAATCTCTCATTCATTCATCTAATAAATAAGTGTAAAGAAAAACCATCAATACTGAAATTCCTATTGCAGGGGATGCATTAAGATACAGGTAAAATTTTAGGCACCCTCTGCAATAGCAATTTCAGTTTGGTGAAACACCAGGTGATTATAATGAACCAGACCCTCTCATTCAGATTCAGTCATGCAAAAAGTCTGAAATGTACCGTATGTAGGCTTTAGAACCACTTTAACAATTAATATTTAAAGTCTTTTTATTTAAATTCATTTTATTTCTCCAAAAATTAAAAAAATATATATATATATTTTTACAAGGCAAATCACAAAAAAACACAAAAACCTGGTTTGTCATTAAAAACAAAATACGTATTCCTTATTTTTTATAGTAATAAAAAAAAAGTAATTGCCAAATAAACAGGTCCATAGCATAAAAAAGAACCTGTCACCAAAAAAATCATGACAAAGGGGACATTTTGTCACCATTTCACAGGCACACACAATTTTAAAGTTTAGCATGTTGGGTATCTATTTACTCAGTGCAGCCCCAATCTTTTATAATATTACCAACATTTTTTTTTAATTAATTTATTGCGTTTGTGTGCCCTTAACTTTAGTTTATTTTTTACTGAAATTTTGCGTACCACTATTTTATTCTCTAGGGTTTACTTTTAAAAAATATACAATGCTTTGGGGGTTTTATGTAATCTTCAGGCCTACAGTTTGTTTTTAAACATGTGTGCAAGAAAAACCCCCAAAAACAAATACCCCCCCCCCCCAAAAAAAATGGCTCTAAATGGTTAACCACTTCAGCTCCAGAAGGTTTTACCCCCTCTTCCTGACCAGGCCATTTTTTTATGATACGGCACTGCATTGATTTAACTGACAATTGCGCAGTTGTGCGACGCAGTACCCAAAGAAAATTGAGGTCCTTTTTTCCCCCCACAGATAGAGCTTTCTTTTGGTGGTATTTGAGGTCCTTTGCGTTTTTTTTTTGCGCTATAAACAAAAAAAGAGCGAAATTTCTTTTTATATATTTATTTATTTATTGTTTTCTGCTATAAAACACATCCAATAAAAAAATGTAAAAAAACCTAATTTCTTAATAAATTTACTGATGAAAAAATTCGTTTTTTTACATTTTTTTAATATCTATTATAGCAAAAAGTAAAAAAATTTTTATTTTCAAAATTATCGCACTTTTTTGTTTATAGCGCATAAAATAAAAACCACAGAGGTGATCAAATACCAGCAAAAGAAACCCCTATTTGTGGGGAAAAAAAAGCACGTAAATTTTGTTTGGATACAACGTCAGGCGACCGCGCAATTATCTGGTAAAGCGACGCAGTGCCGTATCACAAAAAATGAGAGTGCGCATTTTGCTTTTCTTTTTTCTACCTAAAACACACTGATGCCAATTTAAAAAAAAATAAAAAAAAATCCTGCCCAAAAGATACTGAACTTTGACCAAAACACTAATCCTGGCAAGCCTTGATCTAGGTATTTTTCTTTATTTTTTATTGTTTCTACACATATTTTTTTTCCCCTCTGCAAGGAAAGAGAAAGATACATTGTATCTTACCCCTCCATTCACAGAGAGAGAAAAACAGGGGGTGGGCTTCACAGTGACTGATCACTGTGGTATATAGTATATGGAAAAAATTGCCTTTTCAGTCATATTGTACTATTTTAAAAAAACAAATATTTATTTATTACAAATTATGAATGAAAAAGAATAGGACAAGAATAAAAAAAAAACATTTACATGGGTGAATGTGATTTAAAAACGATCAGAGGCTACCACAGCGATCGGGTGACCTGGAATCGGGAGTTCCGGGTCCCAATCGTTAGCACGGGGCCCTCTGTGAGACCTCAGTCACTGTGCTGGGAGCGCGCTGTGTGGTGCGCTCCCAGCACAAAGGGAGATACGCATACAGTAAAACCTCGGATTGCGAGTAACGCGGTTTAAGAGCATTTCACAATACGAGCTCGTTTTGCGAGCGTTGTCTCGCAGGACGAGCAGGATTCAAGCCTCTGGAGTATGCAGTACCGCATTTGGCCAGAGGAGCGGGGGCACCGGTGACGTTCTGAGACACTTGGAGCCACTCGGAGACACTCTGTTTTTCAGAGTGTATCCGGCGCCCCCCCACCTCTGGCCACATTTGGTACTGCATACACTGGCAGTGACACTGGAACTAATAATCTGAGTTAAAATAGCTACAGGAAAGTGATAATCTCTGGGGGGGGGGGGGCTGCCCTAGCCACAATATCTACTCTATTCTCTGTGGCTTACTATCATCTTTCAAGCCTCCCGACCCTTTAAAGCGGTTGTATACCCGCAAACTAAAAAACAAAAACCTGTAAGGCAAAGGCATAATGAGCTAATATGCACTGCATACTAGCTCATTATGGAATACTTACCTTAGAACGAGGTCCCCGCATCGCATCCCGGTCAACACCGAGGGAGCTGACATTTTCCCCTCTGCGTTTCTTTCAGGTTGGCGGCTCTGGCGCTGTGAGTGGCCGGAGCTGTGATGACGTCACTGAGTTTCCTGGCAGGGAGCGGCGCGATACGCCGGTCCTTCACTGCGCATGCGCCGCTGACCTCAGTGGCTGCATGCAGGGTGAATATCTCCTAAACCGTATAGGTTTAGGAGATATTAATTTTACCTACAGGTAAGCCCTATTATAGGCCTTATTATAGGCTTACCTGTAGGTAAAAATGTCAAAAAGGGGTAATACAACCACTTTAAGGGGTTTAGGAGGCCAGGAGGTAGGATGATGTTTAGGATCATGTGACCGCTGCGATTGGCTGTCACGGCAGTCACATGATCGGAAAAGCTCCTGATCTCAAGCAGCGATCGTGAGCATTCTGTTAGCCGCCGGTAGCTGTTTCCGGGAGTGCGCAGGCTCTCGGCACAGCTGTATGAATGCAAATATGCGGCTGCTCAGCGCCAAGGCCCACCCGCCAAGAGGCCGCATATTTTCTGTGGGCACACAGGAGTTAAGAAGCCCAGCATAGGCAACAATTGTCACCCCCATCCTAAAGTTCTTCTCTGTGGCCAGGCCCAACGCATTTTTGACTTTTCATGAGACACCGGAAATGCCGACACCGCTCAGCTCTGGTTACTGAAGTTTTTTTTTTTTTTTTATGAGACCATATACGTGTGTCTTGGTAAAAAAAAAAAACATGTAAAGTCCAAGCCAGAAGACATGTTACCTATATGGGAGAACCGGAATGACTTACTGGCGTTACTTACCATATGCTCAATCTCTTCCAGGGTGACCTGGCTGTCCCCGGGGTCCTCCTGTGTCAATGTGCTAAAGATACAAAGTACCAATAATAAGTCTAATTATTCCCATTCATTGTGACATCATAGTAGTTACATAGTAGGCGAGGTTGAAAAAAGACACAAGTCCATCAAGTCCAACCTATGTGTGATTATGTGTCAGTATTACATTGTATATTCCTGTATGTTGCGTTCATTCAGGTGATTATCTAATAGTTTCTTGAAACTATCGATGCTCCCCGCTGAGACCACCGCCTGTGGAAGGGAATTCCACATCCTTGCCGCTCTATCATACAGCGCAACATTACTGTACTGTGCAGTATGAAGGCGCCACACTACTGACAGCCCGGTCTGTGGTAATAGTGGGAAGGGGCCTCAGCTCCCCCTAAGACACAACTGACGCATTTCGCCCCGTGAACCGTGTCAGGGGGCCTGGCTTAGGAGGAACAGAGGCTGAGGCTGCTTCCGACTATTGTCACAGACTGGGATGTCCGTAGTGCGGCGCCTTCATACTGAATGTTATTATGTTTCCCGGGAGAACAGTGGTGCTTGCAGTTATCTGTGCGATTACTGTACTGTATACAATCGTTCTGAATATGAAGCGCAGGAGACGTAGAAGTTTAATCCAGCCATAGCTTCTCTAATGTGGGAGTCTCCCAACTACAGCCCGCGGGTAACATCCGGCCAGCCATACCCTAGGCATTTTTTAAATAAATTGGACCATATAGTAACCTCCTTTATTTGGGCGGGCTCCACACCCAGAGTAGCTAAATCTACTCTTCACCTACAGCTTATGCGAGGCGGGCTGGCTCTACCATGCTTTCAAATGTACTATTGGGCAGCAGTATTGGTAACTGTTAGATGGTGGTTTGCTCAAGTGAAGAATAACCCTGCAGTGGTATTGGAAGCTGCCCTTCTGGGCTCCTAATCTGAACTGAGTAACTTGGTATTTTCGGGGGACCCCTGATCGATTGCCAATATTACGATACCTATGGGTACCTCTCTTTAAGTATGGAGGCAAGTGGGGGTATATCTAAAAAGCTACTAACCTCTGGTCCCTCTAAACCCCTCTCTGGGCAAACCCCAAGATTCCTCATTTTAGAAACATACACGACCCGTTTATCTGGGCCAATTATGGCGTTAAAACGTTGAGAGATATTGTCCATCAGGGTCAGCTACACACCTTCCATAGGCTTAGGGCCATGCATAACCTACCTAACAAGATGTTCTTCTGCTAATGGTCTCTTATGGTGGTTGGCAGTCAGAGTATCACATATACCCAGTAGTAGTGCTAGCAGTGGATCGAGGGGTACTATGAAACCTCCACCTCGCCCATCTCAGCAGCCGATTTTCCCTAGAAGGTCTGGAATCTGGATTAGAGGACAAGATCAAACCATATGGATAAATGTACCCACTTCAGTCTGACATTTAGGGCAGAGCGAATCAACGAGGGGATAGATGACAGATAATCTGAGGAGAATAATATGCTCTATGCAAAAATGTAAGTTGCACCCACCTGCCTCTTGCTGAGATCATAAGTGGGATATATTGTTGGATACCCTCCTCCCAGTCCTCCTAAATCAAGAAGGGGACATCCTGACCCCACAGTTGACACAGCTGTGACACTTTGGAGGTATCTGTCTGAGCCAGACGTGTGTAGAGGGGTTTCTCCAAGTTGGAGAAGAGTGTGTCCTTCTCCAAGTTGGAAAACATGCTGCCCGAGCCCAATTTACACTTCCAGTGGAGATGGAGTCTCACGAAGTTGAGCGCCTGCTAATAGCAGATGCTCAACTTCGAGAAACTCCATCTCCACTGGAAGTGTAAATTGGGCGCCGTGCAGCATGTTTTCCAACTTGGAGAAGGACACACTCTTCTCCAACTTGGAGAAACCCCTCTACACACGTCTGGCTCAGACAGATACCTCCAAAGTGTCACAGCTGTGTCAACTGTGGGGTCCGGATGTCCCCTTCTTGATTTAGGAGGACTGGGAGGAGGGTATCCAACAATATATCCCACTTATGATCTCAGCAAGAGGCAGGTGGGTGCAACTTACATTTTTGCATAGAGCATATTATTCTCCTCAGGTTATCTGTCATCTATCCCCTCATTGATTCGCTCTGCCCTAAATGTCAGACTGAAGTGGGTACATTTATCCATATGGTTTGATCTTGTCCTCTAATCCAGATTCCAGACCTTCTAGGGAAAATCGGCTGCTGAGATGGGCGAGGTGGAGGTTTCATAGTACCCCTCGATCCACTGCTAGCACTACTACTGGGTATATGTGATACTCTGACTGCCAACCACCATAAGAGACCATTTCTGTTCTACACAATGTACTATGCTAGAAAGACTATCCTGGTGCAGTGGAAACTCCCCCCACACATGGATGTAAGGGGGGACTCTGCTGGACACACATGGATGTAAGGGGGGACTCTGCTGGACACACATGGATGTAAGGGGGTGGGGATCATATAGGTATAAGAGGGCACTCTAGATGTAAAGGGGGGGTGCGCTCTGTTGGACACACACACAGTAGCAGTGTAGTAGTGGTGTAGTAGCGGTGTAGTAAAGAGGTAGCAGTGGTGTAGTAACAGTGTGGTAGAGAGGTAGTAGTAGTGTAGTAGTGGTGTACTAGCGGTGTGGTAGAGAGGTAGTAGTGGTGTAATAGCGGTGTGGCAGAGAGGTAGTAGTAGCGGTGTGGTAGAGAGGTAACAGTAGTGTAGTAGTGGTGTAGTAGCGTTGTGGTAGAGAGGTAGTAGTAGTGGTGAAGTAGCGGTGTGGTAGCGAGGTAGTAGTAGTGTAGTAGTGGTGTAGTAGCGGTGTGGTAGAGAGGTAGTAGTGGTGTAGTAGCGGTGTGGTAGCAAGGTAGTAGTAGTGTAATAGTGGTGTAGTAGTGGTGAAGTAGCGGTGTAGTAGCGAGGTAGTAGTAGTGGTGTAGTAGCGGTGTGGTAGAGAGGTAGTAGTGGTGTAGTAGCGGTGTGGTAGCAAGGTAGTAGTAGTGTAATAGTGGTGTAGTAGTGGTGAAGTAGCGGTGTAGTAGCGAGGTAGTAGTAGTGGTGTAGTAGCGGTGTGGTAGAGAGGTAGTAGTGGTGTAGTAGCAAGGTAGTAGTAGTGTAGTAGTGGTGTAGTAGCGGTGTGGTAGTAGTAGTGGTGTCTACTACAGTGATTTTCAGCTTCATGGGGCATTAGCCAGGTATGGTATATACATAGTTGGTCTGAGCTGGAACAATGTAACCATGTATAAAATATCCAAACCTGAAATTCTTTTTAAGAAGTAACCAGCACTGTGAATAATGTCATACAGACAGTATAAGGCCTGTAGTAGTAAGTTTCATTACACATTATACACTGTAGGTTTATATAGGATGAACGGCATCGAGTGTTCATGTATATATTATATATATATGTGAATGTCTCACCGGATAATGTTGGCTGCGGCCTTCCTCTCCTGTGCCAGCAGCTCCGGGTTGTGGATGACTTCCTCCAGGAAACAGATCACTTTACTCTTTAGCTGTAGATTTGTCTCAAAATCCTGGAACACAAACAGAACATCGAACGTTTGCTTTACTTCAACCTTGCATACATAACATTTCGTGCCAATGTGTTCTGCAATACCTTTTTACACACTTACGTTTTAAAGCATAAAAGGAACATGAACAGCTGATTCCGACAACTCTGTGGGGAGCATTTATAAAAAATAAAATTCACATAGCCATTCATCCAGTAAATCTTCATGTACATTTGCTCTGTGCGAATTGGGTAAAAATGATTGTTCTTAAGGCTATGTTCTCTTCCGAACAAATGTTCTTTTATTATGTGCAGTAGCAAAATACCAGATAATGGCCACTAGATGGAGCTGAGAAGCATAGGAAATGCACGGATCTTTGTAACAAGAGATACAATGTAACAATTCTAGAGAACACTAGAGGAAATGACCAAATAGGTGTAAATAACATTCCAGTGGAAGACACCTGTAAGAGAAGAGCTATATAGTGGTGCCTCCTTTGACCTGCACCTCTATAACACGGACGTGCGGTGAGGTGAGAGGCTGGTGAGGCACTGGCTAGTATCAGAGCCAGATACACACAGGTTACATACGCCGCGATCGTTAGAGCAAGAACAATAATTCCAGCACTAGACCTCTGTAACTCAAAACATGGAACCTGTAAACAAAATTTAAAGCGTCTCCTATGGAGATTTGTAAGTACTGAAATGTGGCGCCATTCCACAAGTGTGCGCAATTTTAAAGCGTGACATGTTAGGTATCCATTTACTCGGGGTAACATCATCTTTCACATTATATAAAAAAATTGGGTTATCTTTAGTGTTTCTTTTTTTTATATTCATGAAACTGTCCCCCCCCCCCCCCCCCAAAAAAAAAAACACGTTTGAAAAATTGCTGTGCAAATACAGTGTAACATAAAAAGTTGCAATGACCACCATTTTATTCCCTAGGGGTCTGCTAAAACAATATATATATATAAAATATTTGGTAATTTTGAGTAATTTTCTAGCAAAAAATGATTATTACATTTAGGAGAGAAGTGTCAGAATTGGCCTGGGGTGGCAAGGGCTTAATTACCATAAGTAATATACAAATAATTATTATATATTGTTTTTAAGGTAATTTACTATATTTTCAAAATCTGTACTTAAGCAGGTGGCTTAACGGACAGATTATTGAAGTTTGAGGTTATAACTTCCAATCAGAAATTTCACAGTAAATAAATAAATAATAAATTATCATGTTATAACATATACATATATGATTTAGCTTGTACCTTTTCAGCAGGCAGCAGATTTTCATTCTCCCTCTTAACTGTGTGAGAAAAACACAGGATTGTGGGTAAATCTTATACCCATAAACCTAGATTTTTCCTTCTAGATAAGAGGGCTGGGCTGGAAGGAAGCATTTGCCTTTTAGACACTCCTTCTTCTATGACACTGCAGTGAGAGGCGTGCCTCCACTGCAGCATTTTTATTGGACAGCTGGGACTAATGGTGCTTTACCATTGGTCCAAGGCTCCAAGCTGTCCATTGAGCTCAGTGCCTCTGACAAGAAGTGAGGAGAGGCACTGTGAGCTCATCCACTCTGCTGCAAAAAGAGTGTGCCGGCTTGTATTTAAACTGGCCTTTCTGTATGTAGCTGCTGACAGGCTGCACAAGGACCCCCGTATCTCCAGAACCATAGATAATAGAAGCCCCGTATCTCCAGAACCATACATAATAGAAGCCCCATATCTACAGAACCATACATAATAGAAGCCCCGTATCTCCAGAACCATACATAATAGAAGCCCCGTATCTCCAGAACCATAGATAATAGAAGCCCCGTATCTCCAGAACCATACATAATAGAAGCCCCATATCTACAGAACCATACATAATAGAAGCCCCATATCTCCAGAACCATACATAATAGAAGCCCCGTATCTCTAGAACCATAGATAATAGAAGCCCCGTATCTCCAGAACCATACATAATAGAAGCCCCGTATCTCCAGAACCATGCATAATAGAAGCCCCGTATCTCCAGAACCATACATAATAGAAGCCCCGTATCTCTAGAACCATAGATAATAGAAGCCCCGTATCTCCAGAACCATACATAATAGAAGCCCCGTATCTCTAGAACCATAGATAATAGAAGCCCCGTATCTCCAGAACCATACATAATAGAAGCCCCGTATCTCCAGAACCATGCATAATAGAAGCCCCGTATCTCCAGAACCATACATAATAGAAGCCCCGTATCTCCAGAACCATAGATAATAGAAGCCCCGTATCTACAGAACCATACATAATAGAAGCCCCGTATCTCCAGAACCATACATAATAGAAGCCCCGTATCTCCAGAACCATAGATAATAGAAGCCCTGTATCTCCAGAACCATACATAATAGAAGCCCCATATCTCCAGAACCATACATAATAGAAGCCCCGTATCTCTAGAACCATAGATAATAGAAGCCCCGTATCTCCAGAACCATACATAATAGAAGCCCCGTATCTCCAGAACCATGCATAATAGAAGCCCCGTATCTCCAGAACCATACATAATAGAAGCCCCGTATCTCCAGAACCATACATAATAGAAGCCCCGTATCTCCAGAACCATACATAATAGAAGCCCTGTATCTCCAGAACCATATTTCGTAGGAGCCCAAAAATTTTACCAGTGGTGGGGTAGGATTTAGGCTACCTAAATTTGGGGTCTCTTTGTTTTTTTTTTTAATGTTCATGGCCTCCCCTGAATGCACATCCCCGCTCCATAAGATACTTTGGCATTGGACACATCAGGAGTGATGGATGCCTGTGTCCCCTGCCGTGTGCTGTGGCTCCTTCATCCAACTCCTAAGTTACTGCAGGTCTTGTGATTTAGAGGTTGGAGAAGCAATAAAAAAAAAATTCACAGAGTAGGTCGCAGGCATCCATAACTCCCGAGGTGTCCAATGCCAAAGGGTCCTATAGAGGCTGCAGACCTGGAAAGCAATGAAGGGGGAGGGGATGCCGACTGCCAGCGAGAGGACTATTATACCTCTTCTATCACAGTGACCTGCTTTTGGAAATTTGTTAAACAACTGATAGGGTCACTTTGAGGCTGGGCTCACACTAGTGCGTCCCAATTTTGTGAGAAAAAATACACTTAGGTGAATTTAAAAAGACAAAAGCACAATATATAACCCAATTTTTTCATAATATATGCAAGATGATGTTACGCTGAGTAAATAGATACCCAACATGTCATGCTTTAAAAGTGCGCACTCACATAGTGTACACCAGTGGTTCTCAACCTTGCCCTCAGGTACCCCCAACAGGCCATGTTTTCTTTATTTTGCACAGGTGGTTTAAATCAGAGTCAATGGCTTGGTATTTTGGACATCTACTGTATTTTATCTAAGAGAAATTCCTAAAACATGGCCTGTTGGGGGTACTTGAGGACTGAGGTTGAGAACCACTGGTGTTCACCTCTAAGAATAAACAGTGGATTAAATCATAGCAAAATATTGTATCAGGTTCAATGTATGACATGACATCATACAAAAGGCCAAATGATTTCCAGTGCTGATTACCTGAGCGTGTTTGGACACCCAGTGTCTCAGGACGTTCAGCACGCGGTTTGTGGCGGCCCTTCTGATTACAAATTCCTTGTCTCCGTTCCTCTGATCCGATGGAAACCCTGAAATATAAAAGGATTACGTGTTACATAATTGTATATCATGGATATGGAAATGAAGACCGTACAGATTATATGGGGGAAATGATAGAAATACTTTATTGTTAGGCATTTTGCGTTCCAAAATGGCGTAAATGACATGTCCTGATAGTCACTTAGGGTGGGACTATTGGGACGCGTCACTTCCGCCATTTTGGAACACAGGTGGAGCGCAAACCGGCGTTCCCAAGCTAAATGAATGCTGTGAAACATCTTGCAACATTTTAAGTGTGATTTTAACATTATTTTAATAAAATTTGGATATACTGCACCATGAGAGGTTTTTCCTTTTACCTCCCTCTCTGAGCGAAGTTCTGTTATGAGAATTTGAAGGTGCAGGAGCGCCGATACCGAGGATCCGGTCTGAGATGTTCCCTTAAGATATAAAGCAGTGGATAATGCAAGTGGACCACCAGATACCTAATGCTGTTTTTGACTACCTGTAATGGGGGTCAAAAGGTTCCGATGAGTGAGCCGTGTGCGAATATGTCAGTGAAGAGGAGGCACTGATTATCATTGTCGGTGTGGAGTTACTGTGGTCATGTGGTGTCTTTTGTATTCACTTTAAATTTTTTAAGGCAGACATTATAATTATATTGATTGTTTTGAACACATTTCACTGGAGAATGTGCGCTTTATGTATACAGTATGATTATACATTTGTGGGAGTGAGAGCGAGGTTAATAATCATTCAGTGGTTTACAAGTATTGGGGAGGGGGCTGAGGGGAGAGCTGCACACTTAAGGGTTTTTACCTTCATGCATGAAATGCATCCTTTAGAACCACTTTAAGGCCACATAGGACCTTACATACTCTCTTTAGAGAAATTCCAACAACTGTTCTACTGGATTGCTTTTTCATCATCTCCAGGACATGAGCCACCCCCCCTGTCCAGTTTACCCTTCCTTCCCATTTTACTGCCCCCACTTTCCTCTTCTTTGAGCCACTCCCTTTCCCAGTCTAACCTTCTTCTCCTCCCATTCCCTTCTTACTGCCCCCACTTTCCTCTTCTCTGAGCCACTCCCTTTCCCAGTCTGCCCTTCCCATTCCTGTTTTACTGCCCCCACTTCCCTCTTCTCTGAGCCACTCCCCTGCCCAGTCTACCCTTCCCTCCCTTCCCATTCTCTTTTTACTGCCTCCACTTCCCTCTTCTCTGAGCCACTCCCCTGCCCAGTCTACCCTTCCTTCCCATTCCCTTTTTACTGACCCCACTTAATTCTTCTATGAGCCACTCCCCTGCCCAGTTAGACATCAAAGAAATTCTGGACAGCCGCACTCCAAAAATATTTGCCTTTATTCAATAAGGTGTCATCCAAAATACAGGTCACAGCAAAATGGTATAGAAGCTATGACTAAGCACTCCTTGTAGTGCGAAACACGTAAGCTTTGTTCCATTTTGCTGTGACCTGTATTTTGGATGACACCTTATTGAATAAAGGCAAATATTTTTGGAGTGCGGCTGTCCAGAATTTCTTTGATGTCTAACTGCCATAGCATTGCCAGCACCTGGACTTCTAGACTGAAGGAGATGCCTTTTACCTGGATCTGACCCACCTGGAGTGGTGATACTCTCTCTCCACTCCTCTGCCCAGTCTTCCCTTCCCACTCCAGTTTTACTGCCCCCACTTCCATCTTCTCTGAGTCACTCCCCTGCCCAGTCTACCCTTCCCTCCCTTCCCATTCTCTTTTTGCTGCCTTCATGTCACGGAACGTCCCACACTCCGCTTGAGTGCTTCCGTCATATACCACTTCCTCCCAGTCTGTATACAGATATCAGATATTCCAACCTCTCTGAGCACCAAGACAAGGCGACACTTGCTTGTTGCTACCATGAACTCACTTTATTCAGAACCAGAATACAGTCTTATATACAGGAGAAAATATTACTCTAACAATACAAACGTAACCTAATTAACCTAATTAACATGAGCTAATTAACTAATCCTTTATACAGCCTAGGTGATTGAGACATGACCTATTGCCCAGACTGAGTTAATTATCACAGGACACCTTATCACAATAGCAGCAGCTCCAATAGGAGTCATCCCATCTCCTACATTGTATAGAGGACAATGTGATCAGCTCATTCAATTAACATAAACACAGGTAATTGGAGTTGATGACACCAGCATCTCCTCACAGGATGTGTCCCAACAGTATAATTCAGTCTTATCATTCTAATATGGCATATAAAGGGTTTCCAGAGTCTGTGTGTTTTGGGGGGACATGGAGCTGAATCCAAAGTAACACCAACCCCAGGGTCCCCAGGCATACAGCTCACAGAGAGAACCCTTCCCCCAAATGCTAGGGCCCATAATCAAAAGGCAACAGGCTTTCATTCAGTCCTCTCCAACAGCCTCTGTCCCGGCTAGGTCTTTCACATTTCTCCCCTTTTGGCAGGAGACTAACACAGGAGGAGACCCCAGACGGGTTGACTCCGAAGTTAGTCAGTAGTTCCAGTCCTCTACTGCCTGTACCCACACAGTACCCCAAATAAATTATTCCAAACAGAGTATTACTCACCCAGCCAACCTCTGCCTCTCTCAGAGAACATATCTGCCGCTGGGGAGAGGCCTGGACTGGCCCTTCTCCCTGGAGTCCTTTCTGCCGCTGGAGAGAAGACAGGGGGACTGAGCTCACTCCATCCTGCTGTTGGGGATCTGGGCCAACTGCCCAGCATCCCTGGGGTATACAGGTGGGAACTGAAGCCCCATCCACCGACACCAGATCAAGCTGCAGTTGTGAGGTGATGACTGCATTCACTCCTTGGATCCTGATCTGCAGATCGCGATAGACTGCCACCTCCTCAACTTGGGCCTCCACAATTGCTGCAGGTGTGGGGCAGAGGTTTTGGACCCTCTGTCCAGTTGCCAGCACTTCTGCTGGGGATTTGCTAGGTGGTTCCTCCTCTACAGAAACGTCTATCAAATCCTCAGTCTCTAGAATTGCTAAAAGTGTGGGACAAAGGTCTTGGACTCTCTGTTCAGTTACCAGATCTTCAGCTGGAGAAGTTTGTTGTAACTCCATAGATGCTGCTGGCAGAAAATCACATGTCCCTGTCAGTGTTGTGGGAGAAAGGCCGACTACCTCTTCTCTCAAGAAGGCCGAAGCCACTGTTGGTGCTGGGCAGAGCACAGTGAACTTTGGCCCTGATAGCAGCTCTTCTGCTGGAGGCTCATCAGGTTGTTCTTCCTCAGCAGAAAAGTCTATCAAATCCCATGTCTCTATAACTGGTGTCTGTGGATAGAGGTTCACCATCTCCTGTCCGTGGAACTCAGAAGATGCCATCAGTGCTGAGCAGAGTGCAATGAAGTTTGGCCCTAATCCCAACTCTTCTGCTGGGGGCTCACCCGATGGTTCTTCCTCAGCAGAAAAGTCTATCAAATCCCCTGTCTCTGCAACTGGTGTCTGGGGATGGAGGTTCACCATCTCCTGTCCATGGAATCCAGAAGATGCTATCAGTGCTGGGCAGAGGTTAGCAGAGCTCTGCCCTGTTGTCAGCACTTCAGGTTTGGGGATGGCAATCTCCAGATTTTCCACTGCAGATTCTCTGGCATGCTGCTGGACAGGCACATTCCTCCATCCAAGATCATCCCATGCAGAAACAGGATAATCAAGGTCAGTCAGCACTTGCTGCATCTGCCATAAGACCTCCACCTCCATACCTCCACCTCCTTACTCTGCCACATTGCCGACTCTTCAGCTAGGATTTCAGAGTTGTCAGCTGGTATTTCCTGATAGTCCCAGGCAAAGGGAGCCCAGCCCTGGCACTGAGCAATGTCTAGCAGCCGTCTGTAGGCGATCTCTAGCTCCCATTCCTGAACGGCCAGAAACTCCAAATCTTCCTGTGCCCAGTGCACTTCCGAAATGTTCAGTAGCCCTTCTCTGAAATCCATGATTTCGTCCACTCGCCACTCCAAATCACTCCCAAAGTTAGAGTCCCCTGTCAGCTTCACATACAACAGTCCCAAGCCGCCGTAGCTTAAGCCTTCCGTTGGGCTGTCATCCGCTATCCAGGCACATGCTTGGGATACATGCCACCGGAGGGCTCTGTAGCTCTCATCCAGCTTTATCTCTGCCCAGACGAGCCTGCTTAATTCAGCTGTCTGCTTCTTGTGTGGTTTTTCTCCCAAAAACCGCACCCGCAGTCCGTACTGCGACCAGTACCTTTCCTCGATGGAGGGGAGAACTTTTCCCTGGTGTCGCTGCTCACGGCCTAGCGCTTCCTTCCAGAGTTTGCAGCGAATAGAACCACACCATCCCAGCAGGACCTGCTCTGACACTGGTTCTCTGTGCTGTATCTGCATCTCTCGCAACCTCCTTCTGAATTCCTCATCCATGGCGGCTGGTATCTGTACCTCTCCTCTCCTGCTATCTGGACCTTGGATCCAGATGGAAGTTTGGATGTCCCAGACTGCAGGAAGCTTTCCCGCTGCTTGCCACCAATGTCACGGAACGTCCCACACTCCGCTTGAGTGCTTCCGTCATATACCACTTCCTCCCAGTCTGTATACAGATATCAGATATTCCAACCTCTCTGAGCACCAAGACAAGGTGACACTTGCTTGTTGCTACCATGAACTCACTTTATTCAGAACCAGAATACAGTCTTATATACAGGAGAAAATATTACTCTAACAATACAAACGTAACCTAATTAACCTAATTAACATGAGCTAATTAACTAATCCTTTATACAGCCTAGGTGATTGAGACATGACCTATTGCCCAGACTGAGTTAATTATCACAGGACACCTTATCACAATAGCAGCAGCTCCAATAGGAGTCGTCCCATCTCCTACATTGTATAGAGGACAATGTGATCAGCTCATTCAATTAACATAAACACAGGTAATTGGAGTTGATGACACCAGCATCTCCTCACAGGATGTGTCCCAACAGTATAATTCAGTCTTATCATTCTAATATGGCATATAAAGGGTTTCCAGAGTCTGTGTGTTTTGGGGGGACATGGAGCTGAATCCAAAGTAACACCAACCCCAGGGTCCCCAGGCATACAGCTCACAGAGAGCACCCTTCCCCCAAATGCTAGGGCCCATAATCAAAAGGCAACAGGCTTGCATTCAGTCCTCTCCAACAGCCTCTGTCCTGGCTAGGTCTTTCACACTCCACTTCCCACTTCTCTGAGCCACTCCCCTACCCAGTCTAACCTTCCTTCCCCTCCCATTCCCTTCTTACTGCCCCCACTTCCCTCTTCTCTGAGCCACTCCCTTTCCCAGTCTACCCTTCCTTCCCTTCTCATTCCCTTTTTACTGCTCCCACTTCTCTCTTCTCTGAGCCCTACCCCGTTTCCAACAAACCAAATCCAACCACAATAACTAAGCATCCCCACCTATATCCCCTCTTCTTAGAGGTCCTTGACAGGTTCATCTATTCCCGTAGATTCTATACTCCGGTACTTTTACCATTGCACACCTGAGACGTACACTAGCGACTTATAGGTGCTCGGATTCTAGAACGCCATGACCGTAAATGCGTGACATGACCAACTGGAAATTGTGACTCATTGCGCCTCCTGGAAATGTCTATTTGCTCCTACCTGCTGTTGCTAAAGACATTCGTCTGTACGTCTCCTTGGTGGGAGTACCCTCGTTAGCTCCGGCAGTTGCGATGGCAAAGGCGGAGGCTGCTGATAGGTTGCTGCGGCTACTGTCGTGCTCTCGGCAGGATGTCATCACAATGCCGTTATTATAGGAGAAGAGTGTAAAATCTGTAATAAAATTTGGAATGTAAATACAATATGTTCAATACCCACATCATGTTTCTGCAGTTTAGGGGCCGATTCACAGCATAGAAACGCAGCCTGGATGCGTTCCGGATGTGTTTCTAGATACAGGGTTATAACACACAAAAGAAAGAGCTCCACTCTAAGTGCAGCATGTCTCAATAAAAGCAAATTTATTAAGACAAATGGCAACTCACATTGAGGGAATGTAAAAATGCTTGTCAGACCCGCATGAGGGTCGGGGTGGCCATGGCTCATTAAGATGTCAAGAGTCCTGGGGATCCACTGCTCCACTCGGGTAAGGGACCGCCAGGGATCATTGTGTTTCCGGGAGCTAGGAAGCTTCCCGGAGTGGGTCTGACAAGCGCTTTTCCATTCCCTCAATGCGAGTTGCCATTTGTCCTAATAAACTTGTTTTTAATGTTACATGCTACACTTAGAGTGGCGCTCTTTGTTTGTTTCACTACTGCAGAGATTCCTTCACATCTTCCAGGAGCTGCCTTCCAAGTGCTGTCTTTATCTCAACAATGCATTTGCTGGTCCAATTGTATCTGCTTTGACTTACAGACTCAGTGATTACCCATTGTTTGCGCCATCTTTACTACAGATACAGAGTATGAATTTGCACACAGGGGACCTGGAAAACAGGCATGTAGCAAATAACAGTCTATGGCAGGCAGGGTCGGTGAAGGCAACCTAACAAAGAAACAAAAATCTTAAAGCTGAATTTCAGAAGTTCATCAACTTTGCAAAAAGTGCAGGCACACTATGAGTTATGTCCAATTAGGTGCCTGTCACCTCCGGGACTTATCTCTATTAATTGAATGTGACGTGTTCATTACATGGTAAGGATTCACTACAGCCGTGATAGGAGAAAAGCACGCGGATCAGCAATGCCTGCCCTCTTCCCTCTGTTGTCCATTCACAGAAGCCTTTATATGTTGTGAATGAGTTCACATAATACAAAGGCTTCTGTGAATGGGCAGAATGAGGAGAGGGGCGGGCATAGCAGCTCCAGCAACTCTGCTTTTGAAGGAACAGAGACCACAGTGAGAAGCATCGGAGCTCCAAAAGTTATCTTCCTGTAGTACAATAAACATGTCTGATGTGAAAAATAGAAAAAAAATCTACAAGGTGGCAGGGCACCTCATTGGACTTAACTCATGGTACGCCTGCAGTTTTTACAAAGTAGCTGAATTCCTGGAATTCGACTTTAAGACTGAAGCAGGGTGAAGGCTGGAGTTCATGGGGTTGCTGGGAATAGGGAATTACTAGAGTAGGGAGCAATCTGGAGGACATGGGGTCACAATGGGGGCAGATTGTGAGCAGGGGAGCACATGATCACTGAAGCATGAGGCAGAATGGAGTCTATGGGGTCACAGGAGCTGGGAACACAGGACACCATGGAGAAGACAGTGGGAGGCATTAGGAAACACATGGGAAGACTAGGGAACATTGGGGGTCCAACTCCTAGCATGTTGGTGTATTATTCCAAACCGGAGTGAAAGGTCAGCTACCCAGACCAGCTATAAGACAATTATTTTTTTGTTTTAATTTTTATTTTTCACAATCCTTGACAATAAAACACAACATAACTATACAAAATGCACTTTTTTTTCCTTTTTTTACAGTGTTAGTTTAAAAAAAAATAAGTGTTACTGCAAATAAAAACTGTGCATTGTATTCTGTAGTTTGTCCAGGTTTAGAATGACACTAAAATAATTCTGGTACAAAGCATTGCGGAGTTAGTTACCTTATTTTTTTCATGGGACAGGTGTAAATTTATGTTAAATGTATAAAAATATTAACAAACAAAATAAAATCAAACGTTAAATGATAAATAGGTGATAAAATAGAAAAAAAAAAAAAATCTGCAGTAAAATAGTTGAAGGGAAAAGGAGAATAAGGCGTTAATGAGGGCTCATTAGAATAAACAAATAAATGAAGGTTTAATAAGAGGTTAAATAGAGGAACATTTTATTAAAACAAACTTTTTTTTTTTTTTACTTGTCAAGTTGCTTTACAGTGGTAGTAAATGCTGAAAAATAATTAAAAAAAAAAAAGTTTGGTCCCCCTGCAAGGTAATGTCATAATGTGCTAGTATGGATCGCATACTAGCACATTGTGAGAGACTTACCTTAAAATGAAGCCCTCCAGCGGCGTGCTGTCACTGCTGGCAGGGCTTCCATCTTCCTTCCAGGTTTACAGGCTCCGGCCGTTTGAATGGCAAGCCGCGATGACCTCACTCCGGCGCATGTGAGCAAGAGTCACAGGTGCGGCTGCTGCTCACTGGAATATCTCCTAAACTGTGCACGTTTAGGAGATATTCATTTTACCTACAGGTAAGCTTTATTATAAACTTACCTAAAGGTAAAAGTAGCAGATACGAGTTTACTATCACTTTAAAGTGGTAGTAAACCGCATAAAAAAAAAAAAAAAAAAAAAAATCATCTGTTTAAGTTATAATGTGCTGGTCTAAATCACATAGCACATTATGACAGACGTACCTGAAAACTAAGCCCTCCGGTGGTGTGCTGTCACTGCTAACAACGCTTCCTTCTTCACCCGGTCTCCCTTTCAGGTTTGCAGGCTTCGGCTCTCTGATTGGCCCAGCCGGGGATAACGTCACTCATGTGTACGTGCGTGGGAATTGCTATTTATGGCACAGCTCTGAAGAAACGGCACGGGTATGCCATTCCTTCAGAGCGAATGCGCCGGCGACGTCACCGGCTGCATCTAAAGTAGATATCTCCTAAACGGCGCATGTTTAGGAGATATTTCGTGTACCTATAGGTAAGCCTTATTATAGGCTTACCTATATGTAAAAATCATACATGGGAGTTTACTCCCACTTTAACATCATTTGCAGATCTAAGTTCATTCCTTTGATCTGCAATGAATGAACAGAAAGATACAAAAGCAACAATACGTTACATTGTATCTTTCTTTATTCCCGTCTGCGCAAGTGTTATTTATAAACACCGAGTCAGACTGCTTTTTTACAAGCTGGAGCTGCAGAAACCTTCTCTGAGTATACAGTGATCCCGGCTTTGATTAAAGTGGTTGTAAAGGTGTTTTTTTTTTTTGTTAAAATAAAACAACTTCTCTATATTTACCTGCTCTGTGCAATGGAATTGCACAGAGCGGCCCTGAACCTCCCATTCTTGGATGCCCCACCTGTGCTCCTGGCTCCTCCTCTCTGTCCAGTGCCCCCACAGGCAGCCACTATAATCGCACTGATGCGTGTTCGCTCCCGAGCCCCGCTGCTGTGTCCATTGATAAAGACAGCAGGACTCAGCCCTGCCCCCACTCCCTCGTCACAGGCTTTGATTGACAGCAGCAGGAGCCAATGGCTCTCGGTGCCCCAGCGAAGCGAGTAAGATCCAGACAAAGCGGAGAGAAGAGCTGCAGATGTGCACAGCGCTGGATCAAATGAGGGCTCAGGTAAGTAAAAGGGGGGGGTGGGGTGAGGGGGGGGATGCTGATGCCTAAGCAATTCTTACCTTAATGCAAGGAATGCATTAAGGTAAAAAATGTTTAGGCTTTAGAACCACTTTAATCAAAGCCAACAATTATTGTATACTGGGAGGGGGGTTCCAGAAGCAGGGCAGAGAGACTGGACGTGTGTAGCACGTCCTGTGTACAACAATGACATTTTTTTTGGTTGTGTGTAGCACGCCCAAAGTCTGGAACTAGTTAAGCTTGTATGCGCATAAACGCAGGTGTATGAGCATAAATATATTTTCAATGCCTAGAATACATTATTTTGGCCAGTAGAATGCATTCATACTCAACACCATATACCCATAAATGTGGGTACATAGGCAACATTAGAGGCATTTTTTTGTTGCCATGTTCCGGTAGAAAAAAAAATGCATATTTGGGGCATCAATCCATACACCCATGTGCATGAGGCCTTAAACTATCCATAAGTAGAGTGTGCTGAATGAACTTTTTTCATAAGTTGCAGAAGTGTACGGGAAGCGGTTTACTCACCAGCAGAGTTTCGGCCACGCTGAGAGATTGGCGTAGTTGGCGAGCGAGTTGGAGATGTGTCAGTCTCAGCTTCATCACTTTGTGTCTGCTCAGTGTCTGACTCTGCTCGGCAGGAACTCTCTGAATCTGTGAAACGGAAACAGAAAACAATATCTGGATTACAACATGAACCCCGGACTTTGTTTCCATAAGTGCTTATAACCCTCCTCCAGGGCATAAACCAATATTAATCTCTATGTACTATATGATGATGTACAAGGGGAAAATAATAAACAAGTCTTATTGTAATCTCTCTTGTACCATAATGTAAAAGCTCCATAAACTAACTGGCACTTGGGGCCACAACTAGAAAAAAAATTACAACCTTGGGCCACAGGAACCCTGTAGTAGTAGTAGTGGTAGTAGTAGTAGTAGAAGTAGTAGTATAGTACACAGAGCCGTATATCCAGATGTGTAGCAAAATCTGAATAGGGGCCCCTCACATCTCATTTAAAAAAAAAACATTTATTGGCCAGTTTCAACCCTTGAGCTGCTATCCAAATCATAACTCCAGGTCAATGCTAAATACATGAGCAAAGGAAAGACGGCGACTCTGACAAAACACATAGGGCGGAGCTTAGTACTGTGATGTCATTACATAACCAGAAGTGTCCTCCAACACTTACTGGATACCGAACTGAAGAGAAAGTGATCAGTGGTGTTCCTTATTGGCTATTCTTTTATGGAAGTCTGAGCCCTGGAGTGGTTACCGTTATATCATGCAATATATGACTTCTCTATAATTTGAGTCTCATATTTCTGGTTAGCTCTTTGTTGTGCTGTCAAGGTGGTGAAGATTCACTCGGAGTGTGTGTGTGTGTGTGTGTGTGTGTGTGTGTGTGTGTGTGTGTGTGTGTGTGTGTGGGGGTGGGGGGGTGGGGGGGGTGGTTGGCCTTTGCAGCGCTGTAATGCCCTGTACACACGGTCGGATTTTCCGACGGAAAATGTGTGATAGGACCTTGTTGTCGGAAATTCCGACCGTGTGTGGGCTCCATCACACATTTTCCATCGGAATTTCCGACACACAAAGTTTGAGAGCAGGCTATAAAATTTTCCGACAACAAAATCCGTTGTCGGAAATTCCGCTTGTGTATACACAAATCTGACCGCAAAGTGCCACGCATGCTCAGAATAAATTAAGAGACGAAAGCTATTGGCTACTGCCCCATTTATAGTCCCGACGTACGTGTTTTACGTCACCGTGTTTAGAACGATCGGATTTTCCGACAACTTTGTGTGACCGTGTGTATGCAAGACAAGTTTGAGCCAACATCCGTCGGAAAAAATCCATGGATTTTGTTGTCGGAATGTCCGATCAATGTCCGACTGTGTGTACAGGGCATAAGAGTGATCAGATGATTTTACAAGACAGCTGCAGCCATGATCCTGGTATACCCACTTGCAAGTGACCAATCATCACCGCTTCTGGATTCATCTGTCACAGGACTTTCCTCCATCTCCTTTGCGTAAAGCTGTCCCAGCCACTTACCCCAGTCCCAGGCTCCCCAAAGGAATGGGAGATCTCAGGAACTTCCACGGCAGCCCTTCAAAGCACTGTAAAAGTGATTGGGTGGTTGTAAAACCACCCTGGTCACTTTTACAAAACAGCCGATCCCTGGCTGAAAAAACAGTACCAAGATCATAGCTACAACTGCAGCCATAATCTTGTAATAACCACTTGCTCACAGGACGTTCTACTACATTATTAAAGCGAAGTTCCACCCTTTTTTTTTAAAGTTCCTATGTTGCCAATCCCCCTCTGGTGTACAGTGCTAAATGGAATTTTTTTTTATATTTCTGGGCGGCACTTCCTGTCCCGGCCGCCTAGGCGATGATGTCATTAGGCGATTCCCATTGACTCCTGGGATATCGGCATCATCTATCCCAGGAGTCTTCGGGAAGCTCAATAACAAAATCCCGCAGTATTTGTAGATTGGAAATTAAGTTATCAAGAGGAACCTGGCCCCATTTTGGACGATTTGGATCTGCCGGGAGGAAGTGCAGCCTTGGTGTTCCACTGCAGTGGAGTCTTTTTTATTCTTCTGCAGGATCCTTTATTTTTCCATTGCAATAATTGATTATCAAGAACACTGGGACATACAGGATCCATTACTACATGAAGTAAGTACCATTGTTCGTCCTTCTTGCAAATAGCCACTAATATATGTACATACATGCCTGGAATGTCTTTAGTTAGATTTCATGCTGACCACATGCTCCATGCCCTCCCATGTGGGTGGGGCCTATGTGGTCATGTTTTGGATGGTACATTTATTAGATTTAATGATATGATTTCCAATGAGTACCGTTCATATCTGTGCAACATCAAGTCGCAGCGACTTCAAAGTAGTCCCTGCACTACTTTGGTCCGACTTTGATGCGACTTGAGGTCCATAGACCTCAAGATTACACAGACATTGCTTCAAGTCACGTTGAAGTTGCGTCAAAGTCGCAGCAAAATCACATCAAAGTTGCAGGACTTTTAGGTTGTACAAGTGTGAAAGGGGCCTTAGTCGTAATTTAGTCAACTAACGGGTTTAGTTAAATTGTACAAAGAGAAAGAAAATGAGAGGGGACTTTAAAGTCACCAATGTAGCCACAAAGTGGTATCAAATATAGAAAAGTTTTATTTATACATACAGTTTAAAAATTGATGTAAAGATAAAAGAACATGCATACAAAGCACATGTTGCATACAAACAGAAGAAAGATTGCTGTAAAAGAAGTCTGCCCTACATTGGCATGTCTCTAGTTTTGAAAGATATCAAGGCAGGATATAATCCTAAGGGCCTACGTATTCAAATCTTTCCCAATATCCCAAACTTTCTGATGATCTAAAGAAAAGTTGGGAGGACAATTTGACGTCATGTTCTAGGAATATGATGGTACTCCTCATTAAGGATTACAAAGAACAAATGGAGCATCTCAATATTGAGATACAACAAACCAACAATTCTTTAAATGGATTTAGATCTCATAATAAGTTTGAGGAACTCAACTCTAAATTTAATTTAGAATTGGAAACTTACAATAGACAGATTTTAATTAATAAAGACAAAAAATATTAGAGAGGGATAGAAGAGCATTTGTCGGCCAAAACGCATACAATTGGGAAGCAACACGTAGAAAATGTCATAATATACAGTCAACAGAAATGTCTCTAAGATCTAATCGTGCTGACTCAAATATTCATTCCCTGTCTGACTCCTCCTCTGCTTCACAGGTTTCGTCACGGAGCAACAAATCCAAAGCCTTTCGCAAACGTCAAGAGTGCACACCAAGTAACAATTCTGATAATCTGCACAAGAAGCGCACTATGGAATCTGAATTACCTTCACAACTCTCAGCCACGGTGTCAGGTGACATTTCTGGTGGTGGTCATTCACTAGCCATGCCTGCTGCTGGGCCCCAAGCATCTGGGGAATCCCAAGCCTTACCTCATCCCTCCACATTAGGAGCTACTGCTCGAATACCGACTTTGTATCCTATTTTTACTCCCTCTCCCAGTTCCCCCACTCCACACATCCCTTTAGATCCCCATCGTCTCAAACCAGGCAAGGGGATAGACTCTTAGGTCATCGACCCTCCTTCGATCATAAAACAGGATTGAAGGTAATCAATTTATCTTCTCATTCTTTGTCGTTGGAGGAGATGCAGGTCCTCTCCCTAGGTCTGAGTTTCTGTCCCACGGCTGAGATTGATAAATTTACAGCTTAATGTTTGACAAATCCTCTGAGCCAGGACCTGAACACAAGCTATCTATGCGAGAAAGTAGAGCCCTTCATGATTTGACACTCCTACACGAGGAAAGTCACTGCATCCAGTCTTCCGAATCCATTGAGTCGGACACCTCGGTGGACTTAATTGATCAAATTGACCTTAAATCATTGCTCTCAGATACTAAGATAAATGTCCCGCCTCCTGAACAAATTACATTGAAGGAGAAATCTCAAAAATTTCCCTCTATTCAATCTAACCCCAGTGTGTCTCTGCCTTTATTAAATGTGTTACCAAAGCAATCAAAGGGATACCTAGTCGTGGAGCTGTTGACGTTAATCTGTCTACAGAACATCGCCAGGCCCTATTGGAATTACAAAAAAACTCATCATTTATAATCAAACCCACTGACAAGGGGGGGAAACACGGTGGTCATAGACCAAACCAATTATTGTAGGATGTGTATGGACATCTTAAACAATAAAGAATGGTACCACCCAATATCTGAATCACGAATAGAGGAACTCAATCAAACTTTTTGGTCCCTGATCACCCATGCCCTTGAAGGTGGAGTCATCTCTAAGGACACTATGGACTTCATGTACAAGTTTCCAAAAATTCACGCGTTTTACGCGTTACCTAAAATCCACAAATTTCAAAAGAAAAAAGAAAACCTTGGTAGGCCCATTATTTCCGGCAACTCCAATTTCACTGAAAATGCTAGTAAGTGGGTTGACACTTTTTTGCAACCGTTTGTTGTACACTTGTCATCACACGTCAAGGATACAATCCATTTTTTGCAACTAATTGAGGACTTGAATGTCCCACCCAATGCAATATTGGTTGCCATTGATGTAGAAAGTCTCTATTGTTCTATCCAACATTCAAGAGGCATCCGTGTTGTCAAAAACTTTTTTGACCAAAGCATCCAACATCCTAAAGCTACTTACAATTTGGTGTTGTGGATACTAGATTTTGTCTTAAGACACAACGTTTTTGTGTGCAAAGACTCCCACTTTCTCCAGGTGCATGGCGTAGCGATGGGGACTTGTTGTGCCCCATCCTACGCCAATATGTACCTGGGGAAGTGGGAGCGTTACTTTTTACTTTCAGAAAACACCTGCAAATTTTCTTCATGGATCTTGACTTGGTTAGGATACATAGATGATATCTTTTTAATTTGGGACGGTCCAGCTGAGTTGTTACACAAATGTCTTACAACCATTAACTCTAATCAGTACAATCTCGTTTTTACCATGTCATCCAATCGTCACCGAGTTACCCTTCTGGATTTACTGGTCAAGGTTGATGAGGGAATCTAGAATAGCAATCTGTATAGAAAACCCACTGCAGGGAATACGATTTTACAAGCCCATAGCTTCCACCCCAAATCCCTGATACAATCTATTCCCTACTTACAATAATTGTGACTCAGACGCAACTGTTGCGATGAAGAAAAATGTAAGAAAGCAGCTGACAAACTCAAATTTCGCCTCCTTGAATGAGGCTATTCCAAATTACGCCTCCGTAAAGCTTATAAATCAAGCAATTCAGCAATCTTGATCACAACTACTTTTCGATCCTCGTCCGACTTCCAAAGATGACACTACGTTACGCATTATAACTCCTTATAGTGTACAACATCATATGGTCCGAAGATATGTTCAGAAATACTGGCATCTCCTGACTTCTGACCCTCAAATTGCGAAGATTATTACACCTTATCCTCAAATTACATTTAAATGAGTCCCCTCTTTACGTGATAAGTTGGTATATTGGGGAGGCGATAGGAATAAGTTTATATTACAGAGGGAATCCCGGTGGATTTTTGGCCTCAAAGCCAAAAGCCCATCAGGTTTAAATGAGATTCTAAGCTATCAACCTTTTCTTGAGGGTTTCACATCGGGCAAAACCAAACACCTAATGTGAACATATCACATCTGATGAGGCATACATGCTTTGCGGATATTGCCCCTGTTCTGACTCCCTTTCTCCCTTCCCCGTCCGTTCTTTAATTGTTTTGTCTTCTTTTGTTCTGTAGTGTCTATGTTCCTGTATTTGTGGTCAAAAGTATAATTTTCCAATATGTATTATTAATTTTGGCACTTGTTCTAATTATATACCTTTACAATTCAATTATTTTATGCATACTTCTGTGAGTTCCTCGCTGTCCAGTCCTGTGAGTCATTCCCAGCACACCTGGCCCCCACACAGTAATTCTGAAGTGGGGGATCATCTCAAATCCCTTGTTGTTCACCCCTTTTTCCCTATCATGGAAGCATTGTCCATTGGTGACCACCTTGGGGTCAGGACCCTCTGGTCCTGGAGAAGTTGCGCGGTTCTCAGCATTGGGGGTCACGTTCACGTGCCTCTGATGCTGGGGATCCGCACACGCTGTGCTGGCATCATTGCATCACCCTGATGCACGCACTGCAGGCCTCGTCACGACCGGATGTGAGATCATGCGTCAGCCGGAAGTGAGGCTTCCGTCCCTTGGTGCGCGATGGGGAGAGTATTGCGGCTGAAAAGCGTGCCCCATGGGGCTCACGGTGGGTCGCACCATGTTTGCTTGGCTATGCAAGAAGGTTCAGCCTTATTTGCTGTTCTCTACCCCGCTACACTTCGAGGCCCATTATTGGCAAAACGCCTACACTCCACCTCCTTTATGCATATGTATAAAGGGTGATACATGTCCCTCCAGCAGCATATGAGCACCCCCTAACACGCTAAGGACTGCTATGATACATTGTTTTATCAATCTATCTGGTGAGTTGGCTAAATGGATATTTCTAGGGGTTTTTGAGCTGTACCCTTTGTGGGCCATGTGGGGTATCTATTTATTCATTTTTGACTTTTCCACACATTGCCTTTAGAGTCTTTTGAATACCAAGTTATTGCCTGCTGGTACACCTTGGTACCTTCCCATAGATGCACCAAGTCTTCACTTATAGGTAGTGAAGCCTTTTTCACTCTTCTGTAGGATCCTTTATTTTCCCATTACGATAATTGAATATCAAAAACACTGGGGCATACAGGATCCCTTACTACATGAAGTAAGTACTATTGTTGGTCCTTCTTGCAAATAGTCACTAATATATGTACATACATGCCCGGAATGTCTTCAGTTAGATTCCATGCTGACCACATGCTCCATGCCCTCCTGTGGATAGGGGGCCTCTGTGGTCATGTTTTGGAGGGTACATTTAATGCTATTTAATTCTCATTATATATCGGGATACTTTCTCTTGAATTGTCTCCAGGTTTCTGGATTCTTTGGAACCAACTGGGTGTCTGTATATAATCTTATTATCTATACATTGTAAGATATACCTACATAATTGACATGTGTCTTTTATATGTAAACAGCTATTCTTTTGCACGATCAATCATTAATAATCGAGATCGGGATTCTATGCAGAGTTCTCTGCACAAGACGACAGCTGTCAAAAAAACAAACAAACAGGCAGTCTGCCAAGTTTCACAACATTCCTCAGCAGCTGAGCCACTATAAACATTGTAACGTTTTGTTCTTTAGATCAAAGGAATGAACTTCGGTCTGTAAATGAGGGAAGTTTAACCACTTAAAGTCAAGTTAAAAACATTATTTCTTGCTAGAAAATTCCTTAGAACCCCCAAACATTATATATATATATATATATATATATATATATATATATATATATATATATATATATACACACATAGAGCAGTGATGGCGAACCTTGGCACCCCAGATGTTTTGGAACTACATTTCCCAGGATGCTCAACTACACTGCAGAGTGCATGAGCATCATGGGAAATGTAGTTCCAAAACATCTGGAGTGCCAAGGTTCACCATCACTGCCCTAGAGAATAAAATGGTGGTTGTTACAATACTGTATGTCACAATGTATTTCCGCAGTGGTCTTTCAAATGCAATTTTTGGGGGAAAAAATACACTTTAATGAATTTTAAAAAAATGAAACAGTAAAGTTAGCCCAATTTTTTTGGTATTATGTGAAAGACGATGTTACGCCACGAGAATCGTGATCTTTATTCTAAGCAAAAAAATTGTGATTCTCATTTTTCCCAGAATCGTGCAGCTCTATTGCATGTCATTGACATTTATTTTGTATTATCCATTCATTGCACTCTCAAATAAAGAACCCCCTGAAGAAAAGAGAGTTGAAACGCTTAGGGGTCCCCTTTGGGGTGCTATGCTCCTTTAAGAAATGGAATCACTTGCACACTTTCTTCTGTTTGTATGCAACATGTACTTTGTATGCATGTTCTTTTATCTTTAGATCAATTTTAAACTGGTATGTATAAATAAACTTTTCTATATTTGATACCACTTTGTGTCTACATTGGTGCCTTTAAATTCCCTTCCTATTTTCATTAGGATGTGGCACCTCCTGACACTTGGACATTTTAGGCATTACTGATATACAACTCGTTAGTTAAGTTGTAATGCATTATATAAGCATTTCTCTAGAATTGCCAAACTCATGATATACTCCTGGAGTAAAAATCTAATAACATGTTTTTATTGCTGCTATGAAGGTTTGAACATACTACAGACACAGATTTAGGCCACTTTCACACATGTGCGACTTGTCCAGCGACTTGGGACTGCAAAGTCGCATGACAAGTCCTACCCCATGACTTCCAATGGGTACCATTCATATCTGTGCGACTTCAAGCCGCAGCGAATTCAAAGTAGTCCTGCACTACTATGGTCCGACTTTGATGCGGCTTGAGGTCCATAAACCCCCAAGATTACATAGGCATTGCCTGAAGTCACGTCAAAGTCAAGGTTGCACAAGTGTGAAAGGGGCCTTAAGCCCCTTTCATACTTGTACGACTTTTCCTGCGATGTTGGGCATTAGAGCCGCATGACAAGTCGTACCCCCATGATTCCCTATGATAACCATTCATATCTGAGCGACTTCAAATCGCACCGATTTCAAAGTAGTCCCTGTACTACTTTGGTCCGACTTTGATGCGAGTTGAGGTCCATAGTCCTCAAGTTTACACAAGCATTCCCTAAAAATCACGTCAAAATTGCGGCCGCGAAATCGCGGCAAAATCGCAGTCAAGTCGCGGCAGTGTGAAAGGGGCCTTAGCCGGTGAGATATAGAACATCTTTATAAATAAAACAAGTTTCGTTAACAAAAATATTGCTTTTTGACAAAACAGAAGTGCAAATTTAATGTATAAAAAACCCCACAAAAAACGTTAATCTCTGTTGGCTGTAATGCCGTTGCACATATCACCGGAATATATCACCAACATTAAATATAAGGAAAAAAAAAATAAGAAAAGCCTTTTTCTTTCAGCAACATAGTAGACGCCCCCTACTTATTCCTATGTGGTAGTACAATACATGTTTAAACTTTAATGTAGTATTACTATTATTATAAGCTGGGGATGGAATTATGTTGCCAATTTAGAAAAGGCCAACAGATGGCGGCAAAGAGACAGCGTGAATGAGTGTAACGTGTGGCACTGCATAGGAAAGGGAAGGGCTTGATGGGAGCCTGCATCTCTCAGCCAATGCAGCTTGCTAGGGCAGAGTCAAGGGGCAGGGGGCTTTAACAGACAGGTGGAGCTCTGAGGAAAGCAGAAGTTCAGGGGGGTAAATGTCCCTCCCTCACATTTTCGTTCCATTTTTGTCCGTTGATGAAAATTGGAATTGATTTTCGCTATACTTTTTGTTAATTTACTTAAAGGATATCTAAAGGTTCGTTTTTGTCTTTTTAAATAACAAACATGTCATACTTACCTCCTGCTGTGCAGTTGGTTTTTGCACAGAACGGCCCCGATCCTCCTCTTCTGGGGTCCCTTAACGGCGTTCCTGGCTCCTCCTCTTCTCGAGTGCCCCATTGGAGAAGCGCTCTCCCTCGGGGCACTCGTGCGTCTATTGACACAGACAGCAGGGATCGGCCCCGCCCCCCCCCCCCGCTCCCGCGTCATTGGATTTGATTGACAGCAGCGGAGCCAATGGGTGCACTGCTATCAATCTATCCAATTAGGACCCGAGACCCCGGCTGGAGCTTCTGTGCTCATCCCCGTCGCTGGAAAGACTGGGTTCAGGTAAGTAGAAGGAGGGCTCGGGTAAGTGTCCGATTATAAATCAGCAGCTGCAGTATGTGTAGCTGCTGGATTTGAAATCTTTGCACGGGTGGGCGGACCTCTGCTTTGAGATAAAAAGCCTTCTGTGTGTAGCAGCCCCCCTAATACTTACCTGAGCCCCATCACAAGCCAGCAATGTTGCATGAGAGACTCGGCTATCCGGGACTCTCCCAGATAGCTGAGACAGCAGTGGGTGCCATTGGCTGCTGTCAATCAAAATCAGTGAGCCAATGAGGAGAGAGAGGGGCGGGGCCGAGCCACGGCTCCTGTCTGAACGGACACACAGAGCAGTGGCTTGGCTCGGGTGCCCCCATAGCAAGCTGCTTGCTGTGAGGGCACTTGGCAGGAGGGAGGGGCCGGGAGTGCCCCAGCAAGGGACCCGAGAAAAGGAGGATCTGGGCTGCTCTGTGCACAACCATTACAGAGCAGGTAAGTAGAACATGTTTTTTTTTGGTTTAAAAATAACAGACTTTAATATTGCTAGAAGGAAAGGTAAAAAGAACCTTGAAATAATCATCTAGTAAGCCAGACCACTATCATAACATACAGTTTGGGAGTATTCCAGCGAACAAAGCCCACAATAATAAGTGAAGTAGTCAGAAACTCAATAAAACTACCCCCTCCAATTCACATTTGAGTGTTTTTTTGGCCTGTAGACCACATTCAACATGCAGAACCCCATTCTTTCTAATTGTTCCTGTTCACACCTGTGATGCTCAGTTGCCCGACACTAAAAACGTACATGAGCTTTTGTATTTTTGGCCCCATAGACTTCCATTAGAGTGCCTGTAAACGTGCCATACTTGTGTTGTCGTCATGTTCTTGTGACTTAAAGTGTTACTAAACCCAGGAGCCTGCATTCACTATATTGGATCTCCCCAGGAGCCTGCATTCACTATATCTGATCTCCCCAGGAGCCTACATTCACTATATCTGGTCTCCCCAGGACTCTGCATTCACTATATCTGATCTCCCCAGGAGCCTACATTCACTATATTGGATCTCCCCAGGAGCCTGCATTCACTATATCTGGTCTCCCCAGGAGCCTGCATTTACTATATCTGGTCTCCCCAGGAGCCTACATTCACTATATCTGGTCTCCCCAGGACTCTGCATTCACTATATCTGCTCTCCCCAGGAGCCTGCATTCACTATATCTGGTCTCCCCAGGAGCCTACATTCACTATATATAGTCTCCCCAGGAGCCTGCATTCACTATATCTGGTCTCCCCAGGAGCCTGCATTCACTATATCTGGTCTCCCCAGGAGTCTACATTCACTATATCTGGTCTCCCCAGGACTCTGCATTCATTATATCTGGTCTCCCCATGAGCCTGCATTCATTATATCTGGTCTCCCCAGGACCCTGCATTCACTATATCTGGTCTCCCCAGGAGCCTGCATTCACTATATCTGGTCTCCTCAGGAGCCTGCATTCACATTCAAGCTCTGCTGACTTCCATTATCCAATCATGGGCAAGCAAAAATGCTGTTGCCTTGCGCACGACTGTATATTCTTTGCAAAGTAAATTTTCATCACATTCAATAAAAACGAAGAAAAAACTTGCAAACTGAACAGGCTACTTGTCTTTAGTAAAACCACCCCAACATATCTCAAATCAGTAACAAACACTATTTCAGTAAATCTTTTACCGCCATCTTGTAATATTCTATTGGTCAGAAGGGTGAAGTTACATTATCAGTTGAGTTGAAGGTTTCTCTCCCTCACCTTTGCTTTGCCTCTGTGTTACCGGCTCCTCGTCCTTCTCTGCAGGTGGCTCCTCACCCTCTCCTACTTTGCTCGGGAAACTTCCCGACACATAAAGTTTATTGATGTCCAAAGTGGTTTTGCTGTATGGAGGAGGAGCGGGGCAGGCACTTGAGTATCCATTTGGAGAACATCCCAGAGCGGCAAGGTCCAGCGCTTTTCCACCGGTAATGATGGGAATATTGAGTGAAAGTTTGCGTCTACGGCTGGGCGATGAGGACTTGGTGATGGACAAGGGGGGTGGAGAGGAGAACTTGCGTGTAGCTCTGGGAGATTTAGGGGGCTCACCGTACAGAAGTTTATTATTTTGATTACTTGCAAATAGGAGCTCTAAGGACCTGAGAAAAAGACAAACAATAAGATGAGAGGCATCATCCTAGTCTCAGTACTGCATGCAAACATAGAACCTCGGGGTCAAGGGTGAGTGGAAGGTCTCTAGAAATAGTCTTACAGAAACATGGACTGGTAGCAATCCCAACTACAGCTAGAACATAGGGAACATGGCGCCTGGTCTAAAAACAACTTTATCTTCTACCACCACCTTGCTAAAGTAGGTAGTCTACATCAACCACCGGGCCATGGCTTCCTGTAGCTTTACTTCTCTGCACATCCAGGCAAAAGAAGCTCATGTCAGCTCGTTGGAGTGATGGTGCTAGATCTCTATCTCGAGGATTCTGTCTTGGTGAGGAGATGGTGGGGCCTGCAGACTTTTCTACTGTAGCAGAGGAAAGGGGGAGGCGGATGATAAGCAGCTGAAGCCAAGAGATGACAAAGCAAAAGAGGTAAGGTGGCGTATGAGGGCAGAAGCCTCCCTGAACAGGGCTGGGGGTTATTATTGTGGCAACTGACACCAATGCTGGGGGTTATTATTACGGCAACTGACACCAATGCTTGGGGTTATTACTGAGGCCACTGACACCAGTGCTGGAAGTTATCCTTGCTGCCACTGACACCAATGCTGAGGGTTATTATTGCCGCCACTGACACCAGTGCTGGGAGTTATTATTGAGGCCACTGACACCAATGCTGGGGGTTATTATTACGGCAACTGACACCAATGCTTGGGGTTATGACTGAGGCCACTGACACCAGTGCTGGAAGTTATCCTTGCTGCCACTAACACCAATGCTGAGGGTTATTATTGCCGCCACTGACACCAGTGCTGGGAGTTATTATTAAGGCCACTGACACCAATGCTGGGGGTTATTATTAAGGTCACTGACACCAGTGCTGGGGGTTATTATTGAGGCCACTAACACCAATTCTGGGGGTTATTATTACGGTCACTGACACCAATGCTTGTGGTTATTAATACAGTCACTGACACCAATGTTTGGGGTTATTATTAGTCACTGATGCCAGTGCTGGGGGTTATTATTGAGGCCACTGACACCACTGCTGGGGGTTATTATTACTGCCACTGACACCAATGCTTGGGATTATAATTACAGTCACTGACACCGGTGCTGGGGGTTATTATTGCGGCCCCTGACACCAATGCTTGGGGTTATAATTACAGTCACTGACACCAGTGCTGGGGGTAATCATTGCTACTACTGACACCAATGCTGGAGGTTATTACTGCGGCCACTGACACCAATGCATTGGGGGGGGGGGGATTCATTGCTGCCAATGACACCAATGCTGGGTTTTTTTTATTGCTGCCACTGACACCAGTTCTGTTCAACTGATATACTATTGGAATTTTTGTTAAACAACAATCTGAGTGCAAAACAAAAACTATGGTGTCAGATTGTCTTTGTCACCAGAATTGTATGAATGTCCATACAGCAGGTGTCTCCAAACTTCAGTACGAGGGCCGCATTTTCGCAGGCCGAAAAAATCTCCATCGGGGTCTATAGAGTCCTGCTTTGAATCGAAGTCCTTCTAACATCAGGGTCCCCCTTAGAGCCCCCCCTCTTACATCATGGTCCCCATTAGAGTCCCCCTTACATCAGGGTCCCCATCAGAGCCCCCCCTTCCTTCATCGTCCCCATTAAAGTCCCCCCCTTTCATCAGGCTCCCCATCAGAGTCCTGCTTTAAATCAGAGTCTCCTTCCATCAGGACCCCCATTAGAGTCCTCCCCTTACATAAGGGTCCTCATCAGTGTCCCTCCTTCCAGCATGGTCCCCAGTAAAGCTCCCCTTCCATCAGGGTCCCCATCAGAGTCCTGCTTTAAATCAGAGCCCCCCTAAAATTAGGGTCCTCATTAGAGTCCTGCTTTAAATCAGAGCCCCTTTCATTAGAGTCCCAATTAGAGTCCTCCCCTTACATCAGGGTCCCCATCAGAGTCCCCCCTTCCATCAGGGTCCCCATCAGAGTCCTGCTTTAAATCAGAGCCTCCCTTACATCAGGGTCCCCATTAGAGTCCTCCCCCTACATCACGGTCCCCATCACAGTCCCCACCTGAGTCCTGCTTTAAATCATAGTTGCCCTGGGGCTACTTTCACACTAAGGCGCTTTAGCGCTAAAAATAGCGCCTGCATAGTGCCTGTAAAGAGCCTCACCTGTCTCTCCAGTGTGAAAGCCTGAGGGTCCCCACAAGAGTCGTGCTTTAAATCAGAGCCTCCCTTACATCAGGGTACCCATCAGAGTGCCCCCTTCCATTCGGGTCCCTATCGTCTTCCATCAGAATCCCCATCAGAAGAATCAACGCTTCCATCAAGGTCCCCATCAGAGCCCCCTGTTAGATCAGAAGGAGAAACCATAGACAGCCTCTGTTGACCTTAATCCTCAATCAGTACACACTGAGGATATGCCACTGACCCGAGCTGCAGGCCGGATAAAACCATGTATCGGGCCGGAGCTGCAGGCCGGATTTGGAGACCCCTGAATTAGACATTATTCACACTGATTTCAGTGGGATTCACTATGTGTTGGTAGGTAGTTAACTGGGCTGGATATTTCTGGACGATTGCACCTTTTATTACGCTCCCCACCTGGCAGGAATGGCACTGACTGGCTTCCTGTAGATAGCGATAAGCTTGTCTAGCACAATATCAGCACAGGTGAAGACCCGGTAGGAGTGAAGGAACGTGTTGAGGAAGTCGATACTCAAAAAGCGCAGATCAGTGAGACGTTCCAGTAAGCGTTCAACACTTGCGTAGCGTATCTGAAGGACCTTGCAGGAGTTCATCGTCTTACTGAACCGAATGTCTATGTCATCACAGTATAAACTGCTGTCCGACCTGTGAGAAAAATACAGATTTTGATGTTGTACACTTACAGAAGGCATTGCAAATGCAGCTTTAAAGTACTGAAAGTGCTAAAAACAAACCTTTCCTACAACGAGTGTAAAATAACAATACTGCTAAAGACAAAAGTTTTTGTTTCTCTGCAAATCAATTACTGTGATGCAAGTTGTCCCTCAGGCCCACCACCTACTGGCACTAAGCTCCACGGCCACTATTTGACAAGCGCGTGTCAGGACCTCAGTGACAGCATAGAAGTGGCACTGGACTCATAATTGATGGGGGGGGGGGTGGCACCTAGCTCCAGGAGGCGGAAAGACATAGTACTGACTTGGATTTATAGCCTGAGCCTAGGGTCCAGAATCCCACCCAGCCATAGGGGAATGGATATAATGAGAAGTTTTGTGTCAGTTCACACACTTTGTGTGACCTCAATGGAAAGGAAGTCCATCTTACAAACATTAAAACATGCAGCATTTCATTTTTTTCAAAAACAAGTAACAAGGCAAGAGTGTGTATTCTACTAGCAAGCCTACTCTACTGCAAGCAAGCCTTCAATCTCTCTTGGTCTTATGATGCTCAAAGGTTCAGGAGAACCTGAACGCCATGTAGGCAGATTTAATCCACTATATGACAACATATTATCACTCATCAACCACTATATCACACAACAAAGAAACATTTAAACCCAAAGAGAACATATTAGAAAAACTTGGTTCTACTGGTTAGATTTCATGGTCTCCCAAGAATACAAATCATTACTAGCTTCCTCATAGTTGCCACAGTATGTTTTCTACTACGGTGGAAGGAAGCCTCCCCACCTTCCTTGGCCTTATGAAGAGCAAAGGTCCAGAAGAACCTGACCTCCTCACTTAAACCCAAAGAGAAAACAAATTGGAAAATATGGTTCTGCTGGTTAGATTTCATGGTCTCCCAAGGATACAAATCAATGCCAGCTTCCTCATAGTCTTCATACCCTTGGAAAACACAGTTATACTCATTAGACTTTACATACTACCAAGAATACAAATCATTCCTCATGGTCACCAAAGTATGTACTTTACTATAGTGAAAGCAAGCCTCTCCACCTTTCTTGGCCTTATGACGCTTGAAAGTCCAGGAGAACCTGACCTCCATGCAACATGGAAAACCTGACCTACTCAAAGGGAAAAACCTAGGAAAACATGGTTGTACTAATTAGACCTTGCATAATCCCAAAATTAAAAATCATTACTAGCTTCCTCATAGTCACCATACCCTTGGAAAACATGGTTCTACTGGTTAGATTTCATGTACTCCCAAGGATACAAATCATTACTAGCTTCCTCCTAGCCACCACAGTACCACAGTGAAAGCTAGCCTCTCCACCTTCCTTGGCCTTATGAGGCTTGAAAGTCCAGGAGAACCTGACCTCCATGTAACATGGAGAACTTGACTTCCTCACTTAAACCCAAGGGGAAAAAAACATGGTTCTACTAATTTAGACTTTGCATAATCCCCTAAAAAAAAAAAAAATCATTACTAGCTTCCTCGTAGTCACAATATCCTTGGAAAACATGGTTCTACTGGTTATACTTCATGTAGTCCTAGGATTACAAATCATCACTAGCCTCCTCCTAGTCACCAGAGTATGTTCTCTACTACAGTGGAAGCAAGCCTCTCCACCTTCCTTGGCCTTACGATGCTTGAAAGTCATGGAGAACCTGACCTCCTCACTTAAACCCAAGGGGAAAAAACCTACGAAAACATGGCTCTACTAATTAGATTTTGCATACTCCCAAAAATAAAAATCATTACTAGCCTCCTCATAGTCAACATATCCTTGGAAAACATGGTAATACTGGTTATATCTCATGTACACCCAAGAATGCAAATCATTACTATCTTCCTCATAATCACCACAGTTCTTTTACTAGGGTGGAAGAAAGCCTGTGCACCTTTCTTGGCCTTATGATGCTTGAACGTCCAGGAAAACCTGACTGCCATGCAACCTGGAGAATCTGACCTCCCCGCTTGAACCCAAGGAAAAAACATTAGGAAAACATGGTTCTACTGGTTAGATTTTATGTATTCTCAAGAATAGAAATCATTACTAGCTGACTCATAGTTGACACAGTATGTATTCTACTACGGTGGAAGCTAGCCTCTCAACCTCTCTTGGCCTTGTGAAGCTCAAGAGTCCAGGAGAACCTGAACACCATGCAACATGGAGAATCTGACCTTCTCACTTAAACCCAAGGAAAAAACACAAGGAAAACATGATTCTACTACTGGTTAGAGTTCATGTACTGCCAAGAATACAAATAATTACTAGCTTCCTCGCAGTCTCCATACCCTTAGAAAACACAGTTCTACTCATTAGACTTCACGTATTACCAAGAATAAAAATCATTCCTCATGGTCAACAGAGTATGTACTCTCCTACAGTGAAAGCAAGCCACTCCAACTTCCTTGGCCTTATGGTGCTTGAAAGTCCATGAGAACCTGACCTCCTCACTTAAACCCAAGGGGAAAAACCTAGGAAAGCATGGTTCTACTATTTAGACTTTGCATAATCCCAAAAATAAAAATAATTACTAATCATGACTCATAGTAAACAGAACCTTGGAAAACATGCTTCTACTAGATATATTTCATGTACTCCCAAGGATACAAATCTTTACTAGCTTCCTCCTAGTCACCACAGTACTACAGTGAAAGCTAGCCTCTCCACCTTCCTTGGCCTTATGAGGCTTGAAAGTCCAGGAGAACCTGACCTCCATGTAACACAGAGAACTTGACTTCCTCACTTAAACCCAAGGGGAAAAACCTAGGAAAAATAGGATTTTTTAAAACAGCTTACCTGTAAAATCCTTTTCTTTCAAAGGACATCACGGGACACAGAGCCACAGTAATTACTGATGGGTTATATAGGGTATCACTGGTGATTGGACACTGGTACACCCTATCAGGAAGTTCAACCCCCTATATAATCCCTCCCCTTGCAGGAATACCTCAGTTTTGTAGCCAAGCAATATAGTGTATTAGAAGAGGGGCGGGACCTCTGTGTCCCGTGATGTCCTTCGAAAGAAAAGGATTTTACAGGTAAGCTGTTTTAAAAAATCCTATTTTCTTTCTCGAACATCACGGGACACAGAGCCACAGTAATTACTGATGGGATGTCCCAGAGCAATGCTACCTGAGGGGGGGGGACCACGACCAAGTAGGGTGCAATCAGACCTGAGGACCCTGTACCGCTGCCTGCAGCACACTACGCCCAAAGGCGATATCCTCATGCCTTCTCACATCCACCTGATAGAATCTGGTGAATGTATGAACTGAAGACCAGGTTGCGGCCTTGCAGATCTGAGCCATCGAGGCCTGGTGATGCACTGCCCAAGAAGCACCAATAGCCCTTGTGGAATGCGCCCTGATCTGAAACGGAGGAATCTTCTGTTTCAAACCGTAAGCTTGAATGATCAATTGTCGAATCCATTTAGAAATGGTAGCTTCTGACACTGCCTGTCCTCTATTGGGACCCTCTGGCAGCACAAACAAAACATCCGTTCTGCGAATCTGAGCAGTTGCCTCGAAATAGGCCTTGACTGTTCTTACTACATCCAATGAATGTAGTGATCTCTCTTCCGGAGAACAGGGATCTGGAAAAAAGGAAGGCAGAACAATGTCTTGGTTTAAATGAAAATCAGAAACCACCTTCGGTAAAAAACTAGGATGAGGGCCCAGTACCACTCTATCCTTGTGTATAATCAAATAAGGCTCCTTACAGAAAAGGGCTGCTAATTCTGAAACTCTTCTAGCAGAAGAGATGGCCACCAGAAAAATTAACTTCCTTGTCAACAAGACCAAAGGAATCTGACTTATTCGTTCAAAAGGCTGTTTCTGTAACACAGCCAGGACCAAGTTCAAGTCCCAGGGGTTTAGGGGCGCTTTAACCGGAGGATTAAGACGCATCACCCCCTGCATAAAGTTTCGGACCAAAGAATGCGAAGCAAGTGGCCGTTGAAATAATACTGATAAAGCCGAGACCTGGCCCTTGATGGTACTCAAGGCCAGCTTCATCTCTAATCCTAATTGTAGAAAATCAAGAATTCTACCTATGACATATTTCCTGGGATGCCAACCTCTGGATTCACACCAGGATACATAAGCTTTCCAGACTCTATGATAAATCATCCTGGAAGCTGGCTTCCTTGCATTAATCAAGGTAGATATGACAGGACCTGAAAGCCCACGACTCCTCAGAACATGGGTCTCAATAGCCAAACCGTCAAATTTAGCGTTTGTAAGGCAGGATGGAACACTGGACCTTGAGATAACAGGTCTGGGCGTACCGGTAGGGTCTACGGGGAACCCACCGGGATCCTTACTATTTCTGCATACCAAGTCCTTCTGGGCCAAGCGGGGGCCACCAGAAGTACCGATTTCCTTTCCTGCCTGATCCTGCGAAGGAGTCGTGGCAGTAGCAGAATAGGCGGGAATGCGTAAATCAGTGAGAACTGATGCCACGGAATCACCAACGCATCTGTCCCGCATGCAAGAGGATCCCTCGTCCTTGCCACAAATCTGTCTATCTTTTTGTTGAATTGGGATGCAAAGAGATCTACATCTGGGACCTCCCATTTTTGGCATATGGCCCAAAAGAAGTCGGGGTGTAGAGACCATTCCCCTGAGAGTAACTGCTGGCGACTTAGATAGTCCGCCTGCCAGTTCTCTATCCCTGGAATAAAAACTGCCGATATGCATGGCACATGCATCTCTGCCCAGACTAAGATCTGGTTCACCTCCTTTTGAGCAGCTCGGCTCCGGGTGCCTCCCTGATGATTGACATAAGCCACTGCTGTGGCACTGTCGGACTGGATCCTGACCGGGCAGCCCTGTAACCTGAGAGTCCAGGCTTTTAGGGCTAAATATACCGCCCGGATCTCCAGAATGTTGATGGGTAAGGTCCTCTCTGTCTTGGACCATATCCCCTGAAACCGCAGACTGTTCCAGAACTGCTCCCCAACCTGACAGACTGCCATCTGTTGTTACCACCGTCCAGGTAATTGGCAGAAAGGATTTCCCCTTCTGCAGGTTTTCGGGAATGAGCCACCAATTGAGGCTCTGACGCACCGCATGAGACAGGTGCATCGGAAAGTCTAATGCCTGAACCTTCTTGTTCCAGGTCGACAGAATACTGTGTTGCAGCATTCTTGAATGAAACTGAGCAAAGGGAACTGCTTCGAATGAAGACACCATCTTCCCTAGCAGCCTCATACAAAGGCAGACAGAAGGACCCTTCTTGGTCCTGACTGCCAGAATCAGCTCCCTTAAAGCCGTTATCTTTGCCTGAGGTAGAAATACTTTCTCCTGGCTGAAGCCCCTGGCACTGGGAAAGGGGTCCGTTTGAAGGAGGGACGCTTACTCTTCTTCTTGACAGGTAAGAGAGTACTTTTCCCACCAGAGATTTTCTTGATATAGTCATCCAAGTCATCTCCAAACAACCTTGCACCACGAAACGGAAACCCAGCCAGCAGCTTCTTACATGGTGCTTCGGCTGACCAATTTTTCAGCCATAGGATTCTACGTATATGCACCAACCCCAGTGAAAGACGAGAGGTTTGCAAGATAGAATCTCTAATGGCGTCAACCACATAACATAAGGCCGCTGGAAGGTTAGCAAACCCCCGGGCCTGTTGTTCAGGTAATACTTTGATGACCTGTTTAACATGGTCTCTTAAGTATAGACAGACTCCAATCGCTGCCACTGCAGGTTGAGCCACTGAACCTGCTAAGTAGAAAACATCCTTCAATAGGGATTCCATCTTTTTATCTACAGGATCCCTGAGCATCTGAGCATTGTCTACAGGACAAGTCAGATTATTATTTACGGAGGAAACGGCGGCATCAATGGCTGGTATTCCCCACATTTTAATAAACTTTTCTTCCATCGGATAAAGTGTTAAAAAACTTTATCAGCGGAAAAAAACGTTTGTCTGGGTCATCCCACTCAGAATAAATGAGCTTTTCAAGTAAATTATGAACAGGAAAAGCCTGTGCGGCTTGGGAAGGTTTCAGTGACCCCAAAGCAGAAGAGGGTTCTTTAACTGATTCAGGTAAGGGCAACTTAAATATGGAGTGGACCAATCCAGTAAGGATCTGCACTAAGACTTTCTCCTCTTGGGAAGTCGCAGAGGGTCCCTCTCCACCTGATTCCTCCGAAGAGGAACATCCGTCCCATCCCGATCCTCTGAAAGGGATTCCTCTCCTTTATCCCAGAGCTCCTCTTCCTGAGGGTCTTGGGGAACAGAGGAAAGCCTAGTGCGTTTTCTTCCACTGAGTGAAGCTGTAATCACGGCCAATAATCTTTCCTCTAAACCATTAATGGTTGAGGAAAAAACCTCCTGTGTAATGTATACAGGGGCTGAAGTGCCGGAGGCAGGTGTAGCCCCTGACCCCAACGGCTCTCCCTGGCTAGCCATCCCTGGCCCCTCAGGGGGGGAGGATGCTGCAGACAGGGGGCCATCAGAACCTGAAGGAGATCCCCTAGTGTTTCTGGTTCTGGGGGTGTTTGAACCTCTTCTACTCATAGTGCAAAGCAACAAGGTGGAGGTATCACAAAATGAACACTGACTGCTGAGCGATGTAGTCCGGCTAAAAGCCTTGCTACCCACTGCTCAGTCTGGTGTTACCTTAGTAAATGCTGCCTAGGAGAATGCCTGTGTCCCACCTTACATTCGAACGTCAGCTCTGTGTCCCTCCAAAGGCTATGTGCACCTGTACAGAGTGCTTTAATAGCCTGCAGCTGGCCTGAGTGGTAGTCTAAGCACCTGTGCTGACGTCCCGCCCCCCCCTCTACCGCCCCCCCCCCCCCCTGAATTTAGGAAAAACTAGCGCTGGCCGACCCTCCGGAAATAGCATGGAGGAAGGCTGGGGGAGGGGGAGGAGGGAGAGAGGCTGGTAGTGAAAGCCTGAAAATGGCAATGACGGCAATAGTAGTGGAGGTGGAGGTGGCGGTGCCCGAGTGGTATAACCGCTTTCTACACCCCTGTGGCCTCCCCCTAGCCTGGGGGGAACATCAAACATGAGAAATCCCCCCATTCATCCTACCTTGAGGCCCGGAGACGCTGTGAAGCATGAACATTGAGACCGACATCAGCATGACAAGGTTTGTGCTCTTGGCAGCCCCCCGGTGGTCACAATAGGCATAGCATGCATTTACCTTAACCACTTGTTTACAGGGCACTTAAACCCCCCTCCTATCCAGACCAATTTTTAGCTTTCAGCGCTGACGCACTTTGAAAGACAATTGCGCGGTCATACAACACTGTAACCAAATGAAATTTATATAATTTTTTCACCACAAATAGAGCTTTCTTTTGGTGGTATTTGATCACCTCTGCAGTTTTTACTTTTTGTTAAAAAAATGTAAAAAACTGAATTTTTAAAAAAAAAAAATTTTTAATTTTTTTATATTTTGTTATAAAAAATTTTAAACGGGTAATTTTTCTCCTTTATTGATGTACGCTGATGAGGCGGCAGTGATGGGCACTTATAGGCGGCAGTGATGGGCACTGATGGGTGGCAGTGATGGGCAGCACTGCCAGGTGGCACTGATTGGCACTACAGGTGGGCATTGATAGGTGGCACTTGTGGGCATTGATAGGTGGCACTTGTTGGCATTGATAGGTGGCACTTGTGGGCACTGTTAGGTGGCACTGTGGGCACCGTTAGGTGGCACTGTGGGCACTGTTAGGTGGCACTGTGGGCTCTTTTAATTGGCACTATTTGGTGGCACTGATGAGGCAGATGTGCCTCTTCCACTTGGGGACCGATGTCCCTCACATCCCAGCCGGTGATCGGCCTTTTTTTCTACTCACGCTGTCAGCGTGAGTAAAAAAGAAAAACGATTACCGATCTTTTGTTTACATCATGTGATCAGCTGTCATTGGCTGACAGCTGATCACATGGTAAGGGGCCGGGACTGGCCCCTTACTCGGATCGGTGATCAGCCGAGTCTCAGTGACTCAGTCGCAGGGAGCGTGCACAGGGGAGGCCGTCATATGACGGCCTCCCGGGAATTCAGGACCGCGCTGTGGCCATCATTCGGCCATAGCGCGGATGTGTAGTGGTTAAAGGAGAAAACCTACTAGAATTAGAAAATTCTGTGGAATCTCCTCTTACCTTATCAAGCCGCAGGGTTCAGTTTACACAGACCCAATCTTCACCTCTCACGGTGGGCTCTGTTTGAAAAAAACATCAGAGACTAGGGCCCCCTACGAATAGGGGGATGCTGCAGTTCTGGACCTGTAAAGCACCCGGCTAGAAATTAGGCTAGAAAACCATTTTCTAATATGCGGGGTCCAGCTCTCTAAAAAGAGAAGCGTTACAGGTAAAACCTCGTTTCTTCGGACACGAGGCCCGGGTACCATCCAATTCGGCCACGAAAGGACACTTTGAATGGATCCGGTCTGCCTGGCTTGCCCCAGTATAGGATATAGGATATTCCCCTTTGGAGCTCAGCACAGCACATCTTTACACATCCATCACCTAAGACACTGGCGTAAAAACTGAGGTATCCCTGCAAGGGGAGGGATTATATAGGGGGTTGAACTTTCTGATAGGGTGTGCCAGTGTCCAATCACCAGTGGTACCCTATATAACCCATCAGTAATTACTGTGGCTCTGTGTCCCGTAATGTTCGAGAAAGAAACATGGTTCTACTAATTTAGACTTCGTATAATCCCCTACAAAAAAAAAAAAATCATTACTAGCTTCCTCGTAATCACAATATCCTTGGAAAACATGGTTCTACTGGTTATACGTCATGTAGTCCTAGAATTACAAATCATTACTAGCTTCCTCCTAGTCACCAGAGTGTGTATTCTACTACAGTGGAAGCAAGCCTCTCCACCTTCCTTGGCCTTATGATGCTTGAAAGTCCAGGAGAACCTGACCTCCTCACTTAAACCCAAGGGGAAAAAACCTAGAAAAACATGGCTCTACTAATTAGATTTTGCATACTCCCAAAAATAAAAATCATTACTAGCCTCCTCATAGTAAACATATCCTTGGAAAACATGGTAATACTGGTTATATCTCATGTATACCCAAAAATACAAATCATTACTATCTTCCTCATAGTCACCACAGTTCTTTTACTAGGGTGGAAGAAAGCCTGTGCACCTTTCTTGGCCTTATGATGCTTGAAAATCCAGGAAAACCTGACTGCCATGCAACCTGGAGAATCTGACCTCCCCGCTTGAACCCAAGGAAAAAACATTAGGCAAACATGGTTCTACTGGTTAGATTTCATGTATTCTCAAGAATAGAATTCATTACTAGCTGACTCATAGTTGACACAGTATGTATTCTACTACGGTGGAAGCTAACCTCTCAACCTCTCTTGGCCTTGTGAAGCTCGAGAGTCCAGGAGAACCTGAACACCATGCAACATGGAGAATTTGACCTTCTCACTTAAGCCCAAGGAAAAAACACAAGGAAAACATGATTCTACTACTGGTTAGAGTTCATGTACTGCCAAGAATACAAATAATTACTAGCTTCCTCGTAGTCTCCATACCCTTAGAAAACACAGTTCTACTCATTAGACTTCACGTATTACCAAGAATAAAAATCATTCCTCATGGTCGACAAAGTATGTACTCTCCTACAGTGAAAGCAAGCCACTCCACCTTCCTTGGCCTTATGATGCTTGAAAGTCCATGAGATCCTGACCTCCATGCAACATGGAGAACCTGACCTCCTCACTTAAACCCAAGGGGAAAAACCTAGGAAAACATGGTTCTACTATTAAGACTTTGCATAATCCCAAAAATAAAAATCATTACTAATCATGACTCATAGTAAACAGAACCTTGGAAAACATGCTTCTACTAGATATATTTCATGTAATGCCAAGAATACAAATCATTACTATCTTCCTTATAGTCACCGCAGTTGTTATTATGCTAGGGTGGAAGCAAACCTGTGCACCTTTCTTGGCCTTATGATGCTCGAAAGTCCAGGAGAACCTGACCACCATGCAACCTGGAGAACCCTACCTCCTCACTTAAACCCAAGGAAAAAACATTATGAATACAAGGTTCTACTGATTAGATTTCATGTACTCCCAAGAATAGAAATCCTTACTAGCTGTCTCATACAGTAGTTGCCACAGTATGTATTCCTGCCCCTTCTCATCTCAACAACCCTTTGGTTTCTATCCCACCCCAATGCTCCTACCCCACTTCCCCTCCCACTCTGGCTTTACCTACACTGTACCCTTTCTCTATACTATTTGAAACTGGCTAAGGAAGCATTGCACACCGTATATTCAGATGCAATGAGTGCAAACTACATGTCTTCCTATGTGGCCTACATTGTTCACATAGGACAGTTAGACTTCATTCGATTTACAATTTCACATTCTGCACTAGTAATCAGGAATATTCCATACTCTTGATACATGTATTTCCGAGATCACCAGCCACCCTTTTTTTTTCTGTTAAATGCAGCATTACCTTAACCAGCTCTGACGTGAAAGAAACAAAATGAAAATGGTATGAAGCCATTTATGAGTCTAAAATTATAGTTCTACCCATTCGCAACATATTTGAGAAAAGATTTTTAATATTTTTCTTGCATTTTCTCAATCCTTTGCCATCAGCTTCTGTAAAAAGTCTACAAATTTTTTTTTCAATATTTTTATTTTATTTTTTTCATTTTATGAAACAGGTAACATTGTATTTATCATCTGATTATCATCAACTATCAGAGGTAGCCAATGTGTCAGCACGGCAGTTTGGCGAGGCATTGAAAGGTGCTTGGAGTGAGTATTGCAAATCCAAACCATGATATAAAATATTAGTTAACCGCTTGAATTAATTTTCTTTTATACTCACTTGATCATCTGGGGTACAGTGACTTTGGAGTTTTCTTCGAAGGCGTTCATCATCAGCCCATTACAGCGGATATTGTCCACACACTGTAGAGAAGAGTCGGAGTCAGTTGTCTGAGCACAGAATGGCCCCACACACAGATACATCAAATGGACAAATGATATGAGAACCAGGAGAAAAGAGTTAAAGAATGACAATAGACATATATACGTACAGGAGTACCTTGGATTACGAGCATAATCTGTTCCAGAAGAATGCTTGTAATCCAAAGAACTCGTATATCAAAGCGAGTTTCCCCACAGGAATCAATGGAAACCCCGAGGTGCGGGGGCGCTGGTGTATGCAGTACCGCATGTGGCCAGAGGTGCGAGGGCGCTGGAGACACTCGGAAACAGAGTGTTTCCGAGCGTCTCCGGCGCCCCCGCACCTCTGGCCAAATGCGGTACTGCACACCCCAGCAGCTTGAATCCCGCTCGTCCTGCGAACAACGCTCGCAAACCGAGTTAGGATTTAAGAAAAGAAAACAGCTCGTATTGCAAAAGGCTCGTAAACCGCATTACTTGCAATCCAAGGTTTCACTCTATTGGCCCCTTCCCACAAATCGCATTCCAATATGCGGCCTCGCAGAAGTGGGTCTTTTTCCGTAGGGCCGCACATCTTTCTGTTGAGTGCGCCACACACAGCGCGCTCCCAACAAAGAGACCGGGATCTCACCAAGAGCCCTGGGTCTCGTACGACCAATCGGGACCCGAGACTCCCGGTTTCTTGGTCACCTGATCGCTGTGATAACCTCTGATTGGCTATCACAGTGATCAGTCAACTGTGAGCCTGTCCCTGCATTTACTTCCTCTTCTGAATGGACAGGAAGATACATTGTATCTTCCTCTCCTTGCAGGAGATAAAGCTGTAAATAAAAAAAAAAATGTGTAAAAATAAAGAAAAAATTAAATAAAAAAAATAAAGGAAAAATAAAGCAAAAAAAATATCAAGCTCAAGGTTTGCCTGGGTTAGTGTTAGGGTCAAAAAATCACGGACAGCATATTTTGGGGAGAATTAAAAAACAAATTAAACTAGTATCAGTGTCAGTTAGTGTCAATGTGTTTTAGGCAGGATTAATAAAAAGGCAAAATGCGCACCATTGTTTCTGGGCCGTACTATGGGTACAAACAACAAATATACACCTATATGGTATTGCTGTGATCGTCAGCAGCAGGAGAATTTATTTTAGGTTGTTCTTTGGTGGTAAATTATGTTAATATCAAGAAATATACAGCTACATTAAAAAAAAATGTATTGAAAAAAAAACGCAGTATAATCCACCTGAATACAGTAGTTGTGATCTGTCCGGATTTACTAACACATGTCAAAGCTGCAAAATTGTGCTTAGGCATTAACATTTGTTTTTCACTTTAGGCGGGAAGGGGTTAAAACAGACCTGAGACCAGAAAGCCCACACACACATACATATAGTCTGAAAGCTGGAACTTCCAGGTGCCTGCAAATACCTTTACTAAGGTCTAGGAGTAAGTTGTCTCCTTGTGCCCTAGGGACCCCTCAATCCCTAATTAACGCAATTCTGAGAAATACCTTTTCTTGGATCATCAAACATTTTGCACTCACCTGTGTCATTGTCAGGAACCAAGGATGAGAACGTGCACACGCCATGACGCACACGTGGACACACGGGCGCGCCCAAAGATCCTGATGTCTATTTAAACCTCATGCCTGCCTAATATCATTGCTGGGTGGTCTTCAGCTTTACTCTTTTGACTTGTGTTCCTGAAAGCCTGCTTGATCATGTTACTGACCCGGCTCCGTCTGACTGTTCTCATGGCCTTAATCATGGCCTGAAGGCCGCAACGGGTTGACCCTTTTATTTTTGATTTTCTAGTATTGTCCCTATTTATAGTAAATTATTTTTATCTTGCAGACTATACCGAACTGCTGGCTTTCCTCTTAAGAACCTCTATGTGTTGGATCTACAGCGACCACCAGTCTGAGCACCAGTGTAACTGATTAAAGTGATTGTAAGGCTTAGTTTTTTTTTTTTTTTTTAAATAACAAACATGTCATACTTACCTCCACTGTGCAGTTCATTTTGCACAGAGTGACCCCAATCCTCGACTTCTGAGGTCCCCTGGCGGCGCTGGTAGTTGGAGTTACCTTGCGGGCGCGCTCTGGAGGGTTTACAACCCCTTTAAGCAAATTTGGGTGAGGAGGTTGTAGCTCCGATCCTTTGCTCTGTGGTATAGTCTAAAGTGGACCTAAGGCTTTGTCCCCCCCCCCTTACATGTAGGGTAGCCCATTTATTTCAATGGGCCGCCCTAAAGGAAAAAAAAGCGCATCTGCTAAAAGGCAGCGCATTTCTGCGTGTTTCGGATAAGCTCACAACTGCCGACATGCAGTAGTGTGAGCCTAGCCTAAATGCTTCCGCCCACAACATTCCACTGAAACTGCCTTACTAAAACTCACCAAAGACCTACTAACTGCTAAAACCAAGGGTTACCAAGAGTTACTCCATACTCCCACTCTTGGACCTTTCTGCTGCCTTTGACAGCTTGGCCTCTGTGATTCTTCTTTATCCTGGTTCTCCTATCTCAGCGCACTTTTAGTGTCACATACAACACCATCTCCTCCGCTCCTCTTCCTCTTTCTGTTGGGGTACCCCAAGACTCCGTCCTTGGGCCCCTCCTATTCTCTCTCTATACCGCTTTCCCTGGGCCAGTTGATAACCTCCCATGGCTTCCAATACCACCTCTATGCCGATGACACCCAGAACCATCTCTCCACTCCTCAACTCACCCCCTCGATCTCCTCACGGATCACAAACATACTGAATGACATCTCAGGATGGAAGTCATACCACTTCCTCAAACTCAATCTTTCTAAAACCGAGCTTGTAATATTTCCTCCTCCCAGATCCCCTCCCCATGACTTTACTATTGAGATCAACAGTGCAACCAATTGGTCTGCTGGGTGTAATCCTAGACTCTGACCTCTCCTTCAGCCCCCACATCCAATCACTGGCTACATCTTGCCGCCTTAACCTCCGAAACATCTCCAGAATTGGCCCCTTCATGACGACACCACAAAACAACTTATTCACTCCTTGGTTATTTCCCACCTTGACTACTGCAACTCTCTCCTCACTGGCCTTCCCTTTCACAGGCTATCTCCCTTTCAGCCCATTATGAATGCTGCTGCTAGACTAATACACCTCACTAACCGATCCGTGACTGTTGCCCCTCTCTGCCAATCTCTGCACTGGCTTCCACTACTCCCCCAGCTACATCACCAACCTTATCTGCAGATATCGCCCAAATCGTCCCCTCCGCTCCTCCCAGGACCTCCTGCTCTCTAGCTCCCTTGTTACCGCCTTCCATGCTCGTCTTCAGGACTTCTTCAGAGCCTCTCCCATCCTCTGGAACTCCCTGCCCCAGTATGTCCAGTCAGCCCCTAACCTGTACGCCTTTAGGGGATCCCAGAAAACTCACTTATTCAGGGAAGCCTATCACACACCCACCTAAGAACCTACCCGAGCCCCCCCCCGCAGCTATTATCCTTTGTATAATCCCCCCCCCCTTTAAATTGTAAATTGTAAACTCCATGAGCAGGGCCCCTCCTATTCCTTCTGTATTGAACAGTATTGTAATTGTACTGTTTTTTTTTGGGGGGGGGCGGCAAACAGTACGGTCGGTAGGTAGCACTTACCCCATCACCGGCGGCGTCTTCCCCTGCTCGGCGGCCTCCCATTCTCCTGCGGCCTCCCGTTCCCCTGGTCATCACGGCGGCTTCCATTTCCTCCCTCCTCCCCGGCGGCCAATCGGAAGTCTTCTATTTTCGACCAATCGGAAAACGGGTCTCACACCCGCTTCTGGTTGGCCGGATTGAGGATCAGTGTTTCAACAGCGAATATTCATTCGCTGTTGTAACACACCTGGGTGGGCTCATACTCTGCGACCGGAACCCACCCTATTTTGAAGCCTATTAGAGTGTCTAGCTCTAATCAGGTGCTTCCAAAAAAAACCCCGCCGCTATAATTCATGCGCCCGGTGTCCTGAAAGGGGCCGGACCCATGAATAGGGGGTGGCCGCGGCGGCCATAGATAGATTCATGCTATGCATAAATCAATCCATTACATATAGGGGTGGTGAGGAGAGAGGGGTGCCCCTAGTGGATGAGCCACCACTGGTACTGTCCCTCTTTATAATGTAAAGCGCTGCGCAAACTGTTGGCGTTATACAAATCTCTGTATTATAATAATAATAATAATATATTGGTGTGGATGTGGAATCTCTCAATATACTGTCATTACTTATTAAAACTAAAGAATAACGATGCCAATGGCGGGTTTTTCTGATTTTTACATTACTTGTATTATGTGCTAATCTTCAATAAATACCAACAATATGACAGGTGGGTATACCATGAAGACTCAATGATGTTGGGGTGATTATGGAGGGCGAGGTGATTGCAAAGTGATGACACTCAGTTGTGACCTGACTGATGTCACTGGTCCAAGCCGCTTTCTCCTGCCGGGAAGACGCCATCAGAATGACAACAAAGGGAGCCGAGTCTTTGGGTTCCACCGAGATCTTGAAGTCCAAGTGATCGGCGTCTTGTCTATCTGCATTGGGAGACAACAGGGCGTGTTATGACGTTCAGTATGAACGAAACAGAGGTGCGGAGCACAACAAGAATTTGTTTCTGGGGGGGGGGGGGGAAAGCAACAAATACAACGTCCGGACTTCAGGCTTTATATACTAACTGTCGTCATCCTCTTGATCTTCCAGTAAAGTGCAGTCCATCAAGGATACCACCCCATTCTAAAAAAAAATGAAGAAATAAACACGGTGCTTAAAAGATGTCCATCTGCCAAAGTGTTGAGGCAGCTGAGGGTCATTGGATAGGAAACATGCGGACAGATAAATGCAATGGATAAACAGATCTGACAAATAAAGCTGAATTTCCTGCATGGATATTTTTGGATAGCTACAGTGAGGGAAAAAAGTATTTGATCCCCTGCTCAATTTGTATGCTTGCTTTCACGTTGTCCTTATGGGGTATAATGGGCGCACGGGCGCCGCCCCCAACACCGCCGCCGCCCTCCCTATCCATTAGACATGTGCGATTAGTTTCGTACAAATTGGAAATTCGTACATTCGTGAGGATCCGAAATACGAATTTTGTACGAAATACGAGATTTCGTTTACGAACTTCGGATAAATTTATCAGAACCAAATTGCGTTATTGTTACGAAAAGTTAACGAACCTAAAAAAGTTAAAAACCCCAGGAAGTCAGCACAGCACAGGGATGGTGGGAGCCTCTCATAATGATAAATTTATCATAACGAACTTTCGTTATTGTTACGAAAAAGTTTACGAACGAAAAGATCGTATTTCGTACGAATCCGAATTGAATTTCGGACAAGAATTACAAATTAATTTTAATACGGAAAACGGAACGGAACGAAAAAAAAAATTTATTGATGGCGCCCCCATGTCTACTAATCATGTGCCCGACCCCTTTCAGGACACCCGGCCACTAATTAGAGCCGAAGGCTTTGATTAGACGAACGTGTCCTCTCCCCTCTGAGACATAGAGCCGAGTGAGGGGAAGACGGCCCCCCCCCCCGCTTGGCTCCATAACATTGAATGGCGAAAGCAACGTCAAGCGTCACTTCCGCCCAATGGTCTTAAAGGGGAATTTTTTTTTTTTTCTGCATTTAAGTGTAAATGTGATATCTGAGTTTTTTTCGACCCCCAGATCTCACATTTTAGAGGTCCTGTCATGCTTTTTTCTATTACAAGGGAAGTTTACATTTCTTGTAATAGGAATAAAAGTGACACCATTTTTTTTTTCTAAAAGGACAGTGTAAAAAATAAAAATGAAAATAAATAATAAAAAATAAAAATAAAAAAAGAAATAATTTTAAAGCGCTCCGTCCCGCCGAGCTCGCACACAGAAGCGAACGCATATACGTAAGTCGCGCCCGCATATGAAAACGGTGTTCAAACCACGCATGTGAGGTATCGCCGCGATCGGTAGAGCGAGAGAAATAATTCTAGCCCTAGACCTCCTCTGTAACTCAAAACTGGTAACCTGTAGACATTTTTAAATGTCGCCTATGGAGATTTTTAAGGGTAAAAGTTTGTTGCCGTTCCACAAGCGGGCGCAATTTTGAAGCGCGACATGTTGGGTATCAATTTACTCGGCGTAACATCATCTTTCACAATAAAGAAAAAAAATTGGGATAACTTTACTACTGTCTATTTTTTCATTTAAAAATGTGTATTTTTTCCCCTTTACCTTGGTGAGGTGCAGTTTCCCTCCAGAGCTCCGTGTGCAGATCAGTAGGTGTTTGGAGAACAAGAAGCACTGCCGCTCTCCTTCCTTCTTCAGCGATAGGGACCCCAGTCGCCCTCGTGTTGCCCGGCTCTTCTCGGACATGGGCACTTGGATCAGGCAGCCTAGAGAAGTTATGAGATAGGGGGAGGTCACTGCCCACAGCCCGAATGCCAGTCTACTAGCGGACGGCCATGATTAAAAAAAAAAAAAAAAAACCCACACCCCCCAATGTAACCACAACGGCTGAAAACATTTAAAGCTAAAAATGTAAAACCAACAATTCAAAAAACAAAAATTGCCATTCGCTCGGCCATTGTAAAGAGTTAGTTTCACTAAATGCCACAATGTAGTCCTGAAGATAGCATTAAACAAAAAAGCGCCACTCCTAATAGAAATAAGAGTGGGGACCGCCGTCAGCCATCGCTTGTTCAACGTGCCAGACCGAATTAGTGAGTTCAGACTTCAGTCTGGGAGCGAAAATAGGTCAAGGGTTCCAAGCTGCCAAAGAAACAACCCAATACTTACCCCCTTGATTTAAGGGCACTTTCACACTGAGGCATGGGGGGCATCGGTGGTAAAGCGGCACTAGTTTTAGCAGCGCTTTACCGTCGTTTGAGAGCCGCTTTTCGGTCGAATAAAGGGTTAAAAGCGCCCGCAAAGCGCCACTGCTGCGGCACTTTGCAAACGCTTTGCCAGCGCTGCTCATTGATTTCAATGGGCAGGGGGCGCTTTAGGAGCGGTGCATACACCACTCCTAAAAGTGCCTCAAAGATCCTGCTTGAAGGACTTTTTTTTAACGTCCCGCAAGGGCACCGCTCCAGTGTGAAAGCACTCAGGCTTTCACACTGGAGTGACCGGAGAGGCGCTTTACAGGTGCTTCTTTTAGCGCCTGTAAAGCGCCTCAGTGTGAAAGTAGCCTTAAGAAGTGATCTCTAAACTGCAGGCCTTTGCTGACACCAACAATGGAGCACTAATCTTTCCACTGATGTCAATGATGGGGCACTATTCCTTCCACTGACACCAACAATGGGGCACTATTCCTCCCACTGACCCCAACAATGGGGCACTATTCCTCCCACTGACACAAACGATGGGGCACTATTTCTCCCACTGACACCAACAAAGGGGCACTATTCTTCCCACTCTAATGCAATACTCCCAACGCACACGTTCCTGCACAAGCGGCTGTATCTTAGATTGGGTGCTGAAATGACCAACGGCTGGAACCGACTGTAATCATGAGAAGGAAGTGTCACCAGCACACCAGGATCTCCAAAATTGGGTCCAAAACTTTAATCACATAGTAACAATAAAATAAATAGAAGCGACGTTTGGGAGCCACGCAGAATGTGACCTGATGAATTTTGGATTTTGGAGATCCTGGTGTGCTGGTGACACTTCCTTCTCACTATTCCTTCCACTGACACCAATGATGGGGTACTATTTCTCCCATTGAAACCAACAATGGGGCACTATTCCTTGGGCTGACATCAACGATGGGGCACTATTCCTTCCACTGAAACCAACAATGGAACATTATTCCTTTCACTGACACCAACTATGGGACACTATTCCTTCCACTGGCACCAATGATGGGGCACTATTTCTCCCACTGACACCAACAATGGAACACTATTCCTTCCACTGGCACCAACTATGGGGCACTATTCCTTCCACTGGCACCAACGATGGGGCACTATTCCTTCCACTGGCACCAATGATGGGGCACTATTCCTTCCACTGACACCAACTATGGGGCACTATTACTTGCACTGACACCCATGATGGGGCCACTATTCCTTCCACTGACACCAACTATGGGGCACTAGTCCTTCCCCTTATAATAAAGATGGGATATTTTCTTCTCTCACTGGCCACAGTCCAATCCCCTAAAGTCTAAAAAGGACAGTAAACTGGCCCTTTGTTTAGAGTTTGAAGTATAACTAAAGCCACGATTGTTCTGTTCATTTTGGACTATTTCTTATGGATGAATTTGGAGTGGGGAGTGGTGGAGAAAATATCTCCAAAGTTTAATGTCCTCTTAGTGGACAGTAGTCATTAAAAGACAAATCAGAAGACAGCGTCTCCCCATTGGGGACACAGACAGCAATAGAAACCCGATGAGGGGTTCTAACACTTCAAAACAACATTTTTTGGCTTTAGATACACTTGGCTAAACCCAGCCTGTTTAGAGTCACCCAAGGGGGCAACAATGAGTGTTTATGACCATCAGAAGATCTTATCTATCAGAGAAATTTTCCAACTTGGCAAACTGGACAATCCTTCATTCTTCTCAATGAGAAAAGGTCAGAAGGTGCTAACTTCACATACACTGTGACAGTCCACCAGACAAGTCATATTAGAAACAGAGGAAGGTCCCAGAACTTCCGTCAACAGGCAGATGTCTCCCCTCCATTTATTCTCAGTCATCTACCTGTCTGTGGCTAACCTTCCACTGGAACTTATAAGTGTTATACCAAACATATGTAGGCTGCCTCCATGATGGACAAAACAACAAGTTCACTTTAAAGCTGATACCACCAGACCCTCACACTCACCACCTTGCCATTTGACCACCGAGAGCACGAGGTAAATACTCATTGGTTCTGGGTATGGGGCTTAGGCGGACAGATGTTTAGTACGCATCTATCGCAATATTTAGAGATGCTTTTTTTTAAGTGGGCTGAGAGCGCTGGTTCTGTTCCTAGGGAAGAATTCCTCTCTATATGCAGAATGTATAGGGAGCGGGGACACATGCCGACGACGTCATCACGCTGTCATTCCGGGACTGCTGAGCGGTGAGAACCCGGTACATGCAAACTGATCATTCGTACGGGACCCGGGGCTCCCTGTGACACCCAAGTCTCTGTGCTGGGAGCATGCAGCACAAAGACAGATACGCAAACATGCGGGCCCACAGAAAAAAGTCCAGCCCAGTATACTATCGATTGTTTATGTATATTGGAGGGTAGCGATAGATACACTATATCTGTTTTTGGGTTATGGGGGAGCATGTGACTGATTCCCCTTCCTTCTTCATGTTAGCACTGGTGATTGGTGACTGGTACCCAGTGCCAGTGCTGGGACAAGGTCATCTAGTGCCTAGGGCGAACATGCTAAACTGCACTCCCACCTCCCGCCAAGATGCATGAGCATTGTGTCAGGAAAAATTCCCCCCCCCAAAAAAACTGAGCACTAGTCTGCATGCATAAATTCCCTCTCCTCCCAGTAAAAATCCGCCTCCCCGCTGAAATCCCCCTCCCAGAACAAATCTTTCCCCCCCAGCACAAATGCCGCCGCCCCCCCCCCCCCAAAAAAACCCCTCCTAGCATAAATTCTTTACCACTATAATTTCCCCTCCAGGTTCACATCTTCTCCACCCACTCCAAATCCCCCCCTCCCAGCACAAATCTCCCCTAATCTCCAAATTTCCCCTCCTAGCACAAATCCCCCCCCCCCCCCAAAAAAAAAACCCCTCCTAGCATAAATTCTCTACCACTACAATTTTCCCTCCAAGTATACATCTTCTCCACCCACTCCAAATCCCCCCCAATCTCCAGATTTCCCCTCCTAGCACAAATCCCCTCCCAATCATCTCTATTAGCACAAATCCCCCCCCCCCCCCAAAAGAAAAAAAAATTCCCCTCCTATCACAACCCCCCCTCCACCATATCAACCCCCCCCCCCCCCCCAATCCTCCCTCCTAGCACAAATCCTCTCCCCCCACCTGCCCTCCCAACACCGATCCCCCAAATCACCACTTCTAACACCCCCCCCCAAACTTCCTCTCCTAGAACAATTCTTACCGCTTGCCACCCCCCCCCCCCCCATTTCCCCCTTCCAACTCAAAACCTCCTTCCCTCCAATCTCCTCATGGCGCCCTCCCACCTCACATAATACCACAGTGCCCAGGGCAGCCTCCCCTCCTGCCCACCCCTTGTCCCGGCCCTGGCCCAGCGCTATCACAAGGAGGTGGAGTCTTCAGCCACAACTTGGAGACTACACATGGCTTCTTCTCCTCCATCCCAGTGGCCAAATGGAGTGCTGGGGGAAGGTGAGTGTAGGCAAATGGTGTCCTCTCCATTAATGTGAACCTGTTGCTTTATCCTGCATGAGCACGGGTTTGTTTTCCCATTTGCACCAAGTTAAATTCTCATATATCAGGGTATACCCCATTCTTCTAAGGTCCCTGGTGCCCAACCTTCGGCCTTTATGATGTGCGGCCCTCGGACCTCAGCAGCTTGTAGGGTAATAGCAAAGTAACCAGCCCCATGAAACACCTTCCCAGTTTTGGATTGTCTTCTGTAGCATATTCCCAGCCAGCAACCTATCTACCCCATACAAATTGTGCCCCTTCCTTGGTGCAGTGGGCTGGGAGTTCTTGCCATGCCGCCTGGATCTTTTAGCAATCTCCAAGCACAGCACTTTGGAAGCCATCTCTACAGCCGTCAGTGGTAAATATGATTGCATATTGGTAATGCATGTGTCTACATTACACATATATTGTTGTTCAAATGTATGTTCTTTCACATTGTAGAGTTCTTGTACTCCTTTCCCCCCGAAGAAGACCTCTACTGCTAATGGTCGAAATGCGTCAGTATTTCTTAGTATGATTATATATACCTATACCATACTATGTTTTTTATGTACAGTTGTGGCTGTATTACTATGATGTATGTGCAATGGCTTCATCTACAGAGCTCATGTTTTAACACAATCTATATTGTATGATATTTTTTCAATAAAATTTACTTTTTCTACCTATATTTGAATTTTTGGCTGCAACACAAAACCCCACGGGGAAAGCCTTCCTATTTCTATTTCATTGGGGCGTGCAGCAATCCTTTTCTCACTACTAGTATCGCTTTCTCTTTTTTTCCCATACAAATTGTCGTTGGCAAAAAATTGGGGCATGTCGCCTTCGACAGGCGACTGTCCCCAGCCAACAATGTATCCTGTCCTCACTCTCTGACCCTAATTTCCTCTATTAGCTCTACAGTCTCTGACAGTCCTCCCAAGCATTCCATATACTGAACATTATGTGTGGCCCTTTGGTGATGTCAGGGGCCGCATTTGAGGCCCACTTTAGCTCATTAGTTGGCCTCCACTGGTCTAAGCAGTCTTGAAATGTAACTGTTGCTGCAAAAAAAAAAAAAAGACAGTACTGAACTGTGTCTCTGCATGGGGAAAGCATGACTGGTTCATATCAAGATCTCAAAACATGGGCTCACTGAAAATACATTACAGAATACTTTCCCTTTAAGAGTTGGAGGAGGAGCTTCAGAACCAACTGACCTATCAGTATACATACATACATACATACATGTACCTTGCCGTACGAAGGTTTGACTGGTATCCAGCAATATCTCACATCCCTCCACAATCATCCTCTCAATGGCCAGATTCTTCCGGATATTTTCAGTTTCGCTGACTTCATCATGCATTATTCTAAAAGAAAAAGAAACGTTGTCTTACCATACGGTATGGAGGAGTTCAGTTGCTGCTCTTAAAGTGGTTCTAAAGGCTGAAGGTTTTTTTTTTAACCTTCATGTATTCCATGCATGAAGGTAAAAAAACCCTTCTGTGTGCAGCAGCCCCTCCCTAATACTTACCTGAGCCCCATCGCGATCCAGCAAGGTGCACGAGAGCCTTTGCTCTCCAGGGACTCTGTCTCCTCATTGGTCAATGAGCCAATGAGAAGAGAGGGGGGGCAAGCTGCAGCTCTGTGTCTTAATGGACACGCAGAGCAGTGGCTTGGGAGCGAGCCTGCTCAAATAGCCCCACAGGAAGCGGTTTGCTCTGGGGGCACTTGGCAGGAGGGAGGGGCCATAAGCACCAGCGGGGGGGGACCGGAGAAGAGGGGGATTGGGGCTGCTCTGTGCAAAACCATTACATAGAACAGGTAAGTATGACATGTTCGTTATTTTTAAGACCGCAATATCTATAAAAAGATTGCGGTTTGCAAGTGGTTTACCGGGATTATGTCTGAAGATACAGTGAGGAAAAGAAGTATTTGATCCCATGCTGATTTTGTATGTTTGCCCACTGACAAAGAAATAATCAGTCTATAATTTGCGCCTTGGACGACATCATCCTATGACGAAACGTGTAGGGCGGAGCGACTTGCTGATGTCACCAATCCCATATGTGCCCTAGAGGACGGGTTGACTTTGTGTGCCGGCCGACACACGAGATCTTAAAGGCGTTTTATCAGCGGTAGCTGTAAGTGCATTACCTTTATTTTAATAAAGTTTTACTAAGATTTTACACTATGTGGAGCCCTTTGTTCTTTTGAGATACCATCTCTATACGCTACCAAGGAGTGATGCGGTGGGGAAACCATCTGGACCCGGGGTCAAGGCCTTGGCTGGGCTATAGCCACAAGCGTTATTGATCCCTTGTAATGAGGGATCAATAGGAGCCGGTAAGCAGACCCTTCAGCTATTGGCGGAGGGACTGATTTTTATCACTCCGGTGGTGGTTGGTGAAGATTGTTATCAAGATCTATTTTCACAACACTTATGGACTGTTTTTACATTTTTTTTTAATATATTAATTTTCACGTTGATGCACAACATATGCAGACTCTCTTACAATATTATACAATTTTTGTTAATTTACACGTTTACTAGCGTAACCTATTTATTTTGTCTATAATTTTAATGGTCAGTTTATTTTAACAGTGAGAGACAGCTTTCTGGCTCCCGGGTGTCTTCTATACAGGTAACGAGCTAAGATTAGGAGCACTCTCTTAAAAGGAGTGCTCCTAATCTCAGCTTGTTACCTGTATATAAAAGACACCTGTCCACAGAAGCAATCAATCAGATTCTAATCTCTCCACCATGGCCAAGACCAAAGAGCTGTCCAAGGATGTCGGGGACAAGATTGTAGACCTACACAAGGCTGGAATGGGCTACAAGACTATGGCCAAGCAGCTTGGTGAGAGGGGGACAACAGTTGTTCGCAAATGGAAGAAACACAAAATAACTGTCAATCTCCCTCGGTCTGGGGCTCCATGCACGATCTCACCTCGTGGAGTTTCAATGATCAGGAGAACGGTGAGGAATCAGCCCAGAACTACACAGGAGAAAACAATTGGTAACACACTACACCATGAAGCACTGAAATCCTGCAGCACCCGCAAGGTCCCCCTGCTCAAGAAAGCACATGTACAGGTCTGTCTGAAGTCTGCTAATGAACATCTAAAGGATTCAGAGGAGAACTGGGTGAAAGTGTTGTGGTCAGATGAGACCAAAACTGAGCTCTTTGGCATCAACTCAACTCGCCCTGTTTGAAGGAGGAGGAAGCTACCTATGACTCCAAGAACACCATCCCCGCCATCAAACATGGAGGTGGAAACATTATGCTTTGGGGGTGTTTTTCTGCTAAGGGGACAGGACAACTTCACCGCAACAAAGGGATGATGGACGGGGACCATGTACCCTCAAATCTTGGGTGAGAACCTCCTTCCCTCAGCCAGGGCATTGAAAATGGGTCGTGGATGGGTATTCCAGCATGACAATGACCCAAAACACATGGCCAAGGCAACAAAAGGAGTGGCTCAAGAAGAAGCACATTAAGGTCCTGGAGTGGCCTAGCCTGAAGACGAGCATGTTCTTCCCTGAAGACCATTGAATGGTGCAGAATTTATCTGTGTTGTGCTGATCAGTTGCTTGATTACTGTTCCAGAAGCAGGTCTGACAGAATGTAATCAAGTAATTGACGGCTAGACTTCATAGCTAAAATCTACACCAGGGATATGCAATTAGCGGACCTCCAGCTGTTGCAAAACTACAAGTCCCATCATTCCTCTGCCTCTGGGTGTCATGCTTGTGGCTGTCAGTCTTGCTATGCCTCATGGGACTTGTAGTTCTGCAACAGCTGGAGGTCCACTAATTGCATATCCCTGATCTACACCATCCAGTGGTCAGCCATCTACCTGAAATATGTACATGCCTGAAGAGGAGCATGTTCCTTCCTGCTAGCCACTGGCTGGTGCAAACTTTAGCTGTGCTTAAAAGAGAAGTATGGACTTTCAAAAAAAAAAACAAAAACATTTAAACTCACCTAGGTGGATGCAGCATCGATCCGATGCTGCATCTGCCCCCCACCCGCCGGATCTGCAATGAAAACTGAGCGATCAAACACTGCTAATCGCTCAGTTATCCCTTCCGCTCTGAGCAGAGAGCCGTGACTGTCAGTGACCAGCTCTCTGCTCTGCCCCTCCAGTGCTCACTGCAGCACTAGGCTGTGGAGGGGGGAGGTTCAGGCTCTCAGCGGATCTCGAAAAGACTGAGCCCAGTTTGCAGGCACCCGAGTGGATCCCGACTGTAAAGTTGTGATCTTTCCTGAGCCTGGACTGGTTGAGTGACGTCAGCCAAAAGTGGACTTTAGCTCGCTGTAGGCTGAAAACAAGGTCACTGGAGTGCAGAACGAACTGCACTCCTGTGACCTACAGATGTACAACCAAACTAGCTTTGGCCATACTTCTCCTTTAACTAGTTGCTTGATTATTGTTCCGAGAGCAGGTCTAATAGAATGTAATCAAGCAACTCATGGGCAGATTGCTAAGCTAAAGTCTACACCAGAGTTTCTCAACCAGCTAACAAAGCAAACAGAATATTGGCATTAAAAAGGGGATCAACTCCAGAGAGAAATCAATAATTCTCCCGCTCTACAAGACTCTGGTCCGGCCGCACCTGGAGTATGATGCCCAATTCTGGGCACCAGTCCTCAGGAAGAATGTACTGGAAATGGAGCGAGTACAAAGAAGGGGAGCAAAGCTAATAAAGGGTCTGGAGGATCTTAGTTATGAGGAAAGGTTGCGAGCACTGAACTTATTCTCTCTGGAGAAGAGACGCTTGAGAGGGGATATGATTTCAATATACAAATACCGGACTGGTGACCCCACAATAAAACTGGATAAAACTTTTTCGCGGAAGGGAATTTAAAAAGACTCGTGGCCACTCATTAAAATTAGAAGAAAAGAGGTTTAACCTTAAACTACGTAGAGGTTCTTTACTGTAAGAGCGGCAGGGATGTGGAATTCCCTTCCACAGGCGGTGGTCTCAGCGGGGGGCATCGATAGTTTAAAAAAACTATTAGATAAGCATCTGAATGACAGCAACATACAGGGATATGCAATGTAATACTGACATATAATCACACACATAGGTTGGACTTGATGGACTTGTGTCTTTTTTCAACCTCACCTACTATGTAACCAGGGTTCCTCCAAAGGTTGCTAGGGGTTCTTTGAGCAATGAGTAATTTCTACCTCTCAGGTAGGTTCTCACTGACACCATTGATGTTTTTAGCATTGTTAGGGGGTAATTCTTCCCAATGACCACAAATGTAAGGAGCATTCTTCCCACTGACCATCACACTAATGTATCATGAGCTGTGTGATCCCCTGCTGACCATGTTTGCTTATCTCAACACTGACACAAATAATGCAATAAAGATGGCTCCTGGTTTATCAGCCCACTAGCCATCAGTTACACACTCTTAAAAGGGACAGCTGCCTCTGCACCACGTACAGAAGGGCCCCAACAAAAGGTGGTCAACATTGACAGTTAGGAGCCAGGTACTCTGCAGCCCTCCAGGGGTACCCCTTTGTCAAGGCTGCATATGCCCTCCTTCTATTGTATGCGTAGTGTGTGGACATAAACCTTTCTTCTTTTGGGTTAGTTGATGCCGATATTGTAACCCTGTTTGTACCAGTTATAATTTGGTTTAACAATACTATAGTTTAGTCGATTGCCATCTTATGTTCACTTTTTCTAGTACAGCATCTTTAAACCCTTGTGATTACCTGATTATTTATTTGTGCATTGTTTAACTGCATTATCTGATCTTTTTAGCTATCTGTAAAGAGGGCAATTTTTCCCCAATGACCACAAATGTAAGGAGCAATCTTCCCACTGACCATCACACTAATGTATCATGAGTTGTACATATAGTCATTTTTAGCAGGGGTTCCCTGAGACAGGAAAGTTATTTCAAGGGTTCCTCTGTGTTGAAAAGGTTCAAGAAAGGCTGGACTACACCATCCAGTGGCCAGCTCCATCCCTGGAACATGCATGTCTAATGGGTTCCAGGGATGTGTTCCTTCACTTTTGCAACCAGCAGACGGCTGGATGTGTGAACACCCCCCCCGCTGGCTGAATAACCGAACATAATAAAATAGTGGCAGCCACCTCTACAGGGGTGGAAAGGGGACATGTACACATTTTCAAAGTAAGAAAAAAAAAAAAAGATATTTCAACATTACGAATACAATGTTGCGAGTCAGCTATTAATACTTCATGTAATGAATGTGACTTTAGTACTCCTTTAAGCTGTAGCTGCAGAACAGCACGTTTCACCGCCTCAAAAATACAGTTATTGGTATTCTGTCACACCACCCTAACCACACCCTGTACCATCTGGACGCACCCTTTGCCAACTGGCATTAGTGGCTGTCCTGGGACATAATGAAGGGTTGGCAAATATAAAAATAAAAAAAACAACACACACATACATTCTATCTCACCTTGACAGCTCTTCCAGCTTGGATTTGGCATAATCTAGGCTGTTACGTTCAACGTGTTCATGAGGCGTGTGAGCGAGGAGCTCATGTAGAGTCAGGATATAACGAGGAATCTAAGAAAAGAAGACGAGAAGATTCACTGAATCTCTTATAGGCGATAATGTGTCCAACAGGGGTATACCTACAGGGGCTGTCATAGCGACCCTGCTCCCTTCTCCAGGGGGTCCATGCATTCCCCCTCCCCCCCGTATGCCTGGGTAGGAGGTAGGGTTGCCACCTATTCTGCAAGCCAATCCCGAACATTCTTGTACCCATAAGATATGCTTACAATGCTGAGCCACGTAAGTAAGTATCTCACAGACATGTATAAACCTCAGAACAAAAATTAAAAAATAAAACTCTTTCAATACATATGACTTGTGGACTGAATGCAAAAAAAACGATTCCTCTATCCACACAAATTAGGTGGATGGAGGAATTTCCTCCCTCCTCAGGGGGAGGGGCCAGAGGATCTGGCCATTTGTGATTAGTGCTCTGTGTGACGAATCAACAGATCGCCCGACTCGACTGTGGAGGGGAAGGGATCCCGCTGACTGGGGGGGAGGGGGGGGTAGTAGAGTGTTCCTCCTGCGCGGGACAGTTAGCCACAGTTCAGTGTGAATAAATGTGTCCGGGTTTCAAGCAGTCTGAAACCCGGACACATGGTCCAAAACCCGGACTGTCCGGGTAAATCCTGGTCAGGTGGCAACCCTAGTAGGAGGGCAGCGGCATGTAGAGGAACCGATCCCTCCATGAAGCCTCCGAATGCCCGCTTCTCTTCCTCTCCCTCCCACAGACATTCAAAAGCTGCAGGAGGGAAATGACGGGGATCAGTTCCTCCACATGCCGCTCCCACCGCCTACCTATCCTTGTCCTGCTGCCCCAGGACTCATATGTGACCTTCTCTGTCCCCCCCCCCGGGGTTTCCCCCTCCCCCCCGGGGTTTCCCCCTTCCACCGGCCGCTGCAGGGGATCTGTCAGGATGGAGAGTGGGCAAGGAGCCGGTAAATTTGTCATTCACTGGCCCCTTGTTTTAATGAATAGAGTCGGTGATTGGTACCGATCACTGACTTTTTTTTTCTTTTCTTTAACCAATTAAAGACCGCAAGATTTTCCCCCTTAATGACCGGGTCATTTTTTGCGATACGGCACTGCGTCGCTTTAACTGACAATTGCGCGGTCGTGCGACGCTGTACCCAAACACAATTGAGGTCCTTTTTTTCACACAAATAGAGCTTTCTTTTGGTGGTATTTGATCACCTCTGTGGTTTTTATTTTTTGCGCTATAAACAAAAAAAGACCGACAATTTTGTCATGTTACAACCAAAAACGTAAATGTATTTTATTGGGATTTTATGTGATAGACCAACACAAAGTGGCACATAATTGTAAAGTGGAAGGAAAATAATAAATGGTTTTCAACATTTTTTACAAATAAATATGTGAAAAGTGTGGGGGGGGGGCATTTGTATGGCGCCCCCCGGAGTCAATACTTTGTAGAACCCCCTTTCTCTGCAAGTCTTTTTGGGGATGTCTCTACCGGCTTTGCACATCTAGAGAGGGACATTTTTGCCCATTCTTCTATGTCAAATATCTCAAGCTCTGTCAGATTGGATGGAGAGCGTCTGTGAACAGCAATTTTCAAGTCTTGCCACAGATTCTCAATGTGATTTAGGTCTGGACTGTGACTGGGCCATTCTAACACATGAATATGCTTTGATCTTAACCATTCCATTGTAGCTCTGGCTGTATGTTTCGGGTCGTTGTCCTGCTGGAAGGTGAACCTCCACCCCAGTCTCAAGTCTTTTGTAGACTCTAATGGCCCGTACACACGGTCGGATTTTCCGATGGAAAATGTCCGATCGGAGCGTGTTGTCGGAAATTCCAACTGTGTGTGGGCTCCATCGGACATTTTCCATCGGATTTTCCAACACACAAAGTTGGAGAGCAGGAGATAAAATTTTCCGACAACAAAATCCGTTGTCGGAAATTCCGATCGTGTGTACACAAATCTGACGGACAAAGTGCCACGCATGCTCAGAATAAATAAAGAGATGAAAGCTATTGGCCACTGCCCCGTTTATAGTCCCGACGTACATGTTTTACGTCACCGCGTTTAGAACGATCGGATTTTCCGACAACTTTGTGTGACCGTGTGTATGCAAGACAAGTTTGAACCAACATCCGTCGGAAAAAATCCTAGGATTTTGTTGTCGGAATGTCTGAACAAAGTCCGACCGTGTGTACGCCCTATTACAGGTTTTCTTCTAAGACTGCCCTGTATTTGGCTCCATCCATCTTCCCATCAACTCTGACCAGCTTCCCTGTCCCTGCTGAAGAAAACCATCCCCACCACATGATGTTGCCGCCACCATGTTTCACGGTGGGGATGGTGTGTTCAGGGTGATGTGCAGTGATACTTTTTCAAGGCACTGTGATGTATCCTGTATGTATACAATGTATTATATAATGTATCGTGTATGTATAAATGGTAGTATATAATATATTCTGTATATATTCAATGTATTATATAATGTTACCTGTATGTATACAATGTATCTATTTCTCCATTGAAGAGAAGAAAAACAAACACAGAGGGGGCTATACAGTGACTGAGCATTGTGACAGCCAATCACAGGCTATCACAGCGTTCAGGTGGTAGCAGTGGCGGCTGGTGCTCAACATTTTTGATGGGTCACAAAATGAAATATACTGAAAAAAACAAACAAACATCAAATGCAGCCACTGTGACCCCCGCCTGCCCGCTGTCTGCCCGGCACTTACCCCATCTTGGTGGCGGGTCAGGCAGCGAGTGACGGCCGCAAGCTATGTGGGACGAGCAGCAGGTCCTCCATGCTTCTTTGTGTCTCTTCTTACGTTACGCTAGGCGGCCAATAGGATCGCCTCTGCCTTCAGCCAATCAGGTGACAGGTATTAGACCCGTGCTTCCTGATTGGCGGAGAGGCAGTTCAGTGTTAGAAAAGCAAATATTCATTTGCTTTTCTAACACATCTGGGTGGGCTCTGGACGCAGTGCTCTGTGCTCCGAGTCCACGTTTTTTGAAGCCTATTAAAGCCTATGGCTCTAATCAGGTGTAAAAAAAAAAAAAAAAAAAAAAAAAAAACACCCCCGCCGCTGTAATTCAGGTGCCCGGCATCTGAAAATGGGCCGGACGCCTGAATAGGGGGTGGCAGCAGCGGCCGTGGATAGATTAATGCAATGCATCTATTTATTAGTCATATGGGGGGGTGGCGTGACACCGCCACTGGGTGGTAGGAAACTGCTCCTCCCAGCTCCTGATCGTTAGTACAAGACCCAGAGCTGTCTGACAGCTCGATCTCTGTGCTGGGCGTGCACCACGATCCCAGCACACAGTAGCGCATATATGTGAAAAAGACCCACTTCCGTGAGGCTACATATATGCGTATGCTCAGCAGAAAGGGGGTTCATCTGTACTGACCAGAGGAATTAAGGGAAAGGTGGGGGGGGGGGTTGTATGAAACCTTGAAATACATGAAGTGAAGGTGGCTTTGGAGGGCAGAATTCTCTATACGAAGTGAAGATCAAGAAAACGGGGACATGACCTCAAACTAGCAGAAGGGAAGTTCTAGTATTAAATGAGAGAACAATGAGTTAATACGTGGATCTATACGAAAAAATAATAATCATAATATTTCATTAATTTAGAAAAAAAAATGGGTCAGACTAGATGAAGCGAGACTCTTCTATGTGTCCTAATGCAGCACATGAATGGAGGTATGAATTGCAGATTACTGACCTGGAACATGGGGTAGGTGAGGAAGGTCTCCAGGGTTCGCTCCTCGCAGTCCGGTTTGGCTTCATATTGTTTCAGTAGTTTGTCGAAGTCTCGGTTCTGCTTGCAGTGGGCCAGGATCTGCAGGCTGTACTGATGGTTCCGTACAAACTCCTGGTAAATGTTTAACATCGGCAGGAGGATGTCAAACAGATCAGCTGGAAAGACAATGATGGAGAGATGTGTAACCCATCACCCCGGGGACTGACAGCAGAGTAATGACCAGAGAGAAGAAGACCATTCCTCACCCAACACCAGCGTGGGCCAGCTGGAGATCCGTGCCTTCAGACCTTGATAGAAGATCTGGTGCAGAAACATGATGGTCTCACTGGAATAAAGACGGTTGTATGAATTACACATGTGCAGAGCGAAAAACATTTGTTTTGTTTCGATACGTTAAGTAACTCATTTTGTTTTGTTGCATTCGTAACAAAATTTGTTTCATTTATTCGTTTTCGCCTGGATTTGAATTCTTCCAATGGATTCAAAGTATTTGAATAGAAAACAATGAATCAATCCAAACTCATTGTGAAGAATAGCTGGTTCTGTTCTATTTAAAATTCAAATTTCTGAAAAATGCTATATTCTATTCTATTTTTTTTATTCTATTCTTTTGTTTTCTATTCTGTTCTTTTATTTTATTTTCTATTCTTTTCCTTTAATTTTATTTTCTATTTTATTTTATTTTCTATTATTTTCAATTCTTTTATATTCTATTTTTATTTTCTATTCTATAATTTTCTAGTCTTTTATTTTCTATTTTATTTTCTATTCTTTTATTTTCTATTCTTATTTTCTACTTGTTTTTATTTTATATTCTGTTATATTATGAGCCTTCCTTCCCTACCTCCATAAATGAGCCTCCCCACCTCCCTCGTTAAACCTTCCCTGCCCACCTCCATCAATGAGCATTTCCTCCCTCCCCCTTCCATCAATGAGCCTTCCCTCCCCCCTTCCATCAATGAGCCTTCTCTCCCCCCTTCCATCAATGAGCCTTCTCTCCCCCCTTCCATCAATGAGCCTTCTCTCCCCCCTTCCATCAATGAGCCTTCCCTCCCCACCTCCATAAAATGAGCCTTCCCACCTCTCTCAATAAACCTTCCCTCCCCACCTCCATCAATGAGCCTTCCCTCCCCACCTCCATAAATGAGCCTTCCCTCTCCCCTTCCATCAATGAGCATCCCCACTTCCATCAATGAGTCTTCCCTCCCCCTTCCATCAATGAGCCCCCCCCCCCCAACCATCAATGAGCCTCTTCTCCCCACCTCCCTCAATAAACCTTCCCTCCCCACCTCCATCAATGAGCCTTACCTCCCCAACTCCATCAATGAGCCTTCCCTCCCCACCTCCATCAATGAGCCTTCCCTCCCCACCTCCATCAATGAGCCTTACCTCCCCACCTCCATCAATGAGCCTTCCCTCCCCACCTCCATCAATGACCCTTCCCTCCCCCCTTCCATCAATGAGCATCCCCACTTCCATCAATGAGTCTTCCCTCCCCCTTCCATCAATGAGCCCCCCCCCCCAACCATCAATGAGCCTGTTCTCCCCACCTCCCTCAATAAACCTTCCCTCCCCACCTCCATCAATGAGCCTTCCCTCCCCACCTCCATCAATGACCCTTCCCTCCCCCCTTCCATCAATGAGCATCCCCACTTCCATCAATGAGTCTTCCCTCCCCCTTCCATCAATGAGCCCCCCCCCCAACCATCAATGAGCCTGTTCTCCCCACCTCCCTCAATAAACCTTCCCTCCCCACCTCCATCAATGAGCCTTACCTCCCCAACTCCATCAATGAGCCTTCCCTCTCCCCACCTCCATCCTTGAGCCTTCTCTCCCCCCTTCCCTCAATGAGCCTCCCCCTCCCTCCTGCCATCAATGAGCCCCCCACCCAAACCATCAATGAGCCTCCCCTCCCCACCTCCTTCAATATACCTTCCCTCCCCACCTCCCTCAATAAACCTTCCCTCCCCCACCTCCATCAATGAGCCAACCCCCCCACCTCCAATGAGTCGACCCCCCCCCCACCTCCATCAATGAGCCTTCCCTCCCCACCTCCATAAATGAGCCTTCCCTCCTCACCATCAATGAGCGTTCTCTCCCACCTCCATCAATGAGCCAACCCCCCCACCTCCAATGAGCCAAACCCCCCCCCCCACATCCATTAATGAGCCTTACCTCCCCACCTCCATAAATAAGCCTTCCCTCCTCACCATCAATTAGCCTTCCCTCCCATCTCCATCAATGAGCCTTCCCTCCCACCTCCATCAATGACCCTTCCCCCCCACCTCCATCAATGACCCTTTGCCCCCACCTCCATCAATGAGCCTTCCCCTTCCAAAACAAGGCATTTGCCTTGGGCGGTATTTTTCAGGGGGCAGTGCAGACCTCAGGCAGAAGGACAGAGGGGGCTCTTTAACCACTTCCCATCCTTTCGGTGGTTGTACCTGGGATGATGCCTGCAGCTGCATCACCCCGGTATAGTTTTTTAGAGCCATCGGCCGGCTCTCTTGTAATAGCAATTGGAGCACCTTACTATCTATTACAAGCAGCAGGAGGGGACATCCCGGGACATCCCCCCTCCCCCCACCTTCTACGGCTCTCTGTGGCTCTCCCGTCCCACCAGAAGACCCAAGTGACCAGCCGGCACATCCGCTGGCTGACTGGACAGCCAAGAGAGGGAGGGGGGACTCTGCTGGGCACCCTGTGGACGTATGGGGGAGGGGGGACTCTGCTGGGCACCCCGTGGACGTATGGGGGAGGGGGGACTCTGCTGGGCACCCCGTGGACGTATGGGGGAGGGGGGACTCTGCTGGGCACCCCGTGGACGTATGGGGGAGGGGGGACTCTGCTGGGCACCCCGTGGACGTATGGGGGGGGGGACTCTGCCTGGCACCCCTGGACATATGGAGGGGGGGGACTCTGCCTGGCACCCCTGGACATATGGAGGGGGGACTCTGCTGGGCACCCCTGGACATATGGAGGGGGACTCTGCTGGGCACCCCTGGACATATGGAGGGGGACTCTGCTGGGCACCCCTGGACATATGAAGGGGGACTCTGCTGGGCACCCCTGGACATATGAAGGGGGACTCTGCTGGGCACCCCTGGACATATGGAGGGGGACTCTGCTGGGCACCCCTGGACATATGAAGGGGGACTCTGCTGGGCACCCCTGGACATATGGAGGGGGACTCTGCTGGGCACCCCTGGACATATGGAGGGGGACTCTGCTGGGCACCCCTGGACATATGGAGGGGGACTCTGCTGGGCACCCCTGGACATATGGAGGGGGACTCTGCTGGGCACCCCTGGACATATGGAGGGGGACTCTGCTGGGCACCCCTGGACATATGGAGAGGACTCTGCTGGGTACCCCTGGACATATGGAGGGGGACTCTGCTGGGCACCCCTGGACATATGGAGGGGGACTCTGCTGGGCACTCCTGGACATATGGAGGGGGACTCTGCTGGGCACCCCTGGACATATGGAGGGGGACTCTGCTGGGCACCCCTGGACATATGGAGAGGACTCTGCTGGGTACCCCTGGACATATGGAGGGGGACTCTGCTGGGCACCCTTGGACATATGGTGGGGACTATGCTGGGCACCCCTGGACATATGGAGGGGGACTCTGCTGGGCACCCCATGGATGAAAGGGGGGATTCTGCTGGGCACCCCTGTGGACATATGAGGGGGGGGAACTCTGCTGGGCACCCTGTGGATGTAAAGGGGGGGGACTCTGCTGGGCACTCCTGGATGTAAGGGGGGGCACTTTGCTGGGCACCCCTAAATATAAGGAGGTTCTTTATAAAATGGATTTTGTTTTTAGCCCGCAAAATATTTGTAAAATATACAAAATATACAACTTAGTGAAAAGTTTGGAGACCCCCCTCCCCCCACTTTAGCGGAATAGACAACAATCTGACATCAGAAAATTAATTCAAGGCTGTTAAAAATTCTTTTCATCCTGCACCATCCTGTGCTGCATTACACTCAACAGGTGGCAATCCTGAAATAGATTTTCTTGCAGCAATCTAATTATTAAGGATGCAGATGCTGCCGACAGAAACAAAGGTGCGCCCTCTAATGGCAAATCTGGGTATGACTTTTTAAACAACAACTACAGTATATATAATACACCCCGAGAGTTCACAGAGCGAAAACACATTCATATGCTCTAAAAAAAATGTTCCCTCTTCCAACCAGCTCCCTAAAATCTGACGCAGACATCCTCACCTGTTCAGAAAGATGCTGCTGACATCATCGTGGGTGATAGGTGGCTTCTTGGAACTCGCCGCCATTCGCAGAGGTCGCAGGAAGTTGTTGACCAAAATATGCAGCTGCTGAACATATTCCGACTCCGCTTCCAGCATGCTGAACACAACCTGGTTCCTCTTGCGCATGCTGTCCGCATGGGGAGACCTGGAGTAATCCTGGATTATGCTTTTCCATTTCCGCCGGCATAGCCAGCCCCGCAGAAAGCTCTGTACCTGCGGACGAAACACATACGGGACATATTACTAAAAAAAATCACAGATATTCATCCGACAAAGTTGAATTGACATTAATGTGTGAATGCTGGCAAAATCAAATGTTACTAGGCTATTTTCTAAGGGACGATATCCGCTTTATGGCCACTAGATGGAGCTGACAATCAAAAAATAAGTGGACAAAAGATATCTCCCATGGAACTTTGTTGCAGCAATAGAAATCACACAATTACAAATTGGTGTATAAAAAGTAAAAAAAATTGTCTGGTCTGGACACTTCACGTCCTGATCTTATACCATTCCTACAATATACATATACTGCAGGGATACGTGAAATTATTAAAATAAAATGGCATATCCACCAAGTCAACCCAACGCTTTTCAACTTATATAAAGTCTTCATCAGGGGAAAAGGAAGTGAAAGCAACCAAAGATATGAACGTGACAGGATGTCCAGACCGACAAGTAATGGCTCAGTGGTGCAGTGCACACGGGTCTCAGCCCAATCCAGACCTCAAGCCCCACAGAAGATCAAGGGCCTATCAAGGAGAAGGCAACAGAAGCGGCTTGCTCGTGGAGTGGAGTCCATGCTGTCAACCCATGCTGGATGGCTTTATAGGAGATTGCTCTCCTTTTGCTGCGGTTAGCTACCATCCAGCTCTATACATATATTTTGTGGCCTCTTACTCTTCCATTAGTGAATGCGAGCAAGCCGCCTCTGCTGCCTTCTCCTTGATAGGCCATTGATCTTCTGTGGGGCTTGAGGTCTGAGTTGGGCTGAGACCCGTGTGGTCTGCACCACTCAGCCATTACTTGTTGGTCTGGACATCCAGTCACGTTCATATCTTTGATTGCTTTCACTTCCTTAACCCCTGATGAAGACTTTATATAAGTTGAAACGTGTTGGATTGACTTGGTGGATATGCAATTTATTTTACCAATTTCACGTATCCCTGCAGTACATCTATATTGTAGGAATGGTATATAATCAGGACGTGACATGTCTAGATCAGCCAATTGTTCAATAAAAGTTTTTTTTACTTTTTATACACCAATGTGTAATTGTGTGATTTCTATTGCTGCAACAAAGTCCTATGGAAGATATCTTTTGTCTAGTGTATCAGGGATGGAGCAGCCTTCTTCCAATGATATAATTGCTACAATCAAAAATAAGTATTCATTTCCTAGGATATTCAGCTCCATCTAATGGACATAACGTGGTATTTTCCTGATTCACGCCAGGAGTATGTATGAAGAACATCCGACCTGGAAAGAAACTAGCCTACTAACAATTGACTTTCCCAGCATTTGTACAGAACGAATGTACATGCATTTTAGCAGAACGATTTTTTGTTTTTTTTAATCAATACATGCCTATTTATTTAGTTGACAGGTTACAAACTAATACCATCAAATGTACTGATACAGGTTCTGCAATGTGATGTGCAAATAACCACAAATACTTCTTTACCTTCTTTATCTTCTTAATGTCGGTGTCTTCGGTCTGAGCGTTGCTCGGTGTTGATTGGATACGCTCATTGTCCTTCAGTAATGATGCAATCTGTAAGAAATAATCAGAAATGAACAAATGACAAAAAATAAATAAATTGAGCAAACGATTGACTAAGGTTGAGATTTACTTAGGCCAGCAAAGCTACAATTGTGTCAAACTTGTGACCATGTCCAAACGACCTTCCTATCAAACGCCAAAGTCCATGACACACATTTAGGGGGGTCTATTTAAAATAAATAAATAAATGAAATAAAAAAAATCGCTGGACGAATGTCACAAACATTCACCCAGCTCTCACAAATTTTGACCATCATTTTGTACCTAAAATGTTGATTTCCTATGACCATCAGCTCCATCTAGTGGCCATAATGTGGTATTTTTCCTGAAATTCATCAAACAGGGAACATACCACATTATTACCACTAGATGAAGCCAACAATCATATGAAGCCACTTTATTAAACAAAATACAATCAGAATTTGCAAGGGCTAGGCGAATGCTTGTGACATTCATCCAGCAATCTTTTATAAACAGACCCCCCCTCATAAGTAAATACAAAATTCAATGAGGGTCAAAAATTGTCTCTTTTTTTTTCATGTCAATTAGGTCTATTAATTAAAAAAAAAATGCTGGAAGAATGTCATAAGCATTTGCCCAACTCTCACAAAGTTTGACTATATTTTTGCCTAATATGTTGATTTCTTCTGATCATCCCCTCCATCTAGTGGACAAAATACTGTATTTTTCCTGAATTACCAAAGTCAGAGTATATACCACATTATGGCCACTAGATGGAGCTGACAATCAATCATAGAAAGTCACTGTATTGAGCAAAATTATGTACAGAATTTGTGAGGGCTGTGGAATTACTTACTTTTCTTATAAATAACCCCCTGTATATATGCACAGATTCACTGGGGGTCAAAAAAAAAAAAAAAAAAAGTATTTTTGTTAACGTTATATAGTGGTCTGTTTATAAAACATTTGCTGGATGAATGTCACAAGCTTTGGCCTTGTTCTCATTAATTTTTTTTCAGTATTTTGCTTAATGTGTTGATCCTACGATCATCAGCTCCATCTAGTGACCATAATGTGGTATTTTTCCCTAAAACACCTCAATCAAGGAATATACCACATTATTGACACTAGATGGAGCCGATAATCATAGGAAGCCACTTTATTAAACAAAATACAGTCAGAACTTGTGAGGGCTGGGCAAATGCTTGTGACGTTCGCCCAGCAAATATTTATAAAAACAAAACAAATACTCAATGGGGGGGGGTCAAAAAAAAGTTTTGGGCTTTTTTCCCCATATATTTAGAGGCCTATTTATTTAAAAAAAAAACAAAAAGAAAATGCTAGACGAATGTCATAAAATGCCATAAAATGTCATAAAATGCTTATGACATTCGTCCAGCATTTTGTTTTTTTTGTTTTTTTTTGCAGCCACCTCTCACAACTTTTGACCATAATTTTGCTTAATATTTTGATTTCCCATGATCCTCAGCTCTATCTACTGGTAATAATCCTGTATTTTTCCTGAAATACCCAAGTCAGGGTATATACTGCATTATGGCCACTAGATGGCGCCGACAATCCTAAGAAAGTAGACGTGCACTGCCGAAAAAATTGTTAGTTTTCGTTTCATTCATTTTTTTTTTTTTTGCTGTTTTTTGGGTCATTCAATATGATTGCAATTCGTAAATTAGAAAATCAGAAAATAAGAAAGAAAGAAAGAAAATCCGAAAATTCGAAAGAATAACGAACAAACTAACTAATAATAACTATTAAATTATAGGTATTGGAATTTCCAATCAAATTTGGCTGTTAGTGAACGTAACGAATACGAATTTATCTGAAGTTACAAATTAGACCGAAATAACGAATGCCGCATCTAAACAAATGGAACGGAACAAATTAATAATAAATAATTATGCGACTTACTACTCACCTGTAATGATTCTTGACCACCAATTGCTTATAATTATCCAGTGTTTTGTAACAATATGTTCATTTTTAACTATGTCATATTAATAAAAATTGTATTTTATTTATAATACGGTAATTGCGCATTCTTAAATTTTGACACTGCTAAAGTCCCTTCAATGTCCTTCCCCCCTTGTTTTGTTTTTAATATTATTATTTAATTTTATGAATTCCTTATGTTCCATTCGTTTAGTTACGAATTATCCGAAATAACGAATGCCGTATCGAAATGAATGGAACATAAGGAATTGATAAAATTAAATAGTAATAATGAAAACTTTTCATTATTATTATTTATTATTAATTTGTTACTATCCATTAGTTTAGATGTGGCATTCGTTATTTCGGATAATTCGTAACTTTGGATAAATTCGTATTTGTTATGTTCACTAACAGCCAAATTTGAAAGGAAATTCCAATACCTATAATTTAATAGTTAGTAATAGTTAAGTCATTATTTCAGATTTTCAAATTTTCGGGTTTTCGAATTTCAAATTTACGGATTTTCAAATTTTGGAATATTCGAATTTAGAAATATTCGGAAAAATTTGTTAAATGGGTTTTCGTTAATTCGTATAATTCCGAATTAACGAATTTGTCGAAATTAGTTAAAAAATGAATTTGGAACAAAATGAATTGCACTAATTGTCAAATAACAAGTCACGGCATTAGGCAAAATACAGCGAGAATTTGTGAGGATTGTGATTACTTTTCTTATAAATAAATCCCCTGTATGTAATGCACAGATTCACTGGGGGGGGGGGCATCTCCAAAAAAATAGATATCATTGTAAAAAGTAAATTTATTTAAATAACTCAATTCAAAAAGTTAAACTCATATTCTATAGATTCATTACACACACAGTGATATATTCCAAGCATTTCTTTCTTTTAACCACTTGCTTACTGGGCACTTTCACCCCCCTTCCTGCCCAGGCCAATTTTCAGCTTTCAGCGCTGTCACACTTAGAATGACATTTGCGCGGTCATATAACACTGTACCCAAATTACATTTTTATCATTATTTTCACACAAAAAGAGCTTTCTTTTGGTGGCGTTTAATCACTGCTGGGTTTTAATTTTTTTGTTAAAAAAAAACAAAATTTGGAAAAACAAAAACAAAAAAGTTTTATTGTACGTTATAAAATTTAGCAAACAGGTAATTTTTCTCCTTCATTGATTTGCGCTGACGAGGCTGCACTGATGGGCATTGATGGACACTAAGAGCCCTTTCACACTGGGGCGGCGTCGGCGGTAAGCGGCCGAGAAAGGGTTAAATACCACTGCAAAGGCTGGCGGTATAGCCGCGCCGTCCCATTGATTTCAATGGGCAGGAGCGGTGAAGGAGCGGTATACACTCCGCTCCTTCACCACTCCGAAGATGCTGCTGGCAGGACTTTTTTTACCGTCCGGCCAGCGCATCGCTCCAGTGTGAAAGCAGCGGCACTTTCGGGTCGGTTTGCAGGCGCTATTATTAGCGCAATAGCGCCTGCAAACCGCCCCAGTGTGAAAGGGCTCTAATAGTTGGCACTGATGGGCAGTAATAGGGCGACACTGATAGGTGGCACTGGTGGGCATTGATAGGTGGCACTGATGGGAGAACCTGATAGGCGGCACTGATTGATAGTACTGGTGGGCACTGATTGGTGGCAATAATATGCAGTAGCATGTGGCACTGGTGTGCACAAATGAGGCAGCGGTGGCTCTCCCTGTTCAGGACCGATATCCCTTTGACAGAAGCCGGTGATCACTGATTAGCGATCTTCTGTTTACATCACGTGATCAGCTGTCATTGGCTGATCCCGTGGCAAGAGGCCGAGATCGGCCCCTTACTCCGATTTGTGATGAGCAGAGCCTCACTGACCCGGTGATCACAGAGCACGCCTCAGGGGGACGCGTAGGCAGCTAATGGACGGGAGGATGTCTATTGACCCCCTCCCAGCAATTAAGGCCCGCACTTTTCTTTTGGCTATAGCTCAGGCAGGAAATGGTTAATGTTGATGATTATGGCTTACAGCGAGTGAAAATCCAAAATTCAGTATCTCAGAAAATGAGAATATTGTGAAATAGTTGAATATTGAAGACTCGCGGTGTTACACTCTAATCAGCTAATTATCTCAAAGCACCTGTAAAGGTTTCCCGAGTCTGTAAATGGTCTCTCTGTCTGGTTCAGTAGGTTACACAATAACGGGGAAGACCGCTGACTTGACAGTTGTCCAGAAGACAGTCACTGACAGGAGGGTAAGTCACAAAAGATCATTGCTAAAGAAGCTGGCTGTTCACAGAGTGCTGTATCCAAGCATATTAATGGAAAGTGGAGTGGAAGGAAAAAGCGTGGTAGAAAAAGGTGCACAAGCAACAGGGACAACCGCAGCCTTGTGAGGATTGTGAGGCAAAGGTCATTCAAGAATTTGAGGAAGAAGGAGTGGACTACGGCTGGTGTTAGTGCTTCAAGAGCCACCACACACACCGACCTATCCAGGACATGGGCTACAACTGTCACATTCCTTGTGTCACCCCACTCCTGAACCTGAGACCACATCACAAGTGTCTTACTTGGGCTAAGGAGAAAAAGGACTGGGCTGTTACAGCTCAGTGGTTCAAAGTCCTCTCTTCGGATGAAAGTAAATTTTGCATTTCAATAGGAAATCGCGGTCCCAGAGTCTGGAGGAGGAGTGGAGATGCACAGAATCCAAGTTTCATGAGGTCCAATGTGAAGTTTCCACAGTCAGTGATGATTTGGGGAGCCGTGTCATCTTCTGGTGTTGGTCCTCCTGTGTTTTATGAAGTCCAAAGTCAGAGCAGCCCTCTAGCAGGAAATTCTAGAGCTCTTCATACTTCCCTCTGCTGACCAGCTCTATGGAGATGCCGATTTAATTTTCCAGCAGGACTTGGCACCTCCCACACTGCCAAAACTACCAATACCTGGTCACATGATCATGGGATCACTGTGCTTGATTGACCAGCTAACTAGCCTGACCTAAACCCCATAGAGAATCTGTGGGGTATTATCAAGATGAATATGAGAGACACCAGACCCAACAATGCAGATGAGCTGAAGGCCACTATCAAAGCAACCTGGACTTCCATAACACCTCAGCAGTCCCACAGGCTGATCTCCTTCATGCCACGCCGCATTGATGCCGTAATTCATGCAAAAGAACCCCGACCAAGTATTGAGTGTATACTATACTGTACATGGACAGACTTCTCACTAAGACAACATTTCTGAATAAAAATCCTTTATTTATTAATTTTTTTTTTTTATTGGCCTTATGTAATATTCTAATTTTCTGAGATACTTAAAGAAAGAAATGCTTGAAATATATCACTCTGTGTGTAACACATCAATATAAAATATAGGAGTTCCACTTTCTGAATGGAATTACTGAAATAAATTAACTTTTTGATAATATTCAAATTTTTTGAGATGCACCTGTAGTAGAAAACACCTGTTGAAATTTCCCGTGGTGGTGAGCGGTCGGTGCACTGGCTTGTGGTGTCCTCCTAGCACCCAAGAAAGCATATACAATATCTCACAGAAATAAGTACACCCCTCAGTCACATCTCTGTAAATCTTTTCATCTATCTTTTCATGTGACAACACTGAAGAAATGACACTTGTCTACAATGTAAAGTAGTGAGTGTACAGCTTGTATAACAGTGTAAATTTGCTGTCCCCTCAAAATAACTCAATACACAGCCATTAATGTCTAAACCGCTGGCAACAAAAGTCAGTACACCCCTAAGTGAAAATCTCCAAATTGGGCCCAAAGTGTCAATATTTTGTGCGGCCACCATTATTTTCCAGCACTGCCTTAACCCTCTTGGACATGAAGTTCACCAGAGCTTCACAGGTTGCCACTGAAGTCCTCTTCCCCTCCTCCATGATGACATCACAGAGCTGGTGGATGTTAGAGACCTTGCGCTCCTCCACCTTCCGTTTGAGGATGTCCCACAGATGATCAATAGGGTTTAGGTCTGGAGACATGCTTGGCCAGTCCATCACCTTTACCCTCAGCTTCTTTAGCAAGGCAGTGGTCATCTTGGAGGTGTGTTTGGGGTGGTTATCATGTTGGAATACTGCCCTGCGGCCCAGTCTCTGAAGGGAGGGGATCATGCTCTGCTTCAGTATATCACAGTACATGTTGGCATTCATGGTTCCCTCAATGATCTGTACCTCCCCAGTGACGGCAGCACTCATGCAGCCCCAGACCATGACACTCCCACCACCATGCTTGACTGTAGACAAGACACACTTGTCTTTGTCCTCCTCACCTGGTTGCCCCCACACACGCTTGTCACCATCTGAACCAAATAAGTTTATCTTGGTCTCATCAGACCACAGGACATGGTTCCAGTAATCCATTTCCTTAGTCTGCTTGTCTTCAGCAAACTGTTTGTGGGCTTTCTTGTGCATCATCTTTAGAAGAGGCTTCCTTCTGGGATGACAGCCATGCAGACCAATTTGATGCAGTGTGCGGCGTATGGTCTGAGCACTGACAGGCTGACCCCCCACCCCTTCAACCTCTGCAGCAATGCTGGCAGCACTCATACGTCTATTTACCAAAGACAACCTCTGGATATGACGCTGAGCACGTGACCTCAACTTCTTTGGTGGATCATGGCGAGGCCTGTTCTGAGGGGAACCTGTCCTGTTATACCGCTGTATGGTCTTGGCCACCGTGCTGCAGCTCGGTTTCAGGGTCTTGGCAATCTTCTTATAGCCTAGGCCATCTTTATGTAGAGCAACAATTCTTTTTTTTCAGATCCTCAGAGAGTTCTTTGCCATGAGGTGCCATGTTGAACTTCCAGTGACCAGTATGAGAGAGGGAGAGCGATAACACCAAATTTAACACACCTGCTCCCAATTCACACCTGAGACCTTGTAACACTAATGAGTTACATGACACCGAGGAGGGAACCAATTTGGACATTTTCACTTAGGGGTGTACTGACTTTTGTTGCCAGCGGTTTAGACATTAATGGCTGTGTGTTGAGTTATTTTGAGGGGACAGCAAATTTACACTGTTATACAAGCTGTACACTCACTACTTTACATTGTAGCAAAGTGTCATTTCTTTACTTTTGTGAGATACTGTAGGTAAAAGAAAGCTGGCAGATCGATCTCCCAGAAAGCACGAGTTTATTAATCCAGGTGTAGTAGAAAATAATAAAGGGTTTACGCATTATTACGTGTAGCCTTAATCATAGCCACACTATGGCCATTGGATGGAGCCAACAATCACAGGAAATCACAATATCAAGCAAAATCTGGTTAGAATTCATTCCGGTATTCACTGAGCAATAATGATCAATAATACATTCCTTTAATAAACCGATTCCCTTTCCACCTCTCAATAATAACGTTAAAATGTATCAGGATATCATTCCTTATTTTTCAGGTTCATTAAAAAGATGGGAAAAGCTCTATCCAGGTCTATAGGAAGGAGGAATTCTGTTGCAGCGCATGATGTATGAGCCAATCAGAGAATAATCAGCCATTAGTAGGTGTCATTACCACATCAAAGTGTCAGCAGCTGTGTCACCAACATCACGTCCCAATGACACCGAGTCCCATCTATCTCCACACAAAGCGTTCCCCAATATGACGCCTGACACAAAAACTGCACTGATACCAATGATGGGGCACTATTCCTCCCACTGACACCAATGATGGGGCACTATTCCTTCCACTGACACCAATGATGGGGCACTATTCCTTCCACTGACACTAATGATGGGGCACTATTCCTTCCACTGACACCAATGATGGGGCACTATTCCCCCACTGACACCAATGATGGGACACTATTACTCCCACTGACACCAATGATGGGGCACTATTCCTCCCACTGACACCAATGATGGGACACTCTTCCTTCCACTGATACCAATGATGGGACACTATTCCTCCCACGGATACCAATGATGGGGCACTATTCCTTCCACTGACACCAATGATGGGACACTATTCCTCCCACTGATACCAATGATGGGGCACTATTCCTCCCACTGACACCAATGATGGGGCACTATTCCTCCCACTGACACCAATGATGGGACACTATTCTTCCCACTGACACCAATGATGGGGCACTATTCCTCCCACTGACACCAATGATGGGACATTGTAGTATTTTGTAGATTACTGGTCATTAGATGTGATGGCTGCATTCGATTTTAGACTTCACTTCACTTGCCAGTAAAACACTTTTTGCCGGACGGTGACAAACAGTCAATAGAACCATCATCATACAAGGACAGAGTCGTGTTAGGACTACAAAACGCTCCTGTTTTATTGTCAATAACATAGGTAGGGAGGTGTTCTGTAGTCCACACACTCAGGCCTGATAACACTGAGTGACATAAGACTCCAGCGTGCACCAAGCACAGGATAGCGCTGGATTTCTGGCAGGATCAACAGGTTTTTTTTTTTTGCCCTTTTGGCTTTAAATGTTCCCTGGGGTTGTCATGGACCCTCTAAGCATGCCAACATTCATACTGTAATGAGTTATATTATATATCCAACAATTCTATACATTCCTGTGTCCTCCAACGTTAATGTTCAGCACATGTACTGAGTGCAGCTGTACAAACAATGAGCCCTCCGCAATCCCTCACCGGCGACTTCCTCACCTGGGAACAATTCTGGCATCCTTCTCAGATTTTCCATGCTTGTGTCGAATGTTATCATCCTATTCCATGTACAGAATTGTGTGTGCGCCTCCTACTGGCTGGGCATGGAAAGACTGTTTTGAACAATGACAGATGTCATTTTCTATTATTTCCAATGACTGTCAACTCCTCTTTTCCTGAAATACCTCATTAACCCCTTCAGTCCAGGAAGATTTAACCCCTTCACCCCCCCTCCTGACCAGAGCATTTTTTGCGATGCGGCACTGCGTTAATTTAACTGACAATTGCGCGGTCGTGCGACGCTGTACCCAAATAAAATCGATGGATTTTTTTTGCCCACAAATAGAACTTTCTTTTGGTGGTATTTGATCACCTCTGCGGTTATTATATTTTGCGCTATAAACAAAAAAAAGAGCGACAAGTGGCTGAGGAGCCGGAGTAGAAAGGAGGGGTTTGGGTTCCTGGAGAAAAGGATTGACTTCTCAGGCGGTTTCACCGGTTCTTTAGAAGGGACGGACGGCACCTAAATGAGGAAGGTGCAGATCGGCTGGGAGAGAAGATTGCTGAAAAGTTAGAGGGGCTTTTAAACTAGGTGGGGGGGGGGGGGAGTTGTCAAGACGTAGAGATAGCCAGTGCAGAACAAAGTTTAGAGAGTAGTATTGGGGGCATTAGTAGTAGGTTGACTAAAGCACCTAAACCCAAAGTAAGTAAAAAATTAAGTCCTAATTGCAGCCTCAGAACCAAGGAGAATGGTACACGACCGGTCTAAACTACGAGGCTTATACACCAATACCAGGAGCCTGGCGGACAAGATGGGTGAACTAGAGATACTGTTGTACAAGGAGGATTTGGAATTTGTGGGAATTTCAGAGACCTGGTTCAACAGCTCTCATGATTGGCTGGCAACCAAGGGTATACCCTTTATTGCAGGGATAGAGAGGGTAAAAAAGGGGGAGGGGTATGCCTATATATCAAGAATAATGTACAAGTGAATGTGAGAGATGACATCACTAAGGGGGCTAGGGAGGAGGTTGAATCCTTATGGGTAGAGCTCCAAAGGGATGAAGCTAAGGGGGAAGTAATACTAGGAGTATGCTATAGGCCCCCTAACCTGAGGAAGGAGGGGGAGGTGGACCTCTTATCCCAGTTTATAATGGTGGCAAGGATGGGAAGTGTTATCATAATGGGGGATTTTAATTATCCAGACCTAGACTGGGCGGAAGGAACTGCGCATTTGGCTTATGCCCTATACACACGATCAGAAATTCTGCCAGCAAAAGTCGGATGTGAGCTTTTGGTCAGTAATTCCGACCGTGTGTACGCTCCATCGGACTTTTGCTGGCAGAATTCCACCCATCAAAAGATTGAGAGCAGGTTCTTTTTTTATTTTTCGGTCGGAAAAAGCTCCTATCCGAAAATGCGTTCGTCTGTATGCAATTCGGACGCGCAAAAAATCACGCATGCCCGGAAACAATTCGACGCATGCCCGGGAGCATTGAACTTCATTTTCTCAGCTCGCCGTAATGTTGTACGTCGCCGCGTTCTTGGCAGTCGAAAGTTCAGAGAACTTTTGTGTGACCGTGTGTATGCAAGGCAAACTTGAGCGGAATTCCGTCGGAAAAACCATCCAAGTTTTTTCTGACAGAATTTCTGATCATGTGTATGGGGCATAAGGCTCGCCATTTCCTAAATGTCTTGCAGGACAATTTCATGGCTCAGATGGTAAATGCACTAACTAGAAATAAAGCGTTACTAGACCTACTGATTACCAACAATACAGACCTGATCTCAGATGTGGAAATACGGGGCAACTTAGGAAACAGCGATCAAAGGTCAATTAGTTTCAGCATTAAATCACACAAATAGGAAACATAAGGGTAACACAAAGACACTGAATTTCAATAGAGCCAACTTCCCTAAACTGCGCTCCTTGCTAGAAGATAGTAAATGGGATCAAATCTTAGGAACAAAGAACGGAAAGGAAAAATGGGAGTGCTTTAAGAGCGTATTGAATAAAAGGTATTGGCCATTGCATCCCAACGGGAAGTAAATTTAAAAGAGCGAACAAAAGCCCTGAGTGGCTTAACTTCAAAGTAAAAATGCATATAAAAGCAAAGGAGAAGGCCTTTAAACAATACAAGGCTGAGGGGTCATCATCAGCATTCCAACTTTACAAAGAATGTAATAAGAAATGTAATGCCCCGTACACACGGTCGGATTTTCCGATGGAAAATGTCCGATCGGAGCGTGTTGTCGGAAATTCCGACCGTGTGTGGGCTCCATCGGACATTTTCCATCGGATTTTCCGACACACAAAGTTGGAGAGCAGGAGATAAAATTTTCCGACAACAAAATCCGTTGTCGGAAATTCCGATCGTGTGTACACAAATCCGACGGACAAAGTGCCACGCATGCTCAGAATAAATAAAGAGATGAAAGCTATTGGCCACTGCCCCGTTTATAGTCCCAACATAGGTGTTTTACGTCACCGCGTTCAGAACGATCGGATTTTCCGACAACTTTGTGTGACCGTGTGTATGCAAGACAAGTTTGAGCCAACATCCGTCGGAAAAAATCCTAGGATTTTGTTGTCGGAATGTCCGAACAAAGTCCGACCGTGTGTACGCCCTATAAGAGTGTAATCAGGGCGGCTAAGATAGAACACGAAAGACACATAGTGGAGGAGAGTAAAAAAAAAACCCCAATAAATTGTTAAGTATATAAATAGTAAGAAAGGGAGGTCAGATCATATTGGCCCCATAAAGAATGATGAAGGGAATCTGGTTACTAAGGATGAAGAGATGGCGAAGATTTTGAATTTATTTTTCTCCTCAGTCTTCACGAGGGAAACGGGAGGATACAGTAACCAAAACTGCAGTGTTTATCCTCAGGATACATCACAGGAAGCACCCTCATTGCTAACAGAGGATAGAACTAGAAATAGACTTGGGAAACTTAACATTAATAAATCACCGGGACCAGATGGCTTGCACCCAAGGGTCCTTAAGGAACTCAGTCAAGTAATTGCCAGACCTAATTTTTACTGACAGTCTACTGACTGGAATGGTACCCGCTGATTGGAGAAAAGCCAATGTAGCACCAACCTTTAAAAAAAGGACCAAAATACATCCCTGGGAATTACAGACCAGTTAGCCTAACATCAATAGTATGCAAGCTATTGGAAGGGATGATAAGGGACTATATACAAGATTTTAGTAATAAGAATGGTATCATTAGCAGTAATCAGCATGGATTCATGAAGAATCGTTCTTGCCAAACCAATCTACTAACCTTCCATGAGAAGGTGAGTTGCCATCTAGATAAAGGAAGGCCCGTAGACGTGGTGTATCTGGATTTTGCAAAAGCATTTGACACAGTTCCCCATAAACGTTTACTGTACAAGATAAGGTGCGTTGGCATGGACCATAGGGTGAGTACATGGATTGAAAACTGGCTACAAGGGCGAGTTCAGAGGGTGGTGATAAATGGGGAGTACTCGGAATGGTCAGGGGTGGGTAGTGGGGTCCTCCAGGGTTCTGTGCTGGGACCAATCCTATTTAATTTGTTCATAAACGACCTGGAGGATGGGATAAACAGTTCAATCTCTGTATTTGCGGACGATACTAAGCTAAGCAGGGCAATAACTTCTCCGCAGGATCTGGAAACCTTCCAAGAAGATCTGAACAAATTAATGGGGTGGGCGACTACATGGCAAATGAGGTTCAATGTAGAAAAATGTAAAAAATTGCATTTGGGTGGCAAAAATCTGAATGCAATCTATACACTGGGGGGAGAACCTCTGGGGGAATCTAGCATGGAAAAGGACCTGGGGGTCCTAGTAGATGATAGGCTCAGCAATGACATGCAATGCCAAGCTGCTGCTAACAAAACAAACAGAATATTGGCATTAAAAACGGGATCAACTCCAGAGATAAAACGATAATTCTCCCGCTCTACAAGACTCTGGTCCGGCCGCACCTGGAGTATGCTGTCCAGTTCTGGGCATCAGTCCTCAGGAAGGATGTACTGGAAATGGAGCGAGTACAAAGAAGGGCAACAAAGCTAATAAAGGGTCTGGAGGATCTTAGTTATGAGGAAAGGTTGTGAGCTCTGAACTTATTCTCTCTGGAGAAGAGACGCTTGAGAGAGGATATGATTTCAATATACAAATACCGTACTGGTGACCCCACAATAGGGAGAAAACTTTTCCGCACAAGGGAATTTAAAAAGACACGCGGCCATTGACTAAAATTAGCAGAAAAGTAGTTTAAGCTTAAACTGCGTAGAGGGTTCTTTACAGTAAGAGCGGCAAGGATGTGCAATTCCCTTCCACAGGCGGTGGTCTCAGCGGGGGGCATCGATAGTTTAAAAAAATTATTAGATAAGCACCTGAACGAGGTTAGCTTAGCGAGGATTGTCCGCTGCTCTGCTTTATACTGTTTGTTCTTTACTCAATAAAAACAATTGAAACAGAAAAGATGATGTTACGCTCTGTGTGCAGCACCGACGCGCGAGTTCGCCTTTGTGAGCGAGCATGGGGGGACGGGGGGCACTTTAAACTTTTTTTTTTTTTTAATTATTAATAAGATGTTATTTTTATTTATTTTTTTTTACACTGTTGCTTAAAAAATAAAAAAAATTTGATCACTTTTATTGCGGTCACAAGGAATGTAAACATCCCCTGTGACAGCAATAGGCAGTGACAGGTCCTCTTTATGGAGGGATCTGGAGTCTATAAGAACCCCAAATCCTTCCTCTGCACTTAAAAGCATTCAAAACACCGAGATCATCAATTTTTTTTTTTTTTAAATGGCGCCTTTGACATCCGGGAAAACCGGAAGGGATGTCAGGTCATCACTTCTGGGTTACCGTAGTGGAGAGCCGATTAATGTCCCCTCCCGCTGCTTGTAATGGCAATCGATTAGGACACCTGAGAGTATTAGTGAGTGTATGATATGACAGATTGCTCTTAGAAATTTTGTAACATTTTCATTGTTTATTATTCTTCTTTTTTTCTTTTTGTATTTAAAAAATCTAAATAAAAATTGTCAATTATAAAAAAAAAAAAAAAAAAATAGCAAATCGAGCAGTTAGTTAGCCGCTCCGATTGCTATTACATGAGAGCCGACCGCCCGCTCTAAAAAAAAAAAAAACAGTACTGGGGGCGATGCCTGCAGCCGCAGGCATCCTCCTGATATAACCACCCGAAGTCCAGAGACGTACGGGTAAGTTGCTGGTCGGCAAGTGGATATAGAAAACATTTGCTGGACAAAAGTCACAAGTATTCGCCCCAACCTTCAAAGATTCTGTGATTTGCCTAATACGTTGATTTCCTGTGATCATTAGCTCCATCTAGTGGCCATAATGTGGTATTATTCCTGAAATACCTCAAATCAGAGCATATACTGCATAATGGCCACTAGATGGAGTCAGAAATACAAATACAGTCAGAATGAATGCTTGTGGCATTCATCCAATGAATTTTTATAGGTAGACCCCCTGTAAGTGAACCTAGATTTACTGGGGGGGGGGGGTTAAAAAGTATATATATTTTTTTTATCCAATAGATTTTTATTCATGTAAAGTAAGTAACAATACAAATAAAGTTCCCATATACCATATTCAACAATGGTAGTGATAAATATAACGTAAAGGAAGTTGGTATAGGATTATTCAGTTCTTGATGTCCTGGACAAGCCTACCCCTAATGGGTTCAAACTGTAGGCCTGGGAGATCACCAAGTTAATTCTATAGTTTAAGTCCACTTAAGCTTTAAATAGGGAAAGAAAATTATGAGAAAGCAAACAAAAATAATAAAAAGGAAACAAAAATAATAGACTACACTGAAAGTTTTAAAAAGTATATTTTATTAGAATTAATTATTAATATAATAATAATATAATACTTATAATAATATTTTATAAGTATAATTATATAATTATATTATTTTATATAATAATTATTTTATATAATAATTATATCATTATTACATTATATTTTTATATAATAATTATAATATCATTATTAGAATATATATTTATAAATATTACAAGTATTTAAAATATTTTTAAAGTAAATTTTTAAAAAGTATAATTTGATCATGTTATATATTTAGGGGTCTATTTAGAGAAATATTTGTTGGATGAATGTAACAAGCATTCTATTTATGGTTAAGGGGTCTATTTATTTTATAAATAGAGCTTTGTAAGTGAACACAGACTTAGATTCACTGGGGGGGTCAAAAAATAATTTTTTTGTTCTTGTTACACATTTAGGAACCTATTTAATAAAACATTCGCTGGATGAATGTCACAAGCATTCAACCAGCCCTCATGGATTCTAACTGCATGATGCTTAATACATCAATTCCCTATGATCATTAGCGCCATCTAGTAGCCACATTTATCCAAATTATTTTTATAAACAGACCACTGTAAGTGAATATAGATTTACTGGGGGTAAAAAAAAAATAGCTGGATGACTTTTACAAGCATTCGCCCAGCCCTCACGATTTCTGTCTGTCTGTTGCTTAATAAGTCTATTTCCTATGATCATCAGCTCCATCTAGTGGCCTTAATGTGGTATTTACCTGAAATACCTCAAATCAGAAAAATACCCCATTATGGTCACTAGATGGCATTGATGCTCATAAACATATTGAACATATTACAGGGGTTATCTGCTACAGATGTGGGAATGCTGAGACATTGAAACAGCGATTTATTTATTTTCATAGACCCCTCTGTGTATCTCTATGGGTCAGGGTATTCCATATACAAAGATAACGAGCTGGATCTGCCACTGTGGCTCTGTTGTAGAATGCTCCTCACCTCAGCTTTAAGACGTTCCACCTCCACCTCTCCGTCTTCAATTTGCTGGCGCAGCTGCTTTCCCACCTTCTTCTCAGTTTCCACAATTTGTAGTAAATGTAAGTATTTCTGCATGAGAGCTTCATGCTCCGTGACCAGGGTCTTGTAACTGAGAAAAGAAAAAAAAAAAAGACATCGTAAAGTCCCTACTTCCTACAATCATCAGCTCCATCCAGGTTGAATGTTATTCATTCACAAAAACTAGACTGAATCAGGAAAATACCACATTATGGCCACTAGATGGAGCTGGCAATCAAAAGAAGTATTTCATTTCCATCTAGTATACCTTTTGTTATTCAGACGAAATAGCTGTTTGTTTCTCTGTGTCCATGTGCAGAGTGAATCTGAATGGGAGTTACTATATGAGTTATCAATCAGCTGCTGCACTTGCAGGACTCTAACGAGGAAAGTGGCAGGGGTCTACATTCCTTTAGAGGTGATTTCCTGTTGAGAGTATCTCACCAAAAATAACATTTTTGTTGCAGGGGATGCCCAAAATCTGACTTGCATCTTAGTGCAGACTTCTGGGAAAATCGTTCTGTATATCATCTGTGTAAACAGCACCCCCTAGTGGCCGTATTGTATTTGACAGAAAATTACAGCCACTGCAGATTGAATAGGAATTACAATTACAATATGACTTGACATGTAGCAATTATACATGCTGTATTCATTTTTTTTAAATAACATTTTTATTATTTCCTATTTTTTCTACACAAAAGTGGAGTTACCCTTTAAAGTAACAAAAAAAATAATAATTCTAGAACCCTTACAGGCAGATTATATAATGGTTTGTGTGGTGTGGTTTGATGTATTGCATGGTAAATATCTAATGCTAAAACCTGTCAGCCCCCATGTGATAGCAAGATAAATGGAAAAAAAAAAAAAAAAAAAATATATATATATATATATATATATATATATATATATATATGAATGTAGAATTTTTTAATATTTATGTTTAGTTTATTTACTATTGATACATTTTTATTTAAAAGTATCAAAAATATTTTTAAAGTAAATAATTATATATAAAAAATGTATCAATAGTAAATAAACTAAATACATATACACACAGTAAAAAACTAAACACATATACACACACACATACATATACACACACATATACACATATACACATATATACATACACACACACAGTTGTGCTCAAAGTTTGGATACCCTGGAAGAAATTGTGAAATTTTGGCATTAATATTGAAAATATTGCCAATAAACTGTCTTTTAATTAAGGCTAGTGATCACATGACGCCATTTATTATCACATCGTTTTTTGGATCCTTTTTAAATCATAAAAATCAGAAATCACCCTGATCAAAAGTTTACATACCCTGGAATGGTTGGCCTTGGTACAGACACAGAAGGTGGCACACGCAGGATAAAATGGCAATTAAAGGTCAATTTCCCACATTTGTGGCTTTTTAAATCACAAGTAGTGTCTGTGTATAAATAGTGTTTGTTAGCTCTCACATGGATGCACTAAGCAGGCTAGACACTGAGCCATGAGGAGGTAGAAAAGAACAGTCAAAAGACCTGCGTAACAAGGTAATGAAAACTTTACAAAGATGGAAAAGGATATAAGAAGATATGCAAAGCCTTTAACAGTACTGTTCAATCACTGAATAAGAAATGGAAAATTCAGGGCTCTCTTGATACCAAGCCAAGGTCAGGTAGACCAAGAAAGATTTCAGCCACAAGAACTGTTCGGGATACAAAGAAAAACCCGACAGGTAACCTCAGGAGAAATACAGGCTGCTCTGGATAAAGACGGTGTGGTTGTTTTTAAGGAGCACAATACGATGATACTTGAACAAAAAAGAGCTGCATGGTCAAGTTGCCAGAAAGAAGCCTTTACTGTACAAGTTCCACAAAAAAGCCCGGTTACAATATGCCCAACAACACCTTGACATGCCTCATTGGGCTTTATTGTGGCATTGACGCAGTAAAGGCTTCTTACTGGCAGCTCAACCATGCAGCTCTTTTTTTTTTTCCAAGTATCATTGAATTGTGCTCCTTAAAAACAACCACACCGTCTTTTGTGGAGAAGCAGCCTGTATTTCTCCTGAGGTTACCTGTGGGGGTTTTTCTTTGTATCTTGGGCAATTCTTCCGCCAGTTGTGGCTGCAATCTTTCTTGGTCTACCTGCTTGGTATCAAAAGAAGCCCCGAATTTTCCACCTCTTAAGAAGTGATTAAACAGTACTGACCGGCATATTCAAGGCTTTTGTTATCTTTTTATATCCTTTTCCATCTTTGTAAAGTTTCATTACCTTGTTACGCAGGTCTTTTGACTGTTCTTTTCTACCTCCTCATGGCTTAGCATCTAGCCTGCTTAGGGCATCCATGTGAGAGCTAACAAACTCATTGACTATACACAGACACTAAATTGTGATTTAAAAAGCCACAAACGTTGGAAATTAACTTTAATTGCCATTTTAACCTGTGTGTGCCACCTTCTGTGTCTGTACCAAGGCCAAACATTCCAGGGGATGTAAACTTTTTATCAGGGCCATGTGGGTGATTTCTGTAATCATTAAGATTTAAAAAGGATCCAAAAAACGATGAGATAATAAATGGCTTCATATGATTGCTATCCTTAAATAAAAGACAATTTTTGGCATGATCAGTCATATTTTTCAATATTAATGACAAAATTTCTGCCAGGGTATGCAAACTTTTGAGCACAACTATACACACACACAGTACACCCCTCACATTTGTGTAAATCTTTTCTTCTATCTTTTCATGTGACAACACTGAAGAAATGACACTTGTCTACAATGTAAAGTAGTGAGTGTACAGCTTGTATAACAGTGTAAATTTGCTGTCCCCTCAAAATAACTCAACACACAGACATTAATGTCTAAACCGCTGGCAACAAAAGTCAGTACACCCCTAAGTGAAAATCTCCAAAAGATTTACAAAAATGTGAGGGGTGAGATACTGTATGTTTGTATATATATATAAAATTGTATTTATTTTTTAAATTACACACACATCATATATACACACAAAGTGACACATAATTGTGAAGTGGAAGGAAAATTATAAATGATACAAATAAATATGTGAAAAGTGTGGGGGGGCATTTGTATGGCGCCCCCTTGAGTTGATACTTTGTAGAAGCCCCTTTCGCTGCAATTACAGCTGCAAGTCTTTTTGGGGATGTCTCTACCAGCTTTGCACATCTAGAGAGGGACATTTTTGTCCATTCTTCTTTGTAAAATATCTCAAGCTCTGTCAGATTGGATGGAGAGCGTCTGTGAACAGCAATTTTCAAGTCTTGCCACAGATTCTCAATGTGATTTAGGTCTGGACTGTGACTGGGCCATTCTAACACATGAATATGCTTTGATCTAAACCATTCCATTGTAGCTCTGGCTGGATGTTTCGGGTCGTTGTCCTGCTGGAAGGTGAACCTCCGCCCCAGTCTCAAGTCTTTTGCAGACTCTAACAGGTTTTCTTCTAAGATTGTCCTGTATTTGTCTCCATTCATCTTCCCATCAACTCTGACCAGCTTCCCTGTCCCTGCTGAAGAAAAGTATCTCCACAACATGATGCTGCCACCACCATGTTTCACGGTGGGGATGGTTTGTTCAGGGTGATGTGCAGTGTTAGTTTTCCCCACACATAGCGTTTTGCTTTTAGGCCAAAAAGTTAAATTTTGGTCTCATCTGACCAGATCACCTTCTTCCACATGTTTGCTGTGTCCTCCACATGGCTTCTCACAAACTACAAACAGGACTTCTTATGACTTTCTTTCACCAATGTCTTTCTTCTTGTCACTCTTCCATAAAGGGCAGATTTGTGGAGAACACGACTAATAGTTGTCCTGTGGACAGATTCTCCCACCTGAGCTGTGGATCTCTGCAGCTCCTCCAGAGTTACCATAGACCTCTTGGCTCTTCTCTGATGAATGCTCTCCTTGCCCGGCCGGTCAGTTTAGGTGGACGGCCATGTCTTGGTAGGTTTGCAGTTGTACCATACTCTTTCCATTTTCCGATGATGGATTGAACAGAGCTCCGTGAGATGTTCAAAGCTTGGGTTATTTTTTAATAACCTAACCCTGCTTTATACTTCTCCACAACTTTATCCCTGACCTGTCTGGTGTGTTCCTTGGTCTTCATGATGCTGTTTGTTCACTAAGGTTCTCTAACAAACCTCTGAGGGCTTCACAGAACAGCTGTATTTATACTGAGAATAAATTACACACAGGTGGACTCTATTTACTAATTAGGTGACTTCTGAAGGCAATTGGTTCCACTAGATTTTAGTTAGGGGTATCAGAGTAAAGGGGGCTGAATACAAATGCACGCCACACTTTTCACATATATTTTTTTGTAAAAAAAAAATTGTAAACTATTTATCATTTCCTTCCACTTCACAATTATGTGACACTTTGTGTTGGTCTATCACATAAAATCCCAATAAAATACATTTACATTTTTGGTTGTAACATAACTAAATGTGGAAAATTTCAAAGGGTATGAATACTTTTTCAAGGCACTGTACATGTAAACAGCAATTGGGCCACACAGGTTAGGCATCACAGCGAACGTTGAAGTGAGAGTAATGATTCTAGGGCCATCCTTCATGGTTATATCTAAACTGATAACCTGTAACGGCTTTTGAAGCGCCACCAATGGGCAATTTTTGGTACTGTCATTTTTTTACTGTTTCACGGGTGGGGGCATTTCTAAAGCTTGACATGTGTGGTATCTATTTACTCAATGCAACCTCATCATTTATATTTTACCAAATATTGTATAATTGTGTTTGTGTGCGCTAAAATTATTTTACTTTTTAGAAAATATAATTTTTGGGGGTTTTAAATAATTTTCTAGCAAAAAAAAAAAAAAAGAAAGAAAACATGTGTGAAATCCTAAAGAATTGCTCCGGTAGGAAAGCAGTTAAGCTTGCCTGTACAGTATTGTGCATCCAGCAAGAAATGTGCCCCTCCAGCTGCTGCCATGAACAGGTGTACAGGTGAGGATAGGTGTGGCGGAGAAGGATATGCCTGTAGCGTTCTTCATTCCTTTACACTTGAGTGCCTCATGAATGTGTATTCTTGATTGTCAGCCCAATAATCTCCTCAGACAGACCATCGGTTGGAAGGGTGCAGCTCATCTTCACATTGTGCTATGCAGCCTAATATTACATAACATTCTCCTTAAAGGGTTTTTCCATCCAAAAGGGCTATTTTTTTCCATCCCTTAAAGGATAAGTGCACTTACCCTCTAAGGCAGGGTTTGTCAACCAGGGTTCCGTGGAACCCTTAGGTTCCTCTAGAAGTTCCTAGGGGTTCCCTGAACAATGGTCAATTTCTGCCTCTCAGGTAAGTTCTCAAGGACACCATTGATCTTTTTAGTTATTTGTAAGGGGGTCATTCTTCCCAATAACCACAAGTGTAAGAAGCAATCTTCTCATTGACCGTCGCACTTATGTATGATGAGTTGTAGATTTTTCATTTTTAGCAGGGGTTCCCCAAGACCGGAGAATTATTTCCAGGGTTCCTCTGTGTTGAAAAGGTTGAGAAAGGCTGCTCTAAGGCTAGGGGTCTTCAAGCTATGGCCCACTGGTCACATCAACCCACTAGAAAACTACATCTGGCCCACTGATATGGTCCAGTTCCCCCCCACTGTGATCATCCCATCAGTTGGTTGCTAGGACCGCCATTATCCTGGCAACCAATGACAAGCTTGCCCCAGCAGGAGGACAGAACTTCCTCCATCCATACAAGCTCAGACTTCCGCCCTGCTGCTACATGGACTACAGTCATGCTGTAAGCCAGGCGAGGGCAGACCACTGATAGTGAATCTGATGTAAGGGGGACTCTGATGGGGTCCCTGATGTAATGAAGGCTATGAGGTAAGCAGGGCTCTGATGGGGACCTTGATATAGGGGCAGCTCCGATTGGAACTCTAATGCAAGGTGGACCCCTATAGCACACTCTGGTGGGGAAGGGAGGGAGGCTGTGATGTACAGGGTAACTCCTAAAAAAAGACTTATGTAAGGGGGCTCAGAGGGGAACCCTGATGTAATAGGGGACTCTGATGACGACTCAGATGTAAAGGGGGGGGGGGGGGGCTACTAAGGCAGACTTGAATTTAAGGGGGGGGGGCTCCCAAGAAAGACTCATTGTAATGGGGGATATGATGGGGACCCCGATGTAAGGGGGGCTCTGAAAAGGGAACTCTGATGTAAGGGGTTATATAATGGACTGTGATGTACGGGAGAACTCTGATGTAAGGGGGTCCTGAAGGGGACCTTGATATAAGGGCAGCTCTCATTGGAATCCTGATGTTAGGGGGGCTCTGACTGGAGCTCTAATGTAAGGTTGAATCCTATAGCAGTCTCTGGTGGGGAGGGGGTGGGGGGTGTCTGTGATGTACAGGGCGACTCCTATAAAAGACTCTGATGCAAGGGAGCTCTGTGATGACGTCTCTGATGTAAGGGGCGGCTTCTAGGGCGACCTTGATATAAGTGGGGCATTCTGATGTAAGGGGGGGGGGGGCTCCTAAGGCAGACTCTGATGGCGTCTCTGATGTAAGGAGGGACTCTAAAAGCTGGCAATAGAAAAGTCTGTTTTTTTTTTCATTCAACCAGCGGCTTGAACGAAAAAAAAAACCTGACCTCATTCCCTCATCCACACACTCGAGGTGGGTGGGGGAATCCTCCCGCTGTGTCATTGTATTCTGTTAGTGGGGAGACTTACCTGCCATCAGAATATACAGATGTCAGGATTGGGCTCAGCCCTTCCTTCTCTGAGCTGGCCGCTCAGCTGTCGGCTAATTGCCAGCTCCTATCTCTCCACAGGTACTCAGCTGTTGATGATTTCCTGCTCATCAGTCCTGCCTACTTAAGCCGTCCAGTTGAGAGGTTCTCTGCCTTCGCCTTGGTCAACATCACAGAAACTATCTCCTGCGATCCTGTTCAAGACTTGCTTTGCTGACATCCCTTCTGGCTCCAGATCCTGCTTGCTGTTTCACTACATTGATCCCTGACTTCTGGCTTGGCTGACTATCCATTCTGGTTACTGAACTTTGGCTACCAGGCGTCAGACTGGTCGCTCTGCTTGGTCATCACCTAAGCCACTGCATGCTGATGTGCTAAACAATCTCCTCTCCCCCTTTGGTGTGTGACCTCGGTGTACGGAGAGATCTAACACCCGTCCCCACTTAAATAGCGTCTTGCTGGATCTCTCCTTATCCCTATTAGGAGTGTTTCACTGCTTACGAATCTATAGGTGATAGACACAATTTACAACAGTTGATGTCAGTGGCGTCAACTTGCAGGCGGTAGGACACTCTTTGTGCTCTGTTCTGGGTGGCGTACCTATGCGGATTCCTCGGTGACAGCACCGCCTCACGGGCCCGATCCCTGTTGGCAAATCACCTTCTCCACTTTTTCTCTTGAAGTTGGATGCCTTCTAGTATTGCTCTAAGAGTAACTTGATAACCATTCACCTCACCATCAGCCCCTGAAGAAGAGGTTCCAACCTTTATAAACTCGAAACGCGACGGTCTTCTGTTTGTACAGCCCTTAGCTGAAACAGTTATGTGGGTTTTTTGGGTTATCACTGTATACTGATGTATGTATTGCTCTTGTTACCACCACTTGAATTGTCAGCATCCTCCTCTTTTACTCACAAGTATTTAATTTTTTGTCATGTTTTTAATAATAAAATTATGTATATTTTTTTATATATTGTTTCAAGACTTTTGCCTTACAAAGTCCCGTCAGAGGAAAATTACGTTCTATTGTATAGTCTTATAGGGATGTGGGCAAGTTGTCTCTTTCCACAAGGCTCTCGTCACCACCTCTATATACTACACTAACTGACCACCATACTACACTAACTGACCACCATACTATAGTACACTAACTGACCACTATACTACACTAACTGACCACCATACTACACTAACTGACCACCATACTACACTAACTGACCACCATACTACACTAACTGACCACTATACTACACTAACTGACCACTATACTACACTAACTGACCACTATACTACACTAACTGACCACTATACTACACTAACTGACCACCATACTATAGTACACTAACTGACCACTATACTACACTAACTGACCACTATACTACACTAACTGACCACTATACTACACTAACTGACCACCATACTATAGTACACTAACTGACCACTATACTACACTAACTGACCACTATACTACACTAACTGACCACCATACTATAGTACACTAACTGACCACTATACTACACTAACTGACCACCATACTATAGTACACTAACTGACCACCATACTACACTAACTGACCACTATACTACACTAACTGACCACTATACTACACTAACTGACCACCATACTATAGTACACTAACTGACCACTATACTACACTAACTGACCACCATACTATACTAACTGACCACCATACTATAGTAACTGACCTTCTCTCTCTATCTATCCCCCCCCCCCCCCGGCCAGTAACACGACTGTCACAAGGGAGTCTCACTCACCTTCGTGTCTGGCTGGCCTGCATTAGTCCAGGCGAGGGGAAGACAATGGCGGCTCACATTGCTTCTCTCCCCTGCGCTGTAGCTGCCATGTTCAGTGTCCGGCGCAGCGCACTGTGATTGGACGTATAGGGGGTCATGTGCGGAGGCAGAACTTCAGGAGCAATTACGGACAGCAATTACAATTACGGACAATTACGGCCTCACCTGACTCCCATACGCCCAATCACAGGGCGCCGGACACTGAACATGGCGGCCGGAGCCTGGGGACACAGGAAGTTAAAATTAGGAGGAGGCAGCCAGTGACACATACTGGTGCCCTAAATGTCGCGCCCGGGGCCACGGCACCCCCCCGCGCTACGCTCACTCACCTGCCAACTCCCGCTGACTGGCCAGCCCGCGCACTCGTCCCTGGGCCCTGATTGGCCTGTCTATCACTAATTTCTCAGAGGGGGCAATTGCCCCGTTGCCCCCCCCCCCCCCCTGGATCCGCCCCTGATGTATAGCCAGCTTAAGGCAGACTCTGATGTAAGGGGGGGGGGGGACTCTGATGGGAGCTTTGCTTTACTGAAGTTTTTTCTCTTTTGTTTTCAATCATGTCAGACGGATTCCAAAAAAGTTGCAAGTAAGACTTGACAGCTGATAGAATAAAAAAAACCCGCTCAAGATGGCTGTTCCAAAAATATCACCTCAGCTATGATTAAGCACCGGTAGGAGTGGAGTGAAACCCATTGGCTGCTGTACATTTTATTCTGATTGTATGGACCTCTTCTTCAATAAAAATATTTTTTTGGAGTGCGGCCATCCGGAATATTTTTGCTCACAAGACTTGACAGCTGGGTTGTCCTCAAAAAACACACTCACCAACCCAGTTAATCCGGCGTCGACTAGTTGAAGTCACTGCTACATCTCAGCACTCCGGATCCCACACCATCATATTCTCTTTTGATGTCATCAGAAGGTTGGCTGTCTTTCCTTCTTTCCTTTCCCTGAACCGGCGCCTTGATGATGCATGGTGGCGCATGCGCAGTATGACAGAGATTGCCAGGCGGATGCGTGGTGTGGTGGAGACTGAAGACTCCTGGAATGCATGATCTCAGTAGGCTCAGGAGGCTCAGGGGGACGGCGACATCATTGTCACCTAGGTGATAAAGCCAGAAGTGCGGGACTTGGACCTGCTGAAAAAATTACCTGAAGGAGCAAATGCTCGTGACATCATTTAACTAATATGTATATATCAGATCAATGATGTCATAAGCATCCCCACCTCTTTGTGAATGACAGTTGTCTTTCTGATTCAACCAAGCCCAAACTCATCACTAGTTAGGACCACGGGGACTCCAAGGTAAGGGAGGCTCTGATGGGGACCTAATGCAGGGGGGGGACTTTGATGTATGGGGGAACTCCTCAGGTAGACTCTTATGTAAAGGGGGAGCCTGATGCAAGGGGACTGTGGAACCTGAGGATGGGGAGGACTCCTAAGGTAGACTTTGATGTAAGGGGGGGTTCTGAAATCATTGAGCAACTGAGGAATGTTTTTAACCATTTAGACCACTGCGGGGAGATTTATTAGAACTTCACTGGAGTGGAGTATACCGGGCATTCTCTTCCACATATGGTGGACCTGTCCCCGTATCGGAAGATTTTAGAGTGGAGTATACTCGGCATTCTCTTCTACATAGAAGTGTAACTGAATGTCCCACACTCTGATTGAGTGCTTTAGTCATATACCACTTCCTCCCTGTCTGAATATAGATATCAGATATTCCAACCTCTCACAAGCGCAAAACAAGATGATACTTGTTTAGTTGCTGAACATGGACTGTTTATTAGAACCAAAATACAAGTCTTATATACAGTAGAAGAGGAGGTTCCCCCCTCCTGCTCATATCACTCTAACAATACACCTGTAACCAGAAACCTAATTAACGAATCCCTTAAAGCAGCCGATGTGACTCTGTGCCCTCCTAAGCATTGTTATGATTAATCAGGATTTCACTACAGGCCAAACTTGTTCTCACCGAGCTTCACACAGTAGATTACACATTATCATATAAGTATAAACACAGGACACCTTCTCACAATAGCAGGAGCTCCAGCAGGAGTCGGCCCGTCTCCTACATTGTACAGAGGCCAATGTGATCAGCTCTCTCAACTAACATGTTGAGTTCAGAATCAAACAAACCAAGAATAGTCTTTACATATATCCTGGGAGATATTGTGGATAAATATTACTGTCCCATTTTAAGTAATCCAAGATATATTTTCTCAGTCACCCTGTGCCAGGATAGCACAGGGTGACTTAGACATAAGAGGTGCATGGGAAGCTGAAACAAGGGTTTCCCAACCTTTCCAAGGGATTCTGGTTTCCAAGGGCCCTCCCGTCACAAGAAGTTTAACCGCTTGCCGACCGCCAATTGACGGCCAGGCGGCGCGGCTCTCGTTGCGGGAGGCCGTCATATGACGGCCTCCCATTTAAACAGGGAATGCGCGCGATCCTGCGCGCGCATCCCTGTTCCTTCGGTGGCGGCGTGTCACAGAGACACTGCTCGCCACCGAGGGGGGTGGACAGCCATTGGACATGGCTGTTTACCACGTGATCGGCCGTGATGAAGTCACGGCCGATCACAGATAGGTCCACCCCATTGTGCACGGCGCATGCGCGCGATCGCGAGCGCGCTGCACGTGCACGTCGGTGGCGGAATGTTCCCGGGAACACTAATCGTCACCGACGCCGGTAAACAGCCATTGGCTGGCTGTTTACCCACGTGATCGGCCATTCACAGCTGATCATAAATGTAAACACAGAGCGGTAACTAGCTGTTACCAGCTCTTCTCTCCTCACACACCGTTTCCAGTGTGAGGAGAGAAGAGCCAGAAGCAGTGAGTTACCGATCTGTGTTCTGTAGTGTCTGCACAAACACCACACCTGTCCCATCGCCCCCCCCAATTGTCATCTGTCACCCAACAGTCACCACATTCACCCAATAAAGTGCACCTGTCACATAAGGGACTGCCATCAGTGACCGTCAGCGGTGCACCTGTCACCCGTCACAAATCAGTGACCATCAGCGGTGCACCTGTCACCCGTCAGCCATCACCCGTCACCCATCAGTGACCGCCAGCCATCACCCGTCACCCATCAGTGACCGCCAGCCATCACCTGTCAGTGACCGCTAGCTGTCACCCATCAGTGACCGCCAGCTGTCACCCATCAGTGACCGCCAGCCATCACCCGTCACCCATCAGTGACCGCCAGCCATCACCCGTCACTCATCAGTGACCGCCAGCCATCACCCGTCACCCATCAGTGACCGCCAGCCATCACCCGTCACCCATCAGTGACCGCCAGCCATCACCCGTTACCCATCACCCATCAGTGACCGTCAGCCATCACCGATCACCTGTCACCCTTTAGTGACCGTCACCCATCACCAGTCACTGTCCGTGGCCTGTCACCCATCAGTGACCATCGCCTGTCACACCGTCATCACCGATCAGTGAACGTCAGCTGCCACCCATCGCACAGCCCATCAGTGACCGTCACCTGCCACCTGTCACACCGCGTCATGTCCAAAAGAGTATACAGCAGTGAGGAGGCGTTCCAGATCCTCTCCATGACCGATGAGAGCAACGGGGAGTTCTCATCAGATTCCAATTCTGATTCCGAATCAAATTCGGCATTTGAACCAAATAGTGAATCAGGAAATGATTCGGAGGAAGAATGGGTCCCTCCCAAAAGGGCAGGGCACTCTGGAAACCAGGATTATATTCCCAGGCCCAGTACCAGTGCTGCAACCACCAATAGGCCCCAGGAACAAATTCCCAGGCCCAGTACCAGCGCTGCCGCCAGCGTTAGGCCCCAGGAACAAATGCCCAGACCCAGTACCAGTCCTGCCACATCACGCCTGAGTACCAGCACAGGAAATTCCAATCCAACTACTGGAGTGTCACACCCCCCAAGAGCCAGGGCCTCTACATACATGCCAGATGGTCTTGCCAACCCAACATGGCTGCCTTCCAACTCGGCATCGCCAATTATTCCCCCATTCACAGCACTGCCAGGTGTGCAGACCAACACCCGAAATTTCTCAGAGATTGATTTCTTTCATATGTTTTTGCCCGACACTATGCTGCAATTTATTGTGGACCAGACAAATTTGTATGCCCGGCAATATATTGCCAACAACCCCCAATCATCCTATGCCCGTCCTTTTGAGTGGAGAGATCTGAATTTGGAGGAGTTCAAAGTGTTTATGGGCATCACCCTAAATATGGGGATTACAAAAAAAAATGAAGGACATGCCTGTTGGTCCACCAACCCCATCCACAATATGCCCATTTATTCTGCCCTAATGTCCAGGTCCCGATACAAGATGATAATGCGCTTTCTTCACTTCAACGACAACACCCAGTGCCCTCCCCACAATCATCCAAATTATGACAAGTTATTCAAGATTCGCCCACTGATAAATTTCTTTTCCCAACAATTTGCAGAACTCTATGTCCCCGATAAGAATATATGTGTCGATGAGTCCCTGGTACCCTTTTCAGGCCGGCTAGGAATAAAGCAGTATATTCCTAGCAAAAGGGCCAGATACGGAGTAAAGTTATACAAGCTATGTGAGAGAGCCACGGGATATTTGTATGCGTTCCGCATATATGAAGGAAAAGATTCCCAGCTCCAGCCCCCTGAGTGCCCGGCCTACATGGGCACAACTGGAAAGATTGTATGGGACCTAGCATACCCACTTCTAAACAAAGGATATCACATTTACGTTGACAACTTTTAAACGAGCCTGCCCCTTTTCAAATACATATACACTGCAAAAACCCTGGCCTGTGGAACCTCCAGAAAAAATAGAAAGGGCTTCCCACAATCTTTAGCGAACAAAAAGCTGCGAAGGGGGGGAAAGAGCATCATTGAGATGCAAGGAAGTGCTGGCCTTGAGGTGGAAGGATAAGAGGGACGTGCACATGATGTCCACCATCCATGACGACGCTGCAATTGAGGTACAAAGAAGACAAGGTCCCATTGAAAAGCCAACATGTGTCCAAGAATATAATCTCTACATGGGGGGGGGGGGGTAAATTTTAACGATCAAATGATTCAGCCCTATTTGTCAATAAGGAGGTCCCGATTCTGGTATAAGAAGGTAGCAATTTATCTCATCCATTTGGCCATTTACAATTCCTACGTAGTCTACACCAAATCCATTGAAAGCCCCGCCCCCTTCCTAAAATTCATAGAAGAAGTTGTCACGTCCCTCATCTATCACCAAAGACCCCCCCCCCAGAAGACCTTCGCACTTCATGAGCGCCACTTCCCCTTCAGCATTCCACCATCTGAAGCAGGCCAAAGACGGCAAAAAAAATGTCGCGTGTGCACCAAAAAAGGATTTAGAAAAGATACCAGCTACCATTGTCCCCAGTGTCCCTCCCAACCTGGCCTTTGCATTGGTGAATGCTTCCAACTTTATCATACATCCATAAAATATTAGCCCATATTTTTAACCATTTCCCCATTTTCATCATCTGTGCTGACCATTTTCCATTCTTTCCCAAATAACCATGCCACTGCCTTCCACGTGAACTGACCCTGGCCTGTTTTTTGACTGTGCCTCTGCCTACCGTTTGGACTGCTTGCACGTGAACTGACCCTGGCCTGTTTTATGGACTATGCTTTTGCCTACCACTTGGACTGATCTGTTGCCCTGCTACTGTAGTACACAGGGGTCTCACATATGTGAGGGGCTCCAGAATTGTTTTTCCGGTTGGAGAAAACAATTATTTTTGTTTTCTCCGGGTTTCGGGATTAGGGTCTGGAGTCCGGAGGCTTCATAGAGATTTGGGTGGGTCGAAGCCTCTACCCCTGTGCCCCTGTGCAGAGGTCTTACCTGATTGTGGCCCTCAGCATGCTGCTGACTTACTGCCACCATGCCCATGCCTGTTGCATGAATGGACCACACCGCTACCTGGACTATGCAAATAATTAGCTGTAGCAGGAGGCAGTATGTTTATGAAGGGCTGGAGAGCGGTACAATAATGAGTGTCTGCAGTTAACAGTGTACCAGGACCAATATTATGGCTGTGCTGGCTGTCTCTGCCTGGACAATTTCTATGGACTGTGCTGTGCCGACTATAGACAATATTCCTGCCTGCTGCCTGGATAGTTAATATTGCTGTCGCTAAGCACCTCCCTGCCTGCTGCCTGGACCAGTGCTCTCCTCTGTGGATACTACTAAAAGCACAGGTAATGCTTTTTTTTTTTTTTACCCTTTCTTCAATAGAATTTATTTTGGATTGTAATTCTTGGTATGTGCATGCTATGTGTTAGAAATATGAAGGGTTTTAAAAAAAGATAGGTTGCCAGGAAATTATATATGTCATTTATGCTCCTAGAATGCCTGATGGTGCTACTTGGATGTTGGGCCTCTGCATGTGGCCAGGCTGTGTAAAAGTCTCACACATGTGGTATCGCCGTACTCAGGAGCAGTAGCAGAATGTATTTTGGGGTGTCATCTTTGCTACGTACATGCTATGTGTTGGAAATATCTGATAAATTGACAACTTTGTGTAAAAAAGAAAAAATGCGTTTTCATTTTTTTCCACATTTTCCAAAAACTTCTGGAAAAAAATAAACCGTTCAAAAGACTCATTATGCCTCATAGATTATACGTTGGGGTGTTTGCTTTCCAAAATGGGGTCATTTTGGGGGCAATTCCATTGTCCTGGTGCTGCAGGGCCTTCAAAAATGCAATAGGTGGTTGAGAAATGAGATGTGTCATTTATGCTCGTAGATTGCCTGATGGTGCTACTTCAATGTTGGGCCTTTGTATGTGGCCAGGCTGTGTAAAAGTCTCACACATGTGGTATCGCCATACTCAGGAGGAGTAGCAGAATGTATTTTGGGGTGTAATTTTTGCTATATACATGCTATGTGTTGGAAATATCTGATAAATTGACAACTTTGTGTAAAAAAAAATGCGTTTTCATTTTTTTCCACATTTTCCAAAAACTTCTGGAAAAAATGAACCGTTCAAAAGACTCATTATGCCTCATAGATTATACGTTGGGGTGTTTGCTTTCCAAAATGGGGTCATTTTGGGGGCAATTCCATTGTCCTGCTGCTCCAGGGCCTTCAAAAGTGTAAATGGTGGTTGAGAAATGAGATGTGTCATTTAGGCTCGTAGAACGCATGAAGATGCTACTTCAATGTTGGGCCTCTGTATGTGGCCAGGCTGTGTAAAAGTCTCACACATGTGGTATCGCCATACTCAGGAAGAGTAGCAGAATGTATTTTGGGGTGTAATTTGTTGTATGCATATGCTCTGAGAGAGAAATAACCTGTTAATATGACAATTTTGTAAAAAAAAAAAAAGATCTTCATTTTGCAAAGAATTGTGGGAAAAAATTACAACTTAAAAAAATGTACCATGCTACTTAATACCTTGGAATGTCTACTTTCTAAAAAGGGGTCATTTAGGGGGTATTTGTACTTTTCTGACTTGTTGGGCTCGATTCACACAGGGGCAACACGACTTCAACGCGACTTTGCAACGCGACTTTAACCCGACTTCAACACGACTTGTGGATCCGACTTTCAATGAACGGGGATCCGACTTGGATCCCCGCCACTGTGTTTGGTATGAATCTTTAGGGGGAACTCCGCGCCAAATTTTAAATAAAAATCCGGCATGGGTTCCCCCCCCAGGGGCATACCAGGCCCTTGGGTCCGGTATGGATCTTGAGGGGAACCCCCCCTACGCCGAAAGGACGGCGTGGGGGGTCCCCCCAATCCATACCAGACCCTTATCCGAGCACGCAGCCCGGCCGGACAGGAATGGGGGTGGGGACGAGCGAGCGCCCCCCCCCCTCCTGAGCCGTACCAGGCCGCATGCCCTCAACATGGGGGGGGTTGGTGCCTTGGGGGAGGGGGGCGCGCTGCGGCCCCCCCCCACCCCAAAGCACCTTGTCCCCATGTTGATGAGGACAAGGGCCTCTTCCCGACAACCCTGGCCGTTGGTTGTCGGGGTCTGCGGGCGGGGGGCTTATCGGAATCTGGGAGCCCCCTTTAATAAGGGGGCCCCCAGATCCCGGCCCCCCACCCTATGTGAATGAGTATGGGGTACATGGTACCCCTACCCATTCACCTAGGGGAAAAAAGCGTCAATAAAACAAACAGTACACAGGTTTTTTAAAATAATTTATTAGGCAGCTCCGGGATCTTCTTCCGACTTCGGGGGTCCTCTTCCGACTTCGGGGGTCTCTCCGCCGTCTCCTCCCGGTGTCCGCATCTTCTGCCGGCTCCTCCGCTACCTTCTGCAGCTCAATTGCTAGCGGTGGTCCGGACTTCTGCCTTCTTCTTTTCTTCCAAAGATGTTGACACGACGCTCTCTCCAGCTGGAATGGTCTCTGAACGCTCCGCAACGGACTTATATAGGCGGTGACCCCGCCCCCTTATGAGGTCACTGTCCCAGGGCATGCTGGGGCTGTGCCGTCATAAGGGGGCGTGGTCATCACCCGGTGACCACGCCTCCTAAAACGTCACAGACCCAGCATGCCCAGGGACTGTGACGGCATAAGGGGGCGGGGTCACGGCCTATATAAGTCCCTTGCAGAGCGCACAGAAACCATTCTGGCTGGGGAGAGCGTCGTGTCAACATCTCTGGAAGAGAAGAGGGAAGAAGATGATCCAGAGGTCCGGACCACCGCTGGCAAAAGAGCGCCAGAAGATAGCGGTGGAGCCGGCAGAAGATGCGGACACCGGGAGAAGACGCCGGAGAGACCCCCGGAGTCGGAAGAAGATCCCGGAGCTGCCTAATAAATTATTTTAAATACCTGTGTACTGTGTTTTTTATTGACGCTTTTTTCCCTAGGTGAATGGGTAGGGGTACCATGTACCCCATACCTATTCACATAGGGTGGGGGGCCGGGATCTGGGGGCCCCCTTATTAAAGGGGGCTCCCAGATTCCGATAAGCCCCCCGCCCGCAGACCCCGACAACCAACGGCCAGGGTTGTCGGGAAGAGGCCCTTGTCCTCATCAACATGGGGACAAGGTGCTTTGGGGTGGGGGGGGCCGCAGCGCGCCCCCCTCCCCCAAGGCACCAAACCCCCCATGTTGAGGGCATGCGGCCTGGTACGGTTCAGGAGGGGGGGGGGGCGCTCGCTCGTCCCCACCCCCATTCCTGTCCGGCCGGGCTGCGTGCTCGGATAAGGGTCTGGTATGGATTGGGGGGGACCCCCCCACGCCGTTTTTTCGGCGTAGGGGGTTCTCCTCAAGGTCCATACCAGACCCAAGGGCCTGGTATGCCCATGGAGGGGGAACCCATGCCGGATTTTTATTTAAAATTTGGCGCGGAGTTCCCCTCAAGATCATTTGAGCACAAGTCGCATGCCGAAGTCGGATCATGCGAGACGGCGATCCGACTTCAATGATAGTCAATAGGCTGAAGTCGGATCAAAGTCGGATCCAAGTAGTACAGGGAGTACGCTCTGAAGTCGGAGCGACTTCAGTAGTGTCTATTAAGACGCTCCCATGCACTGTAATGTGAATCTCTTTCTGGGGCGACTTGGGGCGACTTGAGGGCTTACAAGTCGGATCCCAAGTCGCGGTAGTGTGAACCGAGCCTAAGTGTTCCAAGAAATGAGATAGACTATCAGTACATCTGTGTGATCAGATGTGATCAATTTTCAGTGATTGGCACCATAGTTTGTAGACTCTAGAACTTTCACAAAGACCAAATAATTTACACTAATTTGGGTTATTTTTTACCAAAGATATGTAGCAGTATAAATTTGGGCCAAAATTTATGAAGAAAAATTACTAATTTGCAAAATTTTATGACAGAAACAAAGAAAAAGGTATTTTTTTCACACAATGTACAGACTTTTTTATTTATAGCACAAAAAATAAAAAACCCACTAGTGATTAAATACCAGCAAAAGAAAGCTCTATTTGTGTGAAAAAAAGGACAAAAATTTCATATGGGTACAGTGTTGCATGACTGAGTAATTGTCATTCAAAGTGTGAGGGCGCTGAAAGCTGAAAATTGGTCTGGGCAGGAAGGGGGTGTAAGTGGTTAAATAGGTCCGGACTCCCTGGATTGAACATCACTTACTTAGGGACTTTGACCACTTGCTCCCGATCATCTGAACTTTTCACCTAGCTAGCTAGGCCACCGTGCCTTCTCAATAAGCGACTCATATCCACCTTTTTTTTCCTTCTCTTTACCCCAGAAGTTGGTGACTACAGCATAAATAGGCTGTTTTATGGGACTTTTCATATGAGGTCACTGAGATATGTAGATAACAATCATGGCTTCCTCAGCCCCTGTTATTGTATTGTACACCGATCTTGTGTCTGCACCCTCCTCGATTGGCATTGTGCTCACTGTAATGTATGCAAGTTTATACAGTAGATTGGACGCAGTGAATAGAGCAGGTGTTCCCTATAACATTCACCCATCTTCCATGTATTCAGAAAATTTCAATCTGTAATAATTGCCTTTTCTCTTAGAATGAGGGGGGTGTAGTGTGCAGCACTTTGTTTTCAGCATCTCCAGGGTAAGCGGAGTGAACACCTCAGTTTGCTTTTATGATGTACGATCAGGGGTCCCAAATTTTCTAAATAAAGGGCCAAGAAATAGTGCTCCATCACTGGTGTCAGTGGGAGGAATAGTGCCCCATCATTGATATCAGTGGGAGGAATAGTGCCCTATCATTGGTGTCAATGGGAGGAATAGTGCCCCATCATTGGTGTCAGTGGGAGGAATAGTGCCCCATCATTGATATCAGTGGGAGGAATAGTGCCCTATCATTGGCGTCAATGGGAGGAATTGTGCTCCATCACTGGCGTCAATGGGAGGAATAGTGCCCCATCATTGGCATCAGTGGGAGGAATAGTGCCCCATTATTGGCATCAGTGGGAGGAATAGTGCCCCATCATTGGCATCAGTGGGAGGAATAGTGCCCCATCATTGATATCAGTGGGAGGAATAGTGCCCCATCATTGGTATCAGTGGGAGGAATAGTGCCCTATCATTGGTGTCAATGGGAGGAATAGTGCTCCATCACTGGGGTCAATGGGAGGAATAGTGCCCCATCATTGGCATCAGTGGGAGGAATAGTGCCCCATTATTGGCATCAGTGGGAGGAATAGTGCCCCATCATTGGCATCAGTGGGAGGAATAGTGCCCCATCATTGATATCAGTGGGAGGAATAGTGCCCCATCATTGGTATCAGTGGGAGGAATAGTGCCCTATCATTGGTGTCAATGGGAGGAATAGTGCTCCATCACTGGGGTCAATGGGAGGAATAGTGCCCCATCATTGGCATCAGTGGGAGGAATAGTGCCCCATCATTGGCATCAGTGGGAGGAATAGTGCCCCATCATTGGCATCAGTGGGAGGAATAGTGCCCCATCATTGGCATCAGTGGGAGGAATAGTGCCCCATCATTGGCATCACTGGGAGGAATAGTGCCCCATCATTGGTATCAGTGGGAGGAATAGTGCCTTATCATTGGTGTAATTGGAAGGCATAGTGTCCCATCATTGGCATCAGTGGGAGGAATAGTGCCCCATCATTAGTGTCAGTGGGAGGAATAGTGTCCCATCATTGGTATCAGTGGGAGGAATAGTGCCCCATTGGTGGTGTCAGTGGGAGGAATAGTGCCCCATCATTGGTATCAGTGGGAGGAATAGTGCCCCATTGGTGGTGTCAGTGGGAGGAATAGTGCCCCATCATTGGTGTCAGTGGGAGGAATAGTGCCCCATTGGTGGTGTCAGTGGGAGGCATAGTGCCCCGTCATTGGTATCAGTGGGAGGAATTGTGCCCCATCATTGGTGTCAGTGGGAGGAATAGCGCCCCATCATTGGTGTCAGTGGGAGGAATAGTGCCCCATCATTAGTGTCAGTGGGAGGAATAGTGCCCCATTGGTGGTGTCAGTGGGGCAAATTGAACCCATTGTTGGCATCAGTGGAAGGAATAATGCCCCATGGTTGGGGCCTGAAGGAGAAATAGTGCCCCACTGTGGATAATAATGGAAGGAACAGGGCTCCATCATTGGAGTCAGTGGAAGGAATAGTACCCTAATGCCCCGTACGGTCGGATTTTCCGATGGAAAATGTGTGATAGGACCTTGTTGTCGGAAATTCCGACCGTGTGTGGGCTCCATCACACATTTTCCATCGGATTTTCCGACACACAAAGTTTGAAAGCAGGATATAAAATTTTCCGACAACAAAATCTGTTGTCGGAAATTCCGATCGTGTGTACACAAATTCGACGGACAAAGTGCCACGCATGCTCAGAATAAATAAAGAGATGAAAGCTATTGGCCACTGCCCCGTTTATAGTCCCGACGTACGTGTTTTACGTCACCGCGTTCAGAACGATCGGATTTTCCGACAACTTTGTGTGACCGTGTGTATGCAAGACAAGTTTGAGCCAACATCCGACGGAAAAAATCCTAGGATTTTGTTGTCGGAATGTCCGAACAAAGTCCGACCGTGTGTACGGGGCATAAGGGCCAGATAAAGTTAAGCAAAGGGCCACATCCAGCCCATGGGCAGCAGTTTGGCAACCATTGGATAGGTCACATGGATCAAACATATCAGAGATTATGGAATATCTTGTAGTGTGGATGTTATTTATACTTATTACTTTATGGAATAACATAATACAACATATCTCTGAAGTTCACCAAGTAAAATAATACAGAGCTGTGTAGACGATACATCTTACATTTATTTTCTTAATGGGAACACGAACTGCATTATACCCAATGTGCAGAGAACGCAAGCTGCTAGTACGGTGTACATGGGGTGTGTGTGTGTACATGGAGTGTGTGTACATGGGGTGGGTGTACATGGAGTGGGTGTGTACATGGGGTGGGTGTACATGGGGTGTGTGTGTACATGGGGTGTGTGTGTACATGGAGTGTGTGTGTACATGGAGTGTGTGTACATGGAGTGTGTGTACATGGAGTGTGTGTACATGGGGTGGGTGTACATGGAGTGGGTGTGTACATGGGGTGGGTGTACATGGGGTGGGTGTACATGGGGTGGGTGTACATGGGGTGGGTGTGTGTACATGGAGTGTGTGTACATGGGGTGGGTCTACATGGGGTGGGTCTACATGGGGTGGGTGTGTACATGGGGTGGGTGTACATGGGGTGGGTGTGTACATGGGGTGGGTGTGTACATGGGGTGGGTGTACATGGAGTGTGTGTGTACAGGGGTGTGTGTGTACAGGGGTGTGTGTGTACAGGGGTGTGGGTGTACATGGGGTGTGGGTGTACATGGGGTGTGGGTGTACATGGGGTGTGGGTGTACATGGGGTGTGTGTGTACATGGGGTGGGTGTACATGGAGTGGGTGTACATGGGGTGGGTGTACATGGGGTGGGTGTACATGGGGTGGGTGTACATGGGGTGGGTGTACATGGAGTGGGTGTACATGGGGTGGGTGTACATGGGGTGGGTGTACATGGGGTGTGTGTGTACAGGGGTGTGTGTGTACATGGGATGTGTGTACATGGGGTGGGTGTACATGGGGTGGATGTACATGGGATGTGTGTACATGGGATGTGTGTACATGGGATGTGTGTACATGGGGTGTGTGTACATGGGATGTGTGTACATGGGATGTGTGTACATGGGGTGGGTGTACATGGGGTGGGTGTACACGGGGTGTGGATGGAAGGTGTACACTGTACCTGGCTCGTGAGATCGCCGATATCCACTCATCACAGTCCTTGGAATCCTCTGTGCGGAGCTCCAATGGCTTCTGATTTTCATGGTTAAAGTTGATGATAAAACAGAACTACAAGAAAACACAGATTCAGAAAATGAATAGAAAGCGGTGTGCACTATGTGTAATATTTTCCCCAATATCTACTAATCCCAATATCTGAATTACACAACCTCTCATATCCAATGTATAACTTTCCTATATTGCCCACTGCAAGTGAGTGACTACTATACAGCCACTAAAATATCCCCCTTTCTGTTAATGACTACTCAGCTTCTCCCAATTAAAATTCTATATGCCCACTACTACACCATGTACCATCCCACACCTGTCCTCTGCCAACCACTACACCATGTACCATCCCACACCTGTCCTCTGCCAACCACTACACCATGTACCATCCCACACCTGTCCTCTGCCAACCACTACACCATGTACCTTTACACACCTGTCCTCTGCCAACCACTACACCATGTACCATCCCACACCTGTCCCCTGCCAACCACTAAGCCATGAACCATCCCACACCTGTCCTTTGCCAACCACTAAGCCATGTAACATCCCACACCTGTCCTCTGCCAACCACTACACCATGTACCTTTACACACCTGTCCTCTGCCAACCACTACACCATGTACCATCCCACACCTGTCCCCTGCCAACCACTAAGCCATGAACCATCCCACACCTGTCCTCTGTCAACCACTAATTATGTACTATCCCACACCTGTCCTCTGCCAACCACTACGCCATGTACCATCTCACACCTGTCCTCTGCCAACCACTACAGCATGTACCATCCCACACCTGTCCTTTGCCAAACACTACGCCATGTACCATCTCACACCTGTCCTCTGCCAACCACTACAGCATGTACCATCCCACACCTGTCCTTTGCCAATCACTACGCCATGTACCATCCCACACCTGTCCTCTGCCAACCACTACAGCATGTACCATCCCACACCTGTCCTTTGCCAATCACTACGCCGTGTACCATCTCACACTGTCCTCTGCCAACCACTACGCCATGTACCATCCCACACCTGTCCTTTGCCAATCACTACGCCATGTACCATCTCACACCTGTCCTCTGCCAACCACTACGCCATGTACCAACCCACACCTGTCCTCTGCCAACCACTACAGCATTTACCATGTCACACCTGTCTTCTGCCAATCACTATGCCATGTACAATCCCACACCTGTCCTCTGCCAACCACTACACCATGTAACATGTAACTAGATCTACTGATTACCAACAATACAGACCTGATAACAGATGTGGAAATACGGGGCAATTTAGGTAACAGCGATCACAGGTCAATTAGTTTCAGTATAAATCACACAAATAGGAAACATGAAGGGAACACAAAGACACTGAATTTCAAAAGAGCCAACTTCCCTAAACTACAAACCTTGCTAAAAGGCATAAATTGGGATAAAATATTAGGAACAAAGAATACGGAGGAGAGATGGGTTTGCTTTAAGAGCATATTAAATAAGGGCATTAGCCAATGTATCCCATTGGGTAATAAATTTAAAAGAGCGAACAAACATCCTGGATGGCTTAACTCCAATGTAAAAATGCATATAAAAGCAAAGGAGAAGGCCTTCAAAAAATACAAGGTTGAGGGATCATCATCAGCATTCAGACTTTATAAAGAATGCAACAAGAAATGTAAGGGTGCAATTAGGACGGCTAAGATAGAACATGAAAGACACATAGCGGAGGAGAGCAAAAAAAATCCCAAGAAATTCTTTAAGTATGTAAACAGTAAAAAAGGGAGGACAGACCATATTGGCCCCATAAAGAATGAGGAAGGACATCTGGTTACAAAGGATGGGGAGATGGCAAAGGTATTGAATTTATTCTTCTCCTCAGTCTTCACGAGTGAATCGGGGGGCTTCAGTAACCAAAACTGCAGTGTTTGTCCTCATGACACAACACAGGAAGCACCTACATGGTTAACAGAGGACGGAATTAAAATTAGACTTGAGAAACTTAACATTAATAAATCACCGGGACCAGATGGCTTGCATCCGAGGGTACTTAGGGAACTCAGTCAGGTGATTGCCAGACCATTGTTCCTAATTTTTACAGACAGTATATTGACTGGAATGGTACCAGCTGATTGGAGAAAAGCCAATGTAGCACCAATATTTAAAAAGGGCCCAAAATACATCCCTGGGAATTACAGACCAGTTAGCCTAACATCAATAGTATGTAAACTCTTGGAGGGGATGATAAGGGACTATATACAAGATTTTAGTAATAAGAATGATATCATTAGCAGTAATCAGCATGGATTCATGAAGAATCGTTCTTGCCAAACCAATCTATTAACCTTCTATGAGGAGGTGAGTTGCCATCTAGATAAAGGAAGGCCCGTAGACGTGGTGTATCTGGATTTTGCAAAAGCATTTGACACAGTTCCCCATAAACGTTTACTGTACAAAATAAGGTCCGTTGGCATGGACCATAGGGTGAGTACATGGATTGAAAACTGGCTACAAGGGCGTGTTCAGAGGGTGGTGATAAATGGGGAGTACTCAGAATGGTCAGGGGTAGGTAGTGGGGTTCCCCAGGGTTCTGTGCTGGGACCAATCCTATTTAATTTGTTCATAAACGATCTGGAGGATGGGATAAACAGTTCAATCTCTGTATTTGCAGACGATACTAAGCTAAGCAGGGCAATAACTTCTCCGCAGGATGTGGAAATCTTGCAAAAAGACCTGAACAAATTAATGGGGTGGGCGACTACATGGCAAATGAGGTTCAATGTAGAAAAATGCAAAATAATGCATTTGGGTGGCAAAAATATGAATGCAATCTATACACTGGGGGGAGAACCTCTGGGGGAATCTAGGATGGAAAAGGACCTGGGGGTCCTAGTAGATGATAGGCTCAGGAATGGCATGCAATGCCAAGCTGCTGCTAATAAAGCAAACAGAATATTGGCATGCATTAAAAGGGGGATCAAATGCAGAGATAAAACGATAATTCTCCCGCTCTACAAGACTCTGGTCCGGCCGCACCTGGAGTATGCTGTCCAGTTCTGGGCACCAGTCCTCAGGAAGGATGTACTGGAAATGGAGCGAGTACAAAGAAGGGCAACAAAGCTAATAAAAGGTCTGGAGGATCTTAGTTATGAGGAAAGGTTGCGAGCACTGAACTTATTCTCTCTGGAGAAGAGACGCTTGAGAGGGGATATGATTTCAATTTACAAATACTGTACTGGTGACCCCACAATAGGGATAAAACTTTTTCGCAGAAGAGAGTTTAACAAGACTCGTGGCCACTCATTACAATTAGAAGAAAAGAGGTTTAACCTTAAACTACGTAGAGGGTTCTTTACTGTAAGAGCGGCAAGGATGTGGAATTCCCTTCCACAGGCGGTGGACTCAGCGGGGAGCATTGATAGCTTCAAGAAACTATTAGATAATCACCTGAATGACCGCAATATACAGGGATATGTAATGTAATACTGACACATAATCACACACATAGGTTGGACTTGATGGACTTGTGTCTTTTTTCAACCTCACCTACTATGTAACTATGTAACATCTCACACCTGTCCTCTGCCAACCAATACACCATGTACCATCTCACACCTGTCCTCTGCCAACCACTTCACCATGTAACATCCCACACCTGTCCTCTGCCAACCACTACACCATATAACATCTCATACATTTCCTCTGCCAACCACTACACCATGCAAAATCCTACACCTGTCCTCTGCCAATCACTATGCCATGTACCATGTATCATCTCACACCTGTCCTCTGCCAACCACTACACCATATAACATCTCATATCTGTCCTCTGCCAATCACTACACCATGTACCATCTCACACCTGTCCTCTGCCAACCACTATACCATATAACATCTCATACATTTCCTCTGCCAACCACTACACCATGCAAAATCCTACGCCTGTCCTCTGCCAATCACTATGCCATGTACCATCTCACACCTGTCCTCTGCCAACCACTATACCATATAACATCTCATACCTGTCCTCTGCCAATGACTGCAAGAGGCGATACCAAGTCACATTCAGGTACTTACACTGTTTGTATTTTAAAAATACATTTATTGATTTATTGATGATTACAAAGTTGAATTATTGTGTCTTATATTTCCCCTTTCAGTGTGAAAAATAGAGATAACCCATCCCAGCATGGAATCCCCAAGAGGCTGAAATAGTGGAACACCAACGGCATGGGCAACCCTTTGGGGTTTCTCATACGGAGTATTATGTACCACAAATGGAAGTAAATGTTCATTCTCATCTATGAGTAATCAATGGGAAGTCCTCCATGTCTTTATGATGCACTTATGACTATTGTACTTATACAGTGCCTTGAAAAAGTATTCATACCCCTTGAAATATTCCACATTTAGTTGCGTTACAGCCAAAAGCCTAAATTTATTTTATTGGGATTTTATATGATAGACCAACACAAAGTGGCTCATAATTGTGAAGTGGAAGGAAAATGATAAATGGTTTTCAATAATAAAAATATGTGAAAAGTGTGGGGGGGGGGCATTTGTATTCAGCCCCCTTTCCTCTGATACCCCTAACTAAAATCTAGTGGAACCAATTGCCTTCAGAAGTCACCTAATTAGTAAATAAAGTCCACCTGTGGGCAATTTAATCTCAGTATAAATACAGCTTTTCTGTAAAGCCCTCAGAGGTTTGTTAGAGAACCTTAGTGAATAAACAGCATCATGAAGGCCAAGGAACACATCAGACAGGTCAGGAATAAGGTTGTGGAGAAGTATAAAGCAGGGTTAGGTTATTAAAAAATCTCCCAAGCTTTGAACATCTCGCGGAGCTCTGTTCAATCCATCATTGGAAAATGGAAAGAGTATGGCTCAACTGCAAACCTACCAAGACATGGCCGTCCACCTAAACTGACCGGCCGGGCAAGGAGAGCATTCATCAGAGAAGAGCCAAGAGGTCCATGGTAACTCTGGAGGAGCTGCAGAGATCCACAGCTCAGGTGGGAGAATCTGTCCACAGGACAACTATTAGTCGTGTTCTCCACAAATCTGCCCTTTATGGAAGAGTGACAAGAAGAAAGACATTGGTGAAAGAAAGTCATAAGAAGTCCTGTTTGTAGTTTGTGAGAAGCCATGTGGAGGACACAGCAAACATGTGGAAGAAGGTCAGATGAGACCAAAATTGAACTTTTTGTCCTAAAAGCAAAATGCTATGTGTGGGGAAAACTAACACTGCACATCACCCTGAACACACCATCCCCACCGTGAAACATGGTGGTGGCAGCATCATGGGGTGGGGATGCTTTTCTTCAGCAGGGACAGGGAAGCTGGTCAGAGTTGATGGGAAGATGGATGGAGACAAATACAGGGCAATCTGAGAAGAAAACCTGTTAGAGTCTGCAAAAGACTTGAGACTGGGGCGGAGGTTCACCTTCCAGCAGGACAACAACCCGAAACATCCAGCTAGAGCTACAATGGAATGGTTTAGATCAAAGCATATTCATGTGTTAGAATGGCCCAGTCACAGTCCAGACCTAAAAACTGTGGCAAGACATGGAAATTGCTGTTCACAGACGCTCTCCATCCAATCTGACAGAGCTTGAGATATTTTGTAAAGAAGAATGGGCAAAAATGTCCCTCTCTAGATGTGCAAAGCTGGTAGAGACATCCCCAAAAAGACTTGCAGCTGTAATTGCAGAGAAAGGGGGTTCTACAAAGTATTGACTCCAGGGGGCGCTATACAAATGTACCCCCCACACTTTTCACATATTTTTTTGTAAAAAAATGTTGAAAACCATTTATCATTTTCCTTCCACTTCACAATTATGTGACACTTTGTGTCGGTCCATCATATAAAATCCCAATAAAATACATTTACGGTTTTGGTTGTAACATGACAAAATGTGGAACATTTCAAAATTATATATATATACACGCATATATATACACACACACACACTCACACACTCTCTCACAAAAGTAAGTACACCCCTCACATTTTTGTAAATCTTTTCTTCTATCTTTTCATGTGACAACACTGAAGAAATGACACTTGTCTACAATGTAAAGTAGTGAGTGTACAGCTTGTATAACAGTGTAAATTTGCTGTCCCCTCAAAATAACTCAACACACAGCCACTAAATGTCTAAACCGCTGGCAACAAAAGTGAGTACACCCCTAAGTGAAAATGTCCAAATTGGGCCCAATTAGCCATTTTCCCTCCCCGGTGTCATGTGACTCGTTAGTGTTACAAGGTCTCAGGTGTGAATGGGGAGCAGGTGTGTTAAATTTGGTGTTATCGCTCTCACTCTCTCATACTGGTCACTGGAAGTTCCACATGGCACCTCATGGCAAAGAACTCTCTGAGGATCTGAAGTCCAATAGTGGCGCCTGTCGTTTCAGCCAATCAGGTGACAGGTAACAGACCCGAGCACCTGATTGGCGGATAAGCGGTTTTGTGTTAGTGTTTAGTGTTGTCACACTACATAAAGATGGCCTAAGCTTTAAGAAGATTGCCAAGACCCTGAAACTGAGCTGCAGCACGGTGGCCAAGACCATACAGCGGTATAACAGGACAGGTTCCACTCAGAACAGGCTTCACCATGGTTGACCAAAGAAGTTGAGTGCACGTGCTCAGCGTCATATCCAGAGGTTGTCTTATGTGCCCATTAAACGCTGCCACTGTGCCGATCAAATGCTGCCAGTGTGCCCTAGAATGCCCCCAGTGTGACCCCCCCCCTCCCACCTGCTCGCCGTCTGCCCGGCACTTACCCAGTCTTGGTGGGGCACCGGGTGGCAGCGACGATCGGGCTCCTTTGTGCGTCTCCTGCTGTCCACATCTCCCGTCCTCTCCTCCCGAAAGGCGTCAAATAGCGGCGCCTGACGTTTCAGCCAATCAGGTGACAGGTAACAGACCCGAGCAGCTGATTGGCGGTTTAGCGTTAGGAAAGCGAATATTCATTCTCTTTTCTAACACAGCTGAGTGACCTGCGAGCGCCCAGCATGGCGCTCGCAGGTCACTTTTTTGACACCTATTAGAGCCTATGGCTCGAATCGGGTGCTTCAAAACCACCCCCCCGCCGATGTAATTCAGGCGCCCGGTGCCCAAAAAGAGGCCAGGCGCCTGAATAGGGGGTGGCAGCGACGGTCATAGAAAGATTCATGCAATGCATGAATTCATCTATTGGTGATAGAGGGGGTGGCTGGACAGAGGGGGCGGCGCCCGTGCGCCCTTATGGATGCACCGCCACTGCTTTGGGCCCAATTTGGACATTTTCACTTAGGGGTGTACTGACTTTTGTTGCCAGCGGTTTAGACATTAATGGCTGTGTGTTGAGTTATTTTGAGGGGACAGCAAATTTACACTGTTATACAAGCTGTACACTCACTACTTTACATTGTAGACAAGTGTCATTTCTTCAGTGTTGTCACATGAAAAGATAGAAGAAAAGATTTACAAATAAAATGTGAGGGGTGTACTTACTTTTGTGAGACACTGTGTATATAAAACAATAATAGAATAGTAAATCACACTGCAGTCAAAACTGAGCATTTTGCATTTCAGAGGGACCTGTCATGAAAAAAAAGGAGGCTTGCCATTGCTTACTTGGTTCTAGGGCCTCATTCACATGGTCACAATCACTCACAGACCGTGAATGGGCCATTTCGGTGGCTGGAGCCGCAAGGTGCTGTGCACAGGCAGCCCATGGAAGTATATGGGGACATGACGGCTGCAAAGACGCAATCGCTCGTCCTAACTTGACAGGTATGCAGGCGAGTGAGCGACCTCAAACACACACACACTGTCCGCATTTGGGGCCACTTACCCACACTCATGTGTTTGTGAAGCCTCTGCGTCCCCCTACACCTACATAGGTTGCCTCCACCACCTGAAGCTGTATAAACAAGCAGCTCATTCACAGTCTATAGGCCTCATCACCTGGATAAATGAGTGTTAAAAAAGTGTAAAATCCATACCTGCCATCTCCATCTTCACTAGTTGGAGCAAGCCATGAAAAAGTATGCAGACAGTGAAGTCAAGACCTGTGACCCAGCTTGTTCCAAGTTACTAAAGTCAAAGCAATGGCATCTCCCATATATCTATCCTGTCCCATTTCTATTAAAGTCACTCATTGGTCACAGCCCCAGGGGCGCATTCACACCTTGTACAGTGACCTGCAATTTTGTGCACCAGATCAGTACCGGGCACTGCAAGGAAACAGAGGAAACAATGATTGCCTATGTGTCTTGTTCTTCTGAATGCAAAGCACAGGAATGCATGCAAACACAAAACAGATAGAAAATAGATATTGCTGTTACTATGTTGTTGACCCATCCAGGGATGTGTCACTTCCCAATGGATGACTTGAAAATGAATGCTAATGCACCAAAAAAAAAACCCATTTAAGAGCCATCAGTAGATCTAGAGCCAACAATAGGTTAAAGCCACCAATAAGTCTAGAGTAATCAATAAATCTAGATAAACAAATAAGTCTAGAGAGACCAATAAATCTAAAGCCACCTATGAATCTAGATAATCCAATACGTCTAGAGCCACCATTGAGTCTATAGCCACTAATAAATCTAGAACCATCAATAGGTTAGAGCCATCAATAGGTTAGAGCCACCAATAAGTCTAGAGCCAGCAATAAGTCTGGAGCCGCCAACAAGTCTAGAGCCATCAACAAATCTGGATAAACAAATAAGTCTAAAGAGACCGATAAATACGTCTTGAGCCACCATTAGGTCTACAACCACCAATAAATCTAGAACCATTAATAGGTTAGAGCCACCAAGAAGTCTAGATAAACAAACAAGTCTAGAGTCACCAATAAGTCTAGAGCCACTAATACATTTAGAACACATCAATAAGTTAGAGCCACCAATAAGGGTGAACTTACACTAGTCATGGTTGAACTGAACCATGCCCAAGTTTAATTGTCCTCCTTCCCCCGCTGGTCTACGCTCACACAGCGTTTACGTCATCACCTCTGCTTATGTTTGTGGTCATTAGGAAGATCCCCCCCCCCCCCAGGTTGGTTGTTAGTGGGAAGATTGCTCCTTACATTTGTGGCTAATGGGAAGAATGCCCCTTACATTTGTGGCCAATGGGAAGAATGCCCCTTACATTGGTGGTCAATGGGAAGAATGTTCCCTACATTGGTGGTCAGTGGGAAGAATGCTCCCTACATTGCTGGTCAATGGGAAGAATGCTCCTTATACTGATGGTCAGTAAGAAGAATGCACCCTATATTAGGGAAATGGAAAGAATCGCCCTTACATTTGTGTTCATTGAGAAGAATGTTCCTTGTGGTCATTGGGAAGATTCCCCCTTCCTACATATAGCTAAAAAAGACCATTGGTGTCAGTGGTAACTGGAAAATTATCTAAGGTGCAGAAATTATTCAAGGAACCACCAACACCACTAGACCAGTGGTTTTCAACTCTTCTCCTCAGGACCCACTAACAGGCCAGATTTCAAGTAATACCTTGGGGAGATGCAGACTAGAATACTGCAATCACTGAGCAGCAAACGATATCACCTGTGATGTATTTCAGTTATCTTGAAAACCTGGCCTGTTAGTGGGTCCTGAGGACAGGAGTTGAGAACCTCTGTTCTAGAGGAACTGGGGTTGAAAAAAGTTGGAGAATCATGTTGCTCTCCTCATTGTGTATATATAATACTTATCCAAATCAACGGAACCCACAAATGAGTCACTAGAATACACACAGTTACCCCAAGATTTGAATTCCAGGTTATGAACTGTCTCTTTTGTAGCTAGACTTCTAAGAATTTTCTACATCCCAGTATCTCATTCAAAGTCGTTGATGAGATACCTGGACCTCCAAGGTGCTCCCTTGTATCTCTATAACAGCCCAATTTCGCATCTGGTGGGCCATATATTGATCAGGATTTTAGAAAGACAATCATTTTGCTACAGTACTACTATTCGATTATAGCAGTGGTCATCAACCCTGTCCTAAGGGCCCACTAACAGGCCAGGTTTTATGTACTACCTCGGGGAGATGCAGACTAGAATACTGCAATCACTGAGCAGCAAATGATATCACCTGTGATGTATTTCAGTTATCTTGCAAACCTGGCCTGTTAGTGGGCCCTGAGGACAGGGTTGATGACCACTGCATTATAGGACATCTATCACAATACAAACACCTGGGTGATCAGCCTTGGGTGGGAGAAGCCCTAAAACTAAAGCCATGCACTGCCATGGAACTAATCCAGAAAAGCAGCTTCCCTCAGAGCCCATCAGGGCCTAACCACACACACTCTACTTCCATAGCAGAGATTCTACTTATTGTCTGTTTGTTAGAAACATTCTGGATGGTTCTGGATGTGGCCATACTATATACGCCTAACCACAAAACACATTTATCCTATCAGCCTCCTGTATATTCCCTAAACACACTTCTTTTTGAGCGTACCTGTTCACCAGCCACACTACTCAACACCTGACTACACTCATTGTTTTACCAGACTACCCCCCCCCCCAACACAAATACCTTGGCACACTTCCTTAGGCTCCACTCACATTAGCGCGTCTCCAAAGTCGCATGACTTTCAGTGCAACTTTGGAGCAGCTCTGATTGGACTTTACATTCTCCAGACCAAAGTCGCATCAAAAGTCACACCAAAGTAGTGCGGGCACCTTTTCAAAGTCACTGCGAATTTAGGCTGCACCAATCTGAATGGAGCCTTAGACTATAGAATGATCACCTGTCCGTCTAGATCCTAAACGTCCAATAAATATCAGCATACCATCTTCCCAGGCCCATCTACACCACACAAGCCCAGCAGACTTCTCACCTCTACATAATGTGTCTATCCAGGTAACCATCCAGAACCCTCCCAGGTTACCCAGATGTTCCCACACCTCACTAGCCTTGTATATCCATAATTCTTTCCCTTATGTGGAGTAGACCCTTTATATTCATCCATGCGCTTACTTCTCTCTGTATAGACCTGTATGATCAGCTACACTAAGCATACCTGTTTTTTAAGGCCCTGCCCTTTTGTAACTCTCCTACCTATAGTGCACATACAGAGCATTCATCACCCAGCCTCAGCTGTGCCCACAAGTACCTTGATGCCCCTTAACCTTAACCCTCCACCTGACAGGTGTACCGGTGTGTCCTGCCCCCTACACCCATATCATCAGCTAACCTGTCTATTCAGGCACACCCTTGTATGTCTCTCCCTCCTACAGTGCATGTAAAAATACTTATCACCCATCTTTATCTGTGTCCACAAGTACCTTGATACCCCTTAACAATTTTGGATACAATGAAGCCGGCTACTTGGTATCCCTTGGAACAATTCTAAATTGGCTATACAGCAGGAAACAAAAGTAACATGCCAACACGTTTCGGCCGAAGCCTTAATCATAAGTTTGCTATGAGTAAAACTTCAGCCGAAACGCGTTAGCATGTTACTGCGGTATCTGGCTAAGTAGCCAATAAAGTCCAAGTTATTACCTGACACAGTGAAGGGAAAAAAGTATTTGATCCCCTGCTGATTTTGCCCACTGACAAAGAAATGATCAGTCTATAATTTTAATGGTCAGTTTATTTTAACAGTGAGAGATAGAATAACAAAAATATTTTTTAAAAAGCATTTAAAAAAAGTTATAAATTGATTTGCATTTTAATTAGTATTTAATAAGTATTTGCCCCTTCGCAAAACATGACTTAGTACTTGGTGGCAAAACCCTTGTTGGCAACCACAGAGGTCAGACGTTTCTTGTAGTTGGCCACCAGGTTTGCACTCATCTCAGGAGGGATTTTGTCCCACTCCTCTTTGCAGATCCTCTCCAAGTCATTAAGGTTTCCAGGCTGACGTTTGGTAACTCGAACCTTCAGCTCCCTCCACATATTTTCTATGGGATTGGGGTCTGGAGACTGGCTAGGCCACTCCAGGACCTTAATGTGCTTCTTCTTGAGTCACTCTTTTGTTGCCTTGGCTGTGTGTTTTGGGTCATCGTCATGCTGGAATACCCATCCACCACCCATTTTCAATTACCTGGCTGAGGGAAGGAGGTTCTCACCCAAGACCTGATGGTACATGGCCCCGTCCATCGTCCCTTTGATGCGGTGAAGTTGTTCTGTCCGCTTAGCAAAAAAAAAAACCCCAAAGTATAATGTTTCCACCTCCATGTTGGATGGTGAGGATGGTGTTCTTCTGGTCATAGTCAGCATTCCTTCTCCTCCAAACGCAGCAAGTTGATGCCAAAGACCTCAGTTTTGGTCTCATCTGACCACAACACATTCACCCAGTTCTCCTCTGAATCATTCAGATGTTCATTACCCAACTTCAGACGGGCCTGTACATGTGCTTTCATGAGCAGGGGGGAACTTGCGGGCACTGCAGGATTTTAGTCCTTCACAGCGTAGTGTGTTACCAATTTTTTTCTCGGTGACTATGGTCCCAGCTGCCTTGAGATCATTGACAAGATTCTCCCGTGTAGTTCTGGGCTGATTCCTCACCGTTCTCATGATCATTGAAACTCCACGAGGTGAGATCTTACATGGACCCAGACCAAGGGAGACTGACAGTTATTTTGTGTTTCTTCCATTTGGGAATAATCGCCCCAACTGTTGTCCCCCTCTCACCAAGCTGCTTGGCGATGGTTTTGTAGCCCATTCCAGCCTTGTGTAGGTCTACAATCTTGTCCCCGACATCCTTGGACAGCTCTTTGGTCTTGGTCATGGTAGAGAGATTGGAATCTGATTAATTGCTTCTGTGGACAGGTGTCTTTTATACAGGTAACAAGCTGAGATTAGGAGCACTCCCTTTAAGGGAGTGCTCCTAATCTCAGCTCACGACCTGTATAGAAGTCACCTGGGAGCCAGAAATCTTGCTGATTGATAGGGGATGAAATACTTATTTCACTCATTAAAATGCAAATCAAATCAATCAATTTTCTGGATGTTTTTGTTATTCTGTCTCTCACTGTTAAAATAAACCGACCATTAAAATTACAGACTGATCATTTCTTTGTCAGTGGGCAAATGTACAAAATCTGCAGGGGGGTCAAATACTTTTTTCCCCTCACTGTAACTTTTCCAGGAATCCTCCAGGACGCTCACATGAGAGATAGGCTCCACCTCCTACAGGAAAAAAACTCTATTGACAGATGGATCAGACTGACTATTAGCATGGCACACGCCACTCAAAACCTTGATTGCCCTTCAAGTCTAAAGGCTCATTCTACCTGTTCTGTGGCAACTTCCTGGGCAGAGTGGGCTGGGGCCTCCATCAAGCAAATATGTAAGGCGGCCACCTGGACCAGTGAATCTACATTCACTAAAACACTACAAAATCGATCTGGTCTCTGCCCAAGATCTGGCCTTTGGTCACAAGGTCCTACAAGCGGTAGTTCCACCCTAGGCATGGATATCTCATGTGACCATCCTGGAGGATGACTTGGGAAAGTCAGAGATATTTCCTGATAGCTCCTTTTCCAGGAATCTTCCACAGTTTTCTAGATTTGCGTATTGATGATAGGCTGCGTCATTTTAGTGTTGCTGTCTGGTTAATCTGTTCAAGACTGAGGGGCAACCTTGCAGGCGGTCTTTTTCAAGTTCTCTGTGCTTGTGCTTCCTGTAGAATGTGGAGCCTATTTCTCATGTGACCATCCTGGAGGATGACTTCGGAAATGGATGTTACCGCATAGCCTTCTTAATTGTATCAAGAGAATTATTGGGCATTTGGGCCAGAGAACTCCTAGGTAACTTGTGGTAGAGAATGTTTTCTTCCTCAACAAACTCAACCCTTCCCCTGACAGGTATACCTGTGTGTTCAACCCACCCTACACATCAGCTGCATTGTACACCTGTACCATGAGCTACACTGGGCTCACCTGTGCATTAGGGCCCACCCTTGTATATATCTCACCTACAATGCAACTGCAGAGCCCTCATCACCCATCTTCAGCTGTGCCCTCATGTACCCTGATAGCCCTTAATAACCTCAACCCTCCACCGGACAGGTATACCTGCATGTTCAGCTCCTCTACCCGTCAGCATTACTCGCCTGTATCAGCTACACTGAGCTTACCTGTCTACTGGGGTCCACCCTTATATCTAACTCTACTACCTACAGAGCATTCATCGCCATTCTTCAGCTGTGCCCTCATGTACCCTGCTAGTTCTTACCAACAAAAAGCCTTCACTTAAAAGGTATACCTGTGTGTCCAGGCCCCCCTAAACATCTGCAGCATTGCACACCTGTATCACTCTGTCAATCTATCCCTTTCTACATTTAGGAATACCCACTTCCCCTTGCTCCAGCAGACAGTTATGTACCTGTGTGCCCAGACCCGCTGCAATCAGCATCATTGTATACCTGTGTCATCAGCTAGACTGAGCACACCTGTCTAATAGGGACCACCCTTGTATACGACTCTCCTATCTACTTGTCCAGTAGTGTCAACCTTTGTATGCGACGCCTACCTACAGTGCAGATACAGAGCACTCAATACCTATATGTATCCTCATGTCCTTTAACAACTCCAACCTACTACCTGACAGGTATACCTGAGTGTTCACCCCTACACCATTGCACACCTGTATCATCCCTCCCTATACTGATAGCACCTGTCAATCTATCAATTGCTGTGCCCTCTCTAAGTCCCAGAACACCCACTTCCCATTACCCCAGCCTTCCCATTGCACACCTGTATCATCAGCTACACTGAGCACCTCTTAGGGCCCACCTTTATATGGGCCTCTCCTACCCACAGTGCACATACAGAGCATGCATCACCCATCTTCACCCACACAGACACTCCTCTACCTGACAGGTATACCTGTACCCATCTCCCTACACACCTGTATGACCCCTCCCTAACCTGTGTGCCCAGCCCCCCCCCACACACACCTGTATGTCAACTTCCTGTCCTGTGTGCCAAACTCTCCTGCACACCAGTATGCCCCTATCCCATGTGTGCCCAGCTTCTCTGCACACCTGGATGGCGTCTCCCTGCCCTGTATGCCCAGTCCCCATACAAAACCCGTATGACCCTCCCTGTCCTGTGTGCCAACCCCCACACCCCTGTATATCTCCTCCCCGACCTCTGTGCCCAGCCCCCTACACACCCGTATGGCCCCTCCCTGCTCTGTGTGCCCAACCCTCCTACACACTTGCATGACTCCTCCCTGTCCTATGTGCCCAGCTTCCCTACACACCTAGAAAGCCACTCCCCCCTGCTCTGTGTGCCCAATCTCACTACACACCAGTATGGTCCCTCCCCGTCCTGTGTGACCACCCCCTTAACACACCAATATGGTCCCTTCCTGTCCTGTGTGCCCAGCTTCCCTACACACATGTATGGTCCATCCCTATGCTGTGCTTCCCCTACATACATGTGTGGCCTCTCCCTGTCCTGTGTGACCACCCCCCTACACACCTGTATGGTCCCTCCCTGTCCTGTGTGACCACCCCCCTACACACCAATATGGTCCCTCCCTGTCCTGTGTGACCACCCCCCCACGCACCAATATGGTCCCTTCCTGTCCTGTGTGCCCAGCTTCCCTACACATGTATGGTCCATCCCTATGCTGTTCTTCCCCTACATACATGTATGGCCTCTCTCTGTCCTGTGTGTCGGTTGGGGCCCCTCTGTATATTTCACCTGTCGGTCGGGACCCCCTGTATAAAGGGCCACCCTGTAGGTCTCACCTGTAGGTCGGGGCCCTCTGTATATAGGATCCCTGGTAGGTCTCACCTGTCGGTCGGGGCCCCCGGTATATAGGGTCCCCCTGTAGGTCTCACCTGTTGGTCGGGGCCCTCCTGTATATAGGCCCCCCCGTAGGTCTCAGCTGTCAGTCGGGCCCCCCTGTTTCTCTCACCTGTCGGTCGGAGCCCCGTGTATACAGGGCCCACTGTAGGTCTCACCTGTCGGTCGGGGCCCCCCTGTATGTCTTACATGTCGGTCGGGCCCCCCTGTATATAGGGCCCCCGGTAGGTCTCACCTGTCGGTTGGGGCCCCCTGTATATAGGGCCCCCCCTGTATCTCTCACCTGTCGGTCGGGGCCCCCCTGTACGTAGGGCCCCCGTGTGTCTCACCTGTCGGTCGGGGCACCCCTGTATCTCTCACCTGTCGGTCAGGGCCCCCCTGTACATAGGGCCCCCCTGTGTGTCTCGCCTGTCGGTCGGGGCCCCCCTGTAGGTCTCACCTATCGGTCGGGGCCCCCCTGTACATAGGGCTCCCCTGTATCTCTCAACTGTCGGTCGGGGCCCCCCTTGGCCCCCCTGTATGTCTCACCTGTCGGTCGGGGCCCCCTGTACATAGTGCCCCCCGGTATGTCTCACCTGTCGGCCCGGGCCCCCCTGTATGTCTCACCTGTCGGTCGGGGCCCCCTGTACATAGAGCCCCCCCGGTATGTCTCACCTGTCGGTCGGGGCCCCCCTGTACATAGGGCCCCCCTGTATGTCTCACCTGTTGGCCGGGGCCCCCCTGTATGTCTCACCTGTCAGTCCGGGCCCCCTGTAAATAGAGCCCCCCTGTATGTCTCACCTGTCGGTCGGGCCCCCCTGTACATAGGGCCCCCCCTGTATGTCTCACCTGTCAGTCGGGGCCCCCCTGTACATAGGGCCCCCCTGTATGTCTCACCTGTCGGTCGGGGCCCCCCGGTATGCCTCACCTGTCGGTCGGGGCCCCCCGGTATGTCTCACCTGTCGGTCGGGGGCCCCCGGTATGGCTCACCTGTGGGTCGGGGCCCCCCGGTATATAGGGCCCCCCCTGTATCTCTCACCTGTCGGTCGGGGCCCCCCTGTGTGTCTCACCTGTCGGTCGGGGGCCCCCGGTATGGCTCACCTGTGGGTCGGGGCCCCCCGGTATATAGGGCCCCCCCTGTATCTCTCACCTGTCGGTCGGGCCCCCCTGTGTGTCTCACCTGTCGGTCGGGGCCCCGGTATGTCTCACCTGTCGGTCGGGCCCCCTGTATCTCTCACCTGTCGGTCGGGGCCCCCCTGTACATAGGGCCCCCCTGTGTGTCACACCTGTCGGTCGGGCCCCCCGTATCTCTCACCTGTTGGTCGGGGCCCTCCGTATCTCTCACCTGTCGGTCGGGGCCCCCCTGTGTGTCTTACCTGTCGGTCGGGGCCCCCCTGTGTGTCTCACCTGTCGGTCGGGGCCCCCCTGTGTGTCTCACCTGTCGGTCGGGGCCCCCCTGTGTGTCTCACCTGTCGGTCGGGGCCCCCCTGTGTGTCTCACCTGTCGGTCGGGGGCCCCCCTGTGTGTCTCACCTGTCGGTCGGGGCCCCCCTGTGTGTCTCACCTGTCAGTCGGGGCCCCCCTGTGTGTCTCACCTGTCAGTTGGGCCCCCCCTGTACATAGGGCCCCCCTGTGTGTCTCACCTGTCGGTCGGGGCCCCCCTGTACATAGGGCCCCCCGGTATCTCTCACCTGTCGGTCGGGCCCCCCGGTATGTCTCCCCTGTCGGTCGGGGCCCTCCTTGGCCCCCCTGTGTGTCTCACCTGTCGGTCGGGGCCCTCCTGTATATAGGGCCCCCCGGTATCTCTCACCTGTCGGTCGGGGCCCCCCTGTACATAGGGCCCCCCTGTGTGTCTCACCTGTCGGTCGGGGCCCCCCTGCACATAGGGCCCCCCGGTATCTCTCACCTGTCGGTCGGGGCCCCCCTGTACATAGGGCCCCCGTGTGTCTCACCTGTCAGTCGGGCCCCCCTGTACATAGGGCCCCCCTGTGTGTCTCACCTGTCGGTTGGGCCCCCCTGTGTGTCTCACCTGTCGGTCGGGGCCCCCCGGTATCTCTCACCTGTCGGTCGGGGCCCCCCGGTATCTCTCACCTGTCGGTCGGGGCCCCCCTGTGTGTCTCACCTGTCGGTCGGGGGCCCCCCTGTATCTCTCACCTGTCGGTCAGGGCCCCCCTGTACATAGGGCCCCCCCGGTATGTCTCACCTGTCGGTCGGGGCCCCCCTGTATATAGGGCCCCCCGGTATGTCTCACCTGTCGGTCGGGGCACCCCTTGGCCCCCCTGTGTGTCTCACCTGTCGGTCAGGCCCCCCTTGGCCCCCCTGTGTGTCTCACCTGTCGGTCGGGGCCCCCGGTATGTCTCACCTGTCAGTCGGGGCCCCCTGTATCTCTCACCTGTCGGTCGGGGCCCCCTGTATCTCTCACCTGTCGGTCAGGGCCCCCTGTATCTCTCACCTGTTGGTCGGGGCCCCCCTGTATCTCTCACCTGTTGGTCGGGGCCCCCCTGTACATAGGGCCCCCCTGTGTGTCTCACCTGTCAGTCGGGCACCCGTGTGTCTCACCTGTTGGTCGGGGCCCAACTTGGCCCCCTGTGTGTCTCACCTGTCAGTCGGGGCCCCCCTTGGCCCCCCTGTGTGTCTCACCTGTCGGTCGGGGCCCCCCGGTATCTCTCACCTGTCGGTCGGGGCCCCCTGTGTGTCTCACCTGTCAGTCGGGCCACCCTGTGTGTCTCACCTGTTGGTCGGGGCCCCCCTGTGTGTCTCACCTGTCAGTCGGGGCCCCCCTTGGCCCCCCTGTGTGTCTCACCTGTCGGTCGGGGCCCCCCGGTATCTCTCACCTGTCGATTGGGGCCCCCTGTATGTCTCACCTGTCGGTCGGGGCCCCCGGTATGTCTCACCTGTCGGTCAGGGCCCCCCTGTACATAGGGCCCCCGGTATCTCTCACCTGTCGGTCGGGGCCCCCCTGTACATAGGGCCCCCGGTATCTCTCACCTGTCGGTCGGGGCCCCCCTGTACATAGGGCCCCCTGTATCTCTCACCTGTCGGTCGGGGCCCCCCTGTACATAGGGCCCCCCTGTGGATCTCACCTGTCGGTCGGGGCCCCCCTGTACATAGGGCCCCCCTGTGGATCTCACCTGTCGGTCGGGGCCCCCCTGTACATAGGGCCCCCTGTATCTCTCACCTGTCGGTTGGGGCCCCCCTTGGCCCCCTGCTCACATGTACATCCCTCCAGTAGGTAGAGGGTACAGGGCCCCCCGGTATGTCTCACCTGTCGGTCGGGGCCCCCCTGTATGTAGGGCCCCCCGGTATCTCTCACCTGTCGGTCGGGGCCCCCTGTATCTCTCACCTGTCGGTCGGGGCCCCCCTGTACATAGGGCCCCCCTGTGTGTCTCACCTGTCGGTCGGGGCCCCCCTGTACATAGGGCCCCCCTGTGTGTCTCACCTGTCGGTCGGGGCCCCCCTCTCACACGTACATCCCTCCAGTAGGTAGAGGGTACAGGGCCCCCTGGTATGTCTCACCTGTCGGTCGGGGCCCCCCTGTACATAGGGCCCCCTGTATCTCTCACCTGTCGGTCGGGGCCCCCCTGTACATAGGGCCCCCGGTATGTCTCACCTGTCGGTCGGGGCCCCCCTGTACATAGGGCCCCCTGGTATGTCTCACCTGTCGATCGGGGCCCCCCTGTACATAGGGCCCCCCGGTATGTCTCACCTGTCGGTCGGGGCCCCCCTGTACATAGGGCCCCCCTGTGGATCTCACCTGTCGGTCGGGGCCCCCCTGTACATAGGGCCCCTGGTATCTCTCACCTGTCGGTCGGGGCCCCCCTGTACATAGGGCCCCCGGTATCTCTCACCTGTCGGTCGGGACCCCCCTTGGCCCCCCGCTCACACGTACATCCCTCCAGTAGGTGGAGGGCACAGGGCCCCCCGGTATGTCTCACCTGTCGGTCGGGGCCCCCCTGTATCTCTCACCTGTTGGTCAGGGCCCCCCTGTGGATCTCACCTGTCGGTCGGGGCCCCCCTGTACATAGGGCCCCCCGGTATCTCTCACCTGTCGGTCGGGGCCCCCCTGTGTGTCTCACCTGTCGGTCGGGGCCCCCCTGTACATAGGGCCCCCGGTATCTCTCACCTGTCGGTCGGGGCCCCCCTGTGTGTCTCACCTGTCGGTCGGGCCCCCCCTGTACATAGGGCCCCCCGGTGGATCTCACCTGTCGGTCGGGGCCCCCGGTATGTCTCACCTGTCGGTTGGGGCCCCCCCTGTACATAGGGCCCCCCTGTGTGTCTCACCTGTCGGTCGGGGCCCCCCTGTATCTCTCACCTGTCGGTTGGGGCCCCCCCTGTACATAGGGCCCCCCTGTGTGTCTCACCTGTCGGTCGGGCCCCCCGGTATGTCTCACCTGTCGGTCGGGGCCCCCCTTGGCACCCCTGTGTGTCTCACCTGTCGGTCGGGCCCCCCCTGTACATAGGGCCCCCCGGTGGATCTCACCTGTCGGTCGGGGCCCCCGGTATGTCTCACCTGTCGGTCGGGGCCCCCCTGTGTGTCTCACCTGTCGGTCGGGGCCCCCCTGTATCTCTCACCTGTCGGTCGGGCCCCCCCTGTACATAGGGCCCCCCGGTGGATCTCACCTGTCGGTCGGGGCCCCCCTGTATCTCTCACCTGTCGGTCGGGGCCCCCGGTATGTCTCACCTGACGGTCGGGGCCCCCCTGTGTGTCTCACCTGTCGGTCGGGGCCCCCCGTATCTCTCACCTGTCGGTCGGGGCCCCCGGTGGATCTCACCTGTCGGTCGGGGCCCCCCTGTGTGTCTCACCTGTCGGTCGGGCCCCCCTGTACATAGGGCCCCCCTGTATCTCTCACCTGTCGGTCGGGCCCCCTGTATCTCTCACCTGTCGGTCGGGGCCCCGGTATGTGGTCGGGGCCCCCCTGTGTGTCTCACCTGTCGGTCGGGGCCCCCTGTATCTCTCACCTGTCGGTCGGGGCCCCCCTTGGCCCCCCGCTCACACGTACATCCCTCCAGTAGGTAGAGGGCACAGGGCCGGCCGGAGGTGTCGGAGTCGAAGCAGAATAGAAGGTTATGGAGGAGGGAGAAGCTGCGGCTCTGCCAGCGGGTGTTATCCGAGCTCCGCTTACTCAGCACCCCCCGCCGGATCCCGTCCTTCCGGGCCAGCTGCCCCAGGTACACGGCGTGAGCTTCGTTCAACCGGAGCCGCTGCATCGTGTGTGGCCCCGTCCGCCCCCGCCCCCCAACCGGCTACACCCGAGCAACGGCGCTCCTCCGCCCACCACCGGACACTCCTCCCCCCCTCCCCGCCCCGGTGATGATCGGAGCCCCGGAGCTGGCAACGAGTCACGTGACGCCGCCGATTCAGCACCGCGGACAGAGCCCCGCCTACGGCGGAGGAGGAGGAGGGGGGCGATCTGATCTCCCACCGATCTGATTTGGGGGCTGATCGTCCAATCACACGGCGAGGAAAACTCCCCCAACCGGACAGCTCTGCCTATGGATACCGAGTGCTGCAGAGGGGCCCCGGTACCGAAATGGTGCATCACCCCCCCCCTTATGTATGAGGTCACCCCCCCAATATGACGTCATGACTCACCTACAACCACGTGTTACCCGCTGTCACCGACATGAAGGTTCTAAATTCTATATAATATACATGTATGGGTGACATCATCCCCTGTACATCGTCCATGGATCGATTACATTGTATACATGGAGATCAATCATACAGATATTATACATTATATACCTGGAGATCAATCATACAGATATTATACATTATATACATGGAGATCAATAATACAGATATTATACATTATATACATTATATACCTGGAGATCAATCATACAGATATTATACATTATATACCTGGAGATCAATCATACAGATATTATACATTATATACATGGAGATCAATAATACAGATATTATACATTATATACCTGGAGATCAATCATACAGATATTATACATTATATACATGGAGATCAATCATACAGATATTATACATTATATATATTATATACCTGGAGATCAATCATACAGATATTATACATTATATACCTGGAGATCAATCATACAGATATTATACATTATATACCTGGAGATCAATCATACAGATATTATACATTATATACATTATATACCTGGAGATCAATAATAAAGATATTATACATTATATACCTGGAGATCAATCATACAGATATTATACATTATATACCTGGAGATCAATCATACAGATATTATACATTATATATATTATATACCTGGAGATCAATCATACAGATATTATACATTATATACCTGGAGATCAATCATACAGATATTATACATTATATACCTGGAGATCAATAATACAAATATTGGTTACATTGTATACATTATATACCTGGAGATCAATCATACAGATATTATACATTATATATATTATATACCTGGAGATCAATCATACAGATATTGGTTACATTGTATACATTATATACATGGATTGGTTACATTGTATACATTATATACATGGATTGGTTACATTGTATACATTATATACATGGATTGGTTACATTGTATACATTATATACATGAAGATCAATCATACAGGAATTGGTTACATAATAATACATTTATAGTGACATATTATATATATATATAAACACTCCCCGGCCACTTTATTAGGTACACCTGTTCAATCGCTCAGTAACACAAATTGCTGATCAGCCAATCACATGGCAGCAACTCAATGCATTTTGACATCTAGACGTGGTGAAGACGACTTGCTGAAGTTCAAAATGAGCATCAGAATGGGGAAGAAAAGGGGATTGAAGGGACGTTGAACGTGGCATGGTTGTTGGTGGCAGACGGGCCGGTCTGAGTATTTCTGGGATTTTCACACACAACCATCTCTCAGGATTACAGAGAATGGTGGGAAAAAGAGAAAATATCCAGTGAGCGGCAGTTGTGTGAAGGAAAATGCCTTGTTGATGTCAGAGTAGAATGGGCAGACTGGTTCCAGATGATAGAAAGGCAACAGTAACTCAGATAACCCCTCGTTACACCCAAGGTATGCAGAATACCATCTCTGAATGTGCAACACATCCAACCTTGAAGCAGATGGGCTACAGCAGCAGAAGACCACACCGGGTGCCACTCCTGTTAGCTAAGAACAGGAAACTGAGGCTACAATTGGCACAGGATCACCAAAATTGGACAATAGAAGATTGGAAAAACGTTGCCTGGTCTGATGAGTCTGGATTTCAGCTGCGACATTCAGATGGTGGGGTCAGAATTTGGTGTACACCAGGAGTTCTCAACCTCAGTCCCCGAGTACCCACAACGGGACATGTTTTGGGAACTCCCTTCAGATAAAATAGCTCTCAACAATACCATGTCACTGATATTAAGCAGCTGTACAAAGTAAAGGAAAACCTGAAAACACGGCCTGTTGGGGGTACTTGAGGATTGAGGTTGAGAACCCCTGGTGTAAACATGAAAGCATGGATCCATCCTGCCTCGTATCACCGGTTCAGGCTGGTGGTGGGGGTGTAATGGTGTGGGGGATGGGGTATCACCGGTTCAGGCTGGTGGTGGGGGTGTAATGGTGTGGGGGATGGGGTATCACCGGTTCAGGCTGGTGGTGGGGGTGTAATGGTGTGGGGGATGGGGTATCACCGGTTCAGGCTGGTGGTGGGGTGTAATGGTGTGGGGGATGGGGTATCACCAGTTCAGGCTGGTGGTGGAGGTGTAATGGTGTGGGGGATGGGGTATCACCGGTTCAGGCTGGTGGTGGGGGTGTAATGGTGTGGGGGATGGGGTATCACCGGTTCAGGCTGGTGGTGGGGGTGTAATGGTGTGGGGGATGGGATATCACCGGTTCAGGCTGGTGGTGGGAGTGTAATGGTGTGGGGGATGGGATATCACCGGTTCAGGCTGGTGGTGGGGGTGTAATGGTGTGGGGGATGGGATATCACCGGTTCAGGCTGGTGGTGGGGGTGTAATGGTGTGGGGGATGGGATATCACCGGTTCAGGCTGGTGGTGGGGGTGTAAAATGGTGTGGGGGATGGGGTATCACCGGTTCAGGCTGGTGGTGGAGGTGTAATGGTGTGGGGGATGGGGTATCACCGGTTCAGGCTGGTGGTGGGGGTGTAATGGTGTGGGGGATGGGGTATCACCGGTTCAGGCTGGTGGTGGGGGTGTAATGGTGTGGGGGATGGGGTATCACCGGTTCAGGCTGGTGGTGGGGTGTAATGGTGTGGGGGATGGGGTATCACCGGTTCAGGCTGGTGGTGGGGTGTAATGGTGTGGGGGATGGGGTATCACCGGTTCAGGCTGGTGGTGGGGTGTAATGGTGTGGGGGATGGGGTATCACCGGTTCAGGCTGGTGGTGGGGTGTAATGGTGTGGGGGATGGGGTATCACCAGTTCAGGCTGGTGGTGGAGGTGTAATGGTGTGGGGGATGGGGTATCACCGGTTCAGGCTGGTGGTGGGGGTGTAATGGTGTGGGGGATGGGGTATCACCGGTTCAGGCTGGTGGTGGGGTGTAATGGTGTGGGGGATGGGATATCACCGGTTCAGGCTGGTGGTGGGGGTGTAATGGTGTGGGGGATGGGATATCACCGGTTCAGGCTGGTGGTGGGAGTGTAATGGTGTGGGGGATGGGATATCACTGGTTCAGGCTGGTGGTGGGGGTGTAATGGTGTGGGGGATGGGATATCACCGGTTCAGGCTGGTGGTGGGGGTGTAATGGTGTGGGGGATGGGATATCACCGGTTCAGGCTGGTGGTGGGGGTGTAAAATGGTGTGGGGGATGGGGTATCACCGGTTCAGGCTGGTGGTGGAGGTGTAATGGTGTGGGGGATGGGGTATCACCGGTTCAGGCTGGTGGTGGAGGTGTAATGGTGTGGGGGATGGGGTATCACCGGTTCAGGCTGGTGGTGGGGGTGTAATGGTGTGGGGGATGGGGTATCACCGGTTCAGGCTGGTGGTGGGGGTGTAATGGTGTGGGGGATGGGATATCACCGGTTCAGGCTGGTGGTGGGAGTGTAATGGTGTGGGGGATGGGATATCCCCGGTTCAGGCTGGTGGTGGGGGTGTAATGGTGTGGGGGATGGGATATCACCGGTTCAGGCTGGTGGTGGGAGTGTAATGGTGTGGGGGATGGGGTATCACCGGTTCAGGCTGGTGGTGGGGGTGTAATGGTGTGGGGGATGGGGTATCACCGGTTCAGGCTGGTGGTGGGGGTGTAATGGTGTGGGGGATGGGATATCCCCGGTTCAGGCTGGTGGTGGGGGTGTAATGGTGTGGGGGATGGGATATCACCGGTTCAGGCTGGTGGTGGAGGTGTAATGGTGTGGGGGATGGGGTATCACCGGTTCAGGCTGGTGGTGGGGGTGTAATGGTGTGGGGGATGGGGTATGACCGGTTCAGGCTGGTGGTGGGGGTGTAATGGTGTGGGGGATGGGGTATGACCGGTTCAGGCTGGTGGTGGGGGTGTAATGGTGTGGGGGATGGGATATCACCGGTTCAGGCTGGTGGTGGGGGTGTAATGGTGTGGGGGATGGGGTATGACCGGTTCAGGCTGGTGGTGGGGGTGTAATGGTGTGGGGGATGGGATATCACCGGTTCAGGCTGGTGGTGGGGGTGTAAAATGGTGTGGGGGATGGGGTATGACCGGTTCAGGCTGGTGGTGGGGGTGTAATGGTGTGGGGGATGGGATATCACCGGTTCAGGCTGGTGGTGGGGGTGTAATGGTGTGGGGGATGGGATATCACCGGTTCAGGCTGGTGGTGGGGGTGTAATGGTGTGGGGGATGGGGTATGACCGGTTCAGGCTGGTGGTGGGGGTGTAATGGTGTGGGGGATGGGATATCACCGGTTCAGGCTGGTGGTGGGGGTGTAATGGTGTGGGGGATGGGATATCAGCAGTTCAGGCTGGTGGTGGGGGTGTAATGGTGTGGGGGATGGGATATCACCGATTCAGGCTGGTGGTGGAGGTGTAATGGTGTGGGGGATGGGGTATCACCGGTTCAGGCTGGTGGTGGGGGTGTAATGGTGTGGGGGATGGGATATCACCGGTTCAGGCTGGTGGTGGGGGTGTAATGGTGTGGGGGATGGGGTATGACCGGTTCAGGCTGGTGGTGGGGGTGTAATGGTGTGGGGGATGGGATATCACCGGTTCAGGCTGGTGGTGGGGGTGTAATGGTGTGGGGGATGGGATATCAGCGGTTCAGGCTGGTGGTGGGGGTGTAATGGTGTGGGGGATGGGATATCAGCGGTTCAGGCTGGTGGTGGGGGTGTAATGGTGTGGGGGATGGGATATCACCGATTCAGGCTGGTGGTGGAGGTGTAATGGTGTGGGGGATGGGGTATCACCGGTTCAGGCTGGTGGTGGGGGGTGTAATGGTGTGGGGGATGGGATATCACTGGTTCAGGCTGGTGGTGGGGGTGTAATGGTGTGGGGGATGGGGTATCACCGGTTCAGGCTGGTGGTGGGGGTGTAATGGTGTGGGGGATAGGATATCACCGGTTCAGGCTGGTGGTGGAGGTGTAATGGTGTGGGGGATGGGGTATCACCGGTTCAGGCTGGTGGCGGAGGTGTAATGGTGTGGGGGATGGGGTATCACCGGTTCAGGCTGGTGGTGGGGGTGTAATGGTGTGGGGGATGGGGTATCACCGGTTCAGGCTGGTGGTGGGGGTGTAATGGTGTGGGGGATGGGATATCACCGGTTCAGGCTGGTGGTGGGAGTGTAATGGTGTGGGGGATGGGATATCCCCGGTTCAGGCTGGTGGTGGGGGTGTAATGGTGTGGGGGATGGGATATCACCGGTTCAGGCTGGTGGTGGGAGTGTAATGGTGTGGGGGATGGGGTATCACCGGTTCAGGCTGGTGGTGGGGGTGTAATGGTGTGGGGGATGGGGTATCACCGGTTCAGGCTGGTGGTGGGGGTGTAATGGTGTGGGGGATGGGATATCCCCGGTTCAGGCTGGTGGTGGGGGTGTAATGGTGTGGGGGATGGGATATCACCGGTTCAGGCTGGTGGTGGAGGTGTAATGGTGTGGGGGATGGGGTATCACCGGTTCAGGCTGGTGGTGGGGGTGTAATGGTGTGGGGGATGGGATATCAGCGGTTCAGGCTGGTGGTGGGGGTGTAATGGTGTGGGGGATGGGGTATGACCGGTTCAGGCTGGTGGTGGGGGTGTAATGGTGTGGGGGATGGGGTATGACCGGTTCAGGCTGGTGGTGGGGGTGTAATGGTGTGGGGGATGGGATATCACCGGTTCAGGCTGGTGGTGGGGGTGTAATGGTGTGGGGGATGGGATATCACCGGTTCAGGCTGGTGGTGGGGGTGTAATGGTGTGGGGGATGGGGTATGACCGGTTCAGGCTGGTGGTGGGGGTGTAATGGTGTGGGGGATGGGATATCACCGGTTCAGGCTGGTGGTGGGGGTGTAATGGTGTGGGGGATGGGGTATGACCGGTTCAGGCTGGTGGTGGGGGTGTAATGGTGTGGGGGATGGGATATCACCGGTTCAGGCTGGTGGTGGGGGTGTAATGGTGTGGGGGATGGGATATCAGCAGTTCAGGCTGGTGGTGGGGGTGTAATGGTGTGGGGGATGGGATATCACCGATTCAGGCTGGTGGTGGAGGTGTAATGGTGTGGGGGATGGGGTATCACCGGTTCAGGCTGGTGGTGGGGGTGTAATGGTGTGGGGGATGGGATATCACCGGTTCAGGCTGGTGGTGGGGGTGTAATGGTGTGGGGGATGGGGTATCACTGGTTCAGGCTGGTGGTGGGGGTGTAATGGTGTGGGGGATGGGATATCACCGGTTCAGGCTGGTGGTGGGGGTGTAATGGTGTGGGGGATGGGGTATGACCGGTTCAGGCTGGTGGTGGGGGTGTAATGGTGTGGGGGATGGGATATCACCGGTTCAGGCTGGTGGTGGGGGTGTAATGGTGTGGGGGATGGGATATCAGCGGTTCAGGCTGGTGGTGGGGGTGTAATGGTGTGGGGGATGGGATATCAGCGGTTCAGGCTGGTGGTGGGGGTGTAATGGTGTGGGGGATGGGATATCAGCGGTTCAGGCTGGTGGTGGGGGTGTAATGGTGTGGGGGATGGGATATCACCGATTCAGGCTGGTGGTGGAGGTGTAATGGTGTGGGGGATGGGGTATCACCGGTTCAGGCTGGTGGTGGGGGGTGTAATGGTGTGGGGGATGGGATATCACTGGTTCAGGCTGGTGGTGGGGGTGTAATGGTGTGGGGGATGGGGTATCACCGGTTCAGGCTGGTGGTGGGGGTGTAATGGTGTGGGGGATGGGATATCACCGGTTCAGGCTGGTGGTGGGGGTGTAATGGTGTGGGGGATGGGGTATCACCGGTTCAGGCTGGTGGTGGGGGTGTAATGGTGTGGGGGATGGGGTATCACCGGTTCAGGCTGGTGGTGGGGGTGTAATGGTGTGGGGGATGGGATATCACCGGTTCAGGCTGGTGGTGGGGGTGTAATGGTGGGGGGGATGGGATATCACCGGTTCAGGCTGGTGGTGGGGGTGTAATGGTGTGGCGGATGGGGTATCACCGGTTCAGGCTGGTGGTGGGGGTGTAATGGTGTGGGGGATGGGTATCACCGGTTCAGGCTGGTGGTGGGGGTGTAATGGTGTGGGGGGATATTTTCTTGGCACACTTTGGGCCCCTTAGTACCAATTGATCATGGTTTAATCACCACGGCCCCCCTTGAGTAGTGTCCTCATCTTCTGATGGCTCCTTCCAGCAGGATAATGCACCATGTCACAAAGCTCCAATCATCTCACCACTGGACAATGAGGTCACTGTCCTCCAATGGCCTCCACACTCACCACATCTCATCCAATAGAGCACCTTTGGGATGTGGTGGAACGGGAGATCAGCATCATGGATGTGCAGCTGACAAATCTACAGCAACTGCATGATATTATCATGTCACTATGGACCAAAATCTCTGAGGAACGTTTCCAACACCTTGTTGTATCTATGTCACCAAGAATGAAGGCAAAAGGGGGTCCAACCTGCTACTAGCAAGGTGGACCTAATAAAGTGTCCGGTGAGTGTATGAGGGTACATAAAGATGAATGAAGACTTTGCACCACCCGGTTCCTCCTCCATGGATCACACCTATAATACACCTATAATACAACCACCATCATACATTGCAGATACGTTGATTCTTTGGTAAACCTTTAGGGTTAAAAAGTAATTGGGTATTGAGCTGTTGAACTAAGAAGGTACAAAGAAGGTATATAGGGGGTACATAGATGGAGCAAATATGGTACAGAGATGGTACTTAGAGGGCACATGGTTGGTACATAGATGATACAGAGTTGATACATGACTGGTACAAAGATGGTGCATAGAGGGTACATGTATGGTACATTGCGGGTCCACAGAGGGTACATTTATGGTACATTGAGGGTCCATGTATGGTACATTGAGGGTCCATTGATGGGACTTAGAGGGTACAAAGTTGGTACATAAAAAATGCAAAGATGGTCAGAGGCGGCTCTAGGCTTTGTGAGGCCTTAGGCAAAACTTACACATGAGGCCCCACGGACTGGGATGCTCCGTGATGAGGCCGCTATTCCTCGGGCTGCGGGCAGTATCTGATTTGTCCATCAGCTCCTAAGCCACAGAGTCCCAGTGGGGGTAGGCGGAGCCACCGGCGTCAACTTCAGTGATTGAGAACAGGCAAATTAGGAGGCCGCGAGGCCCCTGTGAGTGCGAGGCCTTAGGCGACCGCCTAATTTGCCTAATTAGAGAGCCGCCTCTGAAGATGGTACATAGAGAATACATGGATGGTACCAAGATGATACATAAATGGCACAAAGATCATGGACAGTACAAAGAAAGTACATAGATGGCACAAACATGGTACATAGATGGCAAATGGATGGTAGGAAGATGGTACACAGAGGGTATATGGATGGTACCAAGATGATACATGGATGGTACAAAGATGGTACATAAAAAATACAAAGATGGTACATAGAGGGTAAATGGATGGTACAAAGATGGTACATAGAGGGTACATGGATGGTACAAAGATGATACATAGAGGGTAAATGGATGGTACAAAGATGGTACATAGAGGGTACATGGATGGTACAAAGATGGTACATAGAAGATACAAAGATGGTGCATAGAGGGTACATGTATGGTACATTGAGGGTCAATAGAGGGTACGTTGATGGGACTTAGAGGGTACAACGTTGGCACAAGGATGGTACAAAGATGGTACATAAAAGATGCAAAGGTGGTACATAAAAGATGCAAAGATGGTACATAGAGGATACATGGATGGTACCAAGATGATACATAAATGGCACAAAGATCATGGACAGTACAAAGATGATACAAAGATGGTGCATAGAGGGTAAATGGATGGTACAAAGAGGGTACAAAGAGGGTACATGGATGGTACTGTGACATAGGGATGCTCTGTCACTGTAAGAATATAGGAAAATATGCCCCAGGATCCACATTCAGGGTTGATACGAGGTTCAGAACCGGCATTCCTGAGTGGAGGAAGCTGTTTTTGACTTTCTCCAGATTCTGTAGTTCTGGATTGGAACTCTCAAACCTATGTCCGGGTTTTGCTAGATCCCTGCAACCTGGCTGTCTACACAGGTGGGGGGGTTTGGGGCGGTCATTATATACTCAGGTCTGAGGATAGCTCAGAGCTCCCAGTTTGGAGACCACTTCTAGTGTGAGAGACGGAAGGTCTCACCCGGGGTCAGAGGGCCCCAGCCAGAAGCCAAGAGACAGCAGGTCTCAGTTCCAGAAGTGAGGTGTCAGGAGAACCCCAATCCATAGGCCAGAGGTGGGCTGTGCAGCAGGGCGCTGCGACTAAAGGCTAGAGAGCCAAGCAGTGGCAGCTGGTGGTATATTTTTTTGGGGGGGCAGCACAAACAGCGCACCCACAGCCACCCTGGTTGGTCGGGTCACTCACACCCCTGCCCCCCCCCCCCCCCGGGTCGGTAGGAGCCAAGTGTTCCAGGAGAGCATGATAACACAGTCGAAGGGACTAGTAATAGGAGAAGCACTGCTGCCAACAAGCGAGCGAGGTGGCTCGGTATTTTCATTTGTGCATATTGTGTGGAAGAAGCCCCTGCATGAGCAAGGGATGTACATGTGACCTTTCCATTTATCGAATATACGTGGGGTGTCATACCCTAAAATACAGTTTTGGAGTGGCGCAACTCATTGTAAACACACCTACCGCTTGGGTTTAATCACCCCAATCTCACAGTACAAAGATGATACATAGATGGCACAAAGATGGTACACAGACAGTATATAGAAGGTGCAAAGTTGGTACATAGAGGATACATAGATGGTAGAAAGATGATACATAGAGGGTACACCGAGTGTGTATAGATGGTATATGAATGGTACATAGATGGAAATTAGAGCGTACAAAGAAGATACATAGATGGTATATTTATTGTATATGGAAAGTACATAGAGGGTACATAGAGGGTACATGGATAAAATAAAGACGGTACATAGAGGGTGCATAGATGGTTCATGGATAGTACATAGATGGAACATGGAGAGTACAAAGATGGTACATAGAGGATGCATGGGTGGTAAATAGATGGTACATGGATGGTATATTGAGGGTACATGGATAGTACATAGAGAATGCATGGATGGTACATGGATGGTACATAGATGGTACATGGATGGTATATAGATGTACATGAATAGCACATAGAGGGTACATGGATAGTACATAGATGGTACATGGTTGGTACATGGAGGGTACATGGATAGTACATAGATGGTACATGGATAGTACATAGAGGGTACATGGATAGTACATAGAGGGTACATGGTTGGTACATGGAGGGTACATGGATATACATAGAGGGTACATGGATGGTACATAGAGGGTACATGGTACGTAGATGGTACATGGATAGTACATAGGGGGTAGATGGTTGGTACATAGATGGTACATGGTTGGTACATGGATAGTACATAGATGGTACATGGAAAGTACATAGAGGGTACATGGATAGTAAATAGAGGTTACATGGTTGGTACATAGAGGGTACATGGTTGGTACATAGAGGGTACATGGATAGTACATAGAAGGTACATAGAGGGTACATGGTCGGTACTCGGATAGTACATAGAGGTTACATGGTTGGTACATAGAGGGTACATGGATAGTACATAGAGGGTACATGGATAGTACATAGAGGGTACATGGTTGGTATATAGAGGGTACATGGATACTACATAGAGGGTACATGGATGGTACATAGAGGGTACATGGATAGTACATAGAGGGTATATGGATAGTACATAGAGGGTACATGGATAGTACATAGAGGGTACATAGATAGTACATAGAGGGTACATGGATAGTACATAGAGGGTACATGGTTGGTACATAGAGGGTACATGGATAGTACATAGAGGGTACATGGTTGGTACATAGAGGGTACATGGATGGTACATAGAGGGTATATGGATAGTACATAGATGGTACATGGATAGTACATAGAGGGTACATGGATGGTACATAGAGGGTACATGGTTGGTACATAGAGGGTACATGGATAGTACATAGAGGGTACATGGTTAGTACATAGAGGGTACATGGATGGTACATAGAGGGTACATGGATAGTACATAGAGGGTACATGGATAGTACATAGAGGGTACATGGTTGGTACATAGAGGGTACATGGTTGGTACATAGATGGTACATGGATGGTACATAGAGGGTACATGGATAGTACATAGAGGGTACATGGATAGTATATAGAGGGTACATGGATAGTACATAGAGGGTACATGGTTGGTACATAGAGGGTACATGGTTGGTACATAGAGGGTATATGGTTGATACATAGAGGGTACATGGTTAGTACATAGAGGGTACATGGTTGGTACATAGAGGGTACATGGTTGGTACATAGAGGGTACATGGATAGTACATAGATGGTACATGGATAGTACATAGAGGGTACATGGATAGTACATAGAGGGTACATGATTGGTACATAGAGGGTACATGGATAGTACATAGAGGGTACATGGATAGTACATAGAGGGTACATGATTGGTACATAGAGGGTACATGGTTGGTACATAGAAGGTACGTGGATAGTACATAGAGGGTACATGGATAGTACATAGAGGGTACATGGTTGGTACATAGAGGGTACATGGTTGGTACATAGAGGGTATATGGTTGATACATAGAGGGTACATGGTTAGTACATAGAGGGTACATGGTTAGTACATAGAGGGTACATGGTTGGTACATAGAGGGTACATGGTTGGTACATAGAGGGTACATGGATAGTACATAGAGGGTACATGGATAGTACATAGAAGGTACATAGAGGGTACATGGTTGGTACATAGATAGTACATAGAGGTTACATGGTTGGTACATAGAGGGTACATGGATAGTACATAGAGGTACATGGTTGGTATATAGAGGGTACATGGATAGTACATAGAGGGTACATGGATGGTACATAGAGGGTACATGGATAGTACATAGAGGGTATATGAATAGTACATAGAGGGTACATGGATAGTACATAGAGGGTACATAGATAGTACATAGAGGGTACATGGATAGTACATAGAGGGTACATGGATAGTACATAGAGGGTACATGATTGGTACATAGAGGGTACGTGGATAGTACATAGAGGGTACATGGTTGGTACATAGAGGGTACATGGATGGTACATAGAGGGTACATGGATAGTACATAGAGGGTACATGGATAGTACATAGAGGGTATATGGATAGTACATAGAGGATACATGGATAGTACATAGAGGATACATGGATAGTACATAGAGGATACATGGATAGTACATAGAGGGTACATGGTTGGTACATAGATGGTACATGGATGGTACATAGAGGGTACATGGATAGTACATAGATGGTACATGGATAGTACATAGAGGGTATATGGATAGTACATAGAGGGTACATGGATAGTACATAGAGGGTACATGGTTGGTACATAGATGGTACATGGATGGTACATAGAGGGTACATGGATAGTACATAGAGGGTACATGGATAGTACATAGAGGGTACATGGTTGGTACATAGAGGGTACATGGATAGTACATAGAGGGTACATGGTTAGTACATAGAGGGTACATGGTTGGTACATAGAGGGTACATGGATAGTACATAGAGGGTACATGGTTGGTACATAGAGGGTATATGGATAGTACATAGAGGGTATATGGATAGTACATAGAGGGTACATGGATAGTACATAGAGGGTATATGGATAGTACATAGAGGGTATATGGATAGTACATGGATGGTACATGGATAGTACATAGAGGGTACATGGATAGTACATAGAGGGTATATGGATAGTACATAGAGGGTACATGGATAGTACATAGAGGGTACATGGTTGGTACATAGATGGTACATGGATGGTACATAGAGGGTACATGGATAGTACATAGAGGGTACATGGATAGTACATAGAGGGTACATGGTTGGTACATAGAGGGTACATGGATAGTACATAGAGGGTACATGGTTAGTACATAGAGGGTACATGGTTGGTACATAGAGGGTACATGGATAGTACATAGAGGGTACATGGTTGGTACATAGAGGGTATATGGATAGTACATAGAGGGTATATGGATAGTACATAGAGGGTACATGGATAGTACATAGAGGGTATATGGATAGTACATAGAGGGTACATGGATAGTACATAGAGGGTACATGGTTGGTACATAGATGGTACATGGATGGTACATAGAGGGTACATGGATAGTACATAGAGGGTACATGGATAGTACATAGAGGGTACATGGTTGGTACATAGAGGGTACATGGATAGTACATAGAGGGTACATGGATAGTACATAGAGGGTACATGGTTAGTACATAGAGGGTACATGGTTGGTACATAGAGGGTACATGGATAGTACATAGAGGGTACATGGTTGGTACATAGAGGGTATATGGATAGTACATAGAGGGTATATGGATAGTACATAGAGGGTACATGGATAGTACATAGAGGGTATATGGATAGTACATAGAGGGTATATGGATAGTACATGGATGGTACATGGATAGTACATAGAGGGTACATGGATAGTACATAGAGGGTATATGGATAGTACATAGAGGGTACATGGATAGTACATAGAGGGTACATGGTTGGTACATAGATGGTACATGGATGGTACATAGAGGGTACATGGATAGTACATAGAGGGTACATGGATAGTACATAGAGGGTACATGGTTGGTACATAGAGGGTACATGGATAGTACATAGAGGGTACATGGTTAGTACATAGAGGGTACATGGTTGGTACATAGAGGGTACATGGATAGTACATAGAGGGTACATGGTTGGTACATAGAGGGTATATGGATAGTACATAGAGGGTATATGGATAGTACATAGAGGGTACATGGATAGTACATAGAGGGTATATGGATAGTACATAGAGGGTACATGGATAGTACATAGAGGGTACATGGTTGGTACATAGATGGTACATGGATGGTACATAGAGGGTACATGGATAGTACATAGAGGGTACATGGATAGTACATAGAGGGTACATGGTTGGTACATAGAGGGTACATGGATAGTACATAGAGGGTACATGGTTAGTACATAGAGGGTACATGGTTGGTACATAGAGGGTACATGGATAGTACATAGAGGGTACATGGTTGGTACATAGAGGGTACATGGATAGTACATAGAGGGTACATGATTGGTACATAGAGGGTACGTGGATAGTACATAGAGGGTACATGGTTGGTACATAGAGGGTACATGGATGGTACATAGAGGGTACATGGATAGTACATAGAGGGTACATGGATAGTACATAGAGGGTATATGGATAGTACATAGAGGATACATGGATAGTACATAGAGGGTACATGGTTGGTACATAGATGGTACATGGATGGTACATAGAGGGTACATGGATAGTACATAGATGGTACATGGATAGTACATAGAGGGTATATGGATAGTACATAGAGGGTACATGGTTAGTACATAGAGGGTACATGGTTGGTACATAGATGGTACATGGATAGTACATAGAGGGTACATGGATAGTACATAGAGGGTATATGGATAGTACATAGAGGGTATATGGATAGTACATAGATGGTACATGGATAGTACATAGAGGGTACATGGATAGTACATAGAGGGTATATGGATAGTACATAGAGGGTACATGGATAGTACATAGAGGGTACATGGTTGGTACATAGATGGTACATGGATGGTACATAGAGGGTACATGGATAGTACATAGAGGGTACATGGATAGTACATAGAGGGTACATGGTTGGTACATAGAGGGTACATGGATAGTACATAGAGGGTACATGGATAGTACATAGAGGGTACATGGTTGGTACATAGAGGGTACATGGTTGGTACATAGAGGGTACATAGATGGTGCACAGCAGTTTATTGGTGAAGTATATACGGGGTGTGCGTGTTTGGGGTGTACACGTTGCGGGCCGCACATCCCTGGATGATGGATTGTGGAGTATAGAGATTGGTGCAATGATCAGACTGAGAGACACGGCTATTTATAGAGTCTTGTCGCCTACACACTTCTAGCAAACGTCTCCCGGCATCCTCCGCACAGAGAGGAGAGGGTGGGGGCAAGTGGGAGGATGGAGGACAGAGGCTGCTGGAGACACAAAGAAATTGTGTCTGTGTGGCTCTAGTTGTATGTGTGACACTATGGTATCCTATAGGGCAGGTCATGGGTTCCCATGCCTGGTACATATAGTGTGCAGAGCCATGCCTGAGGGCACAAGGCTACAACCAGGTGAATTACACCCAGCACTTTAATTCATGAAGTTGGGCTCATGTTGCCAACCAAGTTGAGCAGTGTTCACCCTCCCTCACTGGAGTGCTGGTGCACACCTCTGTGCATGTACACATATGGGGTGAGCACTGCTGGATTCTGTAGTCCATCACTAGAAGGAAGATAACTATGGCTGCTCCAGCAAATGAATGTAGACGTGTTGTGTAGAATGCTGGGCTGCATGTCCTCCATATGTACAGCCTCATGGTGGGGGAGAACCTGTACTCACACCTGCCCAGCATAGGCTGGACTTACTGGAGCACTATGGACATGGGTTCCACCCCTGAGCACCATGACAGAGACATTCCCCGGGGGCTGGGGTGCCCCTGGCTTAACCAGCACCAACAATAGTTTATACCAGGGCTTTCCAAACTTTCTAAACAAGGGGCCAGTTTATTGTCCTTCAGATTTTAGGTGGGCCAGACTATGGCCTGTGGAAGCAAAAAATGTCTTGGCATCCAGTGGGAATAAACAATGCCCTATCTTTGGTGTCAGTGGGAGGAATAGCGCCTCATCGTTGGTATCAGTGGGAGGAATAGTGTCCCATCATTGGTATCAGTGGGAGGAATAGTGTCCCATCATTGGTGTCAGTGGAAGGAATAGTGTCCCATCATTGGTATCAGTGGGAAGAATAGTGCCCCATCATCGGTGTCAGTGGGAGGAATAGTGTCCCATCATTGGTGTCAGTGGAAGGAATAGTGTCCCATCATTGGAATCAGTGGGAGGAATAGTGCCCCATCGTTGGTATCAGAGGGAAGAATAGTGCCCCATCATCGGTGTCAGTGGGAGGAATAGTGCCCCATCATTGGTGTCAGTGTGAGGAATAGTGTCCCATCATTGGGGTCAATGGGAGGAATAGTGTCCCATCATTGGTGTCAGTGGAAGGAATAGTGTCCCATCATTGGTATCAGTGGGAGGAATAGTGCCCCATCATTGGTGTCAGTGGGAGGAATAGTGTCCCATCATTGGTGTCAGTGGGAGGAATAATGTCCCATCGATGCTGTCAGTGGGAGGAATAGTGTCCCGTCATTGGTGTCAGTGGGAGGAATAGTGCCCCATCATTGGTATCAGTGGGAGGAATAGTGCCCCATCCTTGATATCAGTGGGAGGAATAGTGTCACATCATTGGTGTCAATGGGAGGAATAGTGCCCCATCATTGATATCAGTGGGAAGAATAGCGTCCCGTCATTGGTGTCAGTGGGGGGAATAGTGCCCCATCATTGATATCAGTGAGAGGAATAGTGTCCAATCATTGGTGTCAGTGGGAGGAATAGTGCCCCATCATTGGTGTCAGTGGGGGGAATAGTGCCCCATTGTTGGTGTCAGTGGAAGGAATAATGCCCCATCATTGATATCAGTGGGGGGAATAATGTCCTATCATTGGTGTCAGTGGGAGGAATAGCACCCCATCATTGGTATCAATGTGGAAGCAGTAGTCTCTCTGCAAAGGTCTGGCACACCCCTCCTACTAAGTCAGAGCTAGAGCTCTCCATTCAGCGAGGAGAATTAGTTTTCATGATAGCAGAGCTATAAGTCTGAATTATTCTCTGCAAAGAAGGACCTTTGCTCTCTATGTGGAAGCAGTAATCTCTATGCAGACACCCCTTCCCCGGGGGGGGTTGGGGGTTGTGGGAGAGCTCACTCTCCTCGCTGACTGGAGAGCTCTAAGTCTGACTTAGAAGGTGGTGTGTAGGACCTCCGCAGAGAGACTACTGCTTGCACACAGAGAGCAAGGTCTCTGCAGAGAATCATTTACTGTAAAATAATCAAAGCCGTACCATAATCTATAGCACCATGTACTTCCCAAATGTGTACAGCAGCTGGAGAAAGCTGAAGGACCCAGTGATAGGTGGAAGATTCTCATGCCTCTGGGGCACCTGCTACCCTCAAAAACCAAATGGTTGCTATCCCTAATGAAAGGATGGGCCCTGGATGAGCCAATGATTGAGCATTTTTAAATAGCCACTTGACTGCAATCTGCACAGTATATATACGTTGCAGCTTGCAAATGGTTTACCAGGTGTATGAAGGAAGCTATCAACCAAAACCCTGGTATTTTTTTTTCAGCCAGCAGCTGGCTTTCTCATGAAAGCAGTCAGAGTGGCTAATTAGCCACTGGCTTGCTTTCAGAAGCAGCGGGAGGGGTTGACCCCCTCTCCCCACCGCTCACTAGTGTTTCTCAGGCTTACTGTTTTTACCGGCGCGCCCGAGAAACGACCCAACAGCTCTCGTGGCTGGCCATAGAGGTTACCAGAGACCAAATCATCTCTGATAGCCTCTATAGTCTTGGAGGACCGGAGCGATGTCATGATGTCACTTCCAGTCTAGGGCAGAAGTAAAGTATTAAAAAACTTTTTTTTAAAGCAAAAGATCAAAAACATTTTTTTGATCTTTTGCTTTTAAAGGTAAAGAAGATATTTGGGGTCTTATTGACCCCAGATCTCTCCAAAAAGAGGATCCATCATCCCTTATTTTTATTGCAAGGGGTGTTTACATACCTTATAATAGGAATAAACGTGATCACAAGAAAAAAAAACTTAAAGGGGCAGTGCAAAAATAAAATAAATAAGAAAAAATAAAGTAAAATGCCCCTTTCCCACTTACCTGTCCAGGGATGTCGCCCCCCCCCCCCCCCGGAGGCTGATTCGTCCATCGGATCGGGTGCAGGCGCCGCCATTCTTATTAAGGGAGCCTTGCAGCGCTTTGTGAATGTTTATCGCATGCGTGAGTCGCGCGGCGCTTTGTGAATGGGCGGCTGTGATCGGGGACACACACAGGTCCCAGAAGACAGCAGGGGGGCTCACCGAAGAAGAGGATGTGATGTCCTGCATCGCGAACCAGAATGGATCGGAAGTACAGGCTGTATTTCACAAAAAGGTATGTTAGAATTTTTTTTTTTTTTACTACTTAAAAACAAGGGGTGGGGAGGTGGTCTTTCGTTTAAGACTGTCTCTTAAAAGTGGGTGGAACTCCGCTTTAATGACCAGGCCATTTTTCACGATTCGGCACCGCGTCGCTTTAACTGACAATTGAGCAAGAAGAAATAATCCCCTATATGGGACTTTGACAGACCACCAACTCAATGATAAAAAAATATATCTATATATCATTCACGCCCTTGTTATCTCTTGCCTTGACTATTGCAACTCCCTTCTCATTGGCCTGCCTCTCCATAGGCTCCTCCCCTCTTCAGTCTATCATGAATGCTGCTGCCAGACTTATCCACCTTACCAACCGCTCAGTGTCTGCCACCCCTCTCCTCCAATCCCTACACTGGCTCCCAATCAGTGTCTGACAACTCTCTCCTCCAATCCCTACACTGGCCTCCACTCAGTGTCTGCCAACACTCTCCTCCAATCCCTACACTGGTCTCCACTCAGTGTCTGCCAACCCTCTCCTCCAATCCCTACACTGGTCTCCACTCAGTGTCTGCCAACCCTCTCCTCCAATCCCTACACTGGTCTCCATTCAGTGTCTGCCAAACCTCTCCTCCAATCCCTACACTGGTCTTCATTCAGTGTCTGCCAACCCTCTCCTCCAATCCCTACACTGGTCTCCATTCAGTGTCTGCCAAACCTCTCCTCCAATCCCTACACTGGTCTTCATTCAGTGTCTGCCAACCCTCTCCTCCAATCCCTACACTGGTCTCCATTCAGTGTCTGCCAACCCTCTCCTCCAATCCCTACACTGACCTCCATTCAGTGTCTGCCAACCCTCTCCTCCAATTCCCTACACTGGTCTCCATTCAGTGTCTGCCAACCCTCTCCTCCAATCCCTACACTGACCTCCACTCAGTGTCTGCCAAACCTCTCCTCCAATCCCTACACTGGTCTCCATTCAGTGTCTGCCAACCCTCTCCTCCAATCCCTACACTGACCTCCACTCAGTGTCTGCCAACCCTCTCCTCCAATCCCTACACTGACCTCCATTCAGTGTCTGCCAACCCTCTCCTCCAATTCCCTACACTGGTCTCCATTCAGTGTCTGCCAACCCTCTCCTCCAATCCCTACACTGGCTCCCAATCACCCAGCGAATTAAATTCAAAATACTAACCACAACATACAAAGCCATTCACAACTCTGCCCCGAGCTACATCACCAATCTTGTCTCCAAATATCACCCAAATCGTTATCTCCGCTCTTCTCAAGACCTCCTACTCTCAAGCTCTCTCATCTCCTCCTCCCATGCTCGTCTCCAGGATTTCTCCAGAGCCTCTCCCATCCTCTGGAACTCGCTACCTCCACCTGTCCGGCTATTCCCTACTCTTGCTACCTTCAGGCGATCCCCGAAAACTCATCTCTTCAGGAAAGCCTATCACGTCTCCAGCTAATCTCCTACCACTAACATTAACTCATTCCCCACAGCTACAACTTTTTGTACCACCTGCCCCACCCTATTAGATTGTAAGCTCTTCTGAGCAGGACCATCTTAATCCTCTTGTATTTTATTGTATTATAACTGTATTGTCTCCCTTTATATTGTAAATTGCTGCGTAAACTGTTGGCGCTATATAAATCCTGTATAATAATAATAAATAATAATAATAGTATAAAATGTAAAAAAAATGTGCCATTAACACATGACAAGAATACATACAATGCATCACATGGAAGACAAAAAAGAATATGCACAAATACAAATCATCCTAAATACTCTCCAAGGGGTTGTATGCCCTGAAGCCCAACGCGTTTCCAGTATTCAACATTCAGATACCTTCATCAGGGGTTGAAAGTTGGATGTATTTTCAAAAATATTGATTCTAAAATACAAAAAGACATGTCAGAAAGAACATCCATTTGGAATGTGAGTAGTGTTAGGAGGGCTGCAGTCCAAAAAGAAAAAACATATGAAAAATAAAGATGGAATATAAATAAGTATGCTGACAGAAAAATTTAATAAAAAAAATAAACTGAAAAAAATGGAAAATGATAAATGAATCAATGAGTGCATGTCTGAAGTGATAAAATGTATATGACATCACGTACCCACTGGAATGACTGCATGTTAATGAAGCACTAGAGGCGAATGAATCCAATCAAGTATTGTAAGGGCACCAAACTATAATGATGAACACATTTTTTTTTTTAAATGCAATGCATATGCGGCATCTGTATACCAAAAAGAAATGTCATGAGTGGCAAGAAAGCCAGCCCAAGACACTAACAGAATGAAATAAAATAAAATAAAGAAAATGAAAATGAATATGAATGAATGAAAAATATAAATATGTGCAGGATCTCTATAGGGGAACCCAATCGAGTGGTAAGGGGGGGGGGGGGGGGGGGAGAGGGTCCTACAAATATAGATCTACACACTCCAATATGTCAGGATGAACTGCATCAAGATGTATGACCAAATGTGATAGGGTGAAAGAGAAATAACCTAGGGGTGTGCCCCAAGTATCAATAAACACTTTGTTGTGCCCAAAATAGTTACCAGAAAATGGAGGACGAGGTATTATTATTAACTGACAATTGCGCGGTCGTTGTGGCGCTGTACCCAAACAAAATTGACGTCCTTTTTTTTCCCACAAATAAAGCTTTCTTTTGGTTATATTTGATCACCTCTGCGTTTTTTACTTTTTGCGCTATAAACAAAAAAAGAGCGCCATTTAAAAAAAAATGTTATATTTTTAAATTTTTGCTATAATAGATATCCCCCAAAAAAACAAATTTCTTCATCAGTTTAGGCTGATATATATTCTTCTACATATTTTTGGTAAAAAAAAATCGCAATAAGCGTATATTGATTGGTTTGCGCAAAAGTTACAGCGTCTACAAAATAGGGGATAGATTTATGGCATTTTTATTATTATTTTTTTTCACTAGTAATGGCGGCGATCTGCGATTTATAGCAGGACTGCGACATTGCGGCGGACAGATTGGACGCTTTTGACATTTTTTGGGTCCGTTGACATTTATACAGCGATCAGTGCAATAAAAATGCACTGATTACTGTGTAAATGTCACTGGCAGGGAAGGGGTTAACAACTAGGGGTGCGATCAAGGGGTTAAATGTGTTCCCTAGAAGTTGTTTCTTATGCTGCGTACACACGAGCGGACTTTACGGCATACTTGGTTCGGCGGACCGGAGTCCGTCGGACAGTTAGATCGTGTGTGGTCTCCAGCGGACTTTTTTCCCCCAAAAGTTAGACGGACCTAGAAATGAAACATGATTCAAATCTTTTCGACGGACTCGAGTCCGGTCGTCTGTATGCTAGCCTGACGGACAAAAACCGACGCTAGGGCAGCTATTGGCTACTGGCTATGAATTTCCTTGTTTTAGTCTGGTCGTACGTCATCACGTACGAGTCCATCGGACTTTGGTTGATTGTGTGTAGGCAAGTCTGTTCATTCGGAAAGTCCATCGTAAAGTCCGTCGAAAAGTCCGCAGGACAAAGTCTGCCGTAAAGTCCGCTCGTGTGTACACGGCATAACGGTGGGGGAGGGGACTGACTGGAGGAGGAGAGAGATGTTCCTCCCCTGTCAGAATGGGGATCTGTCTGTTTACATTGACAGATCCCCGTTCTGGCTCTCTTTCCCGTGATTGCGGGTGGGCAGTGGACATCGCGGCTGTCGGCCACGTACATCGGGTCCCCCTGCCACGCAGCGCGCGCCTGCTAAGGCTCTTAAAGGAGTCGATGTACACCTGCGGCGATTTGTGGGAACGACCCAACCTGCCGCAGTATGATGATGGCGGTTGGTCGGCAAGTGTTTAAACCACCACCTATGGAGATTTTAAAGTATAGTAGTTTGTCGCCATTCCACAAGCGTGCGCAATTTTAAAACACGACATGTTTGGTATCTATTTACTCTGCGGAACACCATCTTTTATACATTACCAAAATATTGGCTTACATATTGTGGTTTTTTTTTGCATTAAAAGTAATTAAAGTGTATTTTTTGCAAAAAAAAAAAAAAATTGCGTTTGGAAAACCGCTGCACAAATACCGTGTGGCATAAAATATTGTAATGATCGACATTTTATTCTCTAGGGTCTCTGCTAAAAAAAATATATATAATGTTTGGAGGTTCTAAGTAGTTTTCTAGCAAAAATTATGATTTTTACTTGTAAACAAAAAGTGCCAGAAAAGGACGGATCGGCAAGTGTATTTGTTTTTAGAAGACTTCAGAGAAGTGCAGACAACCGCTACAATAAAGTCAAATACTGTACAAAAATGTATACAATGTAACATTCCGGCCCACAGAACAGATACATTTGTAGCAATGATCTCATAGAGTCACTTTAGTGAAACAATTGTCCATGTGTCATCCTTAGGCTCCGTACACACAGGGGCGGACTGACAACTCATGGGGCCCCCCGGCAATAGGAGATTATGGGGCCACACAGTATACACACACACAGTATACAATCACACAGTATACACACACACAGTATACACACACACAGTATACAATCACACAGTATACACACACACAGTATACAATCACACAGTATACACACACACACAGTATACAATCACACAGTATACACATACATGTTTTATTGGCTAAGAAGGTACTGGAGAGGTGGGGCAGCTACAATCTCGGGATTTTTAGACCACAAGGATGTCGGTAAGAGACATTTCAGAGACAGATGTAAAAAAAAACCCACAGATTTTTACATACTGTCCCTGGTTTTACTGAGGCTGGCAACCCTGATGGGGCCCCCTAGTGGCCCAGGGCCGTCGGCAGTGCCCGCGTGGCTCAATGGTCAGTCCACCCCTGCGTACACAGAATGAGATCATCGGACCAATGATCGTCCGTTTTTATTTTTTTGCATGCTAATCTCAGATCGAATCTGATGAGTTTACTAAAGTCACGAACATTCCCGTACGACAGTAATGCATTTGTATTGCATTTTCGAACGATAGCTGTACTGATTAAATGAAAATCGTACGATCTGGCATCGTACGAAAAATATTTTCGTGCGCGTCCGATAGGATAATATCGGATGAACTGTCATGATCGGCTCTCGAAAGCTCTCTACTAACGATCTGATTATCGTACGATCGCTTCGAAAGTGGTGTTTACGATTTTCTGATCTTGTGATTGGGGCATTATACCATCACACATCAGAAATCTGATATTTTCTCAAGCTATAATGGATACGTAGGTGTGCGCAGCCTATTGTATTAGGGTGCGCACCCCAAATGTTTTAAAACATGGATAGTGTCAGTACAGCAGTGGATGGTGTCAGTAGTTTTTTATTATTTTATTTTTTTATTATTCCTTACAATTTTTTTTAGAAGCCCGGTTGGGGGGCTTTGGTGAAATATCAGCAGAGGGAATCTGCACCGCATGGGGTGATGACACCTATGAATGGGAATAAAAGGGTTTTGTGTGTATGTGGGGGGTGGGGGGGGGTGGGGGGGGTGTTGGTTCTCAATGCATAATCCCAGTAATGTATTTAGGTTTTGTGCTGCCCTAGGCCTGACTAAACTCGTGCACCCCCTAATTTAAATATGACCCATCTCTTCCTGTCAAGGCTACACCCCTTGCTGTTTAAGACCCGCCCTGAAATTTTTGAGTGGGGACACTAGTACTGAGGGCCGAGGGGGGGGGGGGCAATGGATTCCCTTAATTTGCATAGATTTCTTCTCACTTCCTGTTTCGCTATGGGGCAGGAAGTGAAGGGAAATCTCTGCAGTGGGAAAGGGATGATAAAAAAATAAACTGACAGGGGCTATAACCCTCCCTTACTCTATCCAAAATGAAAAAAAAAAAAAAAAAAAGTGTTGCCTATAGCTCTACTTTAAGCACAAATTTCTGATAATTTTATGGAGAGGGCTAAGAAGATATAACCAGGCCAATGGTGCAACAGAAAACATATAGCACAGTGAGGAAGGTTTGTGGTCCAGGATGAGAGGACAGTCAAAACAGTTGCGGAATGCCGGCCGCCCGCATACCGGAAGCAGTGTGGCCGCTTTATGGGGGGGGGGGGCGCTAGACTAATTTGCCTCTCAGCCCAGTCCACCCCATAAGATTGGTGCTACATTAACAGCGTAGCACAAGCCGATGGGGACTCTTTCCGTGCTGCCCCCCTGCAAAGTGCTGCCCTAGGCCTGGGCCTTGTCGGCCTAGGCCAGGATACAGCGTTGGATAATCCTAGACTCAGGGGTAGGACCATGGAGGAAATGTCAGATTCCCCTTCTGCTCCATAGGGCAGGGGGTCTGACTTTCTGGAGTGGGAGACGAGGGGGGGGGGATTAAAGGTGTAAAGGAACAAAGAGAGGGATGGGGGGCCTACATAAAAGGGAAGGGATATGTCCCCACTTACACCTAGCATTTTACAAACACATTTTTTTTGCAGGTTTGTGCATGATACACATTGGGAAGTCCTTTCATTTGAATGGCGTGTCCTATGCATGACAAGCGCAGCAAAATAGCTGTACTCAAAAGTGAGTACATCCCTAATTCGGCCCGACAGTGGCGTTCATTGTTAAGGGCACCCCTAATGTGGCAAGCAGACTCTGTTAGTGTGAGACGAGGAGAGCCGATAAACTGCACTTCTGATTTAAATGTGATCGGCTGTGAATGGACACAGCCGGTCACATGGGCAAAGAGCTCCGCCATTGGCTCTTTACCGAGATAGGGGATAGGACCCGGCGCACCCGCGATCCCCGTGCTGCGTGCCCCTGTGGGTGCACAAGACCGGTGACACTGGGGCGACGTCATATGGCGTTGTCCCAGAACGAGAGGAGATCCCACCCGCCATCATTTTACTATACGGCGGGCGGGAGGAGGTTAAGGGCAACAAGAATACTTTGTAGTGGATTCCATAAAATCACAAAATATTAATAAAGCATATAAAAACATAACATAAAATAGTTGGTAACAACGGCTAAGTATTCAGTGGATGAACCCTGATTTGGTGCACTTGTATGTCCTCTTTATTCCAACGCGTTTCAGACACAATAATGTCTTTCATCAGGGGCAGGTAGAAGAGAGGTGCTGAATATTTATTCTACAGTATGTGTCAGGTTATGGAACGATTTCTCACATGTGTAAACATGCTGCAGGTCTCTGCCGGGTCCTATAGATCTGGGAGATACCTACATCGTATTTGCACTTTCACAGAACATTGGTCCAAGATAGCGGCTTGGACAAAGAAAAAGAAGAAAAAGATAAACATTGAGCTGGACAACACTGGACTCAATGGACTAGTACTTCTTTTTCGATTTGCCTACCAAAACAATTACCAGGAACTAGAAATAACATTTTAGCAAGGTAGGGTAAAGTTCCTCTTTAAGGCTAAATTCCAGTTTGTCCGTCTCACGTCCATTTGGTGGAAGCTGTGCAAAAGTAATAAATGACCGGTTTGTATTATTAGTATACATTCAGGTCATACGAGTTCCAGACACTGGTACATCCCTAATCTGTCTTCTTTTACTTAAGCTTCAGAGGTTCTAGTGTGCACAAGTGACGGATGGATGGAGCTTCCACATGACTGACTGGTGATGTCACATGGATGCATCGGACTGACCCGGCTCTCACACACAAAGTACGCCATGGACAAAATCCACTTAAATGCAGTACAGCTTTTATATATATATATATATATATATATATATATATATATATATATATATATATATATACATACACACACACACAGTATATACTCTATATATACTGTATAGTATATATATATATATATATATCTATATATATATATATATATATCTATATGTATATATAGATATATATATATATTTTTTTTTTTTAAGTATAACATTAAACAAGTATTACACACACACAAGTAGTACACAAGTACACAAGTAAAAATACAAGTATTTTTTAAGTACAATAATATAGAACAGACATGTATATAATATACGTGTGTATATATAAAAAAATATATATATATCGTTAAATATCTGTGTACGGATCCCCCACTTACATCAGGGCCCCAGAGAGCCCCTCCTTACATCAGGGTCCCCAGAGAGTCTCCCCCTACATCAGGGTCCCCAGAAAGCCTCACTTAAATCAGTGTCCTGATCATTGCTGCCTCACCGTGCCAATCATTGCCGCCTCACCGTGCCCATCATTGCAACCTTATTTTGTGCATCATTGCCACCTTACTGTGCCAATCATTGCCGCCTCACCGTGCCAATCAATGTAGCATCAACGTGCCCATCATTGCCGCATCACCGTGCCCATCATTGCAGCCTTATTGTGCCCATCATTGCTGCCTCACCATGCCCATCATTGCAGCCTTACTATGCCCATAATTACCACCTCACCATGCCCATCATTGCAGCCTTACTGTGCCCATCATTGCCACCTCACCGCGCCAATCATTGCCGCCTCACTGTGCCAATCAATGTAGCCTCACTGTGCCAATCAATGTAGCCTTACTGTGCCCATCATTGCCGCCTTACCGTGCCAATCATTGTACACCTCACTGTGCCAATCAATGTAGCCTTACTGTGCCCATCATTGCAGCCTTACCATGCCAATCATTGTCCACCTCACTGTGCCAATCAATGTAGCCTTACTGTGCCCATCATTGCTGTCTTATTGTGCCAATTATTGCCGCCTCACCAGTTAGTGCCAATCGATTACGTACAGGCACAGCGTGCATCTCAAGCTGTGTCACAGGGCTCAGTGTGAAGGGTTCAGTCGCGCTGTGACAAAAGTCTCGCCCTCCTCCTAGATCAGCTCGTGTGATAGACAGAACACTGCATCTATCACATGAGCTGGTCTAGGAGGAGGGCGGGACCTTTTTCACAGCGCGACTTCACACTGAGTGCTGTGACACAGCGGGACTCTTCTTTGAGCTACGCTGCAGCCACAGCATAGCTCAAAGCGGCCCCAGGGCAGGCAGCCTACCAGAAAATGTCCCGGTATCCCGGTAGGCCAGTCCGGCCCTGAGCAGAACCGATCCGCCCTTGGGGGCCCCCCCACAGCAGCGGGGCCCTACGCCATTTGCGTAGTTAGCGTATAGGGCGGATCGGCTCTGTGCATGACTAGTAGTTGTCCTGTGGACAGATTCTCCCACCTGAGCTGTGGATCTCTGCAGCTCCTCCAGAGTTACCATGGGCCTCTTGGCTGCTTCTCTGATGAATGCTCTCCTTGCCCGGCCGGTCAGTTTAGGTGGACGGTCATGTCTTGGTAGGTTTACAGTTGTGCCATGCTCTTTCCATTTTCCGATGATGGATTGAACAGAGCTCCGTGAAATGTTCAAAGCTTGGGATACTTTTTTTTAGAACCTAACCCGGCTTTAAACTTCTCCAAAACTTTATCCCTGACCTGTCTGATAAGTTCCTTGGCCTTCATGATGCTGTTTGTTCACTAAGGTTCTCTAACAAACCTCTGAGGACTTCACAGAACAGCTGTATTTATACTGAGATTAAATTACACACAGATGGACTTTATGTACTAATTAGGTGACTTCTGAAGGCAATTGGTTCCACAAGATTTTAGTTAGGGGTATCGGAGTAAAGGGGGCTGAATACAAATGCCCCCCACGCTTTTCACATATTTATTTGTAAAAAAGTTTGTAAACCATCTATCATTTTCCTTCCACTTCACAATTATGGGCCACTTTGTGTTGGTCTATCAAATGAAATCCCAATAAAATACATTTATGTTTTTGGTTGTGACTTGACAAAATGTGGAAAATTTCAAGGGGTGTAAATACTTTTTCAAGGCACTTTGTGTGTGTGTGTATATATATATATATATATATATATATATATATATATATATATATACACACACTGTCAGGGCCAGGACAAGGGGTGGGCAGGAGGGACAGCTGCCCTGGGCACGGGGGAGGGGGGGGCAGCATCATGCATATTGGACAGTCTAAGGCAGGGTTTCTCAACCAGGGTTCCATGGAACTCTAGGGTTCCTCCAGAGGTTGCTCGGGGCTCCTTGAACAATGAGCAATTTCTGCCTCTCAGATAAGTGCCCACTGATACCACTGAGTTGTAGATATAGTAATATTTAGCAGGGGTTCCCCGAGACCAGAAAGTTATTTCAAGGACTCCTCTTGGTTTGTAAAGGTTGAGAAAGGCTGGGCTAGAAGATCCCATGGCTGACCACTGCAGAATGGTCAACATAGGACTCTCCACACCGAATTTGCTCCTTACATTGGTGATCAGTAGGAAGAATGTTCCTTACATTGGTGATCAGTGAGAAGAATATCCCTTACATTGGTGATCAGTGAGAAGAATGTTCCTTACATTGGTGATCAGTGAGAAGAATATCCCTTACATTGGTGATCAGTGAGAAGAATGTTCCTTACATTGGTGATCAGTGAGAAGAATGTTCCTTACATTGGTGATCAGTGGGAAGAATGTTCCTTACATTGGTGATCAGTGGGAAGAATGTTCCTTACATTGGTGATCAGTAGGAAGAATGTTCCTTACATTGGTGATCAGCGAGAAGAATGTTCCTTACATTGGTGATCAGTGAGAAGAATGTTCCTTACATTGGTGATCAGTGAGAAGAATGTTCCTTACATTGGTGATCAGTGAGAAGAATGTTCCTTACATTGGTGGTCAGTGAGAAGAATGTTCCTTACATTGGAGGTCAGTGAGAAGAATATTCCTTAGATTGGTAATCAGGGGGAAGAATGTTCCTTACATTGGTGATCAGTGAGAAGAATGTTCCTTACATTGGTGATTAGTGAGAAGAATGTTCCTTACATTGGTGATTAGTGAGAAGAATGTTCCTTACATTGGTGATCAGTGAGAAGAATGTCCCTTACATTGGTGATCAGTGAGAAGAATGTTCCTTACATTGGTGGTCAGTGAGAAGAATGTCCCTTACATTGGTGATCAGTGAGAAGAATGTTCCTTACATTGGTGATCAGTGAGAAGAATGTCCCTTACATTGGTGATCAGTGAGAAGAATGTTCCTTACATTGGTGGTCAGTGAGAAGAATGTCCCTTACATTGGTGATCAGTGAGAAGAATGTTCCTTACATTGGTGATCAGTGAGAAGAATGTCCCTTACATTGGTGATCAGTGAGAAGAATGTTCCTTACATTGGTGGTCAGTGAGAAGAATGTCCCTTACATTGGTGATCAGTACGAAGAATGTTCCTTACATTGGTGATCAGTGAGAAGAATGTTCCTTACATTGGTGATCAGTGGGAAGGATGTTCCTTACATTGGTGATCAGTGGGAAGAAAGCTCCTTACATTGGTGATCAGTAAGAAGAATGTTCCTTACATTGGTGATCAGTGGGAAGAATGTTCCTGCATTGGTGATCAGTGAGAAGAATATCCCTTACATTGGTGATCAGTAAGAAGAATGTTCCTTACATTAGTGATCAGTGAGAAGAATGTTCCTTACATTGGTGATCAGTGAGAAGAATGCTCCTTACATTGGTGATCAGTGAGAAGAATGTCCCTTACATTGGTGATCAGTGAGAAGAATGTTCCTTACATTGGTGGTCAGTGGGAAGAATGTTCCTTACATTGGTGATCAGTGAGAAGAATGTTCCTTACATTGGTGGTCAGTGGGAAGAATGTTCCTTACATTGGTGATCAGTGAGAAGAATGTTCCTTACATTGGTGATCAGTGAGAAGAATGCCCCTTACATTGGTGATCAGTGGGAAGAATGTTCCTTACATTGGTGATCAGTGAGAAGAATGCCCCTTACATTGGTGATCAATGGGAAGAATGCACCTTCCCCCTTCCACATTGTTAGTCAGAATGCCACATCTACAGACAGCTATAAAGATCATTTGGATCCAGAGTTATTCAGGCATCAGATGGGAGGTCAATCAGCCACAACACAAGGAACCTCTAACAACCTTTTGGAGGAACCTTTGAGTCCCATGTAACCCTGGTGGTGAATGGCAGACCCTAGTGGTCTATGTTCATAGAGTCATCTCAATAAACACATCATAGGTTCATGTGAATCATAATTCAGGTTTCATGTGCCTTTACTTTATATTGATCTGCTATTGGTTATCAGTTTCACAAATGTCTATTTTGTAAATTTGGAACGATGAATGAATTCACAGTTGGACGTGTTTCGGCTGGTTTATGCACATTGTGGACAGATGACTCCCCTCCTCTATCAAGGTGAGCACAGGTGAGATGAGCTGGTTTGGGAGAAAAAAACGGATCGGAAGCTACACTAAATGAACACCGGACATCCAGGTGCAGGTGTCACATCAATATGGCAGCCAAGCCCTGACATGGGAGGGAATGTTCTGCTTGTTTTGCATTCTTATCTGAATGTGGGCTTTCTTCCAGGAACTGTGTAACCTCTGCCTACGACACAATGGACATTCTTTCTCTGCCGTTCAGTACCAGAGGGAAGGGCGGGACTGCGCTTCGGAGAGCATTTTGTAAGATAAGCTTTCCTGTCATAAGCACACTTGACCTTTGGAAGATTTACCCCCCCCCATGACCAGGCCATTTTTTGCTATAGCTATAGTTATAGCAATTGCGCGGTTATGCAACACTGAAAATTAAATTTATGTAATTCCCCCCCCCCCCAACAAATAGAGCTTTCTTTTGATGGTATATGATCACCACTGGGATTTTGTTTTTTTATTATATAAACGAAAAAAGACTGACAAATTTGAAAAAAAAAGATTTTTTTACTTTCTTCTATAAAACATATATATTAAAAAATCTAATTTCCTCATACATTTAGGCCGATATGTATTCTGCTACATATTTTTGGTAAAAAATATAAATAAATCTAATTAAGTGTATATTGATTGGTTTGCACAAAAGTTATAGCATCTACAATCTATGGGATATATATACTGGAATTTTTATTAATTTATTTATTTTTATATTAGTAATGGCGACAATCAGCAACTTATAGCGGGACTGCGACATTGCAGCGGACAATCTGACACTAACTGATGCCTTGGACACTTTGTGGGAACCAGTGACACTAATACAGTGATCAGTGCTAAAAATAGGCACTGTCACTGTACTAATGACACTGGCTGGGAAGGGGTTAACATCTAGGGTTATAAAAGGGTTAAATGTGTGCCTAACCAGTGTTTATGTGAGAGAGAGCGGACAGTCGGCTGAGCGCCGGAGCGGAGCTCATATAGGTACAATTGGGCAGATTTTTTTTTACAGAGGCACAGGGACAATCATTATAATGGTACAGAGCGGATGGGGGTATTTAATAGAAGTGGGTTAACAACCACTTTAAGGGCTAGCATTAGGGTTAAATGTTAGGGTTAAAGGTTAGCAGTAATTGATAGGGTTAGAAATAGCATTGATTGTTAGGGTTAGCATTCTAACTCTAGCAATTTCCACTAACCCTAACATTTAACTCTAACCCGGTCCTTTAACCCTAACCACAGCCCTTAACCCTAACATCTAACCACAGCCCTTGACCCTAACACCTACCCCCCCTAACATCTATCCCAGCCCTTAACCCTAACATTAAACTCTAGCCCTTAACCCAAAATTCTAACATTAGCTCCTAGCCCTAACATCTAACCCTAGCCCTTAACCCTAACATCTAACCCTAGGCTTTAACCTTAACATCTGACTCTTGCCCTTAACACTAATGCTAACCTCTAACCCTAGCCCTTAACCCTAATATCTAAACATAGCCCTTAACCCTAACCCTAACATGTAACCATAGACCTTAACCCTAACATATAACTCTAGCCCTTAACCCTAACATCTAACCCTAGCCCTTAACCCTAACCCTACTATCTAACCCTAGCCCCTAACCCTAAACCAAACATCTAACCCTAGCCCTTAACCATAACTCTACTATCTAACCATAGCCCCTAACCCTAACCCCAACATATAACCCTAGCCCTTAACCCTAACTACAACATATAACACTAGCCCTTAACCTTAACCCCAACATCCAACCCTAACCCTTAACCCTAACATCCAACCCTAGCCCTTAACACTAACATCTAAAGCTAGCCCCTAACCCTAACATCTAACCCCACCATTTAACCCTAACATCTAACCCTAGCCCTCAACCCTAACATCTAACCCTAGCCCTTAACCCAAACATCTAACACTATCCGCTAACCCTAATATATAACCCTAGCCCTTAACCCTAACATCTAACCCTAGCCCATAAATCTAACATCTAACCCTAGCTCTTAACCCTAACATCTAACCCTAGCCCTTAACCCTAACATCCAACCCTAGCCCTTAACACTAACATCTAAAGCTAGCCCCTAACCCTAACATCTAACCCCAGCCTTTAACCCTAAGATCTAACCCTAGCCCTCAACCCTAACATCTAACCCTAGCCCTTAACCCGAACATCTAACAATATCCGCTAACCCTAATATATAACCCTAGCCCTTAACCCTAACATCTAACCCTAGCCCATAAATCTAACATCTAACCCTAGCCCTTAACCCTAACATCTAACCCTAGCCCTTAACCCTAACATCCAACACTAGCCCCTAATGCTAACATCTAACCCTAACCCTTAACCCTAACATCTAACCCTATCCCATAACCAAAACATTTACCATTAGCCCCTAACACTAACATCTAACGCTAGCCCTTAATCTTAACATATAACCCTATCACTTAACCCTAACATCTAACCACAACCGGTAATCCAAAAATCTATCCCTAGCCCATAACTCTAACATCTAACCCTAGCCCTTAACCCTAACATCTAACCCTAGCCCTTAACCCTAACCCTACTATCTAACCCTAGCCCCTAACCCTAACCCAAACATCTAACCCTAACTCCAACATCTAACCAAAGCCCTGAAACCCTAACATCCAACCCTAGGCCTTAACCCTAACATCCAACACTAGCCCCCAACCCTAACATCTAGGCCAAGCTCTTAACCCTAACATCTAACCTTAGCCCCAACCCTAACATATAACCCTAACATCTAACACTAGCCCTCAACCCTAATATCTAACCCTAGCCCTTAACCCTAACCCTATCTCTTAACCCAAACATCTAACATTAGCCCCTAACCCTAACATCTAACCCTAGCCTTTAACCCTAACTTATAACCCTAGCCCTTGACCTTAACCAATTTGCGCCCGCGCTATAACCAAAAAAGATGGCTACAGCGCGGGCTTCCTTTGCTGGGAGGGAGTCCATGTAAGTCCTCCCGTTCTTGCACCACCCACGCGTCCCAAAAGGCGAACGAGCCGCGTGCTCTGTGGTTGCCGAGTCCTTGGGACTCGGCTGATCACAGAGCAGGGTAAAGGGCCAATCACAGCGGGTCCTTTACCACGTGATCAGCTGTCAGCCAATGACAACTGATCATGGAAGTAAACAGAAGCCAGTTCCCGGCTTTTTCCTTTCTTCACGCTGTCAGCATGAAGAAAAGAAGCAAGCCGTTAACCGGATTCTGTTAGAGGTACATCAGTCCTCTTAGTGATCAACAGCGCTGCCAATCAGTGTCCTCCAGTGCCACCTATTAGTGCCCATCAGTGCTGCCTGATCAGTGCCCTCCAGTGCCTCCTATCAGTGCCTCCTCATCAGTGCCACCTATCAGTGCCCACCAGTGCTGTCTATCAGTTACCATCAGTGCCATCTATCAGTGCCACCTCTCCGTGCCACCTATCAGTGCCCATCAGTGCCACCTATCAATGCAGCCTCATCATTGCCTCCTGATCAGTGCCCACCAGTGCCGCCTCATCAATGCCCATCAGTGAAGGAGAAAAATTACCTGTTTGCAAAATGTTATAACAAACTATGCTTGAGGTGACCGTAACCGTATTAGTGCAACTGCGACAGAGAAAATTGAGTACAGTAAAACCTTGGTTTGAGAGCGTTTTGCAAGACGAGCAACATTTTTAAATAAATTTTGACTTGATATACAAACGATGTCTTGATATGCAAGTAGCGTCATGTCAGTGCTGAAAATTGGCCTGGGCACAGGAAGGGGGTATAAGTGCCCAGTAAGCAAGTTGTTAATATCTAACCCTAGCCCTTAACCCTAACCCTAACACCTAACACTAGCCCTTAACTCAAACATCTAACCCTAACCCTTAATCCCACCATCTAACCCTAGCCCTTAACCCCAACATCTAACCCTAGCCCTTAAATCAAACATCTAACACTAGCCCTTAACCCTAACCATAACATCTAACACTAACCCTAATCCTAACATCTAACCCTAGCCCTTAACCCTAACATCTAACCCTAACCCTTAACACTACCATCTAACCCTAACCCTTAACCCTAACATCTAACCCTAACCCTTAACACTACCATCTAACCCTAACCCTTAACCCTAACATCTAACACTAACCCTAATCCTAACATCTAACTCTAACTCTTAACCCTACCATCTAACCCTAACCCTTAACACTACCATCTAACCCTAACCCTTAACCCCACCATCTAACCCTAGCCCTTAACCCCAACATCTAACCCTAGCCCTTAACTCAAACATCTAACACTAGCCCTTAACCCTAACCATAACATCTAACACTAACCCTAATCCTAACATCTAACCCTAGCCCTTAACCCCACCATCTAACCCTAGCCCTTAACCCAAACATCTAACTCTAGCCCTTAACTCAAACATCTAACCCTAACCCTTAACCCCACCATCTAACCCTAGCCCTTAACCCCAACATCTAACCCTAGCCCTTAAATCAAACATCTAACACTAGCCCTTAACCCTAACCATAACATCTAACACTAACCCTAATCCTAACATCTAGCCCTAGCCCTTAACCCCACCATCTAACCCTAGCCCTTAACCCAAACATCTAACTCTAGCCCTTAACTCAAACATCTAACCCTAACCCTTAACCCCACCATCTAACCCTAGCCCTTAACCCCAACATCTAACCCTAGCCCTTAAATCAAACATCTAACACTAGCCCTTAACCCTAACCATAACATCTAACACTAACCCTAATCCTAACATCTAGCCCTAGCCCTTAACCCCACTATCTAACCCTAGCCCTTAACCCAAACATCTAACTCTAGCCCTTAACTCAAACATCTAACACTAGCCCTTAACTCAAACATCTAACTCTAGCCCTTAACTCAAACATCTAACCCTAACCCTTAACCGCACCATCTAACCCTAACCCTTAACCCCACCATCTAACCTTAGCCCTTAACCCCAACATCTAACCCTAGCCCTTAACTCAAACATCTAACACTAGCCCTTAACCCTAACCATAACATCTAACACTAACCCTAATCCTAACATCTAACCCTAGCCCTTAACCCTAACATCTAACCCTAACCCTAATCCTAACATCTAACTCTAACCCTTAACCCTAACATCTAACTCTAACCCTTAACCCTAACATCTAACCCTAATATTTAACCGTAACCCTAACATGAGACTTTGGACACTTAAACGTTCTTGCACTACTTTCATGCAACTTTGATACTACTTGAGTGGCTGAGAGTGTAAAGTTGCCTGAAAGTCACACCAAAGTCGCACTCCATGAACAGAACTGTCTTACTTTCCTATTAACCAAAAACATTAAAAAAAAAAAAAAAAAAACACGCTTCAAAAACGCCACACTTGCATTTTTGGTGTGGGTCCATTGAAGTCTATTACACGCAAAACGCAATCTGTTGCGGAAAAAAAAAGTTCCTGACCCTTTCCAAAAAATGCACTGGCTCAAAACGCACACAGATGTGAACAATATCCATAGGTGATACACCCGCCCAAAAGCTACAGAGAGTAAAACTGCTGCCGTGGCCAAGCAGCAAAGCATGGTGTCCACGGCGTGTGTTCAACCCCAGCCATTGCCTCTGCATCTAAAGGGGAAGCGGCTGGGTGACAGAAAAAAACTGCAGTTCAACCATGGGATTTTACCACCCCTCAACCACTAGTGTAAGCCCCTACATTTTATATATAGAGACCACATTTACAATGTATTAGTAAATGTAACCTCCAGGCCTTTTCATAACTTATATCAACCATTCCCTTCAGAGATTACTAAGGGTTCCTATGAGTTTAGGCTGATTGACCTCCCATTTGTTGGTGCCGGCATAATTCCAGAGCCAACGCCATGTGCCCAGTGATTTTCTTAGCCATCTGTAAGGGAGACTTTCTTCCCACTGCCCACCAATAATTGGTATTAGTAGGTCCCCCAAGACCTGAAAATTATTCCAAGGGTTTATTAAAAGGGTTGAGAAACATTGGTCTACATCGGTGGTCTCCAAACTGTGGCCCAGGGGCCATATGTGGCCCTTTGCTTGCCTTTATCTGGCCCTTGTGACTATTCCTCACACTGATATGAGACACGATTCTGCCAACTGACATCAGCAACAGGGCATCATTTCTCCCACTGACACCCATGATGGGGAAATATTCCTCCCACTGATGCCAATGATGGGGCACTATTCCTTCCACTAACACCAATGATGGGGCACTATTCCTCTCACTGACACCAATGGTGGGGCACTGTTCCTCCCACTAACTCAAGCAATGGGGCACTATTTTTCCCACTGACACCAATGATGGGACACTATTCTTCCCACTGACACCAATGATGGGGCACTATTCCTTCCACTGATACCAATGATGGGGCACTATTCATTGCTCCCATCATTGCTATCAGTGGGAGGAATAGTGCCCCATCATTGGTATCAGTGAGAGGAATAGTGTCCCATCATTGGTGTCTGTGGGAGGAATAGTGCCCCATCAATGGTATCAGTGGGAGAAATAGTGCCCCATCATTGGTATCAATGAGAAGAATAGTACCCCATCATTGGTATCAGGGGGAAGAACAGTGTCCCATCATTGGTGTCAGTGGGAGGAATAGTGTCCCATCATTGATATCAGTGGGAGGAATTGTGCTCCATCATTGGTATCAGTGGGAGGAATAGTGCCCCATCATTGGTGTCAGCCGGGGGAATAGTGCCCCATCATTGGTATCAGTGGGAGGAATAGTGCCCCATCATTGGTGTCAGCCGGGGGAATAGTGCCCCATCATTGGTATCAGTGGGAGGAATAGTGCCCCATCATTGGTATCAGTGGGAAGAATAGTGTCCCATCACTGGTGTCAGTGGGAGGAATAGTGTCCCATCATTGGTATTAGTGGGAGGAATAGTGCCCCATCATTGGTATTAGTGGGAGGAATAGTGCCCCATAATTGGTGTCATTGGAAGGATAGTGCCCCATCATTGGTATCAGTGGGAGGAATAGTGTCTCATCATTGGTATCAGTGGGAAGAATAGTGTCCCATCATTGGTGTCAGTGGGAGGAATAGTGCCCCATCATTGGTATCAGTGGGAGGAATAGTGCCTCATCATTGGTATCAGTGGGAGGAATAGTGCCCCATAATTGGTGTCATTGGAAGGATAGTGCCCCATCATTGGTATCAGTGGGAGGAATAGTGCCCCATAATTGGTGTCATTGGAAGGATAGTGCCCCATCATTGGTATCAGTGGGAGGAATAGTGTCTCATCATTGGTATCAGTGGGAAGAATAGTGTCCCATCATTGGTGTCAGTGGGAGGAATAGTGCCCCATCATTGGTATCAGTGGGAGGAATAGTGCCCCATCATTGGTATCAGTGGGAGGAATAGTGCCCCATAATTGGTGTCATTGGAAGGATAGTGCCCCATCATTGATATCAGTGGGAGGAATTGTGCCCCATCATTGGTATCAGTGGGAGGAATAGTGTCCCATCATTGGTATCAGTGGGAGGAATAGTGCCCCATCATTGGTATCAGTGGGAGGAATAGTGCCCCATCATTGGTATCAGTGGGAGGAATAGTGCCACAAGGGATGAATAAAGGTGAGCAAAGGAACGCATCCGGACCGTGGGCCAGAGTTTGGAGACCAATGTTCTAGAATCTAGAGGGATCCCACAGATATGATGTATAGATAGTTATTTTGCTCCAAGCTGAACAAATGTAACTTTGTATCAATATCCACATCTGGAATTCTTCATTAGATGCCATTCAGAAGATCTCCCATACAATATAAAGCGTGGATGTTGGGTGTAAGGGATGTATAGGCGGTGATGGCAGACACATACATATTATACACACGCCCGGCGTACAGACACAGGAATAATACTCCGATCATCAATCCAAATAAACACACGCAGCCCGCCGATCCACAACATACACAACGCATCGCCATCAACAGAAACACCCCGATGGAGGTAAACATACATATCATCCCAACATCCAGGAAATGATGAAAATAGCCTTTCTGGAAGAGTCAATACACGTTGTCATGGAAACACTGCAAAGGACAAAAAATAGAAAGACGTGACACAGCCAGTCTCCATAGAAACAAGAGAACCTGCCGCTGACGACGCAAAGCAGAACGCCCAAATATGTCATGACATACAATCCGTGCTGACGGCTTTCTGCATGGGGCTCATTGGTGAGCTGGGACCCGCGCCCTATACCAGAGAGGACATACAGTACCTCATATATACTATATATATATACTGTATACACAGTGGGGAAAATACATATTTGATCCCCTGCAGAGGTTACAAAAAAATGAAGGGTCTATAATTTTTATCATAGGTGTATTTTATATGATAGAGACAGAATATCAACCAAAAATCAAGAAAACACACAATACAAATGTTATAAATGGAGTTGCAGTTCAGTGAGTAAAAGAAATATTTGATCCCCTACCAACCAACACTAATTCTGCCCCCCACAGACTGGCTACAGTAGGTGCTCATGTGGTCCACAGATTAGTCCTGTCAATGTAAGAAGGTTCTCCTAACGACAACTCGTTATGTGTATAAAAGACACCTGTCCACAGAATCTCTTTCTTCCATTCGATCCTCACCATCATGGGTAAGACCAAAGAGCTGTCAGAGGACGTCAGGGACAAGATTGTAGACCTGCACAATGCTGGAATGGTCTACAAGACCATCAGCAAGAAGCTTGGTGAGAAGGAGACAACTGTTGGCGCGAATATTCGCAAATGGAAGAAATACAAGATAACCCTCAAACTACAGGGGTCAGGAGTGTGTAATTTACAGAGTATAGGGGTGAGAAGTATGTAACATACATGGTACAGGGGTCAGGAGTGTGTATTGTACAGAGTACAACCTAACTCTAACCCTAACCCTAACTCTAACTCCAACCCTAACCATAACCCTAACTCTAACCCCAACCCTAACCCTAACTCTAACTCCAACCCTAACCATAACCCTAACTCTAACCCCAACCCTAAACCTAACTCTAACCCTAACTCTAGCTCTAACCCTAACCATAACCCTAACTCTAACCCCAACCCTAACCCTAACTCTAACTCTAACTCTAACTCTAACCCTAACGCTAACCCTAACCCTAACTCTAACCCTAGTCCTAACCCTAACCCTAACTCTAACCCTAAACCTAACTCTAAAACTAACTCTAACCCTAACCCTAACTCTAACCCTAACTCTAACCCTAACCTTAACTCTGACTCTAACCCTAACCCTAACTCTTACCCTAACGCTGACCCTAGCTCTAACCCTAACTCGAACCCTAAGCCTAACTCTAACCCTAACTCTAACCCTTATCCTAACTCTAACCCTAAGTCTAACCCTAACCCTAACTCTAACCCTAGCTCTAACTCTAACTCTAACCCTAACTCTTACTCTAACGCTAACCCTAGCTCTAACCCTAACTCGAACCCTAAGCCTAACTCTAACCCTAACTCTAACCCTTATCCTAACTCTAACTTTAACTCTAACTGTATCCCTAATCCTAACTCTAACTCTAACCCTGACCCTAACTCTAACTCTAACCCTTCTTCCGGTTTCGGCGCCGCATGGAGTAGCTGTCTCTCACAACAGCTCCCGCAGCATGACCCTCAAATCGGCCTGAAAAACCTGCCCGACCCCCCCACCGCTGCTCGCAGCCCCCGGGTGACTTCCAACCTGCACCTGGATCGTTTTGTGGAGAAAATCGGCCCGCAATCGTAGACGGCTCAGACGGCCCTGACGGCCCAGCCGCAAATCGAGGCCCTGGTCTCGGCCTTGTCGGATCACGTGGCGGATGCGCCAGACATGGATGTGAGCGGCTGCTCAGCTTCTCCCTCCTCACAACATGCCTCCCCCTCCTCACACCAAGGAGACAACAATACAGAGCGCAATACTCAGGCAATGGCAGCACTACTGACCCCCATGATAGCTGCCTCAGTTGAGAACAGCAAAAAAAAGTCTGGTGCCAGAAAACTGGGACATTTGTGACAATGGGTGTAATTCTTTATGTCCTAGTTGTGTCCAATAAGCAGCTATATGGATGAACACACCAGGAGAGATGTGATAAAAGTGCATACAGTCAATGGCAACCATAAGGAAAAGCACTATTCGAGCCAGTCTTGTGCAGACAGATAAACAGGCAAAAATCAATAAGAAGAACCATTTATCGATTTATTGTTGCTATAAGATGATTTTTTTAATTAAAAAAACAACAAAAATTCTCCTTTGCGTAGATGGTAGACAATCAACTTGCTCACCACTATAATGGTACCTTATGGCGGCGGCCAATGGACCGACTTGCTGATAGATTTGCTGCAGTGATGGAATCCTTATGCATCCCCTATGAAATCCACACAAACGGGGAAGGGGGGGGGGGGGACCCAACTTTAGTGTGGACCGGAAGACGATGTAGAGCCTCGACCGAGTCCCTGATGGTATCCAGCGGTGAGCGGCTGTCAGAAACCATGAATCAGACTGAGACAGAAGTACAGTTAAATCTCACTTCTTTAATAATAATGAAAAAAGGTAAACAGAGTAAACGTAGTCAAAACATAGCCAGAACCAGGCTATGGAACGGATAATCAGACAAGCCAAAACGCCAGGAAGCCAGAGATGAGTGTAGTAGAACAGCAAGCAGGATCTGGAGCCAGAAGGAATGTCATCCAAGCAAGACTTTAACAGGAACACAGGAGAGCATTTCTAGAGATGTGACCAAGGTGAAGGCAGAGATCATGTGGGGTGGACGGTTTAAGTAGGCAGGACTGACGAGCAGGATATCATCAACAGCTGAGTCATTGTGGAGAGATAGGAGCTGGCAATTAGCCGATAGCTGAGCGGCCAGCCTAGAGAAGGAGGGGCTGAACCCAGCCCTGACAGTACCCCATCCTCAATGACCCCTGCCCCTCGGAGGAGCACCAGGCCTGAGGGGAAAACTTCAATGGAAATCACCGAGGAGGACAGGGGCATGTACGTCCGAGGATGAGACCCAAGAGCGGTCCTCCGGACCGCACCCTTTCCAATGCACCAGGTACTGTATGCGCCCACGGAACCTATGGGAGTCAACAATGGACTGTACTTCATACTCCTCATGGTTCTCAACCTTTACAGGGTGAGGACAAGGCACCGAGGTGGTAAAGCGGTTGCAGACCAAAGGTTTTAATAAGGAGACATGAAATACATTTGAGATACGCATATTAGAAGGAAGGTCTAATGCGTAAGCCACTGGGTTAATCCTGCGAAGAATACGGAAAGGCCCAATAAACCGAGGTGCGAACTTCAGAGAGGGAACACGAAGTCAGAGGTTGCGAGATGACAGCCAGACCCTGTCCCCAACCTGGTAGGAAGGCGCAAGCAGGCGTCTGCAGTCAGCATGGAGTCTGTACCTATCATTAGCATGTCGCAAAGCCTCCTGGACTTGTGACCAAGTGGAACGAAGACCACGGAGATGCTCCTCTAATGCAGGAATACTCTGCGGAACAAATGAGTCAGGCAACATGGAAAGTTGGAAACCATAGTTCGCCATAAACGGGGACAATCGGGAAGCAGAATTCAAGGCACTATTGTGAGCAAACTCTGCCCACGGTAAGAGGTCTGACCAGTTGTTATGATGGTCATAAATATAGCAACGTAGGAATTACTCGAAGGACTAATTGGCTCGTTCTGCGGCCCCATTGCTGCGGGTGATATGCAGAGAAGAAAGCAAGCTGAATTCCCAACTGTGCACAAAAGGCTTGCCAGAACTGGGGCACAAACTGACTACCCCTGTCCGAGACAATCACCTTGGGTAGCCCATGTAAGCGAAAGATCTCCCGAGCAAAAATGGAAGCCAGTTCCTTAGAAGTGGGCAATTTCTTAAGTGGAATACAATGAGTCATTTTCAAGAACCGGTCAATCACCATAAGGATAACTGGGTTGCCCTGGGAGTTGGGTAACTCCACAATAAATTCCATGGGCAGGTGGGTCCAGGGCCTCTCTACATTGGGTATGGTTTGTAGCAGGCCTACTGGATGATGTCGTGGAGCACACATGGAACAGGCAGCTACAAAGGCATTTACATCAGCACGTAGAATAGGCCACCAGAATTGTTAGGAAATGGCCCAAAAGAGTTGATTCTTCCCAGGGTGGCCAGTAGCCTTGGAAGAATGGTAAGTCTGGAGCAGGGCAGTGCAGAGATTCTCCTGGGATAAAGCAGCGGTCACAAGGTTTCTCAGGAGGAGCATGAACCTGAGCAGCAAGAATTTTGTCACCCAAAGGAGAAGTAAGACTGGTGTGAACTGTAGCCAGAATACGATCAGGAGGAATCACAGGAACCGGAACTGACTCCATCTTGGAAGTGCAGGAAAATTGTAGTGACAAAGCGTCAGCCCTTATATACTTAGTACTGGGTAAGAACGAGACAATGTAATTAAAACTAGACAAGAAAAGAGGCCATAGCGCCCTTCTGGGAGAGAGGTGTTTAGCCTCAGACAGGAATGTGAGATTCTTATGATCAGTAAGAATGAGAACTGGCACAGTGGTACCTTCGAAGAGATGTCTCCATTCTTTCAGTGCTAAAATGATCGCTAACAGCTCTCTGTCACCAATCTCATAATTGCACCAATTACACCAATTTCTTGGAAAAGTAGCCGCAAGGATACATAGCACTCTCAGAGGTAGGACGTTGAGACAGAAGGGCGCCAACTTCAGTCTCAGAAGCATCAACCTCAAGGATAAAAGGTAACGTAGGATCAGGATGTGCCAACACAGGAGCAGAAACAAAGGCAGCCTTGAGACTCTCAAAGGCCTTAATGGACTCCGGAGACCAACTCTGTGGGTTACCATCCTTTCTGTTCATATCAGTCAGGGGCTTGACCAAAGACGAGAAGTTACGAATAAACGTAAACTCACGGGCTACTGTAGGACTGCTGAAAGTTTCTCTGGGTCCATCGAAAAAAAACAGCAGTAGAAATTACATAACCCAGGAATTTAAACTGTTCACTATGGAATACGCACTTCTCCAATTTACAATAGAGAATGTTCTCTCTTAGTTTCTGAAGCACACGACAGACATCTGTGTGGTGGCTCTCCAGGGACCTAAAGGCACAATCTCTCCCTCCTCCTAAGGGTTCTCTCATCCGCAGAGAGATGTGTGAAGCCCAAGTGCATGGGTTCATCTTCACTTCACTGGGAGGTGAGGGAAGCAAGGGTGGGACTGCAAAGCTTGGAGACAAATATACAGGAGGCTTACGCAAGTGCTCCTTAAAAGAGAGTCTTTCTCTGATTCTGGAGTCAATGAGGATGGCAAACGTGATCAACTTCCCCAGCTCAATGGGTATATCTTGGGCTGCCATTGTCATTGTTCCAAGCAACCTCTGCTGCCAGAGTATGGAATTTAATAGCATAATCGGCAACATTTCTCGTACTCTGTTTGATGGACATGAGGCACTTGGCAGCAGAAGCAGAACATGCAGGAACGTGAAATACCCTTTTAAAGGAAGCCACCAACTCAGGGTAACTCAAGACAACAGGTTTTTGAGTCTCCCATAGAGTGTTTGCCCAGGCCAAGACTCTCTCAGAAAGCAAAGATATCATGAAACCTACTTTGCTTCTGTCCATAGGAAATGCCTGGGGCAGCATCTCAAAGTAGATCTCAACTTGGTTGAGAAACCCTCTGCATTGGACTTAATCGCCCCCAAATCGCTGGGGAAGCGTAGCGGAACCAGACATACCTCTTATAGGGGTAATACTCGAGGCAGGTGCCTGCACAGAGACTGGAGCAGCAGCAGGGACTACCTGCAACTCAGGTTGTACCGGAGCAGCCACAGTGGGAGATTCCAGGTGAGCCGTGAGACTCAGGAGCGTTTGTAATGCCATGGCAAACTGATCCATGCGGTGATCCTCCTCATCCAATCTGGAAAAAATATTACCGCATCGCATCCCTCTACATTACTAAAACAGTTCCTCCCTCCAGGTCAGAACCCAAAACAAACTTAATACCAGCCCAAATCCCCCACAAAAATTGTCCCCCCATGAAAATCACCTCTTGGAACGTAAATGGGCTTAGGTCCCCCAACAAGAGACTTAAAATCCTTTGCCATCTTAACAGAGTTAAAACCGACATTGACCTACTCCAGGAGACACATCTATCATTCCCCGACTTCCATCGCATGAGAAAGCTCTGGGTAGGTACTGTCCTGGGATCCAGTGCAGCTGGACACAAAGCAGGGGTTCTCATCTTGATACACAAAAACCTCCCCTGTGAAGTCATGTCTGTAGCCCCCGATGATCAGGGTCGTTTCCTCACTACACATATCTGCGTATATCCAATATCTACCCCCTAATAGCCCTGGCAAACAATTCTTTAGCGAGATCTCCACTAGATTACTAAATACTCCGCATGTCCCATAAATAAATGGAGGTGACTTCAACATCACACTACACCCGACGGATGACAGATCTACACTCAAACGCCCCCGCAAACTCCTCAAAACCTCTAACGTAATGCAATTCACATCCACAATGGATTCTCTCTACTTCCACGATATCTAGAGACTCTTATACCCAACGGACAGGGAATTCACTTTCTACTCTAACCCACATAACGTCTTCACCAGAATCGATTACCTCTTCTGTACTGACAGTCTTGTCCCAATGATCTCTGGAGCAGACATCCATGACATATCGGATTATGCCCCTATATCAGAAACTCTTGACAACCCTTACCTACATCCTAACCCCAGAATATGGAGCTTCCCATCCTATCTTTACAACAACTCTGATTTCCAATCATACATGGAGACAGGGGCGGACTGACCATTCGGGCACTTGGCACTGCCTGAGGGCCCCATGCCACTAAGGGGCCCCATCAGGGTTGCCAGCCTCAATAAAACCAGGGACACTATGTAAAAATCTGTGTTTTTTTAAAAATTCCAAGATTATAGCTGCCCCACCTCTCCAGTACCTATTCTGTGTGTGTATACTGTGTGTGTATATTGTGTGTGTGTGTGTGTGTATACTGTGTGGCCCCATAATCTCCTATTGCCTGGGGGCCCCATAATCTCCTATTGCCTGGGGGCCCCATAATCTCCTATTGCCCGGGGGCCCCATAATCTTCTCCTATTGCCCGGGGGCCCCATAATCTTCTCCTATTGCCCGGGGGCCCCATGAGTTGTCAGTCCGCCCCTGCATGGAGGAAGCGTGGAAAGATTTTTCTACAGCTAACACCTCACATGCTGACAACCCAAACCTTTTTTTTGGAAGCTAGCAAGGTCTTCCTTAGAGGCTGGATCATCTTATATGCTGCTTCTTACAAAAAACACATTATAGCAAACTACAAGACAGCTAGCTCCAGACTCCAACTGGGACGACAATCTCTATATACCCTAGACTCCCCTGAAAACAGAGCTAAATGGCAGGCAGCAAAAAAGAGCTTTTGACACCTGGGCAGACACGCTAGAACTGACAAAAGGAGCCCACTTAGACGCTACCCTCCACAAATTTGGCAACAAAGCAGGTAAATTGCTATGCAAAGGCCCCTTCCGCCCTACCCATTTCACCTCCTTGTGAGACGTCTCAGGTACCATTAAAACCTCGCAACAGGAGATCAAAAAAGTCATGCTACTATATTACTCATCACTGTATGCTACTGACCCAATAGACAAAAAATGTGCACAATCTTTTCTCGATAAAATATTTTTGCGAACGGTCACTCCTTCCCAACTTGAAGCCTTAAATGCACTATTTTCCTTATCCGAAACATCTACCACCATTCGAAATCTAGCTCCCTCTAAAGCACCGGGCCCTGATGGGTTTAAAGGGGAATTCTATAAAACCCTACAAATAATAACATAACCCACCCTCCTCAGTGTCTACAGAGACACATGGTAAGGTGGACCATACTTACCTATGGGGAACCAGGCCATCATCAAATTACTCTCGAAGAAAGGAAAAGACCCCCTTGAACCGGGCTCCTATAGACCCATATCACTTTTAAATCTGGACCTCAAAATTCTCTCAAAAATTGCCGCCACTAGACTTGCCAACATCATTCCCTCCCTGATACACCCTGCTCAATCAGGTTTCGGAAAAGGGAGAACAGCCACGTTAAATATTCGCAAAGTAATGATGGTCCTAGAACATGCTAAATTTAATCTGGGGGGAGACTTTGCCATCATCACTCTGGAAGCGGAGAAAGCCTTCGACAATGCCAGCTTTGAATGGCTTTCGATGGTCATGTCAAAAATGTGCTTCATTGGCCCTTTTAATCACCTTGTGAACGCTATGTACACTTCTCCCGCGGCCAGACTGGTGGTGGCCAGCCTTCTCTCCGATGAATTCCGCCTCCACAAGGACACAAGACAAGGCTGCCCCCTCTCCCCGCTGCTATTCAACCTAGCGTTAGAATCCCTTTCTAGATACCTAACCCAAAAGGCCCCACCCACTGGCAAACATGAAATACGCACCTCCCTCTTTGCCGATGATGTTCTCATCTTCTCAGCGAACCCCTCCTCTGACATGTCCACTATTAAAACAATATTTGATGAATTTAAACTTTGCTCAGGTCTCCGTATTAACTATAATAAAAGTGAAATCCTCCCCATAGGCACCCTCTTAATCCCCCTGGGTCTCACATTCGCCTTTCACGGTAACCAAATCACACGTAACCTACCCAGGCATCAAAACAGGGAAGCTACCATCTTCTATATGCCACCTCAATTACCCCCCTCTGATTACAAAGATATCCCAAGAGTTGGGTAACTGGATGGATCTACCTCTCTCACTCCTGGGAAGATGCCACCTAGTGAAAATGGTCAGTTTTGCACACCTGTTGTACCCGCTCCAAAAGATCCCACTGCTCCTGAAACATAAGGATATTAAAATGTTAAACAAAGCTATCTCTAAATTTCTCTGGCAAAACAAATGACCACGCATTGCTTTTGCGAAACAATATCTTCCCTGGCGAGAAGGGGGTATTAGTCTTCCCAATGTCAGAACATACAACTTAGCATGTCTTCTCCGAATAAGCCTAGATTGGATATCACAATCATCCCACTATTCAAACTACCCCATTGAATCACTAATGGCCCACCCCTTCTCCTTGGTTGCCCTCCTTCACTGCAAGTGGAAATCTACCCCCTCAACTATACAACATAACCATCTCTTACGGGACACTGCCATAGCCTGGAGAAAAGTAAGAAAAAGCCTGAAGCTCTCCCCCTTCATATCCAGACACCTTCCAATCCAGGGCAACCCAAACTTCCCACCGGGTAAGCAAAAACCCATCCTCATTTGGCAACAAAAAGGCCTCACCAAATTCTCTACACTATGCGATGTGGAAATGGGGCGACCCCACATCTTCTCAGTTATTGCTGAAACATTCTCCCTTCCCCAGTCCCATGCTTTCCACTATGGGCAATGTGTCAGCTTCATTTTCAACTCATGCAGAGAGGAGCGCAAAAGATTCAGAACGACTATCGCAGATCATCTGCTTCAAGAAGGCTCCTATACCATCTCTGACATCTACAAACCTCTCCTGAAAAAGACCACTCCTACAATATCATCCTCATCAGCAGCAAATTGGGGCAGAGACTTCCCTGGTACAGATATAGTAGATAAACTTCTACAGGGCTACAACAAAATCCTACAACTGATCCCAACGAATCTTGGAGAGAAACTCAACTGAAAATCCTTCACCGTGCCTATATACCTTTCCTCTCTCAGAAAAAAACAACCAGGGCTCTGCCATCTGCCCCCTATGCCATCAAACCAGACCTTCCTTAACTCACCGTTTTTGGGCATGCAACTACATCTCTACCTTCTGGGATCAAGTTATATCTTTCATACATGGCATAACTCTGCTGAAATTATCAAAAGATCCCCTGCTTCTCATTTTTGGGCACTGGGACAAACAACTGTTGATGTTGTTCATTATCATTTTTGTACTACAATCCACCTATGTATACTACGCCTGAGCTACATGGTTTAGTCCAAATGTTATATGAAAATTGTATTATCATCTTTGCTATAACCTGTAATGTAATTTCCTTCAAATTCTGTTGAAAAAAACCCCTAACCCATAACTTTTACCTTTACTTTAACTTTTACCCTAAACCTAACACTAACTCTAACCCTAACCCTAACTTTAACTCTAAACTCTAAAACTAACTAAAGCTAACTCTTATCTAACCCTAACCTTAACCCTAATGTGACTGTGTGTATGCTCCATTGTACTTTTGCTGGCGGAATTCCAGCCAGCAAAAGATTGAGAGCAGGTTCTCTATTTTTCGGTTGGAAAAGGTTCCTACCCGAAAATGCGTTCGTCTGTATGCAATTCCGATGCGCAAAAAATCACGCATGCTCCGAAACAATTCGACACATGCTCTGAAGCATTGAACTTCATTTTCTCGGCTCATTGTAGTGTTGTACGTCACCGCGTTCTTCACGGTTGAAAGTTCAGAGAACTTTTGTGTGACCGTGTGTATGCAAGCCAAGCTTGAGCGAAATTCCGTTGGAAAAACCATCCAAGATTTTTCCGACATAAATGCCACTTGTGTGTACAGGGCATAACCCTAAACCTAACTCTAACCCTAACCCTAACCCTATCTTTAACTCTAACCCTAACTCTAACCCTAACCTAACTCTAACCTAACTCTAACCCTAACCCTAACTTTAACTCTAACCCTAACTTTAACTCTAACCCTAATCCTAACCCTAACTCTAACTCTAACCTTATCTCTAACCCTAACTCTGGCTCTAACTCTAACCCTAACCCTAACTCTAACCCTAACCTAAACCCTAACCCTAACTCTAATTTTTAACTCTAACCCTATCTCTAACCCTAACTCTAGCTCTAACTCTAACCCTAACTCTAACCCTAACTTTAACCCTAACTTTAACCCTAACCCTAACTTTAACTCTAACCCTAACTCTAACTCTAATCCTAATTCTAACTCTAACTCTAACCCTAACCTAACTCTAACTCTAACCTTAATCCTAACTTTAACTCTAACCCTAACTCTAACTCTAACCCTTACCCTAACCCTAACTCTAACTTTAACCCTAACTCTAACTCTAACCTTAACCTAACTCTAACCCTAACTCGAATCCTAACCCTAACTCTAACTCTAACCCTAACTCTAACTCTAACCCTTACCCTAACCCTAACTCTAACTTTAACCCTAACTCTAACTCTAACCCTAACCTAACTCTAACTCTAACCCTAACTCGAATCCTAACCCTAACCCTAACTCTAACTCTAACCCTAACTCTAGCTTTAACTCTAACTCTAAACCTAACTCTAACCCTAACACTAACGTTAACTCTAACCCTAACCCTAACCATAACTCTGACTCTAACCGTAACCCTAACTCTAACCCTAACCCTAACCATAACTCTAACCCTAACTCTAACGCTAACACTAACTCTAACCCTAATTCCAACTCTGACTCTAACCCTAACTCTAACTTTAACTCTAACTCTAACTCTAACCCTAACTCTAACTCTAACTCTAACCCTAACTAACTTTAACTCTAACACTAAACCTAACTCTAACCCTAGCCCTAACTCTAACTCTAACCCTAACCCTAACCTTAATCCTAACTCTAACCCTAACTCTAACTCTAACCCTAACTCTAACTTTAACTCTAACTCTAACTCTAACCCTAACGCCCCGTACACACGATCGGAAATGCCGCCGGCAAAACTCAGATGAGAGCTTTTGGTTGGAAAATGTGACCGTGTGTATGCTCTATTGGACTTTTGCTGGTGGAATTCCAGCCAGCAAAAGATTGAGAGCAGGTTCTCTATTTTTCGGTCGGAAAAAGTTCCTACCCGAAAATGCGTTCGTCTGTATGCAATTCCGATGCGCAAAAAATCACGCATGCTCGGAAACAATTCGACACATGCTCGGAAGTATTGAACTTCATTTTCTCGGCTCATTGTAGTGTTGTATGTCACCGCGTTCTTCACGGTCTAAAGTTCAGAGAACTTTTGTGTGACCGTGTGTATGCAAGCCAAGCTTGAGCGAAATTCCGTTGGAAAAACCATCCAAGATTTTTCCGACATAAATGCCACTTGTGTGTACAGGGCATAACCCTAAACCTAACTCTAACCCTAACCCTATCTTTAACTCTAACCCTAACCCTAACCTAACTCTAACCTAACTCTAACTCTAACCCTAACTTTAACTCTAACCCTAACTTTAACTCTAACCCTAATCCTAATCCTAACTCTAACTCTAACCTTATCTCTAACCCTAACTTTAACCCTAACCCTAACTTTAACTCTAACCCTAACCCTAACTCTAACCCTAACTTAAACCCTAACCCTAACTCTAATTTTAACTCTAACCCTATCTCTAACCCTAACTCTAGCTCTAACTCTAACCCTAACTCTAACCCAAACTTTAACCCTAACCCTAACTTTATCTCTAACCCTAACTCTAATCCTAACTCTAACTCTAACTCTAACCCTAACCTAACTCTAACTCTAACTCTAACTCTAACCCTAATCCTAACTTTAACTCTAACCCTAACTCTAACTCTAACCCTTACCCTAATCCTAACTCTAATTTTAACCCTAACTCAAACTCTAACCCTAACCTAACTCTAACTCTAACCCTAACTCGAATCCTAACCCTAACTCTAACTCTAACCCTTACCCTAACCCTAACTCTAACTTTAACCCTAACTCTAACTCAAACTCTAACCCTAACCTAACTCTAACTCTAACCCTAACTCGAATCCTAACCCTAACCCTAACTCTAACCCTAACGCTAACGTTAACTCTAACCCTAACCATAACTCTGACTCTAACCGTAACCCTAACTCTAACCCTAACCCTAAACATAACTCTAACCCTAACTCTAACGCTAACACTAACTCTAACCCTAATTTCAACTCTGACTCTAACCCTAACTCTAACTCTAACCCTAAACCTAACTCTAACCCTAACTCTAAACCTAAACTCTAACTCTAACCTAACTTTAACTCTAACCCTAACCCTAACTTTAACTCTAACCTTAACTCCAACTCTAACCCTTACCCTAACTCTAATTCTAACTCTAACCCTAAACTCTAACTCTAACCTAACTCTAACTCTAACCCTAACCCTAACCCTAACCCTAACTCTAACTCTAAACTCTAACTCTTACCTAACTCTAACACTAACCCTAACCCTAACTTTAACTCTAACCCTAACTCTAACCCTAAACTCTAACTCTAACCTAACTTTAACTCTAACCCTAACTTTAACTCTAACCCTAAACCTAACTCTAACCCTAACTCTAACCTTAACTCCAACTCTAACCCTTACCCTTACTCTAATTCTAACTCTAACCCTAAACTCTAACTCTAACCTAACTCTAACCCTAACCCTAACTCTAACCCTAAACTCTAACTCTTACCTAACTCTAACACTAACCCTAACCCTAACTTTAACTCTAACCCTAACTCTAACCCTAAACTCTAACTCTAACCTAACTTTAACCCTAACCCTAACCCTAACTTTAACTCTAACCCTAACTCTAACTCTAACTCTAACCCTAACTCTAACCCTAAACTCTAACTCTAACCTAACTCTAACACTAACCCTAACCCTAACCCTAACTCTAACTCTAACCCTAACATTTAACCCTAACCCTAGTCCTTAACTCTAACATTTAGCCCTAGACCTTAACCTTGACCCTAACATTTAACACTAATCCTATCCTTTAACCCTAACCCTAACATGAACTTTGGATACATAAAGGTTCCTGCGTCACTTTGATACAACATAGATACTATTTGGATGCTACTTGAGTGCCAGAGAGTGTAAAGTCGCATCAAAGTCACACTCCATGAACAGAACTGACATACTTTCCTATTAGCCAAGAAATAAAGAAAGCAAAACGCATGAAAAGCGCGTGTTCAAAATCGCAATACTCACTGCAAATCGTGTCGGAAAGACTCATCAACCGTCACCTGCATAGATGGGAACCTGGCCTAAAAGTAACTTTAGTAAAGAGCTGTGAAATGTTGGCACTATATAAATCCTGTATCATAATAATAACAATCGTGTATTTTTTTTACTTTTTGCGTTTAATAAACAGTTGCACTCATATTGTTTGACATTAAAAAAAAAAAAAAAATTGTAATTACCGCCATTTTATTCTCCAGGGTCTCTGTTTTCAGATGTTTGGAGGTTTTAACAAATCTCCCGGTCTAAAGTGTGCCTTTTAATTGATTTTAATAGATTGGTCTGCATATAAAAGTGGAGGAATAAGAAAAAGAAACTCATTCATTAAATATTATTATTACAAATATTATCCCCCTCAGCGGTATATTTCAGTATAGATGTTTTTCAATCGTTGTATCCCGATGGATCGCTTGTTATGTTTTGTTTGTTTGTGTTCTCTATAAGAGACGTGTGGAATATTTATCCCCGTTATTATTATTTATTCCTCGTTATTTGTAGGCGTGAAATGCGGTCATGTGGGCTGAGATCACAAACAAAATCTGTTCCTGACGTTCGTCTTGTGCTGTGTACGCGAAGAGAATCCTACGTAACAACCTCGCGGCGTACGGGGGGTGGGGGGGGGGGGGCGAGGATATACGGCGAACGCGTTTGGCAGAAATAGCGACTTCTTTTGGGACAAATCAGGACAATGGGGGAGGAATTAACCACTTCACAGCCGAGGCAAACATTTTGGCACATGTGGTGAAATCTGCCTAGAAAATGACTTAGGGGTTTAATTTATAAAATCAGCAATCTTAAAATTCATGTAAATGTAACAAATAATTCCCTTAATGTTTTATTTTTATTTTTTTTATTGTTTTATGGTTTTTTGTTTTTTTTATAGCCTTGTGCTGGATAAATGAAACAATCCAACATTCGATCATAGGAGAAAAATAGCTTAGAAACATTCGAACCGGAGAGTTAATAGGTTAAAGAACATTCGGCTTTGAGAGATACTTAATAACATATTCCTAGGCTAAGAACATTCAACCTGGAGAGTTTAAAGGCTTAATAATATTTGGCTTTGAGTGTTACTAGGCTAAGAACATTCAACCTGGAAAGTTAATAGGCTTAATAACATTCAGCCTTGAGTGTTACTAGGCTAAGAGCATTCAATCTGGAGGGTTACTAGGCTTAATAACATTCGGCCTTGAGTGTTACTAGGCTAAGGACATTCAACCTGGAGAGTTACTAGGCTTAATAACATTCGGCCTTGAGTGTTAATAGGCTAAGAACAGTCAACCTAGAAAGTTAATAGGCTTAATAGCATTCGGCTTTGAGAGTTACTAGGCTTAGAACATTCAACCTGGAGAGTTAATAAGCTTAATAACATTCGGCCTTGAGTGTTACTAGGCTAAGAACATTCAAACTGGAGAGTTAATAGGCTTAATAACATTCGGTCTTGAGAGTTACTAGGCTAAGAACATTCAACCTGGAGAGTTAATAGGCTTAATAACATTCGGTCTTGAGAGTTACTAGGCTAAGAATATTCAACCTGGAGAGTTAATAGACTTAATAACATTCAGCTTTGAGAGTTTCTAGGTTAAGAACATTCAACCTGGAGGGTTACTAGGCTTAATAACATTCGACCTTTAGAGTTAGTAGGCTAAGAACATTCAACCTGGAGAGTTAATAGGCGTAATAACATTCGGCCTTGAGAGTTACTAGGCTAAGAACATTCAACCTGGAGAGTTAATAGGCTTAATAACATTTGGTCTTGAGAGTTACAAGGCTAAGAACATTCAACCTGGAGAGTTAATAGGCTTAATAACATTCGGCCTTGAGTGTTACTAGGCTAAGAACATTTAACCTAGAGAGTTAATTGGCTTAAAGCGGAACTTCACCCTAAAAAGGAAGTTCCGCTTTAATATCTCCTTCCTCTCTCCCGCAAGCTTGTGGGACACATCACAGGTCCCAGGAGGCTGCGGGTCCATTCAAAAAGTACAGTGCAACTCGCACATGCTCAGTGGGAAGCCGGCATCCCTTAGTAAACATGCCGGTGCCAGGGACTGAAAGACCGGCGAAGAACCAGCCTGGGTGAGGACGGCGCGGGATCCCTGAAGAGGTAAATGTCCTTTTGTTAAAAGTCAGCAGCTGCAGTATTTGTAACTGATGATTTTTTTTTTTTGTTTAAGAACATTTGCTTTTCAGAGTTACTAGGCTAAGAACATTCGACCAGCAGGGGATGTAATATGAGGGAGACTTTACCACTGCATGCAGTCTATGGAGAAGTTTGTGCGGCCAAACCAATGGGAAAAACAATAAAAAAAAAACAGCATGAGGTCTCCACCAAAATTCATACCAGGCCCTTTAGGTCTGGTATGGATTTTAAGGGGAACCCAATAAAAAAAGCATGCCCCCCCCCCCAATTCCATATCAGATCCTTTGAGTCTGGTCTAAAATTAAAAGGTGAACTCTTATTTGAGCATGCAGCCTGGGTGGCCAGGAAGGGGAGAGATGAGCGTCCGTCCCACCACCCTGAATCACACCAGTCCACTTGTCCTCAACATGGGGTGGGAGGTACCTTGCCAGGGGGGACTAGGGCCCCTTCCCCACAACCCTGACCTGGTGGTTGTGGGGGTCTGTGAGTGGGGAGGCTTATTAGAATCTGTATAAGGGGACCCCCACATACCGACCACCCCCACAATGTACATCCTTAGTCAATCACATCATCCAGCAACGAACGGCGTATGCCGAACCTTTGAAAGAAAAAAGTCCTGACGGACTTGGAAGACATGTCCAGTCCCATCACTTCCCCTCAGTTGTAGCTGGTTGTTGAGAAGTTCTTCAACTCTTTTAATGAAGCTTCACCAGAAGCACTTCGACGCTACGCACTAGGACAGCGTTTCTCAACCAGGATTCCATAGAACCCTAAGGTTCCTCCAGGGTTCCTTGAGCAATTTCTGCCTCTCAGATAAGTTCCCACTGACACCATTGATCTTTTAGCGATCTGTAAAGAGGAAATTTCCCCCAATGACCACAAGTGTAAGGAACATTCTTCTCACTGACCATCACACTAATGTATCATGAAGTGTAGATTAGACATGTGCACTGCCAGAAAATTCATTCATTTTCGTTTTATTCCTTTTTTGGATCATTCGTTATGATCGAAATTCGTTATTTTGTAAAGCGCTACGTAAACTGTTGGCGCGATATAAATCCTGTATAATAATAATAATTTTGAATTAATTTGTAAATTCAAAAATTCGGAAATCAGAATCCAGAAAATTCAGAAATTCGGAAATCTGAAAATTCGAAAATCCAAAAACTCGAATTCGGAAATTCGAAAATTCGGCAATCGGGAAGTTCTGAAATTCAAAAACCTGAAAATAAGAGAGAATATCCGAAAATTTGAAAGAACAAAAATCCGAAAATAGGAACTAAAATTTGGAAATCAGAAAATTTGAAAATCCGAAAATTCATATTCGGAAATTCGAAAATTAGGAAATTCGAAAATATGGAAATTGGGAAATTCGAAAATATGGAAATTGGGAAATTCGAAAATATGGAAATTGGGAAATTAAAAAATCCGAAAATAAGAGAGAATATCTGAAAATTCGAAAGAACAAAAATCCGAAAATAAAAAATTTGGAAATCCGAAAATTTGAAAATCTGAAAATTCAAATTGGGAAATTCGAAAATTCGTAAATTCGAAAATATGGAAATTCGGAAATTTGAAAATATGGAGATTGGGAAATTCAAATTCGGAAATTCGAAAATTCGAAAATGTGGAAATTCGGAAATTTGAAAATTTGGAAATTGGGAAATTCAAAAGTCCAAAAATAAGAGAGAATATCCGAAAATTTTAAAGAACGAAAATCCAAAAATAAGAACTAAAATCCGAAAATCCAAAATAATAACTAATAATAATAACTATTACTAACTATTAAATTATAGGTATTGGAATTTCCTTTCAAATTTGGTTGTTATTGAACGGAACGTAACGTTCTTTTGATTTTTTGGATTTTTGAATTCTTGGACTTTCGAATTTTTGAATTTCTGAATTTTCGATTTTCGGATTTTGGAAATTTCGAATTTCCAAATCTTTAAATTTCCGACTTTTTGAACTGTTAATTTTCGGATTTTCGAATTTTCAAATTTCCGATTTTTCGAATTTTCGAAATTTTCAGATTTCCGAATCTTCGAATTTTGGATTTCCGAATTTTTGAAATTTGTAAAAATTTGGAACGAATTTGGAACGAATTTGGAACGAAATGAATTGCACATGTCTATTGTAGATATAGTAATTTTTAGCAGGGGCTCCCTGAGACTAGAAAGTTTTTTCAAGGGTTCCTCTGTGTTATAAATGTTGAGAAAGGCTGCACTAGGAATTCCATTATATTCAATGGTGCCGGTTCACACCTGGGCGTGGCTTAAAGCTCAGCGCTCCGCTTCTTTTGGCGCTGATTTGCACGTTTAGTTCCCAATGGGCGGGGGGGGAGGGTGCAGTTTTTGATATATAATCACATAGTTAATCAGGTTGAAAACGGACACAAGCCCATCAAGTTCAATCAATAAAAGGGAAGGGAAAAAAAAGCATCCAATCTTATATACACAATCCTATACACACAGTTGATCCAGAGGAAGCAGGGCTGCTGTCTAAAATCACGGGGGGCCCCATACAGCCTACCCAACAGGGCCCCTCTCTTCCCAGCCGAAAGTGATTTCGGACATAGATTTACCATTCTTGTTCTTTGCAGCCTGGTCATTCACAAACGGAAGCATAGTAAACACAGCTTACTATGCTTCAGTGATGAATGTACACAGGAGTGATTGGTACCGATCACTCACTGTGTTCTTTCAGGAAAGGAAGGAGCCTGTAAATTTTTATATTTTCCTGGCCCCTTATCTCTATCCTGAAACATCTCCCTTTGTTCCCGCAGTAGCTGCCGGCGGGAGAGGGAAGCTGGAAGTGCTGTGAGGGGAAAGGGGCAAATGGGGGGGGGCGGACAGCAGTTGGAAGGGGCACATGTGCCTAGAACCGATTTCCCCACAGTGCAGCCGGAGGGAGAAAGAGGAGAAGCTGGCAGCGCTGCGGGGGGGGGGGGGGGGGGCAGGAGAGGATCGGTGTCTGCAATAAGACAGCACAGCCGGACCTCCTGCTCAACAGGTGCCCGGGCCCCTCCCCCCCTTTTTAAACAGATGGGGCCCGGGCCCAGTACAGGAGGGCTGGCTGTATTGCCTTATCAGCAGCCCTGAGAGGAAGGCAAAAAAAAAAAAACCCAGCAAAGTATGATCCAATTTGCTCCAGCAGGGGAAAAAATTCCTTCCTCATCCCCCAAGAGGGATTCAGATGGCCCCTAGATTTTGAATGTTTTCTTTCCTACTAGCTCTGCAATGGCTAAAAAAAAAAAAAAAAAAAGAAGCTTGAATCAGTAAAATACCACATTATGGCCACTAGATGGAGCTGATGATCAAAAGATTACTACGATCGCCAGCTCCATCCAGTGGTCATAATGTAGTTTTTTCCTGATTCACGCTATCCTTATGAATAAATAGCATCCGACCTGACCTAGCCTGGTAACATTTGATTTTGCTGACATTCACACAGAATTAATATACATCCAGCTTCGCAGGATGAATAGCTCTGTGACTTTTTTTTTTGCTCTGTTTATAGTCTATGTGCAGAAAAAACATATGTAACAGGAAAGTTTCTTTTATTTGATCCTTTGTCCTGAGGTTTATGTGTGTCTGTGAGATTTTGGCTTGTAGCACAGCAATTAAGGAGTATTTTTTGGGCACAAGGGTTGCAGCAAAGGTAAGTAGGCTCGGGCACCATCGATCTCTTGAAAAAAACTATACCCACGCTCAACTGGTCTGTTAAGACATCAATTTCTGGGGAACCGGTGCTCCTGGCTGGAGTGTGTACTCCCAAAGCATATATCCATAAAAAGTATAAGCCGGCTACCTGGTATATTCCAAACTCTTTATTTAGCTACATGTTAAAACAGCGCAGTGTGTACAGCTAACGCATTTTGGCTGCAATGGCCTTCCTCATAGCAATGATCTGAAATCGTTAGAAGTGAACGGGGCCTAAGGCAAGAACCTGAGTTTACATGCAGCCTGGCTGGTTGTACTGAAGTCGATTGATGGATCAGCTTTAGTACAACCAGCCTGCCCATAGAAGAATTGAATCTTGGCTGGTCCCTGCTGAACCGGCTAAGATTCGATGTTTGTAAATCTTTTCTTCTATCTTTTCATGTGACAACACTGAAGAAATGACACTTGTCTACAATGTAAAGTAGTGAGTGTACAGCTTGTATAACAGTGTAAATTTGCTGTCCCCTCAAAATAACTCAACACACAGCCATTAATGTCTAAACCGCTGGCAACAAAAGTCAGTACACCCCTAAGTGAAAATGTCCAAATTGGGCGCAATTAGCCATTTTCCCTCCCTGGTGTCATGTGACTCATTAGTGTTACAAGGTCTCAGGTGTGAATGGGGAGCAGGTGTGTTAAATTTGGTGTTATCGCTCTCACTCTCTCATACTGGTCACTGGAAGTTCAGCATGGCACCTCATGGCAAAGAACTCTCTGAGGATCTGAAAAAAAGAATTGTTGCTCTCCATAAAGATGGCCTAGGCCAGTGATGGTGAACCTTGGCACCCCAGATGTTTTGGAACTACTTTTCCTATGATGCTCAACTACACTGCAGAGTGCCTGAGCATCATGGGAAATGTAGTTCCAAAACATCTGGAGTGCCAAGGTTCACCATCACTGGCCTAGGCTATAAGAAGATTGCCAAGACCCTGAAACTGAGCTGCAGCACGGTGGCCAAGACCATACAGCGGTTTAACAGGACAGGTTCCACTCAGAACAGGCCTCACCATGGTCCACCAAAGAAGTTGAGGTCACGTGCTCAGCATCATATCCAGAGGTTGTCTTTGGGAAATAGACGTATGAGTGCTGCCAGCATTGCTGCAGAGGTTGTAGGGGTGGGGGGGTCAGCCTGTCAGTGCTCAGACCATACGCCGCACACTGCATCAAATTGGTCTGTATGGCTGTCATCCCAGAAGGAAGCCTCTTCTAAAGATGATACACAAGAAAGCCCACAAACAGTTTGCTGAAGACAAGCAGACTAAGGACATGGATTACTGGAACCATGTCCTGTGGTCTGATGAGACCAAGATAAACTTATTTGGGTCAGATGGTGACAAGCGTGTGTGGGGGCAACCAGGTGAGGAGTACAAAGACAAGTGTGTCTTGTCTACAGTCAAGCATGGTGGTGGGAATGTCATGGTCTGGGGCTGCATGAGCGCTGCCGGCACTGGGGAGCTACAGTTCATTGAGGGAACCATGAATGCCAACATGTACTGTGACATACTGAAGCAGAGCATGATCCCCTCCCTTCAGAGACTGGGCCGCAGGGCAGTATTCCAACATGATAACCACCCCAAACACACCCCCAAGACCACCACTGCCTTGCTAAAGAATCTGAGGGTAAAGGTGATGGACTGGCCAAGCATGTCTCCAGACCTAAACCCTATTGAGCATCTGTGGGACATCCTCAAACAGAAGGTGGAGGAGCGCAAGGTCTCTAACATCCACCAGCTCCGTGATGTCATCATGGAGGAGGGGAAGAGGACTCCAGTGACAACCTGTGAAGCTCTGGTGAACTCCATGCCCAAGAGGGTTAAGGCAGTGCTGGAAAATAATGGTGGGCACACAAAATATTGACAATTTGGGCCCAATTTGGACATTTTCACTTAGGGGTGTACTGACTTTTGTTGCCAGCGGTTTAGACATTAATGGCTGTGTGTTGAGTTATTTTGAGGGGACAGCAAATTTACACTGTTATACAAGCTGTACACTCACTACTTTACATTGTAGACAAGTGTCATTTCTTCAGTGTTGTCACATGAAAAGATAAAAGAAAAGATTTACAAAAATGTGAGGGGTGTACTTACTTTTGTGAGATACTGTATATATATATATATATATATATATATATATATATATATATATATATAAAGTACTGTGCAAAAGTTTTAGGCAGGTGTGAAGAAATGCTGTAAAGTAAGACTGTTTTTTTAAAAAAACATGTGATTCAATAGTTTATTTTCAATTTACAAAATGCAAAGTGAGTGAACAGAAGAAAAATCCAATCAATTTTTGGGGTGACCCCCCTTTGCCTTCTTCTATGTAAACTTGCACACGGTTGTTGAAGGAACTCGGCAGGTCGGTTGTTCGGGGTGGTTGTCCTGCTGCAGGATAAATTTGGGGCCAATCACACACCTCCCTGATAGTATGACATGATGGAGAATTGTCTGCCAGGATTTCTTCCATTTCTGAAAGCATTCTTCACTTACAGCATTTTTTCACACCCGCCTAAAACCTTTGCACAGTAATATACATCTATTTTTATAGGTATGCTCTGTGAGTGGAATACATAACAATCATATAGAGGGGGTTCTCCCAAATGTGACGGTGGAAATACCCTTTACATTGGAATAAATGACATTCCTGCAATAGTTGGGTGAGACGTGATCTGTGGCTGAGCTCCCAGGCGTGGTCCCGGCAGGAAGGTGTCCCTGGAAACAAGTATTATAGTAGAGTCACGGAGAGACCCCCGAGCTGTGCACATGTTGGGAACATATTGCAGTACGGCGCCTGAGCGCACCGCTTTACTTAGGATCAAATAAATCCAGGCTCACCGAACGATAAGAGGCTCCAGAAGTGAGCTCTGCCCAGAGGTGTTCCTTCTATTATTGGGAAATGCGGACAGTGAGGCCCGAGCTTCCTTCCATCAGACAAGTGAAGCCAATGTGATTCGTTTATGGTTTATATTAAGGAGACATGAAAGAGGCCGAATGATCGGGAACTCCCCCGTAATCTATGGCTTTGACCCCTCAGGTCAGAGACTGGGGGGATATCTGACATTATCTGTGGAGGATACAGAACCAACCACTGGATAAAACATGCTTGTTTAGGAAACCATCTCTATATCCACCCATCCATCCATCCCTCTATCCATCCATCCATCCATCCATCCCTCTATCCATCCATCCATCCCTCTATCCATCCATCCATCCCTCTATCCATCCATCTATCCATCCCTCTATCCTTCCATCCCTCTATCCTTCCATCTATCTATCTATCTATCTATCTATCTATCTATCTATCTATCTATCTATCTATCTATCTATCTATCTATCTATCTATCTATCTATCTATCTATCTATCTATCTATCATCTATCTTATCTATCTATCTATCTATCTATCTATCTATCTATCTATCTATCTATCTATCTATCTATCTATCTATCTATCTATCTATCTAATCTATTTATCTAATCTATTTATCTAATCCATCTTATCTTATCTATCTTATCTATCTATCTAATCTTATCTATCTTATCTTATCTATCTATCTTATCCATCTATCTAATCTTATCTAGCTATCTTATCTATCTATCTATTTATCTTATCTTATCTTATCTTATCTTATCTATCTATCTATCTATCTATCTATCTATTTATCTATCTATCTATCTATCTATCTATCTATCTATCTATCTATCTATCTATCTATCTATCTATCTATCTAATCTATTTATCTAAACCATCTTATCTTATCTATCTTATCTATCTATCTAATCTTATCTATCTATCTATCTATCTTATCTATCTATCTATCTATCTATCTATCTATCTATCTATCTATCTATCTATCTATCTATCTATCTATCTATCTATCTATCTATCTATCTATCTATCTACAGTATTTACCTATCTATCTGCTTGTCTGTCTGTCCATCCTCCCTTCTATCGATCCATTTATCCATCCACCCTTCTTTTCTTCCATCTATGTATGTATCTATCCACCTGTCCATCCATCAATCCCACTGCCTGCCATCCATCCATCCATCCATCCATCCATCCATCCATCCATCCCTCTATCTGTTCATCCATCCATCCTTCTATTCATCCCTCCAAGCATCCATCTATCTATCTATCTATCTATCTATCTATCTATCTATCTATCTATCTATCTATCTATCTATCTATCTATCTATCTATCTATCTATCTATCTATCTATCTTTTATTATTATAAAATATACTTTTATTCATACTCTACTCATTGCTCCCACCCTGAAATCCGGGCTTAGTGCAGAATAAGGAGTAGAATTTGGTGACTGCGGCTCCTCCCCGGACTTATGGAGCGAAGTGTCAGTGAATTGGAATGTAACGATTCGGCAGATGACCTGAGGCACAGGCCTGGCCAATAGCAGGGAGCGGGGGGAGGGCACAGGCAGGCCAAGGGAGGTATGAATGGGCAGGGTGTGGAGTTTGGAGATATATTCATATCATAGCATAACTACTAGAAATATAAAACTTGAAGGACCCAAAGGCGAGCTGTGGGGGACACATTTGGCTAATCCATGGCTGTCAGCATGAAGAAGGATGGAGAGGACCTGATCAATGAGGAACGTGTATTCCCTGATCTTACACCGGGATCCCATGCCGGATTGGTGTGCGGAATATTTTATAGCCATGAAGATCATCGACAGATGCCAGTATCACTTCCTTATCACTTTTCCAGCCCAGCTTTCTATCATTAATTGTTGGACGGAGAACTGATAAGGCTGTGTGACTGCCACTCGCGTCTATGGAAAGCCCCTGAGATGAGAGCATGGAGGTCCAACCATGGTGGAGACCACTGGATCCCAAATCTCACCACCATCCAAGCCTTACCACCATCCAAGCCTCACCGCCATCCAAGCCTCACCGCCATCCAAGCGCCATCGGCATCCAAGCGTTCCAAGTGTTACCCCCATTCAAGCCTCCAAGGACGCAAAGTCCACAAAGTTCCATCAACCAGACTTGACTTTTTTTTTTATTTTATGAAACTATTTTATTTGTGTATTTTTTTTACAGGAATCCTGAGATCCTCAACTACTCCACCAATGGTCCACCTTTCCTTATACAATGTTGTTGATTTGTTGTTTATTTATTATCTGTTATTTTATACTTTGTGTCTTTTCTTCATAACAAATAACTTTTGGAAGAAGAAATATCTTGAAGCTCCCACAGGTGATCCCTTGGAGGATGAGCCGATGCTGGGCTTCCTCAAAGCAACGCTCAGCTTGTGTAGAGTTTGTAACGTTCTCCTTGGTATGGAACCCAAAAGCAAACATTTGTTATAGAGAAGCTTACCAATTCTTAGATGTGACGGCTGCATTCGTTTTCTTTTTTTTAGGCTTTCTTTCTTCTATTTTCATCTGGCGATCGAGACAGCAAGTCTTGTGCTTTTCACAAGCTTAAGCTCTCCAGCAGAATGTATCAGTTTATATATATGAGACAATATAAGCTGATGTATTTCAATATATTTAATATATTTTATGTTTATTATATTTATATTTAATATATTTAATATGTTTATATTTATAATATTTTTCATTTAATATATTTATATTTAATATATTTTATATGTTATATATTTAAATTTAATACATTTCATGTTTAATATATTTATATTTCATATAATTTATATTTCATATATTTATATTTAATATATTTAAATTTAATATATTTTATGTTTAATATATTTATATTTAATATATTTTATATTCAATATATTTAAATTTAATATATTTCATACATTTATATTAATACTTAATATATTTTATATATTTATATTTAATATATTGTATATTTCATATATTAAAATATAATATATTTTATGTTTAATATATTTAAATGTAATATATTTTATATTGCATACATTTATATTTTATATTTAATATATTTAAATTTAATAACTTTTATGTTTAATATATTTATATGTAATATATTTTATATTACATATATTTATATTTAATATATTTTATATTAAAATTTGTATTAAAATGATCGGTATTTATTCATGTTAGGCTTCATTCACACTTGTGTGACTTTGGTGCAACTTTGATGCAACTTTGACGCAACTTTGGATGGCTGCAACTTGGATACGACTTTGGCTTTGACCAATGATAATGGACAACTGTTGCACAATTGTATATATTGTATAGCATTCAGGTGCGACTTCCATGCCACTTTTGAGGGTTAACATTGAAGTCGATGGCCCTCAAGTTGCATGAAAGCCGGACCAAGGTACGTGCATGAAGTTGCTGCAACCTTAAGGCCCCTTTCACACTTGTCCTGTGACTTGTCCTGCGACTTGGGACTGCAAAGTCGCATGACAAGTCGTACCCCCATGATTTCCAATGAGCACCGTTCATATCTGTGCGACTTCAAGTCGCAACGACTTCAAAGTAGTCCCTGCACTACTTTGGTCCGACTTTGACGCGAATCGAGGTCCGTAGACCTCAAGATTGCCCAGGCATTGCTTCAAGTTGCAGCAGAGTCGCATACGTGTGAAAGGAGCCTTAGTTGCACATGCAGGGGCGGACTGACAACTCATGGGGCCCCCGGGCAATAGGAGATTATGGGGCCCCCAGGAAATAGATTATGGGGCCACACAGTATATACACACACACATACAGTATACATACACACAATACACACACTGAAAAGGTAGTAGAGAGGCGGGGCAGCTATAATCTTGGGATTTAAAAAAAAAAACCACAGATTTTTACATACTGTCCCTGGTTTTATTGAGGCTGGCAAACCCGATGGGGCCCCTTAGTGGCATGGGGCCCTCGGGCAGTGCCCGAGAGCCCGAATGGTCAGTCCGCCCCTGTGCACATGTATGAATGGTTATCATTGGAAAACATGGGGAACGACTCGTCGTGCAACTTTGATGTCCAAAGTTGCATGACAAGTTGCACACGTGTGAATGGCGCCTAAAAGAATAAAAAAACGGTTACTGTAAGGCCCCTTTCACACTGGGGCGGTTTGCAGGCGTTATTGCGCTAAAAATACCGCCTGCAAACCGCCCCAAAAGAGCCTCCGCTGTTTGTTCAGTGTGAAAGCCCGAGGGCTTTCACACTGAAGCGGTGCGCTGGCAGTAGAAGAAAAAAATCTCCTGTCAGCCGTATCTTTGGAGCGGCGAAGGAGCGGTGTATTCAACGCTCCTAAACCGCTCCTGCCCATTGAAATCAATGGGACAGCGCGGCTATACCGCGGCAATACCGTGGCTATAGCCGCGCTGTACGAGGGGTTTTAACCCTTTTTCGGCTGCCAGCGGGGGGTTAAAACCGCACCGCTATCGGACGAATACCGTGGTAAAACAGCGCTAAAAATAGCGCTGTTTTACCGCTGACGCCCCCTACCGCCCCAGTGTGAAAGGGGCCTAACTGATTATAAAGTGTGAGCTGGAATTTGGCTTCAGTCTGTTAGTGTATCTAAATCTGCTAGTATATCCAACCCCCCCCCCCCAGACTGACAGTGCTGCTGTCTGCTGTGCCTCCTGTGCTCTTTCCTCCAGAGTGGTGTCTCACCAATACAGGAGGTTTGTTACTGGCCAGATCACGAGGGGGGAAAAAAGCCAAAGAAAAGAAAACGAATGCAGCCGTCAAACCGAATGATTGGTAAGCTGCAATAAAGGACATTTTTTGGTTTGGGGTTTAGTAGCGCTTTAAGTCAAAACTTTCTTCATCCGGAATGTTCTCAACAATGTAACAATGTGATGTACAATAATTGTAGGAAGAAATGAATGTAATGCGATGTCTTCTCAATGCTTCAATATTAAACCCAAATTTTATTCTATTGCAGCTTTCCAACTCTGAGATTTTTTATTATTATTATTATTTTTATTTTAGCTTAAATCTGTTTTATACTCAAAAACAAAAATGTAATATGTTGCAGATGACCAATCCTTAGATGTGGTGGCTGCATTAGTTTTCTACTTTTAGCCTTTTTTTCTTACCTTTATTTTTACCTGGTGATCCTGCCAGTAAGTCTGTTCTATTCCAACTTCCTTTACCAGACCAACCTCTGCAGCAGGAATGGCAGTTAGAAGGGTTGAGACAAACCATTTGCCACTGACAGGGGTGCTTACAAATAAAATAGTTGCTGTATCACGGGTGCTCCACCTGCGGTTGCGAAAACTACAAGTCCCATCATTCCTCTGCCTTTGGGAGACATGCTTGGAACTGTCAGCTTTGCAATGCCTCGTGGGACTTGTAGTCCCGCAAAAGCTGGAGGGACCGCAGGTTGGGCACCCATAACTGACAACTGAACCTTTGCAGCAGAAATGGCAGTTGGAGGGTTGAGACAATCCAATTACCACTGACAGGGGTGCTTACAAATAAAATAGTTTCTGTATCTACGAGTCCCATCATGCCTCTGCCTTTGGGAGACATGCTTGGAACTGTCAGCTTTGCAATGCCTCATGGGACTTGTAGTCCCGCAACAGCTGGACACAGGTTGAGCACCCATAACTGACAACTGAACCTTTGCGGCAGAAATGGCAGTTGGAGGGTTGAGACAATCCAATTACCACTGACAGGGGTGCTTACAATGACCCGCTATTACTCAAAAGGAAAATAAAATTTCATGGGTACTCAACCTGCGGCCCTCCAGCTGTTGCAGGACTGCAAGTCCCACGAGGCATTGCAAGGCTGACAGTTCCAAGCATGACTCCCAAAGGCAGAGGCATGATGGGACTTGTAGTTCCTGGAGGGCCTCTGGTGGAGAACCAATGACATTTTTTTTTCCTTCTAAATAAAAGCTGAACATTGTAAGCACCCCTGTCAGTGGTAGTTGGATTGCCTCAACCCTCCAACTGTCATTTCTGCTGCAAAGCTTCAGTTGTCAGATATGGGCGCTCAACCTGAGGCCCTCCAGCTGTTGCAGGACTACAAGTCCCATCATGCCTCTGCCTTTGGGAGACATGCTTGGAACCGTCAGTCTTGCAATGCCTCATGGGACTTGTAGTCCCGCAGGAGCTGGAGGGCCGCAGGTTGAGCACCCATAACTGAAAACGGAACCTTTGCAGCAGAAATGGCAGTTGGAGGGTTGAGGCAACCCAATTACCACTGACAGGGGTGCTTACAATAAGCTGCTTCTTATTCAAAAGGAAAATAAAGTTTCATGGGTGCCCCCCCCCTGCGGCCCTCCAGCTGCTGCGGGACTACAAGTCCCATGAGGCATTGAAAGGCTGACCGTTCCAAGCATGACTCCCAAAGGCAGAGTCATGATGGGGACTTGTAGTCCTGAAACAGCTGGAGGGACGCAGGTGGAGCACCCATATCTGACAACTGAACCTTTGCAGCAGAAATGGCAGTTGGGGGGGTTGGGACAATCCAATTACCACTGACAGGGGTGCTTACAATGTTCAGCTTTGATTCAAAAGGAAAATAAAATTGTTGCTGTAACTGATTATAAAGTGTTATCTGAAGTTCAGCTTTTATTCGTTAGTCAAATCTAAAGCTGGCCATACATTAGACGATATTCTGCTACAATTTCTGTACAATCTGCTTTAGATTTAACCTCAAACTACGTAGTGTAAGGGCCTCGCCTGATTGGACACAAATTGAAAGCGTTATTTAGGTTTGATCTCGTATTATACAGTTTTTGGTAAATCTAAAGCAAAATTGTACAATAAGGTTGTATAAGGGGCGTCTTTAACGAAGGGACAAAAGGGCTGCTGCCCCAGGCCCAGTCATTGTTGTGGGGCCCAAAGCAGCTGCCCCTTGAGTCCCTGTCCGCAAATAGTCGATAAGTGGATTCGGGAGGGCTCAAGAAAATGCTTGCCCAGGGTCCAATCAATATTAAAGACGGCCCTGTAGTCCATCTAACACCCCCAAGACTGACGCCGCCGCTGTCCAAGGGTGGCCACATTGCTCCTCCCTCCAGAGGGGGAGACACCCTAAGGCTCCGTTCACACCTATTTTTTTTTTTTGGTGCTTTTTGCAGAAACGCACTACAGTTCATTTTTAACCTGGTTTCCTTCGGGACACGTTCACATCTGTGCTTTTTTTTTTTCAGCTGATGCGTTTTTGGAAAAGGGTCAGCGGCTTTTTTTTTTTTTTTTTCTTAAACGCACTTAAATGCAAAACGGTTCTTTTTTGGTTTCATAGACGTCAATGGAGAAGCTGCAGAAAAGCACGTCTTGCGTTTTTGCCACCATTTGCATTTGTTAATCTGCCCAACAACAAGTTGGGAAAAAAAAAAAAAAAAAGCATAAAAACACAAAACGCAAATAATGGCAAAATTGCGGTAAAATAGCGCCTGCAAAAAAACGCGAAACGCACAGCAAAAATGCGCCGTAGAACGCGTCAATCGCAAACTGCATTCGATGTGAAGCGAGCCTTAAAGACAGTAAGGCGATTTGAGTCGCGGGCCGAACCGCCTGCACCGTTTTTGAGCGGCTAGCACCGCGTTTTGCCGCAATTGCAGCGCGTTTTATTGCACGACAATCGTGGCAAAACCGCGGCGTGTACGGAGTGCCACTAAGAAGTAACGGCACCGCACACCCCTCCGGCGATTTGCTGTGATTTGGAATCGCGGTGATGCCCCCCCCCCGAGATTTAAATCGCCCAGGTGTGAACGGAGCCTAACAGGAGGTGTGTTACTAGGCAGATCGTCAGGTGAAAACAGAAGGGGGAAAAAATAAAACGAATGCAGTCACCACGTTTCAAACGATTCTTAGATGTGACGGATGTTTCCTTTTATTTTAGGTATTCTCTCTTCTATTTTCATCTGGTGATCCGGCCAGTAAGTCTGTTGTTTTTTTCAAAAGCACAAGCTCTCCAGCAGAATGTATCAGCTTACAGGGATGAGACAAAACCATTTGCCGCCGGCAGGGGTGCTTACAATGATCAGCTTTTTATTTATTCTGGTAAAACCTTTATCCCGAAAAGGAATAAAACAGGTTGCTGCAACTGATTATAAAGTGTGATCTGGAGTTTGGCTTCAATTTGTTAGTGTATCGAAATCTGCTAATACATTTAAGACTCTAAGACCCTTCCACCAGACTGACAGTGCTGCTGTCTGCTGCGCCTCCTGTGCGCATTCCTCCAGAGCGCTGTCTCACTAATACAGGAGGTGAGTTACTGGCAGGATCACCAGGTGAAAATAAAGGAAAAAAAAAAAAGAAAACAAATGCAGCCGCCACATCTAATGATTGGTGAGCTTCAATATATAATCGATTTTGGTTTCGGTGTTTAATAATAATCGAAAACGTTCTTCATCCGGAATGTTCTGTTATACAATAATGTAACAATGTAACACAATCATTGTAGGAAAAAAAAAAAATGAATGTAATGCGATGGAGTCTCAATACTTCAACATTAAACCCAAAATATATTCTACTGCAGCTTCCCAACTCTTTTTTTTTTAGCTTTTTTCTATTTTTAGGCTTTTATTCCTTTTTTTTTCACCTGGTGATCCTGCCAGTAAATCTGTTATTTTTCCATTTCCTTTTCCAGACCAACCTCTGCAGCAGAAATGGCAGTTAGATGGGTTGGGACAAACCATTTTGCCACTGACAGGGGAGCCTACAATGATCAATACAATTATATTTTTGGGCTTTTTTCCCCCTTTTATTTTCACCTGGTGATCCTGCCAGTAAGTCTGTTATTTTTCAGTTTCCTTTACCAGACCAACCTTTGCAGCAGAAATGGCAGTTAGAGGGATGGGACAAACCATTTACCACTGGCAGGGGTGTTACAATGATCAATACAATGATATTTTTAAGCTTTTTTTTCCTCTTTTATTATTCACCTGGTGATCCTGCCACTAAGTCTGTTATTTTTCAGTTTCCTTTACCAGACCAGCCTCTGCAGCAGAAACGGCAGTTAGAAGGATCGGGACAAACAATTTGCCATTGAAAGGGGTGCCTACAATGATATTTTTGGGCTTTTTTTCTTTCATTTTATTTTCACCTGGTGATCCTGCAGTAAGTCTGTTATTTTTCAATTTCCTTTCCCCTTTTTCCTTACCAGACCAACCTGCAGCAGAAAAAATGGCAGTTAGAAGGGTTGGGACAAACCATTTGCCACTGACAGGGGGTGCTTACAATTTATGTATCCCAAAAAGAAAAAAAAAAAAAAAAGGTTTGCTGCAATTGCTTATAAAGTGTTAGCTAGAGTTTGGCATTCATTTGCTAGTCAACTCCAAAGCCAAGTATAGATGATGCGATTTTCTTTCCTGCAGCCACTGGTTGCAGGAAAGAAAATCGCATGATCCCCTCAGCATCACGGTCAGTGCAGACAGGGGAATCAGCAATTGTCTTCTCCTGGCGGGGGCATCCTCGCCGGGGGAAGACAGTAATTATCGCTAGCGGCTATAGCAGCTGCTTGCGATAATTGACAAGCGAATTCGGCAGGCTGGTTGTACCCAAGTTGATCAATCGGTACGTTAACGGTTTGATTCTTGGCCGGTTTCTGCTGTACCGCCCGAGATTCGAACCGTGTATGGGCGGCCTAAAGCATGGCCATAGATGATGCGATTTTCTTTCCTGCGGCCACGGGTTGTCGGAAAGAAAATCGCTTGATTCCCCCATCAACACAGTCAGTTGGGGGAATCCCTCCCGCAGAGGGGGGGGGGGGGGGGCAGGGAGCCACTTGGGCCTGGGAGAACACAGTGATCATTGCTAGTTTTTTTTTTTTAACTAAGGGCCGGTTCACACCACACGCAGTCCAGTGCGTTTTTTTTTCTGCGTCAAAAACGCATGGAACTGCATCAAAAAACGCACCAAAACACGCATGCAGAAAAGCATCTGGAACGCATCCGGACTGCGTTTCTACGGTGTGAACCGGCCCTAAAACAGAGTTCATTTAATACATCATGTAAATGTATATTTTCATCGACTACATTAACACTGATTTTGTTATAAAGGTTTTACATAAATAAATAAAAGCTGACCGTTGTAAACACCCCGGTCAGTGGCAAATGGTTTGTTCCAACCCTCTAACTTCCACTTTTGCCGGACAGCTAAGTCTGGTAAGAAACTGGAAAAAATATCAGACTTACCGGACGGTAGACACGTGCAAATCGTTTCATTCCGAATTCGTTTTTTAACGTATTTCGACAAATTCGTTGATTCGGAAATAAACCCAAAACCCATTCGTGAATTTGAATATTCAAAAATTCGTAAATTCGAAAATCCGAAAATTAAAAAATCTGAAAAAAAAATAACTAACTAATAATAACTATTAAATTCTAGGTATTGGCATTTCCTTTCAAATTTGGCTGTTAGTGAACGTAACAAATACGAGTTTATCCGAAATTACAAATGATCCGAAATAGTGAATGCCGTATCTAAACGAATGGAATGTAACAAATTAATAATAAAAAATAGTAATAATAATAATAATAATACATTTTCTATTATTATTTTTATTATTATTTATTATTAATTGTGACATGTGACAACACTGAAGAAATGACACTTGTCTACAATGTAAAGTAGTGAGTGTACAGCTTGTATAACAGTGTAAATTTACTGTCCCCTCAAAATAACTCAACACACAGCCATTAATGTCTAAACCGCTGGCAACAAAAGTGAGTACACCCCTAAGTGAAAATGTCCAAATTGGGCCCAAAGTGTCAATATTTTGTGTGGCCACCATTATTTTCCAGCACTGCCTTAACCCTCTTGGGCATGGAGGTCACCAGAGCTTCACAGGTTGTCACTGGAGTCCTCTTCCCCTCCCCCATGATGACATCACGGAGCTGGTGGATGTTAGAGACCTTGCGCTCCTCCACCTTCAGTTTGAGGATGTCCCACAGATGATCAATAGGGTTTAGGTCTGGAGACATGCTTGGCCAGTCCATCACCTTTACCCTCAGCTTCTTTAGCAAGGCAGTGGTCATCTTGGAGGTGTGTTTGGGGTGGTTATCATGTTGGAATACTGCCCTGCGGTCCAGTCTCTGAAGGGAGGGGATCATGCTCTGCTTCAGTATGTCACAGTACATGTTGGCATTCATGGTTCCCTCAATGATCTGTAGTTCCCCAGTGCCGGCAGCACTCATGCAGCCCCAGACCATGACACTCCCACCACCATGCTTGACTGTAGACAAGACACACTTGTCTTTGTCCTCCTCACCTGGTTGCCGCCACACACGCTTGTCACCATCTGAACCAAATAAGTTTATCTCATCAGACCACAGGACATGGTTCCAGTAATCCATGTCCTTAGTCTGCTTGTCTTCAGCAAACTGTTTGCAGTCTTTCTTGTGCGTCATCTTTAGAAGAGGCTTCCTTCTGGGACGACAGCCATGCAGACCAATTTGATGCAGTGTACGGCGTATGGTCTGAGCACTGACAGGCTGACCCCCCACCCCTACAACCTCTGCAGCAATGCTGGAAGCACTCATACGTCTATTTCCCAAAGACAACCTCTGGATATGATGCTGAGCACGTGACCTCAACTTCTTTGGTGGACCATGGCGAGGCCTGTTCTGAGTGGAACCTGTCCTGTTATACCGCTGTATGGTCTTGGCCACCGTGCTGCAGCTCAGTTTCAGGGTCTTGGCAATCTTCTTATAGCCTAGGCCATCTTTATGTAGAGCAACAATTCTTTTTTTCAGATCCTCAGAGAGTTCTTTGCCATGAGGTGCCATGTTGAACTTCCAGTGACCAGTGAGAGAGTGAGAGCGATAACACCAAATTTAACACACCTGCTCCCCATTCACACATGAGACCTTGTAACACTAACGAGTCACATGACACCGAGAAGGGAAAATGGCTAATTGGGCCCAATTTGGAGATTTTCACTTAGGGGTGTACTGACTTTTGTTGCCAGCGGTTTAGACATTAATGGCTGTGTGTTGAGTTATTTTGAGGGGACAGCAAATTTACACTGTTATACAAGCTGTACACTCACTACTTTACATTGTAGACAAGTGTCATTTCTTCAGTGTTGTCACATGAAAAGATAGAAGAAAAGATTTACAAAAATGTGACTGAGGGGTGTACTCACTTTTGTGAGATACTATATATATATATATATACCTGATTACTCACAGCAGAAGCCGATCTGTGCGTGACGGGCAATGGATATCCACCGGGACCCACCGATCGTAAACAAAGCAGAGCTCCATTGTGATGGAAAGTGATGGATTTTGTGTCCCTGCAAAGGGATTAGAATCCATCTCTTCCCCTAGTAAAAGCACCACACACAAACACCGGCTAGGCACACATTTAACCCTTTGATCACCCTAGATGTTTAACCCCTTCCCTGCCAGTGTCATTAGTACAGTGACAGTGTATAGTATTTTCACTCATCACTGTATTGGTGTCACTGGTTCCCTTGTCAAAAGTGTCAGAATGTTCGCCGCAATAAGTCGCTGATCGCCGTTATTACTAGTATAAAAAAATAGAAAGAAATAAAAATCCCGGTATATATCCCCTATTTTGTAGACGCTATAACATTTGCGCAAACCAATCAATATACACTTATTGGGATTTTTATTTATGAAGAGATTTCATTTTATACATTTTTTTTTATTGGATGTTTTATAGCAGAAAGTCAAAAATATTGTTTGTGTCGATTTTTTTTTTTTGTTTATAGTGCAAAAAATAAAAAAAATAAAAGAGGTGATCAAATACCACCAAAATAAAGCTCAGTTTGTGGAGAGAATAGGACATTGTTTTTATTTGGGCACAGCGTCGCACGACTACACAATTGTCATTTAAAGTAACGCTGCGCCGTATCGCAAAAAATGGGCTGGTCAGGAAGTGTGTGTGTGTGGGGGGGGGGTGTCCCTTCTGGTAAGTTGGCTGTTATGGGGATCCAATGGCTTCACTGCTTTCTGAGGCTCTGACTCCGCCCATGTGTACAGATAAGGAGCTCTGACCTCGGCCTTCACTGCATACATGCTTGTCCCGAAGCAGTGACTCGGGAAGCACTGAGACCCGAGACGGCCAGGCAGCTGGTATTTTCAGAGGGAATTCAGTGATCTCCCGATTTCTCTCAGTACACGTTTAAACACGCTAAAGTAACAAAAAGCAGAAACAAAAAGTGGAAAATTAGTAAGTTGCAACTTACCGTGTGTAGCAAAAAAGTGGGACATTCACATCCCTGATTTATTACAACTGACACAGCGCTTTACCACATCAGTCCCTTCCCCACAGAGCTTACAATCTAAGGTCCCTATCTCACATGTGGAAAATTTATGCTGCGCTTTACTTATTGTACACTCACATCAGTCCTTGCTCAAGAAGCTTACAATCTAAGGTCCCTAGCTCGCATGCCGACAATTTATGCAGAGCTTTACCCATTGTACATTAACATCAGTCCCTGCCCCACAGAGCTTACAATCTAAGGTCCCTATCTCACATCTGGAAACTTTATGCTGCGCTTTACTTATTGTACATTCACATCAGTCCTTGCTCAAGAAGCTTACAATCTAAGTCCTCTGTATCACATGCTGAATATTTACACATCACTTTACATACTGTACATTCACATCTTCATGTTGTAGATTTACATCAGTCACTGACCCAAGAAGCTTACAATCCAAGTTCCTCATCTCACCTGCTGACAATTTACACAGCGCTTTACTTATTGTACATTCACACTAGTCCCTGCCCCACAGAGCTTACACTCCGAACTCCCTATTTTACATGTTGACAACTTATGCGGAACTTTACCTATTGTACATTCACATCAGTCCCTGCCCCACAGAGCTTACACTCTAAGGTCCCTATCTCACATGTGGAAAACTGTATGCTGCACTTTACTTATTGTATACATTCACATCAGTCCCCGCCCCACAGAGCTTACAATCTAAGGTCCCTCTCTCACATGCTGACAATTCACACAGCATTGTACCCATTGTATATTTACATCAGTCCCTGACCCAAGAAGCTTACAATCTAAGTTCCTCAACTCACATGCTGACAATTTACACAGTGCTTTACCTATTGTACATTCACATCAGTCCCTGCCCCACAGAGCTTACACTCTGAAGTCCCTATTTCACATGTTGACAACTTAAGCAGAACTCTACATATTGTACATACACATCAGTCCCTGCCCCACAGAGCTTACAATCTAAGGTCCCTCTCTCACGTGCTGACAATTCACACAGCATTGTACCCATTGTAGATTTACATCAATCCCTGACCCAAGAAGCTTACAATCTAAGTTCCTCGTCTCACCTGCTGACAATTTACACAGTGCTGTACATTCATTTTAGTCCTTGCCCCACAGAGCTTACACTCTGAAGTCCCTATTTCACATGTTGACAACTTAAGCAGTGCTTTACCTATTGTACATTTACATCAGCTCCTCGCCCACAGAGCTTACAATCTAAGGTCCCTGTCACCCATGCATACGTACTAGGGCCAATTACCTAACCAGTACGTCTTCGGAGTGTGGGAGGAACCCAGGTAAGAACAGGGGGAACATGCAAACTCCATGCAGATACTGTCCTCTTCAGATTCAAACCGAGGACCCCAGTGCTACAAGGTAGAAGTGCTAACCACTAAGCCACTGTGCTGCCCCCAATCACATCAGTCCTCTCTCGTGCTGCTTTCCCCACAGTGTAAGATAACCAAGAAAAACTAGCAGCAGGAGTGAGACTCCCTTGTCATGGCGGATAAGTGGAGCAGGCCCTGTGATCCTAATACTTGAATGAAAAGCAAATATAAGAATAAAAGGAGGAGTCTCACTCCTGCTGATATTTTTTTTAAAGGGAAACTCCACTTTTGTGGGGAAAAAAAATAGCAAATAAAAAAAATATATATATATAATCGTATACAATTGCGACACAAGTCATATTGCGATTGAATGTTTTTAAAAATGACTTTTCCATCTCAATCTGCAGCCGCTGTCATTTTCTGAAAATGCAATATGGCCACCTGGAGGCGCTCTGTACACAGATGGTATACAGACCCGCCCCTCCCCAGAAACATCATTTCCTGCTTGTGTGATTGGCTCCCAGAAGTCTGCACTAAGATACAAGTCAGATTTCAGGCATCCCCTGCAACAAAAATTTCATTTTTTGGTGCGATATTCCCAACAGGAAAGCACATCTAAAGGGATGCAGACCCTGCCACTTTCCTCATTGGTGCTCTGCAAGTGCAGCATCTGATTGATAATTATGAAACCAATCCCATTAGACCCACTACAGCAAAGGTTGTTATAATCCCTGCAATGTACATAGATCACCCGGAGCGGAAAGTTTTTTTTTTTCTAGGGTTGCACCGATACTAGTATCGTTATCGGTGCCGTTACCGAGTATTTGCACAAGTATCGGTACTCGTGCAAATACACCAATACCTGAAAACGATACTTTCAGGCTCGGCTCTTTGAGCTGTCAGCGGATCTCCCCTGTTGACAGCTTAAAGGGGTTGTAAACCTTCGTGGTGCATTCTATGCATTGAGGTGAAAAACCTCTTGCAGTGCAGCAGCCCCCCCCCAGGTGCCCCCGTTTTACTTACCTGAACCCTCTTTTTCTCGCGCTGGGGAGGAGCAAACCAGCTCTAGCCGGTGTCTCGTGTCCTGATTGGCTAAATTGATAGCATCCATTGGCTCCCGCTGCTGTCAATCAAATCCAACGTCATGGGCGCCGGGGGGGGGGGGGGGGCCGAGTCTGGCATTCGTGTCTATGGATGCAAATGCTGGACTCGGGAGCACGACCACAAGGTGACCCCCTTGGGGAAGCGCTTCTCCGAGGGGGTTATCTGATGTGGGGAGGAGCCGGGAGAGCCGCCGAGGGACACAAGACATGGATGTACGGGGCCACTCTGTGCAAAATAAGCTGCACAGTGGAGGTAAGTATGATATGTTTGTTATTTTAAACAACAACAACAAAAAAAATGAACTTGAAGTGTTAAAGAAGTCCGGTAATTGATGCTGTCAAAAAAAAAAAAAGCAGCGGCAATGTTTATTAACAACATTGCTCAGCCACTGAAACACTAAAATAAAAATAAACATTGTTTCTTTTTGTATTTACTCTAATCAGCCTTAATTAACTCCCTATTCTCCTCCATTTAATTATTATTTTCCTGCTTTTTTGTTGTTGTTCTATTTTATAAACAATTAAAACTTTTTTTTGTTTGCTTTGTTAGTGAATATTTTTACACATATATATTAACAGTACGTATTGGTAATTGGTATCGGTATTATTTAATTATTTACATATCTTTATTTTACATTTCCTCTTCTTTGCATATATTTATTTTTACATGCATTTTCTTATTTTTATTTATTTTTTACATTTTTTTTATATTATTATCTTATTTATTGTTTGTCATGTTTATTTATCTTTTGTATTATCTTCTTTACATTTATTTATTTATTTATTTATGTATCTTTATTTTACATTTCCCATTTCCTCCTTTTGGTTGGACCTGTGGTTCCAAAACTGTCAAACATATATATATATATATATATATATATATATATATATATATATATATAAACTACACACAAGGATGATGTAAAAAAAAAAGATTTGTAAAGATTTTTTTTTTTTTGTTATGTAAGCTTGTATAATGTATTTGTAAATTGACTGATGGTATGATTATGCCATTAATGTATTCATATTTGTCTATTTGTATAATAATTTTCCAATAAAATTAAGATTGAAATATATATAAAAAAAAAGAATTGTAAAGATGTTTGTTAGTGAGTATTTTTACACATATATATTAACAGTACGTATCGGTAATTGGTGCATCCCTATTTTTTTAGTTATGCTTTAATTTGTCTTACGTTATGGAGAATTCAAGCCAGTGATGCCCACCCAAAACTGAAATCCTAGTTCTGGGTGGACTTCAATTCCGCCGGTCACAGAGTGAGTGCAAGCTCCTCCTGAATCTGATGAAACAGACATGAAATCTGTCCATCTGTTGTCTTCTCTCGTTGAATGTTCTCGTCCAACACAACCGCAGGCAAAGGAAGTGGACTTACACAGAGCTCAATATTTTATTCATGCCGGATGACAAAGCAAAGTCCCCCGTATTACATTCACGTCACACAGCGACCGAGAACACATCCGTACAGGACCAATACTTTATTTATCTTTTTAACACTTATTTATCTTTTTATTTATCTTACATAGTTATCTTCTTTGCATATATTTATTTTTACATTTATTTTCTTATTTTTATTTATCCTTTACATTTATTTTTTTTAAATATTATTATCTTATTTTTTTGTTTGTCATGTTTATTTATCTTTTTTATTATCTTCTTTACGTTTATTTATTTAATTATTTATGTATCTTTATTTTACATTTCCTCTTCTTTGCATATATTTATTTTTACATTTATTTTTTTATTTTTATTTATCTTTTACATTTATTTTTTTTTAAATATTATTATCTTATTTTTTTGTTTGTCATGTTTATTTATCTTTTTTATTATCTTCTTTACGTTTATTTATTTATGTATCTTTATTTTACATTTCCTCTTCTTTGCATATATTTATTTTTACATTTATTTTCTTATTTTTATTTATCTTTTACTTTTATTTTTTTAAAAATATTATTATCTTATTTTTTTGTTTGTCATGTTTATTTATCTTTTTTATTATCCTCTTTACATTTATTTATTTAATTATTTATGTATCTTTATTTTACATTTCCTCTTCTTTGCATATATTTATTTTTACATTTATTTTCTTATTTTTATTTATCTTTTACATTTATTTATTTTTATATTATTATCTTATTTATTGTTTGTCATGTTTATTTATCTTTTTTATTATCTTCTTTACATTTATTTATTTAATTATTTATGTATCTTTAGTTTACATTTCCTCTTCTTTGCATATATTTTTATTTTTACATGTATTTTCTTATTTTTATTTATTTTTTACATTTTTTTTTATATTATTATCTTATTTATTGTTTGTCATGTTTATTTATCTTTTTTATTATCTTCTTCACATTTATTTGTTTATTTATTTATGTATCTTTATTTTACATTTCCTCCTTTTGGTTGGACCTGTGGTTCCAAAACTATCAAACATATTAAAGGTTGCATTTTTCTATTGCTTCAAAGTAGCTGGAAGTTCAGCAAAAAAAAAAAAATAAAATAAAAAGAATATATAAACTACACACAAGGATGACGTAAAAAAAAAGATTTGTAAAGATTTTTTTTTTGTTTGTTATGTGAGCTTGTATAATGTATTTGTAAATTGACTGATGGTATGATTATGCCATTAATGTATTCATATTTGTCTATTTGTATAATAATTTTCCAATAAAATTAAGATTGAAATAAAAAAAAAAAAAAAAAAGAATTGTAAAGATGATTGACGGATGCAATGGGGGAGATTTACTAAAACTGGTGCACAATGAATCTGGTGCAGCTGTGCAGAGAAACCGAGAGAATCAGCTTCTAGGTTTTAGGCCCCCGTTCACAGTGACTGCGGCTTTGAAATCATGCGACGTCATCTGAAATGGAACGATTTTCAAAGCCGCATCTCAGTGTGACTTCGGGTGCGACTTTTGAAGACATCTGTGTGGCTTCATTATTATTATTATTATTATTATTATTATTATACAGGATTTATATAGCGCCAACAGTTTACGCAGCGCTTTACAATACAAAAGGGAGACAATACAGTTACAATACAATAAAATACAGGAGGATTAAGAGGGTCCTGCTCAGAAGAGCTTACAATCTAATAGGGTGGGGCAGGTGGTATAAAAGGTTGTAACTGTGGGGAATGAGCTGGTGGAAGTGGTAGGAGATTAGTTGGAGACGTGATCGGCTTCCCTGAAGAGATGAGTTTTCGGGGATCGCCTGAAGGTAGCAAGAGTAGGGGATAGCCGGACCGGTGGAGGTAGCGAGTTCCAGAGGATGGGAGAGGCTCTGGAGAAATCCTGGAGACGAGCATGGGAGGAGGAGACGAGAGAGCTTGAGAGTAGGAGGTCTTGAGAAGAGCAGAGAGGACGATTTGGGTGATATTTGAAGACAAGATTGGTGATGTAGCTCGGGGCAGAGTTGTGAATGGTTTTGTATGTTGTGGGTGATTGGGAGCCAATGTAGGGATTGGAGGAGAGGGTTGGTGGACACTGAATGGAGACCAGTGTAGGGATTGGAGGAGAGGGTTGGCAGACACTGAATGGAGACCAGTGTAGGGATTGGAGGAGAGGGATGGAAGACACTGAGTGGAGGTCAGTGTAGGGATTGGAGTAGAGGGTTGGCAGACACTGAATGGAGACCAGTGTAGGGATTGGAGCAGAGGGTTGGCAGACACTGAATGGAGACCAGTGTAGGGATTGGAGGAGAAGGTTGGCGGACACTGATTGGGAGCCAGTGTAGGGACTGGAGGAGAAGGTTGGCAGACACTGAATGGAGACCAGTGTAGGGATTGGAGGAGAGGGTTGGCAGACACTGAATGGAGACCAGTGTAGAGATTGGAGGAGAGGGTTGGCAGACACTGAATGGAGACCAGTGTAGGGATTGGAGGAGAGGGTTGGCAGACACTGAATGGAGACCAGTGTAGGGATTGGAGGAGAGGGTTGGCAGACACTGAGTGGAGGTCAGTATAGGGATTGGAGGAGAGGGTTGGCAGACACTGAATGGAGACCAGTATAGGGATTGGAGGAGAGGGTTGGCAGACACTGAATGAAGACCAGTGTAGGGATTGGAGGAGAGGGTTGGCAGGCACTGAATGGAGACCAGTGTAGGGATTGGAGGAGAGGGTTGGCAGACTCTGAGTGGAGGTCAGTATAGGGATTGGAGGAGAGGGTTGGTAGACACTGAATGGAGACCAGTATAGGGATTGGAGGAGAGGGTTGGCAGACACTGAATGGAGACCAGTGTAGGGATTGGAGGAGAGGGTTGGCAGACACTGAATGGAGACCAGTATAGGGATTGGAGGAGAGGGTTGGCAGACACTGAATGGAGACCAGTGTAGGGATTGGAGGAGAAGGTTGGCGGACACTGATTGGGAGCCAGTGTAGGGACTGGAGGAAAAGGATGGCAGACACTGAATGGAGACCAGTGTAGGGATTGGAGGAGAGGGATGGCAGACACTGAATGGAGACCAGTGTAGGGATTGGAGGAGAGGGTTGGCAGACACTGAATGGAGACCAGTGTAGGGATTGGAGGAGAGGGTTGGCAGACACTGAGTGGAGGTCAGTATAGGGATTGGAGGAGAGGGTTGGCAGACACTGAATGGAGACCAGTATAGGGATTGGAGGAGAGGGTTGGCAAACACTGAATGAAGACCAGTGTAGGGATTGGAGGAGAGGGTTGGCAGATACTGAGTGGAGGTCAGTATAGGGATTGGAGGAGAGGGTTGGCAGACACTGAATGGAGACCAGTGTAGGGATTGGAGGAGAGGGTTGGCAGACACTGAATGGAGACCAGTATAGGGATTGGAGGAGAGGGTTGGCAGACACTGAATGGAGACCAGTGTAGGGATTGGAGGAGAGGGTTGGCGGACACTGAGTGGAGGTCAGTGTAGGGATTGGAGGAGAGGGTTGGCGGACACTGAATGGAGACCAGTGTAGGGATTGGAAGAGAGGGTTGGCAGACACTGAGTGGAGGTCAGTGTAGGGATTGGGAGAGGGTTGGCAGACACTGAATGGAGACCAGTGTAGGGATTGGAGGAGAGGGTTGGCAGACTCTGAGTGGAGGTCAGTATAGGGATTGGAGGAGAGGGTTGGTAGACACTGAATGGAGACCAGTATAGGGATTGGAGGAGAGGGTTGGCAGACACTGAATGGAGACCAGTGTAGGGATTGGAGGAGAGGGTTGGCAGACACTGAATGGAGACCAGTATAGGGATTGGAGGAGAGGGTTGGCAGACACTGAATGGAGACCAGTGTAGGGATTGGAGGAGAAGGTTGGCGGACACTGATTGGGAGCCAGTGTAGGGACTGGAGGAAAAGGATGGCAGACACTGAATGGAGACCAGTGTAGGGATTGGAGGAGAGGGATGGCAGACACTGAATGGAGACCAGTGTAGGGATTGGAGGAGAGGGTTGGCAGACACTGAATGGAGACCAGTGTAGGGATTGGAGGAGAGGGTTGGCAGACACTGAGTGGAGGTCAGTATAGGGATTGGAGGAGAGGGTTGGCAGACACTGAATGGAGACCAGTATAGGGATTGGAGGAGAGGGTTGGCAAACACTGAATGAAGACCAGTGTAGGGATTGGAGGAGAGGGTTGGCAGATACTGAGTGGAGGTCAGTATAGGGATTGGAGGAGAGGGTTGGCAGACACTGAATGGAGACCAGTGTAGGGATTGGAGGAGAGGGTTGGCAGACACTGAATGGAGACCAGTATAGGGATTGGAGGAGAGGGTTGGCAGACACTGAATGGAGACCAGTGTAGGGATTGGAGGAGAGGGTTGGCGGACACTGAGTGGAGGTCAGTGTAGGGATTGGAGGAGAGGGTTGGCGGACACTGAATGGAGACCAGTGTAGGGATTGGAAGAGAGGGTTGGCAGACACTGAGTGGAGGTCAGTGTAGGGATTGGGAGAGGGTTGGCAGACACTGAATGGAGACCAGTGTAGGGATTGGAGGAGAGGGTTGGCAGACACTGAATGGAGACCAGTGTAGGGATTGGAGGAGAGGGTTGGCAGACACTGAATGGAGATCAGTGTAGGGATTGGAGGAGAGGGTTGGCAGACACTGAATGGAGACCAGTGTAGGGATTGGAGGAGAGGGTTGGCAGACACTGAATGGAGACCAGTGTAGGGATTGGAGGAGAGGGTTGGCAGACACTGAATGGAGACCAGTGTAGGGATTGGAGGAGAGGGTTGGCAGACACTGAATGGAGACCAGTGTAGGGATTGGAGGAGAGGGTTGGCAGACACTGATTGGGAGCCAGTGTAGGGATTGGAGAAGAGGGTTGGCAGACACTGAATGGAGACCAGTGTAGGGATTGGAGGAGAGGGTTGGCAGACACTGAATGGAGACCAGTGTAGGGATTGGAGGAGAGGGTTGGCAGACACTGAATGGAGACCAGTATAGGGATTGGAGGAGAGGGTTGGCAGACACTGAATGGAGACCAGTGTAGGGATTGGAGGAGAAGGTTGGCGGACACTGATTGGGAGCCAGTGTAGGGACTGGAGGAAAAGGATGGCAGACACTGAATGGAGACCAGTGTAGGGATTGGAGGAGAGGGATGGCAGACACTGAATGGAGACCAGTGTAGGGATTGGAGGAGAGGGTTGGCAGACACTGAATGGAGACCAGTGTAGGGATTGGAGGAGAGGGTTGGCAGACACTGAGTGGAGGTCAGTATAGGGATTGGAGGAGAGTTGGCAGACACTGAATGGAGACCAGTATAGGGATTGGAGGAGAGGGTTGGCAAACACTGAATGAAGACCAGTGTAGGGATTGGAGGAGAGGGTTGGCAGATACTGAGTGGAGGTCAGTATAGGGATTGGAGGAGAGGGTTGGCAGACACTGAATGGAGACCAGTGTAGGGATTGGAGGAGAGGGTTGGCAGACACTGAATGGAGACCAGTATAGGGATTGGAGGAGAGGGTTGGCAGACACTGAATGGAGACCAGTGTAGGGATTGGAGGAGAGGGTTGGCGGACACTGAGTGGAGGTCAGTGTAGGGATTGGAGGAGAGGGTTGGCGGACACTGAATGGAGACCAGTGTAGGGATTGGAAGAGAGGGTTGGCAGACACTGAGTGGAGGTCAGTGTAGGGATTGGGAGAGGGTTGGCAGACACTGAATGGAGACCAGTGTAGGGATTGGAGGAGAGGGTTGGCAGACACTGAATGGAGACCAGTGTAGGGATTGGAGGAGAGGGTTGGCAGACACTGAATGGAGACCAGTGTAGGGATTGGAGGAGAGGGTTGGCAGACACTGAATGGAGACCAGTGTAGGGATTGGAGGAGAGGGTTGGCAGACACTGAATGGAGACCAGTGTAGGGATTGGAGGAGAGGGTTGGCAGACACTGAATGGAGACCAGTGTAGGGATTGGAGGAGAGGGTTGGCAGACACTGAATGGAGACCAGTGTAGGGATTGGAGGAGAGGGTTGGCAGACACTGATTGGGAGCCAGTGTAGGGATTGGAGAAGAGGGTTGGCAGACACTGAATGGAGACCAGTGTAGGGATTGGAGGAGAGGGTTGGCAGACACTGAATGGAGACCAGTGTAGGGATTGGAGGAGAGGGTTGGCAGACACTGAATGGAGACCAGTGTAGGGATTGGAGGAGAGGGTTGGCAGACACTGAATGGAGACTAGTGTAGGGATTGGAGGAGAGGGTTGGCAGACACTGAATGGAGACCAGTGTAGGGATTGGAGGAGAGGGTTGGCAGACACTGAATGGAGACTAGTGTAGGGATTGGAGGAGAGGGTTGGCAGACACTGAATGGAGACCAGTGTAGGGATTGGAGGAGAGGGTTGGCGGACACTGAATGGAGACCAGTGTAGGGATTGGAGGAGAGGGTTGGCAAACACTGAATGGAGACCAATGTAGGGATTGGAGGAGAGGGTTGGCAGACACTGAATGGAGACCAGTGCAGGGATTGGAGGAGAGGGTTGGCAGACACTGAATGGAGACCAGTGTAGGGATTGGAGGAGAAGGTTGGCAGACACTGATTGGGAGCCAGTGTAGGGACTGGAGGAGAAGGTTGGCAGACACTGAATGGAGACCAGTGTAGGGATTGGAGGAGAGGGTTGGCAGACACTAAATGGAGACCAGTGTAGGGATTGGAGGAGAGGGTTGGCAGACACTGAATGGAGACCAGTGTAGGGATTGGAGGAGAGGGTTGGCAGACACTGAGTGGAGGTCAGTATAGGGATTGGAGGAGAGGGTTGGCAGACACTGAATGGAGACCAGTATAGGGATTGGAGGAGAGGGTTGGCAGACACTGAATGGAGACCAGTGTAGGGATTGGAGGAGAGGGTTGGCAGACACTGAATGGAGACCAGTGTAGGGATTGGAGGAGAGGGTTGGCAGACACTGAATGGAGACCAGTGTAGGGATTGGAGGAGAGGGTTGGCAGACACTGATTGGGAGCCAGTGTAGGGATTGGAGGAGAGGGTTGGCAGACACTGAATGGAGACCAGTGTAGGGATTGGAGGAGAGGGTTGGCAGACACTGAATGGAGATCAGTGTAGGGATTGGAGGAGAGGGTTGGCAGGCACTGAATGGAGACCAGTGTAGGGATTGGAGGAGAGGGTTGGCAGACACTGAATGGAGACCAGTGTAGGGATTGGAGGAGAGGGTTGGCAGACACTGAATGGAGACCAGTGTAGGGATAGGAGGAGAGGGTTGGCAGACACTGAATGGAGACCAGTGTAGGGATTGGAGGAGAGGGTTGGCAGACACTGAATGGAGACCAGTGTAGGGATTGGAGGAGAGGGTTGGCAGACACTGAGTGGAGGTCAGTATAGGGATTGGAGGAGAGGGTTGGCAGACACTGAATGGAGACCAGTGTAGGGATTGGAGGAGAGGGTTGGCGGACACTGAATGGAGACCAGTGTAGGGATTGGAGGAGAGGGTTGGCAGACACTGAATGGAGACCAGTGTAGGGATTGGAGGAGAGGGTTGGCAGACACTGAATGGAGACCAGTGTAGGGATTGGAGGAGAGGGTTGGCAGACACTGAATGGAGACCAGTGTAGGGATTGGAGGAGAGGGTTGGCAGACACTGAATGGAGACCAGTGTAGGGATTGGAGGAGAGGGTTGGCAGACACTGAATGGAGACCAGTGTAGGGATTGGAGGAGAGGGTTGGCAGACACTGATTGGGAGCCAGTGTAGGGATTGGAGGAGAGGGTTGGCAGACACTGAATGGAGACCAGTGTAGGGATTGGAGGAGAGGGTTGGCAGACACTGAATGGAGATCAGTGTAGGGATTGGAGGAGAGGGTTGGCAGGCACTGAATGGAGACCAGTGTAGGGATTGGAGGAGAGGGTTGGCAGACACTGAATGAAGACCAGTGTAGGGATTGGAGGAGAGGGTTGGCAGACACTGAATGGAGACCAGTGTAGGGATTGGAGGAGAGGGATGGCAGACACTGAATGGAGACCAGTGCAGGGATTGGAGGAGAGGGATGGCAGACACTGAATGGAGACCAGTGTAGGGATTGGAGGAGAGGGTTGGCAGACACTGAATGGAGACCAGTGTAGGGATTGGAGGAGAGGGGTGGCAGACACTGAATGGAGACCAGTGTAGGGATTGGAGGAGAGGGTTGGCAGACACTGAATGGAGACCAGTGTAGGGATTGGAGGAGAGGGTTGGCAGACACTGAATGGAGACCAGTGTAGGGATTGGAGGAGAGGGGTGGCAGACACTAAATGGAGACCAGTGTAGGGATTGGAGGAGAGGGGTGGCAGACACTGAGCGGTTGGTAAGGTGGATAAGTCTGGCAGCAGCATTCATGATAGACTGAAGAGGGGAGGAGCCTATGGAGAGGTAAGCCAATGAGAAGGGAGTTGCAATAGTCAAGGTGAGAGATAACAAGGGAGTGATTGGGGAGTTTGGTGGTTTCATTTGTTATAAAGGGGGGAATTTTAGAGATGTTATGGAGGTGAATTCTACAAACTTTTGACAACGATTGGATTTGAGGCTGAAATGACAAGTCTAGGATTACACCGAGTACCCTGGTGTGAGGGGAGGGACTGATGGTTGCATTGTTTGGGGGGCACGGGCGGAGGGGGGGAGGGTATTAATATTCATGCACAGATGTTTATTCATGTCGCACCCGAAATCGTCAAAAGTGGCGCTTGTACTAATTTTTCAAATTGGTGCGGCACCGCGCTGATTTGAACAGTGCCATTGCCGGCAATAGAATGCGACTTGTCGTGCGATTTGACCTGTCCCTCCAATGTGAACGGGGGGCTAATTGTCAAAGTTTGATTGAACAAGCTGAAGTTAGAAGATGATTTAAAATAAATATAGGAATTCAACGATCGTTCATTTTCTAAATGCAGCTAAGGCATGTGTTCCAGCCCCCAGGAATCACCTCATTCGAGAAAATAGCCGACATATACGCTATGGAAAAAGGTATTGCAATTGTGCAAGGTAGAGAGAAAAAATTTGAATTAAAAAAATGGAAACGATGGTCCCTCTTTTTCTGTTCCAGGGAATATGGCTGTGTGCTAGTAGAGGGGAAATAGGGGCTTTTGCATTTTTTGAGGGTTTTTTTATCTTTTTTTTTTTTTCTTTTTTGTTGTTGTGAAATAGCTAGGATGACAGAGGTCAAAGTCTATACTTTTATTAGAAATATATCAAATAAAAATGGTGACTTTAAAGATTTTGTATACTTACTTACAATAGAACCAAACTGTGTTATGTTGTATTTTACGATGGAATGTAATTGAATTATGTTTGTTTGTATAAAATTGCTTAAAATAAAATATAGAATTAAAAAATAAATAAATAAAAAAAATAAAAGAAGATTTTTTTTTTTTGTGTGTGTGTATTTCATGGGCATAGGGCAGCCCATTGGCATTAAGTGGCAGCCCTAAAACATCGGTACGCAGGAACGCACGGTAATGCGCAAAAAAGCGTGCGCTCCTGGACGCTGATGTGAATGGGCCCTAAAATATGTAACGTTTTATTTTCATTTATATTCATTTATATTTCATTATAAAAAATCCACCAGCTGACACGGAACAGGTACAGATCTGCGTAGTGTGTTGCTAGCAGTGAACTACAATATCTCACAAAAGTCAGTACACCCCTCACATTTGTGTAAATCTTTTCTTCTATCTTTTCATGTGACAACACTGAAGAAATGACACTTGTCTACAATGTAAAGTAGTGAGTGTACAGCTTGTATAACAGTGTAGAGGGAAAATTTGCCATTTTCATGGAATGTAACTGCTCGCAGAGACCAGCTGCTCCGCTCCCTTTTCTTTTAGCTATCAAACACCCCCATTGATACCAATAATGGGGCATTCGTCCTCCCACTGATACCAATAATGGGATACTATTCCTCCCACTGACACCAATGATGGGGCACTTGTCCTCCCACTGACACCAACGATGGGGCACTATTCCTCCCACTGACACCAATGATGGGGCACTATTCCTCCCACTGACACCAATGATGGGGCACTGTTTCTCCCACTGACACCATCAACGGGGCACTATTTCTCCCACTGACACCAATGATGGGGCACTATTCCTCCCACTGACACCAATGATGGGGCACTATTCCTCCCACTGACACCAATGATGGGGCACTATTCCTCCCACTGACACCAATGATGGGGCACTATTCCTCTCACTGACACCAATGATGGGGCACTATTCCTCTCACTGACACCAATGATGGGGCACTATTTCTCCCACTGACACCATCAACGGGGCACTATTCCTCCCACTGACACCAATGATGGGGCACTATTCCTCCCACTGACACCAATGATGGGGCACTATTCCTCCCACTGACACCAATGATGGGGTACTATTCCTCCCACTGACACCAATGATGGGGTACTATTTCTCCCACTGACACCAATGATGGGGCACTATTCCTCTCACTGACACCAATGATGGGGCACTATTTCTCCCACTGACACCATCAACGGGCACTATTCCTCTCACTGACACCAATGATGGGGCACTATTCCTCCCACTGACACCAATGATGGGGTACTATTTCTCCCACTGACACCAATGATGGGGCACTATTCCTCCCACTGACACCAATGATGGGGCACTATTCCTCCCACTGACACCAATGATGGGGTACTATTTCTCCCACTGACACCAATGATGGGGCACTATTCCTCCCACTGATACCAATGATGGGGCACTATTCCTCTCACTTACACCAATGACGGGGCATTTTCTTCTCTCACTGGCCACAGCCTGGTCCTTCTAAAGCCTGAAGGACAGTAAGCTGGCCCTTTGTTTGGAAGGTTTGGAGACCCCTGGTATAAGGAAAGGGTGACATCAGCTGGGATATTTCAGAATATTCCATAAAGAGTTGCCATCTATTGAAAAAACGTTTAGTAGAGGTAAAGCCTTGTGTGATTGTGCCCAACTTTATGATATACAGCAAAGATTTCAGTTCCTTCTTCTCCATAGATACTTTGGGAGCAAAAGATGATGTCCACGATCAATGTTGGTATCGTTGTTGGTCCTCATGTTCCAGATGAGGTGGAAGGATTGACATATCCACAAAGGTAGATCATAGGGTCCTTATCGATACGAATCAATGATATCATGGTGGACATCATTTAGGATTTGGTCCCAGAAGATGGCTATTTTGGAGCAGCTTCTCATGCTGTGCAATATTGGGGCACATTGTACGGGTTACCATTCTAAATTAATTGCGCCACAATGTATTGTACAAAACAGAATCCGGTCGCGTGTATTACAGTGCCACAACATACAGGTGTGAAGGTTTTGAGAGGCTAACAGGTTCCTTCTCAGACCAGCATCCATACCAAACTGCATGATCCGCTTACAATTATTTTTCTTTGCTACCCATTGATAATTTCATTGATAACATTTTATTTTGGCCTTATCAGGTGAGACATGACTTTTATATAACTCTAGTCCAACCATTGCCAAGAACCCGAACGATTCTGCTAAGTCACAGGTGTTCAGCAGATCTGCATTGTTCTCCTTCACTGATGGTTAGAGAGCATTGCCAAGACATGGGAGAGGACCTCCGTACAATGATCTAGGCTTTTCACAGGTGTTGCCATCAAAAATCACTGAGCAACTGATTGTGACACAAGCTAAAGTGTGTGTCATGTGCAAAAGCCGGATTGTGCTTACAGCACACATTCCCTTCCTTTTTTACATATTCGCCTGTCACACCTGGTTTATAGACAAATACACGAGGTTCAGTCACTTGCATGACAAAGGTCAATGGATTTCCTGCTTAATGAACCAAGCTTCTGAAAAAAACACGCTATTGTGATGCATTTGCAAACATGAACCAAGGGGGTTTAAAATGCAGCCACTGTCCAGAGAAGAAGTGAGGGGCTTATTAAAATCTAGCAGAAACCCAATGGCTCGTCACAATGAGTAGATTCACCCAGGACAGAATTCTTCAGCACACTTGTCTTGACAAGTCCAGGCCAAAAGAGGATGGAATATGTTTGCTTTCTGGGAAAGGTGTGAAGGTTGGGGTTGCACGGAGGGGTGCATGTTAGGGTTGGGGTTGCAAGGAGGGTTAGTATTAGGGTTGAGATCACAAGAAGGGAGAGTAGTAGTGTTGGGGTTACTAATGTATTAGGGTTGAGGTCACAAGGAGGGTTAGCAGTACAAGGAGGGTTAGTGGTAGGTTTGCGGTTACAAGGAGAGTTAGTGGTAGGGTTGGGATTACAGGAGGTTTCTTTTTAGGGCTGGGGTTACAAGGAGGGTTAGTGGTAAGATTGAGGTCACAAGGAGGGAGAGTAATAGGGTTGGGGTTACTAATGTATTAGGGTTGAGGTCACAAGGAGGGTTAGCAGTACAAGGAGGGTTAGTGGTAGGGTTGTGGTTACAAGGAGGGTTAGTGGTAGGGTTTGGGGTTACAAGGAGGGTTAGTGGTAGGGTTTGGGGTTACAAGGAGGGTTAGTGGTAGGGTTGGGATTACAAGGAGGATTATTTTTAGGGCTGGGGTTACAAGGAGGGTTAATATTAGGGTTGAGGTCACAAGGAGGGAGAGTAGTAGGGTTGGGATTACAAGAAGGGTTAGTATTAGGGTTGAGATCACAAGGAGGGAGAGTAGTAGTGTTGGGGTTACTAATGTATTAGGGTTGAGGTCACAAGGAGGGTTAGCAGTACAATGAATGTTAGTGGTAGGGTTGGGGTTACAAGGAGGGTTAGTGGTAGGGTTTGGGGTTACAAGGAGGGTTAGTGGTAGGGTTGGGATTACAAGGAGGTTTATTTTTAGGGCTGGGGTTACAAGGAGGGTTAGTATTAGGGTTGAGATCACAAGGAGGGAGAGTAGTAGTGTTGATGTTACTAATGTATTAGGGTTCAGGTCACAAGGAGGGTTAGCAGTACAAGGAGGGTTAGTGGTAGGGTTGGGGTTACAAGGAGAGTTAGTGGTAGGGTTTGGGGTTACAAGGAGGGTTAGTGGTAGGGTTGGGATTACAAGGAGGATTATTTTTAGGGCTGGGGTTACAAGGAGGGTTAGTATTAGGGTTGAGGTCACAAGGAGGGAGAGTAGTAGGGTTGGGGTTACTAATGTATTTGGGTTGAGGTCACAAGGAGGGAGAGTAGTAGTGTTGGGATTACGAGTAGGGTTAGTATTAGGGTTGAGATCACAAGGAGGGAGAGTAGTAGTGTTGGGGTTACTAATATATTAGGGTTGAGGTCACAAGAAGGGTTAGCAGTACAAGGAGGATTAGTGGTAGGGTTGGGGTTACAAGGAGAGTTAGTGGTAGGGTTCGGGGTTACAAGGAGGGTTAGTGGTAGGGTTGGGATTACAGGGAGGTTTATTTTTAGGGCTGGGGTTACAAGGAGGGTTAGTATTAGGGTTGAGGTCACAAGGAGGGAGAGTAGTAGTGTTGGTGTTACGAATGTATTAGGGTTGAGGTCACAAGGAGGCTTAGCAGTACAAGGAGGGTTAGTGGTAGGGTTGGGGTTACAAGGAGAGTTAGTGGTAGGGTTCGAGGTTACAAGGAGGGTTAGTGGTAGGGTTGGGATTACAGGGAGGTTTATTTTTAGGGCTGGGGTTACAAGGAGAGTTAGTGGTAGGGTTCGAGGTTACAAGGAGGGTTAGTGGTAGGGTTGAGATCACAAGGAGGGAGAGTAGTAGTGTTGGTGTTACTAATGTATTAGGGTTGAGGTCACAAGGAGGGTTAGCAGTACAAGGAGGGTTAGTGGTAGGGTTGGGGTTACAAGGAGGGTTAGTGGTAGGGTTTGGGGTTACAAGGAGAGTTAGTGGTAGGGTTTGGGGTTACAAGGAGGATTATTTTTAGGGCTGGGGTTACAAGGAGGGTTAGTATTAGGGTTGAGGTTTTTTAGGCTTTCCATTATTTTGCACAGGTTTCACTGCCTTAGCAATTACCACAGCTGTTTCTTCTGAGGGAAATCCTGAAAACATGACCTGTTGGGGCGCCTTGAGGACTGGAGTTGAGAAACACTGCCCTAAGTACCTAACTAACTAAAACTGGAACCAATTGCCTTCAGAAGTTACCTAATTCGTAGATAAAGTCCACCTGTGTGTAATTTAATCTCAGTATAAATACAGCTGTTCTTTGAAGCCATCAGAGGTTTTTTAGAGAACCTTAGCGATCAAACAGCATCATGAAGGCCAAGGAACACACCAGAGAGGTCAGGGATAAAGTTGTGGAGAAGTTTAAAGCAGGGTTAGGTTATAAAAAAAATATCCCAAGCTATTTTCTCCATCAGGCCATCCCCCCAACAGTTATTACCTTTTGTATCACTTGACCCTCCCTTCTAGATTGTAAGCTCTAATGAGCAGGGCCCCCCGATTCCTCCTGTATTAAATTGTATTGTAACTGTACTGTCTGCCCCCATGTTGTAAAGTGCTGCGCAAACTGTTGGTGCTATATAAATCCTTTATAACAGGGGTGTCCAAACTTTGCAAACAAAGGGCCAGTTTACCGTCTTTCAGACTTTAGAAGGGCCAGATTGTGGCCACCCAGGATAGAAAATATCCTGGGCCCAGCATCAGTAATGCCCTGTACACACGATAGGATTTTCCGACAACAAAACTGTGGATTTTTTTCCGAAAGATGTTGGCTCAAACTTGTCTTGCCTACACACAGTCACACAAGTTTTGTCGGAAATTCCAAACGTCAAGAACGCGGTGACGTACAACACATACGACAAGCCGAGAAAAATGAAGTTCAATAGCCAGGGCGGCTCCTTCTGCTTGATTCCGAGCATGCGTGGACTTTTGCGTGTCGGACTTGTGTACACACGATCGGAATTTCCGACAACAAGTTTTGTTGTCGGAAAATTTGACCACCTGCTCTCAAACATTTGTTGGCGGAAACTCCGACAACAAATGTTCTAAGGAGCCTACACACGGTCGGACTTTCCGACAACAAGCTCACATCCAGCATTTGTTGTTGGAAAATCCTATCATGTGTACAGGGCATAAATATGGCCTTAGAGTTGCTGGTCGGTAGGAAGAGGAGTAGTGCCCCTATTAGTAGGAGGAATAGTATCCCATCATTGGTATCAGTGGAAGGAATAGTGTCCCATCATTGGTGTCAGTGGGAGGAATAGTGTCCCATCATTGGTGTCAGTGGGAGGAATAGTGTCCCATCATTGGTGTCAGTGGGAGGAATAGTGTCCCATCATTGGTGTCAGTGGGAGGAATAGTGTCCCATCATTGGTATCAGTGGGAAGAATAGTGTCCCATCATTGGTATCAGTGGGAGGAATAGTGCCCCATCATTGGTGTCAGTGGGAGGAATAGTGTCCCATCATTGGTGTCAGTGGGAGGAATAGTGTCCCATCATTGGTATCAGTGGGAAGAATAGTGTCCCATCATTGGTATCAGTGGGAGGAATAGTGCCCCATCATTGGTATCAGTGGGAGGAATAGTGCCCCATCATTGGTATCAGTGGGAGGAATAGTATCCCATCATTGGTGTCAGTGGAAGGAATAGTGTCCCATCATTGGTGTCAGTGGGAGGAATAGTGTCCCATCATTGGTGTCAGTGGGAGGAATAGTGTCCCATCATTGGTGTCAGTGGGAGGAATAGTGTCCCATCATTGGTATCAGTGGGAAGAATAGTGTCCCATCATTGGTATCAGTGGGAGGAATAGTGCCCCATCATTGGTGTCAGTGGGAGGAATAGTGTCCCATCATTGCTGTCAGTGGGAGGAATAGTGTCCCATCATTGGTATCAGTGGGAGGAATAGTGTCCCATCATTGGTGTCAGTGGGAGGAATAGTGTCCCATCATTGGTGTCAGTGGGAGGAATAGTGTCCCATCATTGGTATCAGTGGGAGGAATAGTGTCCCATCATTGGTATCAGTGGGAGGAATAGTGCCCCATCATTGGTGTCAGTGGGAGGAATAGTATCCCATCATTGGTGCCAGTGGGAGGAATAGTGCCCCATCATTGGTATCAGTGGAAGAAATAGTGCCCATTGTTGGTGTCAGTGGGAGGAATAGTATCCCATCATTGGTATCAGTGGGAGGAATAGTGCCCCATCATTGGTGTCAATAAGAAGAATAGTGTCCCATCATTGGTATCAGTGAGAAGAATAGTGTCCCATCATTGGTATCAGTGAGAAGAATAGTGTCCCATCATTGGTATCAGTGAGAAGAATAGTGTCCCATCATTGGTATCAGTGGAAGAAAAAGTGCCCCATTGTTGGTGTCAGTGGGAGGAATAGTATCCCATCATTGGTATCAGTGGGAGGAATAGTGCCCCATCATTGGTATCAGTGGGAGGAATAGTGTCCCATCATTGGTATCAGTGGAAGAAATAGTGCCCCATTGTTGGGAGGAATAGTGCCTCATATCATAGGGAGGAATAGTGACCCAAGGGCCCGATAAAGGCTACCAAAAGGACCACATCTGGCCCTCGGGCCGCAGTTTGGAGACCCCTGCTTTATAATAATAATAATAATAATATCCCACTAGAAATCTATGGGCAACACATGTGCACGCCCCTGCCGGCAAAACACAGCCCTACAAGTTTTCAGCCATGTAACAAGGCATAGGAGTGTGTGGTTGACGGCGGTTCCTCGTGTCAAAGCCATTCGTGGCAGGGCCCACTCCTGCCCACTGCCCTGGTTGTTCGGATCTGTTTTCTTTACTGTAAGAGTGGCAAGGATGTGGAATTCCCTTCCACAGGCGGTGGTCTCAGCGGGGAGCATTGATAGTTTCAAGAAACTATTAGATAAGCACCTGAATGACCGCAACTTATAGGGATATACAATGTAATACTGACACATAATCACACACATAGGTTGGACTTATTGGACTTTTGTCTTTTTTCAACCTCACCTACTATGTAACAATGTAAGAGCAAAGGCAGACTAAGTCGCAGGCACACATGAGGGGGCAACAGTGCAGATGGTTGCCACACCTAACAGCCATGAGAGGTTGCCGGCAGGATCAAAAGATAATTTTATCCAAAACGAATTTATTGAAAAAAAAAGAAAAGGAACAGAATGATACAGAAATGTACTACAGAGACCATAAGGGCTTTTTTTTAGGTTTAATGGCACTTTAACTATTAGAAGATCGGAGAAAAGCTCCGACTTTGAGTCCTTTCTAGGGGAATTCGATTGGTGACCAGCTTATCTTTTAAGTTTTGAGTCTCTAGAACTAGTGTCCCAAAATCTCCACAATGGTACACAGATGGCAAAAAACAAAAAAAAAACCCCTCAAAACACATTGCCTTCCCTACTCCACACAAAATTAAAATAAAAGTTTTGGCTTTAGAGATATACAATGGAAGGTTCAGCTCCTTGACCAGAGATTTATTGGACGCTGTATATTTTTTAAAATAATAATTGATAAATGCTTGGGGGAATTTTTTTTTTTTTTTTATCACACAACGCTGATTGGCGATTTTCAAAAACTTTATGCAGGAAAGATGCAGATGGTTGGAAGTAGGTTGGTTTTGTGGTGCACATGAGAATGTGTGATCTAATAGCAGACAGTCTATCTGTTGTTTCTATAAAGATCGCTCTGCATTCAGCTTTGCCGGCTTAGATAACATTGCCCACAAATTAAACAATGCTCACCCATGTGGATGGGATGCTCTGTGACAGATGTGTGAAAGCTCAACCCTCCATGTACCACAACTATGGGAAAAGCCACCTTGATGTTCCGGATTCCCACCGGCTGAAATATCATTTTTATGGCGGTGGTAGAAGAGTTCATCTAAGTGTGCGCCGCTGTCCTTGTAACGGTCCACCCTGCTGATAACCCGAGCCTCAGGTCAACGAAGAAGAATAAAAATTGCTTAACTGTTGGTTAATATTCCACATCTGGAACTTTAGAATCATAGATGGAGGTGGGAAACGTGTTGCTTTTCCTGTTGTATGGAGAGAAGAAATATGTATAATCAGCCAGGTCATTGTATTTCCCCAGAAACAAGTTAAAGGGTCAGTCCACCCAAAACTGATATTTAAAGCAGGGTTAAACTGTGTCTGAGCACCACAATCTGAAAACCCTATTTAATTAAATTTACATATTCAAAGCGAACACCCCCATCACAGGCATGCGCAAGGGGTCGGCCAGGTGTGACTGGGCACACCCTTATCCTGGGGTAGGCAACCTGTCAATTGCGAGCTACCCGACAATCGAGGGCAGGTGACAGGTAAACCGCTATCCTTCCTTGCCAACCCCCAGAACCTGAACAGGAGAGGCGACGGGGGGGGCGAATTTAGTGGAATCGATCTGTATTTTCCTCCTGCAGCAGCTGATAGTAGGCTTCTCCTTCTTTCCCTCTCAGCGACATTCAGCTGCTACAGGAGGAAACTACAGGGGATCGATACCAAGATATGCCACCACCGCCACCCCTCCTGTCCCTCTTTCTGTTGCCCGGGTCCCCAGAACCTGGACAGGAGAGGGGGGGGGGTTCGGTGGCGAATTTAGTGGAATCTATCTGTATTTTCCTCCGGCAGCAGCTGAAAGTAGGCTTCTCCTCCTCTCCCTCTCACCGACATACAGCTGCTACAGGAGGAAACTAAAGGTGATCAATACCAATATATGCCACCCCCGCCACCCCTCCTGTTCCTCTTTCTGCTGCCCGGGTCCCCCATTGTTTTAGGATGGAGAGCGGGGAAGAGCCCGGTAAAAATGTCACACACATGCATATGAGCACTGCTCTACTGACACCATCCACTGCTCTACTGACACCATCCACTGCTCTACTGACACCTGACACCGTCCACTGCTCTACTGATACCGTCCACTGCTCTTCTGACACCATCCACTGCTCCACTGACACTGTCCACTGCTTTACTGACACCATCCACTGCTCTACTGACACTGTCCACTGCTTTACTGACACCATCCTCTGCTCTACTGACACTGTCCACTGCTCTACTGAAACCATCCACTGCTCTACTAACACCGTCTACTGCTCTACTGACACCATCCACTGCTCTACTGACATCATCCACTGCTCTACTGACACCGTCCACTGCTCCACTGACACTGTCCACTGCTTTACTGACACCATCCTCTGCTCTACTGACACTGTCCACTGCTCTACTTAAACCATCCACTGCTCTACTAACACCGTCTACTGCTCTACTGACACCATCCACTGCTCTACTGACATCATCCACTGCTCTACTGACACCGTCCACTGCTCCACTGACACTGTCCACTGCTTTACTGACACCATCCTCTGCTCTACTGACACCGTCCACTGCTCTACTGACACCGTCCACTGCTCCACTGACACTGTCCACTGCTTTACTGACACCATCCTCTGCTCTACTGACACTGTCCACTGCTTTACTGACACCATCCTCTGCTCTACTGACACTGTCCACTGCTCTACTTAAACCATCCACTGCTCTACTAACACCGTCTACTGCTCTACTGACACCATCCACTGCTCTACTGACATCATCCACTGCTCTACTGACACCGTCCACTGCTCCACTGACACTGTCCACTGCTTTACTGACACCATCCTCTGCTCTACTGACACCGTCCACTGCTCTACTGACACCGTCCACTGCTCCACTGACACTGTCCACTGCTTTACTGACACCATCCACTGCTCTACTGACACTGTCCACTGCTTTACTGACACCATCCTCTGCTCTACTGACACTGTCCACTGCTCTACTTAAACCATCCACTGCTCTACTAACACCGTCTACTGCTCTACTGACACCATCCACTGCTCTACTGACATCATCCACTGCTCTACTGACACCGTCCACTGCTCCACTGACACTGTCCACTGCTTTACTGACACCATCCTCTGCTCTACTGACACCGTCCACTGCTCTACTGACACCGTCCACTGCTCCACTGACACTGTCCACTGCTTTACTGACACCATCCTCTGCTCTACTGACACTGTCCACTGCTTTACTGACACCATCCACTGCTCCACTGACACTGTCCACTGCTTTACTGACACCATCCACTGCTCTACTGACACCGTCCACTGCTCTCCTGACACTGTCCACTGCTCCACTGACACTGTCCATTGCTTCACTGACACCATCCACTGCTCTACTGACACTGTCCACTGCTCTACTGACACCATCCACTGCTCTACTGACACCGTCCACTGCTCTACTGACACTGTCCACTGCTCCACTGACTCTGTCCACTGCTTTACTGACACCATCCTCTGCTCTACTGATACCGTCCACTGCTCTACTGACACCATTCTCTGCTCTACTGACACTGTCCACTGCTCTACTGAAACCATCCACTGCTCTACTGATACCGTCCACTGCTCTACTGACACTGTCCACTGCTCTACTGATACCGTCCACTGCTCTACTGACACCATCCACTGCTCTACTGACACCGTCCACTGCTCTACTGACACCGTCCACGGCTCTACTGACACTGTTCACTGCTCTACTGATACCGTCCACTGCTCTACTGACACTGTCCACTGCTCTACTGACACCGTCCACTGCCCTACTGACACCGTCCACTGCTCTACTGACACCGTCCACTGCTCCACTGACTCTGTCCACTGCTTTACTGACACCATCCTCTGCTTTACTGACACTGTCCACTGCTCTACTGACACCATCCACTGCTCTACTGACACCGTCCACTGCTCTACTGACACCATCCACTGCTCCACTGACACTGTCCACTGCTTTACTGACACCATCCACGGCTCTACTGACACTGTCCACTGCTCTACTGACACCGTCCACTGCTCCACTGACACTGTCCACTGCTTTACTGACACCATCCACTGCTCCACTGACACTGTCCACTGCTTTACTGACACCATCCACTGCTCTACTGACACCGTCCACTGCTCTACTGACACCATCCACTGCTCTACTGACACCATCCCCTGCTCTACTGACACCGTCCACTGCTCTCCTGACACCGTCCACTGCTCCACTGACACTGTCCACTGCTTTACTGACACCATCCACTGCTCTACTGACACTGTCCACTGCTTTACTGACACCATCCTCTGCTCTACTGACACCATCCACTGCTTTACTGACACCATCCACTGCTTTACTGACACCATTCACTGCTCCACTGACACCATCCACTGCTTTACTGACACCATCCACTGCTTTACTGACACCATCCACTGCATTACTGACACTATCCACTGCTCTACTGACACCGTCCACTGCTCTACTGACACCGTCCACTGCTCTACTGACACCATTCACTGCTCTACTGACACCATCCACTGCTCTACTGACACCATCCACTGCTCTACTGACACCATCCACTGCTCTACTGATACTGTCCTCTGCTCTACTGACACCGTCCACTCCTCTACTGACACCGTCCACTCCTCTACTGACACCGTCCTCTGCTCTACTGACACCATCCTCTGCTCTACTGACACTGTCCACTGCTCTACTGACACCGTCCACTGCTCTACTGACACCGTCGACTGCTCTACTGACACTGTCCACTGCTCTACTGACACCGTCCACTGCTCTACAACAGAAATTAAGAAAAATGTCCAGCAGTGGCCAGCCAATATCTTTGGGGTCAATGTGACCAACCCAAAGTAGGATTAACAGTGGATTTGGGAGTCATTATAGAGCGCTCTATGGGTATGCCAGGAGGTCAAAGCAAAACTGTTTACAATCTTTTGCTTGATCAAATGTGGTAAAATGTCATTAAACTATTCCCAACACAAAAATGTAAGTCTGCCTTTCCTTCCACAAAGTTGTTTCAGTCCACTCCATTTCAAGACAACCATCTGGTTGTCTAAGGAAAGGTTTGGTGGCTCAGAATAAATCCATTGGTGGAGTGTGGCTTTTTTTTCCCACCATGAGGAATATTATAGTCAGCCATTTTCTATTGTCATTGTTTCTCTATTTCATTTCAAGATGCCAAAAAATGCCCATGTTGATGTGAGCAGGAGGAAGTTTACCAAGCGGTCGGTGGCACATTGGAAAAGTGTTATCCAAAGGCTCTTCATCCTAGGGAAGACCCAGAAAACATGATATAAATCAACAAAGCCTTGCCCACACTTAGGACATTGCCATCATTGGCTCAGGTCCATTAGGTAAGATCTCATTGGAGAGATGAAAATCCTTTTTTAATGAATACGTGTTAGTTGTATTTAAGGAAAATACCTACAAATTAGCAAGCACCAAAAAGTGACCACAATGGGGTGATGAGGAGATGGCTCACCAAATGGTCAGTAATATATGGTATTTGGAAACTGTTCTTTGAAAGTGCTTTATCCCAGGGCAGGTCCAAAACTCATTATTTAAATCTGCCAAGTCTTGCCCACATTTATGGTTATTGGGATGATTGACTGAGATTGGGTACGTTTTATTTGGGGAGATGCAGGCACCATAATAAATATGGAGCATCATGATGAAAACCTTTTCCATATTGAAAAGTGTTAGTTGTATTCAATGAACATATTAATAAATACCAAAGTATCAAATAACGCAATTTAAAAAGTCATTGACATACCAGAATACTGTTCTTCAAAAGTGATTTATCCTAGGACATTTAGGACATTGGGTTGATTGACTCAGACCGCTTGGCTAAGATTTATTGGGAAGATGTAGGCACCATGATAAATATGGAGCAGCATGATGAAAATCTTTTTCAAATTGATAAGTGTTAGTTGTATTCATGCCCATGATGATGTGAGGAGGAGAACGTTTACCAAATGGTCAGTGGCACATCGGAAAAGCGTTATCCAAAAGCTCTTCATCCCAGGGCAGATCCAGAATACATGATATAAATCAACAAAGCCTTGCCCACGCTTAGGACATTGCCATAATTGGCTCAGATCCATTAGGAAAGATCTCATTGGAGAGATGAAAATCCTTTTTTAATTGATACGTGTTAGCTGTATTTAAAGAGAATACCTAGAAATTGGCAAGCACCAATAAGTGACCATGATGGGATGATGAGGAGATGGCTCACCAAATGGTCAGTAACATATTTGGAAACTGTTATTTGAAAGTGCTTTATCCTAGGGCAGGTCCAGAACCCATTATATAATTCTGCCAAGTCTTGCCCACATTTATGGTATTGGGATGATTGGCTGAGATTGGGTAAGTTTTATTTGGGGAGATGTAGGCACCATGATAAATATGGAGCATCATGATGAAAACCTTTTCCGTATTGAAAAGTGTTATGCAGCGTACACACGGGTGGACTTTTCGACGGACTTTTGACGGACTTCCGACGGACTTTTTAACGAACGGACTTGCCTACACACGATCACACCAAAGTCTGATGGATTTGTACGTGATGACGTACACCGGACTAAAATAAGGAAGTTGATAGCCAGTAGCCAATAGCTGCCCTAGCGTCGGTTTTTGTCCGTCGGACTAGCATACAGACGTGCGGATTTCTGGGTCCGGTGGAGTTACGATGTAAAGATTTTAAGCAAGTTCCAAATCTAAAGTCTGTCAGACTTTCGACAGAAAAAGTCAGCTGAAGGTCCGATGAAGCCCACACACGGTCGGATTGTCTGCCGGATTCGGTCCGTCGGACCAGTCCGGTCGAAAAGTCCGCCCATGTGTACACGCCATAAGTTGTATTCAAGGAAAATATCTATAAATCCCAAGGTATCAAAAAATGCAATCAAAGAGTCATTGGCATACCAGAATACTGTTCTCCAAAAGTGATTTATCCTAGGGCAGGTCCAGAACCTATTATATAAATCTGCAAAGTCTTGCCCACATTGGGATGGTTGATTTGGACCAATTGAGTAAGATCTAGCTGGAGAGATGTAGGCACCATGATGACCATGAAGCACCTTCATTAAAACCTTTTTTAAATTGACAAGAGTTGTATTCAAGGAAACGATCTATAAATCGGCAAGTATCAAAAAGTGCTCACAATGGGGTAAGGGGGAGATAGTTCACCAAATGGTCAGTGATATATATGGAAACTGTTCACAGGACCAGAACCCATTATATAAATCTGCTGAGTCTTGTCCACATTTAGGACATTGGGATGATTGACTCAGACCGCTTAGAAAGAATTATCGGGGAGATGTAGGCACCATGATAAATATGGAGCAACATGATGAAAACCTTTTTTCAAATTGACAAGTGTTAGTTGTATTCAAGGAAAATACATATAAATTGACAAGAATCAAAAAGTGGGTTGAGGGGGGAATAAGTTCACCAAATGGTCATTGGCATACCAGTAAACTGTTCTCTAACAGTGCTTTATTCTAGGGTACGATCAGAAGGTATGATATAAATCTGCTAAACCTTGCCCACATTTAAGTCATTGGGATGATTGACTCAGACCATTGGGCAAGATTTATTTGTAGAGATGTTGGCACCATGATAAATGAAAACCATCTTTTTCTTGTAAGTAGAGGTGGTGAACATAATGAAAATTCTTTTTTAATTGACATGTGTTAGCTGTATTCAAGGAAAATACCTATAATTTGACAAGCACCAAAAAGTGGCCATGATGGGATGATGGGGAGATGGCTCACCAAATGGTCAGTTACATATCTGCAAACTGTTCTCCAACAGTGCTTTATCCTAGGGCAGTGATGGAGAACCTTGGCACCCCAGATGTTTTGGAACTACATTTCCCATGATGCTCATCATACTCAGAGTGCAAAATGTAGTCCAAATGTAGTTCCAAAACATCTGGGGTGCCAAGGTTTGCCATCACTGTCCTAGGGTAATCCCAGAACCCATTATATAAATCTTGCCCACATTTAGGGCATTGGGATGATTGACTCAGACCGATTGGGTAAGATCTATTTGGAGAGATGTAGGCACCATGATAAATATGGAGCACCTTCATTAAAACCTTTTTCAAATTGACAAGTGTTAGTTGTATTCAAGGAAAACATTCAAAAATTGACAAGTATCGAAAAGTGGGATGAGGGGGGAATTGGTTCCCGAAATGGTCATTGACATACTAGCAAACTGTTAAATTGATAATGAAGGCAACATTACATCATCAATGTTTACATTTCGAGTGTACAGCACTATAAACCACCTTCCCCGACCGACAGGGCCATGGGGGTACCCAAATGACTGGTCTGAGGGACCCAGGTCAGAATCTTAAAAAGAAACACAAAAGTAAAAGGAAGGGTGAAGAGATGGGCCCCCAACTTCATCAGAGAGAGAAGTCTCCAACTGGAAATGGGTTAGGGGGAAGGTAGGCAAAAAGAAAGGGGGGAGGGTGTGGGGAAAAAATAGGTTAAAATCCAGAGGAGGAAGAGAGCGGTAAGGAGGAAAAACAAAAACAAGGCAAGTAAGAAGAGAGGAAGGTGTTGTAAGCTAACAAGCATCATATGAGCTAGGGGTGCCCATACTAGCAGGGTCGGAAGAGCATATGACCACCAGGGGTCCCATACTGTACTCCCATAAGGTATTTGATATGGATATCATGAAGTATACTAGACATTTTCTCATGGACCATTAGAGCTCATTTACACTTGCTTCAACACACAATAATGGCTAGTTTACACTTGCTTCAAAACAAGGCTTTGGACAGGCTTTGGTAAAGCTCTCTGAACGCCAGTCAAAGCTCCTGTCACTAAATAAAATGGTTAGATTACGGTCCTGTTTACACCTTGCTTTTGCTTTGCTTTGGCTTTGCTTCAAAAATTATACCCCATGTGGCTTTAGTGGTGCTTCAAAGCATCTTCAAAGCCTCCATAGAAGTTTATGGCAAAGCTCGCTTGAAGTCCCACTGAAGCCCCACTGAAGCCTCATCGAAGCCCCATGAAGCCTCACTGAAGCCCCACCAAAGCAACACCAAAGCCTCATCAAGCCCCACCGAAGCCTCATCGAAGCACCAGGCAAAAGCAAGGTGTAAACAGGACTGTAAGCTAACTATTCTATTTAGTGACAGGAGCTTTGACTGGCGTTCAGAGAGATTTAACAAAGCGTGTCCGAAGCCATGTTTTGAAGGAAGTGCAAACTAGCCCTTAGGGTGGTCAGGATGCTCTTTACCTCTGCAAACCCGACTTAGGGTTTTTTCCAAGCCCTGGCTATTGCTCGCTTATCAGCTATAAGTAAGTATGTGGCCAGTTTCTGCAAATAGGAGAAGAGTCCCAGGATTGGACAATGGAGAAGGGCCTGTCTAGCATCTTTGCGGAAAGGTATATGGAAGAGGGTCCACAGAAGACTGAAGACCCTCAACCAAAAGCCCACTAAACGGGGGCAGGTCCACCAGGTGTAGATCTCATCTCCGCGTTGGCCACAGTCCTGGAAACACGTATCATTGTAAGATGGGTTAGAATGTGCGATACGGGCCGGAACCCAATACCAAAAATAAATACATTTATAGGCCGCCTCCATAATGGCCAGTTTAAAGGAACATTTAACTACGCTGGACCAGGCCTCACTCCAGTGCCCCAGGTCCATGGGGGTGGCTTTATCCCACCGGGTGACATATGAGGATGTGGACGGCCCACCCATGTTCAAGGAGGGATAGAACGCGGAGATAATGTTGTGAGCTGAAAACCTTTTTCAAATTGAAAAGTGTTCCAGATCATTGGGTAAGGCCTATGTGGAGAGATGTAGGCACCATGATAAATGCGGAGCATCATTTTCCTGCAAGCAGAGGTGGTGATCATGGTGAAAGCCCTTTTCAAATCGACAGGTGATAGTTGTATTTAAGGAAACTACCTATAAATTGACAAACACCAAAAAGTGCCCATCATGGGGTGAAGCGGAGATGGTTCTCCAAATGGTCAGCGACGTATCTGGAAAGTGTTCTTCAAAGGTGCTTTATCCTAGGGCAGATCCAGAACCCATGATATAAATCTGCTAAATTTTCCACACACTTAAAACATTGAGATAATTGATTTAGACCAATTGGGTTAGATTTATTTGGGGAGATGTAGGCTCCATGATAAATATGGAGCACCATGATGAAAAACCCTTTTCAAATTGACAGGTTATAGTTGTATTGAAGGAAAATACCTATAAATTGACAAGCACCAAAAAGTGTCCATCATGGGGTGAAGCGGAGATGGTTCTCCAAATGGTCAGTGACGTATCTGGAAAGTGTTCTTCAAATGTGCTTTATCCTAGGGTAGATCCAGAACTCATTATAAAAATCTGCTGAGCCTTTCACACACTTAAATCTTTGGGATAATCGACTCAGACCAATAGAGTAAGAATTATTTGGGGAGATGTAGGCACCATAATAAATATGGAGCATCATGATGAAAACCTTTTTCAAATTGACAGGTGATAGTTGTACTGAAGGAAAATACCTATACATTTGACAAGTTCTGGGGGTACAAAAGACTAGGGATCTACTGGAGTCATGTCTATGGACGGCCGGTGACAGATGCTCTTTGCTGGCCTCTGCTCTTGCTACTCCTGTCTCTTCTCTCTCTCTCTCATTCCATTCCAGACTTCTGCTCTTGTTTTATTAGCTCTGAATGGATGGATTTAGGTCCCGACACACAGGAATGTCAGTGGCAGCGCAATTTCCAGGAGGAATAATCACTTGCTCATCCCAGCAAATCCCCAAACCCAACACAGCTTCGTCTGGTATGTGAGGCTGGGATCAAAGGCTGGGCAGCCTCTGCCACCCTGCAATGCTCTGCAGACCGTGCTCCTTCCTGCTCCTGACATGCAGGCCGAGGACAGGAAATACCAGCATTAAGCGAAAGCATACGGCAAGCGTACCGACGCCAGTCCCAAGAGGCACTTCTTCCCATGGGCAAGGCCATCGCTGCGTACTCTGCAGGCACCTAGCCATTGTCCTTCAACCTCCTCGGAGTCTCAATGACGCCCCAGGAGAAATCATTCTCATCATCGGCCCTCTTGTACCGAGCATTGTCTGCCCACCATCACATAACCTTGTGGGTGAATGATCGTAGAAAGAGAAGATGAATGATATGATGGCAGTGATACCTTCCTCCTCTAGATCTCATCTCTTACATTGTTACAAAGAAGCCCAAGATAAAAAAAAAAATTCTATATAGAGCTAATGTCATCTTGTCAATTCATTGAAGATCATTACATCATTACCCAGAAGACCTTGCACAGACATGGAGTCTAGGGAGCAAATATTCTTTATTTTATACAATTTTATTCCATTTTCCCTTCATGTATTTCTGCAGACATCATATAGTAATTATTTAAAGTGGACCAAAAGTCTATGTACATTTTTTGCACTGCATTAATGTACATACAGGTGCATCTCATACAATTAGAATATCATGAAAAAGTTATTTTATTTCAGTAATTCAATTCAAAAAGTGAAACTCCTATATTTTATATAGATGTGTTACACGCACAGTGATATATTTCAAGCATTTCTTTCTTTTAACCGCTTCAGCCACGGAAGATTTTACCCCCTTCCCGACCAGAGCCCTTTTTTTTGCGATTCGGCACTGCGTCGCTTTAACTGACAATTGTGCGGTCGTTGCGACGTTGCACCCAAACACAATTGACGTCCTTTTTTTCCCACAAATAGAGCTTTCTTTTGATGGTATTTGATCACCTCTGTGGTTTTTATTTTTTGCGCTATAAACAAAAAAAGAGCGACAATTTTGAAAAAAACGCAATATTTTTTACTTTTTGCTACAATAAATATCTCCCAAAAATATATAAAAAAACATTTTTTTTCCACAGTTTAGGCCGATATGTATTCTTCTACATATTTTTGGTAAAAAAAAATCGCAATAAGCGTATATTGATTGGTTTGCGCAAAAGTTATAGCGTCTACCAAATAGGGGATATTCTTATGGCATTTTTATTATTATTTTTTTTTTTTTACTAATAATGGCGGTGATCTGCGATTTTTATCGGGACTGCAACATTATGGCGGACACATCAGACACTTTTGACACATTTTTGGGACCATTGGCATTTTGACAGCGATCAGTGCTATAAAAATGCATTGATTACTGTAAAAATGTCACTGGCAGGGAAGGGGTTAACACTAGGGGGCGATCAAGGGGTTAAATGTGTTCCCTAGTGTGTGTTCTAACTGAAGGGGGGAGTGGACTCTGTAGAGGAAGAGATAGATATAGACGATCTGTCACTTCTCCCCTCAGAGAACCAGAAACTGCGTGTTTACACACACAGATCCCGGTACTCGGTGTGCCCCGAGCGATCGCGGGAGCCCGGCGGTGACCGCGACCGCTGGGCACTCGCATCGTTGGCGCTCCCCTAATGGCCACAGGTCGAAGCGACGTTACATAACGTTGTTTCGCCCAGCCGTGCCATTCTGCCGCAGTACAGCTGCAGGGGCTGGTCGGTAAGTGGTTAATGTACATAACAGGTGCATAATTTTTTTTTGCTAGAAAATTACTTAGAACCCCCAAGCATTATAAATATATTTTTTATAACACCCTAGAGAATAAAATGGCGGTCGTTGCAATACTTTATGTCACACCGTATTTGCGCAGCGGTCTTACAAGCGCACTTTTTTGGGGGAAAAATACACTTTTTTTACTAAAAAAATAAAAAACAGTAAAGTTAGCCCAATTTTTTTTTTTTTATATTGTGAAACATAATGTTACGACGAGTAAATTGATACCCAACATGTCACGCTTCAAAAGTGCGTCCGCTCGTGGAATGCCGACAAACTTTTACCCTTAAAAAATCTCCATAGGCAATGTTTAAAAAATTCTACAGGTTACCAGTTTAGAGTTACAGAGGAGCTCTAGTGCTAGAATTATTGCTCTCGCTCTAACGATCGTGGTGATACCTCACATGTGTGGTTTGAACACCGTTATTATATGCGGGCGCGACTTACGTATGCGTTTGCTTCTGTGCGCGAGCTCGGCGAGATGGGCGCTTAAAAAAAAAAAAATTCTTATTTATTTTACTTTTTATTTTTTATTTTTACACTGTCCTTTGTTTGGGTCACTTTTATTCCTATTACAAGGAATGTGAACATCCCTTTGTGTTGTGTCCAAATTGGGCCCAAAGTGTCAATATTTTGTGTGGCCACCATTATTTTCCAGCACTGCCTTAACCCTCTTGGGCATGGAGGTCACCAGAGCTTCACAGGTTATCACCGGAGTTCCTTCCCCTCCTCCATGACGACATCACAGAGCTGGTGGATGTTAGAGACCTTGCGCTCCTCCACCTTCCGTTTGAGGATGTCCCACAGATGATCAATAGGGTTTAGGTCTGGAGACATGCTTGGCCAGTCCATCACCTTTACCCTCAGCTTTTTTAGCAAGGCAGTGGTCATCTTAGGGGTGTGTTTGGGGTGGTTATCATGTTGGAATACTGCCCTGCGGTCCAGTCTCTGAAGGGAGGGGATCATGCTCTGCTTCAGTATGTCACAGTACATGTTGGCATTCATGGTTCCCTCAATGATCTGTAGCTCCCCAGTGTCGGCAGCACTCATGCAGCCCCAGACCATGACACTCCCACCACCATGCTTGACTGTAGACAAGACACACTTGTCTTTGTCCTCCTCACCTGGTTACCGCCACACACGCTTGTCACCATCTGAACCAAATACATTTATCTTGGTCTCATCAGACCACAGGACGTGGTTCCAGTAATCCATGTCCTTAGTCTGCTTGTCTTCAGCAAACTGTTTGCGGACTTTCTTGTGCATCATCTTTAGAAGAGGCTTCCTTCTGGGATGACAGCCATGCAGACCAATTAGATGCAGTGTGCGGCATATGGTCTGAGGACTGACAGGGTGACCCCCCACCCCTACAACCTCTGCAGCAATGCTGGCAGCACTCATACGTCTATTTACCAAAGACAACCTCTGGATATGACGCTGAGCACGTGACCTCAACTTCTTTGGTGGACCATGGTGAGGCCTGTTCTGAGTGGAACCTGTCCTGTTATACCGCTGTATGGTCTTGGCCACCGTGCTGCAGCTCAGTTTCAGGGTCTTGGCAATCTTCTTATAGCCTAGGCCATCTTTATGTAGAGCAACAATTCTTTTTTTCAGATCCTCAGAGAGTTCTTTGACATGAGGTGCCATGTTGAACTTCCAGTGACCAGTATGAGAGAGTGAGAGCGATAACACCAAATTTAACACACCTGCTCCCCATTCACACCTGAGACCTTGTAACACTAACGAGTCACATGACACCGGGGAGGGAAAATGGCTAATTGGGCCTAATTTGGACATTTTCACTTAGGGGTGTACTGACTTTTGTTGCCAGCGGTTTAGACATTAATGGCTGTGTGTTGAGATATTTTGAGGGGACAACAAATTTACACTGTTATACAAGCTGTACACTCACTACTTTATATTGTAGCAAAGTGTCATTTCTTCAGTGTTGTCACATGAAAAGATAGAAGAAAAGATTTACTAAAATGTGAGGGGTGTACTTACTTTTGTGAGATACTGTATATGAGTTTCACTTTTTGAATTCAATTACTGAAGCAAATTAACTTTTTGATGATATTCTAATTTTATGAGATGCACCTGTAATGACCCATGTTAACTGCTTGCCGACCAGCGCGCGACGATGTATGTCGGCACAATGGCATGGCTGCGCAAATGGGCGTACCTGTACGTCCCCTTTAAGATGTGGCCTAGTGGGCTCGCGCCCGTGGGTCCTGCGGACTCGATGTCTGGCGGGTGCCTGCGATCGTGTCACGGAGAGGAAGGACTTTGGGGTGTACACCCTAATTCAATAGGCTGCACACACTTATGGGGACGGGGGGGGGGGGGCATATGATCTGGATAGAATGGGGGGAGGGTAGTTAACAAAGATTTGCGCTCAGAGCCTTTTAATGTGACCTGGTATCAGCCTCTTGCAGTCCCTGAATAGCCGGGGCATGCAGACAGGAAGCATGCTGATAGGAGGAGAAAGCGAAGTGCCAGAGAGATAAGCTCATCCCCGTGGTGCTTTTCCTTTCACTGTCCAGTCACAGGCTGGGGGGGGGGGGGGGGGGGCGGGTCTAGGGTTCAAAGGAAGTGGGTTGAATAATTCTGGCCATTAGACACCTAGTGGCAGAAAAAAAGTACTGCAGGGGGAAATCTCTGGATTGTGGGTGAAGAAAGCAATAACTATTTGGTTTTAATCTTTTAATAGGTTATTAATTTTTTTTTTTTTTTTTCCAGCCACTTTTCCGGTTTAAATACACACCTAGATGGCTGTTTGTGTGACATTTTTTCCTTCCTAACAAAGGTAAAGAGGGACAGTTCTATAGAGGCACCGACAACCGTCACTAGAGGGCGCCCTTTGCAGAGACGTTGTCACTTCCGATTAAAGGGCCACTATTAGCATAACTATTGTATAGTGATAATGACTGTATACTGTATGTAGAGATGGTGTTCAGTATATGAATTCCTTGTTTTATTTCAGGTCATTGTACATATTTTTCTCTCTTCTCATCCATGTGTCTCCCCCCCCCCCCCCATCTCCAATCCTTCCGAACATACATCCCCGCCAGCGCTTGGCAAACCGGCTGCATTCCTCGGATTCTGACATCAAAACCCAGCAGACGACCCGGACTCGTCATTTATTTTATAATTCGGAGTATGCACAAAAGAGAAAAAAAAGTTGGAACTTGGAAAGTGCCGAAAACACTCCCTTTGGAATAACTAGCCGTACACCATATAAAGGTAAAACATTCATTGAATGAATTGATTAAAACTACATTAAAACATAATGTACCGGCATCATACTACTAAACCCCATGCACTCCCCCTTGCCTCCAAATAGTAATATACCTTCTAATAACTGATCAGATATAGCATAGATATTAAAGAATACATCAGTCGTGGGAAATTGAAACCAAGGAGGCAACCACAAACCAACGCGTTTCGCCTTTTGGGCTTCCTCAGGGGGTTTTGATGGAGGGCAGATGGATAAGTAGAGATGATTTAATATATACTGATTCCGGTCTTTGCTTGGAGGTATGTTTCTACAACACAGCCAGGTTTCCACTCACGTTGAACAGAGCTAAAGGAATATTCTTGTAGGAAAACAAGATTTTGATACCGTGCTTATCATCTCGGTCACGGAAGCTTGTCTCAGCCTTGTACTCCTAAATAGAACAGATACTGCTTTTTAGTGCCTGTTTTTTGAATATCGAATGGCAATAGTATAATTGTTTATCCCTGTGCATTGGATCTCCTTTTGGCTTATTTTGGTGCCCACCCCCCCCTTGGGCTGATCTGCCTGCCCGTTTGATTTTGGACAGACTCCTGATTCACACATAGTGCTTTGGTGGAAGTTTGTTTATGCCCTTATTGGGTACCCGAGAGTATATATTAAATCATCTGCCCTCCATCAAAACCCCCTGAAGAAGCCGGCAAGGTGAAACGCGTTGGATGGTTGCCTCCTTGGTTTCAATCTCCCTCGACTGATCTATTCTTTGATATCTATACTATTTTTTATCGGTTATTAGAGGGTATATTACTTTTTGGAGACAAGAGGGAGAGCATGGGGTTTAGTAGTGTGATATTGGTACATTATGTTTTAATGTGGTGTGAATATGTGCTTGATTAGCTGCATTGGAGGACAGGGGAAACATTTGGGGGGGGTTCTAAGGCTCTATGCGTTTTTTAATGCTTCTGTGCAGAAACGGTCTAACAGTCCACTTAACATGGTTTCCTATGGGATACGTTCATATCTATGCTTTTTTTCAGCTGCTGCGGTTTTCGGAAAGGGTCAGGAACTTTTTTTTAAAGCAAAATGGTGCGTTTTTGGGTTCAATAGACATTGATAAAGAAGCTTCAGAAAAGCATGTACTGCGTCTTTGCTGCAATTTTGCTGCGATTTTACAGCGATGTTTCCATGATTCTCCTATTTTAACCACTTGACGACCAGGTGCTACACTTATACTGGGGCAGGTCGGCTCTCCTGCGCAAAACCAACCTATCCGTACGTCGTTCTGTGCATGTGAGATCGCAGGTGCGTGCATGCTCGATGTCCGCCGGCCTGTGCACAGGGGCAGAACGGGGATCTGCCTTTGTAAACAAGGCGGATCCCCGTTCTGACAGGGGACATCTCAGAGATCTGTTGTTCCCAGTGATCGGGAAAAAAGATCTCTATCATGTCCCTGGAAGCCCATCCCCGCCTACAGTTAAAACACACCCAGGGAACACATTTAACCCCTTGATCGCCCCCCCTAGTGTTAACCCCTTCCCTGCTGTGACCTTTATACATTGATCAGTGCATTTTTATAGCACTGATCAATGTAATATTGTCACTGGTTCCCAAAAAGTGTCATTTGGGGTCTGAATTGTCCGCCGCAATGTCGCAGTCCCGCTAGAAAAAAATCGCAGATCGCCGCCATTACCAGTAAAAACAATAAAAATAAATAAAAGTCCCTAAATCTATCCCATAGTTTGTAGACGCAATAACTTTTGCGCAAACCAATCAATATACGCCTATTGCGTTTTTTTTTTACCGAGAATATGTAGAAGAATACATATCGGCCTAAACTGATGAATGAATTTGTTGGTATTTTTTATATATTTTTTTTGGATATGTATTATAGCAAACAATAAAAATAAATAAAAGTCCCTAAATCTATCCCATAGTTTGTAGACGCAATCACTTTTGCGCTAACCAATCAATATACGCCTATTGCGTTTTTTTTACCGAGAATATGTAGAAGAATATATATCGGCCTAAACTGATGAATGAATTTGTTGGGTTTTTTTAATATTTTTTTTTGGATATGTATTATAGCAAAAAGTAAAAAAAAAAAAATTTTTCTTTTTCAAAATTGTCGCTCTTTTTTTGTTCATAGCGCAAAAAAAAAACAAAAAAAAAAAAAACGCAGAGGTGATCAAATACCACCAAAAGAAATCTCTATTTGTGGGGGAAAAAAAGGACATCAATTATTTGGGTACAGCGTCGCACGACCACGCAATTGTCAGGTAAAGCGACTCAAAAAAATGGCCTGGTCATTAAGGGGGCAAATCCTTCCAGGGGCTGAAGTGGTTAATACATCCAACAAAAAATTGGCCAAAAAAAAAAAAAAAAGAATAAAAAATGCAAAAGGCATCAAAAGCGCGTGAAAAATTCGCCAAATACGTGCGTGCAAAAACGCAAAATGCATCGCAAAAAGCACTGCAGAAAAGCAAGCTTCACAGGTGTGAACCAAGCCTAATAGACCCCCGATGTCTCCTTTAAAGAGTACCTGTCACCTCTCCAAAGCTATCACATAGGGGGCTTGTTAGCCCCCTTGTGATAGCAATAAAGTTAAATGAAAAAAAAAAAAATTTAAAAAGTGTAAAAAATATTTAAAAAAATAAAATAAAATAAGTAACAATAATTTACAGAAAATGCACCTCCACTTGCCCCGTGCATATATGTAAATTCAAGCGCACGCACATGTATGTAAACAACGATTGGCCCTCACATGGGAGGTATCACCACGATATCACCCTGAAAGCAACAATTCCAGGACCATCATTCACCATTAAATCTACACTGATAAACCTGTAAAGACTTTTGAAGCGCTGCCTATGGAAAGGTTTTGGCGCCATTTCACGGGGCCCATCCAAATGTGAGTCTTGCAATCTCTGGTATCTAGAGTAATGTGAAGTCCCCCTCTTCACATTTAGAAGCCCCCTATTAGAAAAAAAAAAAGACCACTTGCTATGCGGAAAAATGTTTTCATTTTTTTTTTTTTTCATTTTTAGTGTGAAAAATTAAAATTAAAAAAAAAAATTCCACATAGCAAGTGGTCATATTTTTTTTCTAATATTCTATTTTGCTTTAAAAATGGATATCGACGTGCGTCCTCGTACATAAACTTTGTGTCAGGTTGCAGCTTTACCACTGTGTGCATTGAACACTTTGCTCTTTTCTGTTATTATTGCGCCCCCTACAGGTTTTAGCAAGGAATTAAAAACTGGTCTGTAATTCTGCATTGTAGGTTGTCCTCGGAATGCCTGGAAGCTGCAGGACAAAGGTTCCAACATTGATTTTTGATATTCTTTTACCTCCACGGGGGAAATATGTAATTCTGAGGACCTGCTGAGCACAGGAGGAGAGGATTCCACAAATATGTCTCCGGCCCTCAACATTTCTGGATTTCCAGCTCAGGTTCATTTGCAGCAATTGATGGATTGCAGAAAACTCGGGGCCTGGAAATCCATGTCACCTCCATGAACAATTACCGGGCCCAGAGGGTCACATGCTGCAGATCAGGGGTCTCCATTCTTCTCAGTACGAGGGCCACGAGGGATGATTTACAAAAAAAAAAATTGTGGGCCAAAAATAAATAAATCAGTTTTATAAATTAATGATTAGAATTTAAATGAATCAATAAACACGTTACAAGAAATCATTTCACATCAGATCCCCCTCCTTCCATATTATAACCAATCTCTTCATATTATAGGCCCCCTTCCATCAGAGCCCCCCTCTTCACATTAGAGCCCACCTTTTATCAGAGCCCCCCGCCCCCTCTTCACATCAGAAGCCCCCTATTCAGATTAGAACCCACCTCTTCATATTATAGGCCCCCTTTCCATCAGAGTCATCCTCTTCACATTGGAGCCCCCCATTTATCAGAGCCCTCCCTCTTCATATCAGAGCCCCCTCTTTACATCAGAGCCCCCTCTTCACAATAGAACCCCAATTTCATCAGGGCCGACCTTCTACATATTATAGCTTCCCTTCCATCAGAGCCCCCCTCTTCACATTAGAGCCCCCTTCTTCACATTAGAGCCCACCTTTCTTTAGAGCCCCCCTCTTCACATCAGAAGCTCCCTATTTAGATTAGGACCCGCCTCTTCATATTATAGGGCCCCTTTCCATCAGAGTCTCCCTCTTCACATTACAGCCCCCCTTTTATCAGAGCCCTCCCTCTTCATATCAGAGCCCCCTCTTCACAATAGAACCCCAATTTCATCAGGGCCGCCTTCTACATATTATAGCCCCCCTTCCATCAGAGCCCCCATCTTCATATTATAACCCCCTTCCATCAGAGCCCCCCTCTTCACATCAGAGCCCCCCCCTTCATGTTATAGCCCCCTTCCATCAAAGCCCCCTCTTTACATCAGAAGCCCCCTATTCAAATCAGAGTCCCCCTCTTCCTATTATAACCCCCTTCCATCAGATCCCTCCCTTTTCACATCAGACCCCCCCCCCTTCCATCAGAGCCCCTTCTTCACATCAGAGCCCCCCTCTTCATGTTATAGCCCCCTTCCATCAAAGCCCCCTCTTTATATCAGAGTCCCCTATTCAAATCAGAGTCCCCCTCTTCCTATTATAACCCCCTTCCATCAGACCCCTCCCCCTTTTCACATCAGAGCCCCCCCTTCCATCAGAGCCCCTTCTTCACATCAGAGCCCCCCTCTTCATGTTATAGCCCCCTTCCATCAGAGCCCCCCTCTTCACATCAGAGCCCCCCTCTTCATGTTATAGCCCCCTTCCATCAAAGCCCCCTCTTTACATCAGAAGCCCCCTGTTCAAATCAGAGTCCCCCTCTTCCTATTATAACCCCCTTGCATCAGATCCCCCCCTTTTCACATCAGAGCCCCCCCTTCCATCAGAACCCCCCTCTTCACATCAGAGCCCCCCTCTTCATGTTATAGCTCCCTTCCATCAAAGCCCCCTCTTTACATCAGAAGCCTCCTATTCAAATCAGAGCCCCCCTCTTCCTATTATAACCCCCTTCCATCAGACCCCCCCCCTTTTCACATCAGAGCCCCCCCACCTTCCATCAGAGCCCCTTCTTCACATCAGAGCCCCCCTCTTTATGTTATAGCCCCCTTCCATCAAAGCCCCCTCTTTATATCAGAAGCCCCCTATTCACATCAGAGTCCCTCTCTTCATATTTTAACCCCCTTCCATCAGAGCCCCCCTCTTCACATCAGAGCCCCCCTCTTCATATTATAGCCCCCTTCAATCAAAGCCCCCTCTTTACATCAGAAAGCCCTTATTCACATCACAGTCCCCCTCTTTATATTATAACCCCCTTCCATCAGAGCCCCCCTCTTCACATCAGAGCCCCCCCCTTTCCATCAGAGCCCCCTCTTCACATCAGAAGCCCCCTATTCATATCAGAACCCATTACTTCATATTATAACCCCTTTCCATCAGCACCACCTCTTCACATCAGAAGCCCCCTATTCAAATCAGAACCCCTTATCTTCATATTATAGCCCCCTGTCACCAGAGACCTCCTTTTCTTATTATAGCCCCCCTTCCATCAGAGCCCCCTCTTCACATCAGAGCCTGCCTTTGAACATCAGAGCCCCCCCCCCCCTCTGCACATCAGAGTCCCCAGTTCACTTCAAAAGCCCCCCTTCATATCAGAGCCCACCTCTGCACACCAGAGCCCCCCTTTCACATCAGAAGCCTTTAATCTACACATAAGCACTGCAAGAAGATATTGCATCATGATGCTGTTACAATTTATTTATACATGAAGTCTGCAACCACTCTTTGCAGGTTTCATTTACAGTGTCAGGGACCTGGCTATTGTAACTGCAGCTGATAACATGGGCAGGTGACTCTTTATGGAGACATGTTTGAGACATGTTTCATGTTTGAATAGCTGCATCCTTGGCTACACTAGGGTAGTGGGTAGGGTATTATTTTATGTAATTCTTTTTTTTATTCTTATTTTTTACACTTTTTTTTTTAACTTTATTGCTAACATGAGGGGGCTAACAAGCTCCCCGTGTGATATAATGGGCAGGTGACAAGTACGCTTTATGGAGACACTGGGGGTTTGTTAGCTCCAGTGAAGCTATTCAAACACAGATCATGTTTGCATCCTTGGCAACAATAGCCGAGAAATGACAGCTCTGACCCTCAAAGTTATGTAATACGCGGGGGTCATTAGTTGCCAGAGGGATCAGGTAATGGATGTTCCCCGATTTTCTCATGCCTTCACCAGGGAAGCTGTTTCCCGTGGTCCCAGGAGAGCCTGGGGGCCACTGTAGGTACCGCAGGTGACAATGGAAGGCATCCCTTTGAGAGCCCCATAAAAGTGTTTTGGCAGCTCTAGAGCTGCCCATTCACTTTTATTAGAAAGTTTAATTGAACCACCAGTCTACCATGTCATTTATAAATGTACCTTGGTAGAACAGCTCCGTGGTTGGTTTCAATGGGAGGAATAGTGATCCATGGTTGGTATCAATGGGAGGAATAGTGCTCCATGGTTGGTAACAATGGAAGGAGTAATGCTCCATGGTTGGTATCAATGGGAGGAATAATGCTCCATGGTTGGTATCAATGGGAGGAATAGGGCTCCATGGTTGGTATCAATGGGAGGAATAGCGCTCCATGGTTGGTATCAATGGGAGGAATAGTGCTCCATGGTTGGTATCAATGGGAGGAATAGTGCTCCATGGTTGGTATCAATGGGAGGAATAGTGCTCCATGGTTGGTATCAGTGGGAGGAATAGTGCTCCATGGTTGGTATCAATGGGAAGAATAGAGCTCCATGGTTGGTATCAATGGGAGGAATAGTGCTCCATGGTTGGTATCAATGGGAGGAATAGTGCTCCATGGTTGGTATCAATGGGAGGAATAGCGCTCCATGGTTGGTATCAGTGGGAGGAATAGTGCTCCATGGTTGGTATTAATGGGAGAAAAAGTGCTCCATGGTTGGTATCAACGGGAGGAATAGTGCTCCATGGTTAGTATCAATGGGAGGAATAATGCTCCATGGTTGGTATCAATGGGAGGAATAGTGCTCCATGGTTGGTATCAATGGGAGGAATAACGCTCCATGGTTGGTATCAATGGGAGGAATAGTGCTCCATGCTTGGTATCAATGGGAAGAATAGTGCTCCATGGTTGGTATCAATGGGAGGAATAGTGCTCCATGGTTGGCATCAATGGGAGGAATCAAACAATCAAAGTAGCACTCTAAGGGTAGAGACCAGAAAGTACATAAAAACTGTAACTAATAAGTTTATATGTACTTTCTGGTCTCTACCCACAGAGCACTGCTTTGTAGTTTGTTTCCTTGTCATTCACTTTTTCCAGCGGTTGGCAGCTGCACTGGGTGCCAGCTGAGTTGACCTTTCCGGTCTATGACATTTACATATATAACTGACAGCTTTAGCGCTTAAAGACTTTGTGTTGTGTGTTGGTATCAATGGGAGGAATAGTGCTCCATGGTTGGTATCAATGGGAGGAATAATGCTCCATGGTTGGTATCAATGGGAGGAAAAAGGGTTCCATGGTTGGTATCAATGGGAGGAATAACGCTCCATGGTTGGTATCAATGGGAGGAATAGTGCTCCATGGGTTGGTATCATTGGGAGGAATAGTGCTCCATGGTTGGCATCATTGGGAGGAATAGTGCTCCATGGTTGGTATCATTGGGAGGAATAGTGCTCCATGGTTGGTATCATTGGGAGGAATAGTGCTCCATGGTTGGCATCATTGGGAGGAATAGTGCTCCATGGTTGGTATCATTGGGAGGAATAGTGCTCATTGGTTGGTATCATTGGGAGGAATAGTGCTCCATGGTTGGTATCAGTGGGAGGAATAGTGCTCCATGATTGGTATCATTGGGAGGAATAGTGCTCCATGGTTAGTATCAGTGGGAGGAATAGTGCTCCATGATTGGTATCATTGGGAGGAATAGTGCTCATTGGTTGGTATCAGTGGGAGGAATAGTGCTCCATGATTGGTATCATTGGGAGGAATAGTGCTCCATGGTTGGTATCAGTGGGAGGAATAGTGCTCCATGATTGGTATCATTGGGAGGAATAGTGCTCCATGGTTGGCATCATTGGGAGGAATAGTGCTCCATGGTTGGTATCATTGGGAGGAATAGTGGTCCATGTTTTTTATTAGTGGGAGGACTAGTGGTCCATGGTTGGTATAATTTGGAGGAATAGTTCTCCATGGGTTGTATTAATGGGAGGAAGAGAGCCCCATGAATGGTGTCAGTGGGAGGAATAGTGCCCCATGAATGGTGTCAGTGGGAGGAATAGTGCCCCATCATTTGTCTTAGCAGGAGGAATATTGCCCCATTGATGGTTGAAGGAAGTCTGTCTCCATCCTGATCTGTGCCTCAGACCCTCACTGATGAACAGATGTGCGTGGAGATCCATGAAGTTGCCCGCCTGGCAATGATTTAAGCAGGCTGTTTGCACGGGTCACTTGTGCAGGTGAAGACAGCCTTTTCACACAGGTGTACGGACCAGGATGTCCAGTTTTGATTGGTAGCTCTTGGGTAGTCAACACCTTTGCTGCCTTCTTTATTTTGTTCATATTATTGAGTTTAGTCCTTTTTTATTGGGTCTCTTATAAAGATTGGTTGATTTATAGTCAGACTTTTTGCTCATGTTCCATGAGAAGCAAACTTGTTTTTTTTTACACTGTAAAGTATACCTTTTTTTAAAAAAATGGGCTTTTGTTTCAGGGTGGTATTATGGAGATGCATTTATTTTTAGGATATATTGTTTTTATTTTATGTAAAATCACCTGCATGTACTTTTTTTTCTTTAGTGTATTTCAGACAATTCTTCCTCAATCAGAATGTCCAGTCCCAAAACCCCCTCATGCCCTGTACACACGACTGGTTTTGCCGTCAGAATAAACTCTGAAGGTTTTTCCGACGGAGTTCCGACGGAATTCCGCTCAAGCTGTCTTGCCTACACACGGTCACACCAAATTCCAACCGTCCAGAAGGCAATGACGTACAACACGTACGACGGGACCAGAAAACGGAAGTTCAATAGCCAGTAGCCAATAGCTTCCGTCTCGTACTTGCTTCAGAGCATGCGTCGTTTTGGGTGCGTAGGAACAGCATACAGACGAGCGTTTTTTCTGATAGTAATTTGTTCCGTCTGAAAAATATAGAACATGTTCTCTAAGTCAGTCTGAATTTTCGACAGAAAAAGTCCGATGGGTCATACACACGGTCGGAATATACGATGAAAAACTCCCATCGGACTCTTTCTGTCGGAAATTCCGCTCGTTTGTACGCGGCATAACAGTTTTCTAGGCTTCATCCTGTCTCCTTTCTAGGGCAGAGCAACCATTGGGAATAGCACCCCTAGTGGTAGAGGGGTGAGCGCTGTCCAACTCTTGAGCCCTGCGCATGCACACTGCGCACTTTGCTGGTGCAGCAGATGAGTTCAGAGGCTGCAACAGGAGAGAGAGAGAGAGAGCGCACTGCGCATGTGTGGGGTTTGATAGAAGCATGGCACTCTCTCCTCTACCCCTAGGGGGTGCTTGTCCCATAGGCTACTCCATTCTAGAAATAAGACAGGGCTGAGCTTTGAAAATTGTTTTGGGGCAGGCTTCGCTCATTGCAAAAATGGAAAACTGAATACGTATTGTTCTGTAATTTTCTTTTTCCTGGTGCCTATTTATTATAACATACAAATGGTTTCCTCCTGTTGCTAATACATATTGTGCAGCAGCAAACTGTATTCTTCTCTTCCCCTCTGCTGTGCTCTGTGGATTCCCCACTCCTAACAGCATCAGAGCGGGCGTTTGTTTTATGATTGCTCCTGCTTCCTGCCACCCACCTGGTGGCATTCAGTGGCGGGGAGGTGATACAACAGTAAATGAGGATCACGGCACATGTAGTCCACAAGGAGTGGTATACCATGGAGGCTAAAGGGCAGTGCACTTTAGTACCCACGATTCCCTGTGTCCCATTGGAGGAGGCAGAGCAGAGTTCCATGACCTTTCTGAGGCTGACCAGGGTCTTTTTGCGATGAGAAACCAAAGTACACTGACCTGTTGCCCATTTGCTGAGGCTGTGCAGAGGTCAGGGTTCATGGCAGAGCAGTGAAGAGACCAGAGAATGCAGACCTGCTGCTCATGGTGTCTGTGCTCATACACCAGAGAGCCAGTGAGAGTCTCAATGCTGAGACCAGAACTGGAGGTACTCATTGCCGAGTGTGCCTACAGTCCATAGACAGAAGGTCGCCAAGCATTTTTAGGCCCGGATCCATGGCCTACCAGGAGTATTGAGTGGAACTACCAAGCTTAATTCCTTACTGCCCACAGTTAACACTGTAGAGACCGCTCCTTACCTAGCAGCCCATCAGCCACCCTTTGTGTACAATCTTAAAGGGACAGCTTCATGTGCACCATCTTACAGATGGGCCCCAATGATAGCCGACTTAGTACGGCTATATAGACGCCAGGTACTTTATAGCCACTCCAGGCGTACCTCTTGTTGGGAACGCATGATACAACCAACAACTATTAGGGCTGTATGTAATGTGCACTGAAGGACATGTGTTTTTGGGTTAGTTAATGCTGAAATTTTAAACCCTCCTGCATCAGTTAAAATTTGGGTTGCTGCAGTCCAGTTGATTGCTATCTTATAGCTCAGTGTTCACTTCAAGTACAGTACCTTTAAACCTGTTCGTGTCTGCTAACTGATTCATGCATTATCTAACTTGCCTCTCCATAATACAGCTAATGAATCTACCATCAAGTTGCTTTTGGTCTGTTTTCTGTGTATTATTATAGAGTGGTAGCATACTAATGCTTAAGTTACACAGGTATGAGCGGCCTTCAACCTATAACCAGGTTGTCAGTGGGGACTGAGTAGTTCAAAGAGTCGCCGCAGAACAGATAACCCATAATATCAAGTGGCTCCTGCAAGAGTAAGCGCAAAAGTATCTATGGAGGCTTCTGAAACAAACTCTGCAACCATGTGTATGGCCCAGGAAGACGGAAAATGGAATTCTTACCTATTCTGAATTTTTCTTTGGTGCCTACCAATGGCTGCATACACAGGGTTGAAATTGGCATAAGGCCTTGTTACAGAAGTCAACATACTGTAGATCAATACCAGACAGCAGGAGGGTTTTGGAGGCTGACAAGGGTCTTTTTTCGGGAGGAAGCAAAGCTGCACGTACCTGTTGCCCCTTTGCTTAGACTGCAGGGGCCACAGCAGAGCTTTGTGGAGACCAGAGAATGTGGGCTTGCTGCCCATGGTGTCTTGTGCTGACACACCGGAGAGCCAGTGAGAGTCTGAATGCTAGGACCAGAACAGGAGGTACCTGTTGCCGAGTGTGCCTACAGTCAGGGAAAGTCAGTGAGGACCTGATTGTGAGGCCTGAGCTTTCTGTGACAGCTGGCCGCCAAGACCAGACCTTGTCAAGGAAGCCTCCATAGATCCAAATCAGGAAGGTTTTGGAGGTTGACCAGGGTCTTTTTGTTGGAGGAAGCCAAGCTGCACGGACCTGTTTCCCCTTTGCTAAGGCTATGCAGAGGGCCATAGTAGAGTGGTGCAAAGACCAGAGAATGTGGACCTACTGTCTATGGTGTCTGTGCTTACACACCGGAGAGCTGGCGAGGGTCTGAATGCTGGAATCAGAACTGGAGGGACCTGTTGCCGAGTGTGCCCACAGTCAGGGAGAGCCAATGAGGACCTGACCGTGAGGACTGAGCCTTCTGGGACAACTGACCACCAAGCATTTCGGACCAGATCCATGGCTTACCAGGAGTGGTAAGCAGAACTACCAAGCCTTATTCCCTGCTGCCCAGAGTTAATGCCAACAGAGTCCGCTCCTTACTTAGCAGCCCATCAGCCGTCCTTTGCGTACAGTCTTAAAGGGACAGCTTCACGTGCACCACCCTACAGGTGGGCCCCAACGATAGCCGGATTAGAACTGCTAAATAGGCACCAAGTTCTTTATAGCCACCTCCATGGGTCCCCCTTGTTGGGAACTCCTGTAAATCATGTGAATGCTGACATGTAGGCACTAGAAAAATTGGTAAATGCAATTAAATCATATTTTTTAAAGCTAATCAGTTTAGGGTTTTATAATAGTATTTATGGACTGAATAGGCAATTTTTTGGTAAAGGTGAATTAACCCTTTTAACTGCTTCTTCTCTGGTCTTTCCTATATTTTTCATAGGTCGTATCACTGGATACAAGCCATGAATGTGTCTGAAAAGCTCACCTAATGCACACATACAGTACATGCGGCAAGCTTCATACTGACTGCTGCAGGGCCTAATTACCAAGGTATAGATAGAAATAATGCAGCACTTTTTAAAGTCGCAGAGGCTCATCTGAAGAGCTGGTAATGGAGATAATTCATTTGTTTCACCAATAAAATTATTAATTATGTAATTATCTAAAATGAATTATCTAATTATCTAAAATTAAGCATCTAAACTCAGCACTGCCATTACTAAAGCCAGTAAAACATTATAGGGGGCCTTTGTACAATACAAAGCTTTTCTTTCACATGGAAATCCTGCCATCTAGTGGTCACACTGAAAATATCACCAAAATACAGAACAATTTATTTATGTTTTGTGAATGTCTGTTTGGTGCAATTATCTGCAATCTCACTTAACACCAACCCATACAAACCATCCGAAATTTGAAATCAGCGCTCCCTCCTGAGATGAAAAGGAAACCGGACAGAGCTTGTTGGCTGATATTAAATCATTCCTGAATTTTCTCCCTACTGCGTCTACCATAGTTCCATATTCATGCAGCGAGGGTGGGGGCTTGCGTTGGCAAGGCGCAACAGCTTGGAGCTCTCCATGGCCTGAAACTGAAAAAAGAGCATTTCATTTTTTTTCAGATAAGTCTCCCAGCTAGAGCTGAATGGCTAGAGCTGAAGTGGATCCAGAAATAGAGCCGAGTTCTGGAGACTTTAGATGGAGATAACATTCTTCAGTGCTGCTCTACATGACCGTGCCACACATTTAAAATGTCAAAAATAAATAAAGCTGAACAAAAACTTTAATAGAAATATATTCTTCAATGGCTACAAAGAATATAAAATCCACTTTGTTAGCACTAAATGCCTTTGCAAGCTTAATTTGTACCTTGTAAATGTTGCAGTGACATCGGCACTGTGCTGTGCATAGCCTGTGCAGAGAGAAGAGCTGTGGGAGGGGCCCAGCAGACTCCACCCACTACAGGCCCGACTGCAGAAAACTACAGGAGGGGGCAGAGACCAGACCAGTCACCCTGCACAAGGAGAGAGAGCAGCAGTGACTGGTCTTCATTACAGGAAGTCTCACACTGGATTACCGCACAGATCTGGAAGAAATACACAAAGCTCTCCAAGATTCCAGAAGAATCCGCATGACTCATGTATACGGACAATATTTACTTGTCCCAGAGTTCTGCTTTAATATCAAGATCTCACATTTACACCTCATCTGACAGAGATCAGCAGTGAGCGGTCTTTGATACAGGAAAGAATTGGTGTGCGCAGCCTATTGCATGCGAGTGTGCACCCCAGAGCTCAAACACACATCTGTGTCTATATAAAGTATCTCACAAAAGTAAGTACACCCCTCACATTTTTGTAAATATTTTCTTCTATCTTTTCATTTGACAACGCTGAAGAAATGACACTTTGCTACAATGTAAAGTAGTTGAGTGTACAGCTTGTATAACAGTGTAAATTTTCTGTCCCCTCAAAATAACTCAACACACAGCCATTAATGTCTAAACCGCTGGCAACAAAAGTCAGTACACCCCAAAGTGAAAATGTTCAAATTGGGCCCAAAGTGTCAATATTTTGTGTGGCCACCATTATTTTCCAGCACTGGCTTAACCCTCTTGGGCATGGAGGTCACCAGAGCTTCATAGGTTGCCACTGGAGTCCTCTTCCCCTCCTCCATGATGACATCACAGAGCTGGTGGATGTTAGAGACCTTGCGCTCCTCCACCTTCCGTTTGAGGATGTCCCACAGATGCACAGTAGGGTTTAGGTCTGGAGACATGCTTGGCCAGTCCATCACCTTTACCCTCAGCTGTGTGATTTAACTGTACTTCTGTCTCAGTCTGATCCATGGTTTCTGACAGTAGGCAAAGGCCATGAATTCAGAAGATACTTGTTGGTAATATTTTTTCCAGATTGGATGAGGAGGATCACCGCATGGATCAGTTTGCCATGGTGTTACAAACGCTCCTGAGTCGCACGGCTCATCTGGAATCTCCCTCTGTGGCTGCTCCGGTACAACCTGAGTTGCAGGCCATCCCTGCTGCTGCGCCAGTCTCTGAGCAGGCACCCGCCTCGAGTATTACCTCTATAAGAGGTATGTCTGCTTCTGCTCCGCTTCCCTAGCGATTTGGGGGCGATCCAGTCCAATGCAGAGGGTTTCTCAACCAGGTTGAGATATACTTTGAGATGCTGCCCCAGGCGTTTCCCATGGATAGAAGGAAAGTAGGTTTCGTGATATCTTTGCTTTCTGAGAGAGCCTTGGCCTGGGCAAACCCTCTATGGAAGAAGCAAAAACCTGTTGTCTTGAGTTACCCAGAGTTTGTGGCTTCTTTTAAAAGGGTATTTGATGCTTATAGGGGTCTCAATCGTTTCACGATTAAGAATGCCTATCCGATTCCGTTGATTACGGAGTTATTTGACCACCCCGAGGCAGCAACGCTTTTCACAAAGCTTGATTGGAGAGGGGCATACAATCTCCTGAGGGTTAAGGAGGGCGACGAGTGGAAAACTGCGTTTAATACCAGAACAGGCCATTATGAGTAACTCGTAATGCCTTTTGGCCATTGTAATGCCCCGGCAGTTTTCCAGGAATTTATTAACGATGCCCTCCGAGATTTGTTGCAGTTATGTGTAGTGGTTTATCTTGATGATATCCTCATATTTCCCTTGGAGAGCCACCACACAGATGTCTGTTGTGTGTTTCAGAAACTAAGAGAGAACAATCTCTATTGTAAATTGGAGAATTGCTAATTCCATTGTGAACAGGTTAAATTCCTGGGTTATGTCATTTCCACTGCTGGTTTTTCAATGGACCCAGAGAAACTTTCAGCACTCCTAGAGTGGCCACGACCCGTGGGTTTACGTCCTCTGCAGCGTTTTCTTGGCTTTACCAACTATTATCAGAAGTTTATTCATAACTTCTCGTCTCTGGACAAGCCCCTGACTGCTATGACCAGAAAAGACGGTAACCCACAGAGTTGGTCTCCGGAGTCCATTAAGGCCTTTGAGAGTCTAAAGGCTGCCTTTCTTTCTTCTCCTGTGTTGGCACATCCTGATCCTACGTTACCTTTTATCCTTGAGGTTGATGTTTCTGAGACTGGTGTTGGCGCCCTTCCGTCTAAACGTCCTAACTCTGAGAGCGCTATGCATCCTTGTGGCTACTTTTCCAAGAAATTGTCACCTGCGGAGTTCAATTACTAGATTGGTGACAGAGAGCTGTTAGCGATCATTTTAGCCATGAAAGAATGGAGACATCTCCTCGAAGGTACCAATGTGCCGGTTCTCATTTGACCAAAGGAATCTCACATTCTTGTCTGAGGCTAAACGCCTCTCTCCCAGAAGGGCGCAATGGACTCTTTTCTTGTCTAGTTTCAATTACTTTGTCTCATTCTTACCCGGTACTAAGAATAGAAGGGCTGGCGCTTTGTCAGGACAATTTTCTTCCACCTCCAAGATGGAATCAGTTCCGGTTCCTGTGATTCCTTATGATCGTATTCTGGCTACGGTTCGCACCAGTCTCACTTCTCCTTTGGGTGACAAAATTCTTGCTGCTTAGGTCCATGCTACTCCTGAGAAACCTTGTGACTGCTGCTTTGTCCCTGAGAGTCTCCATACTGCCGTGCTCCAGACTCACCATTCTCCCAAGGCTGCTGGCCATCCTGGGAAGAATCAACTCTTTTGGGACATTTCCCAACACTTCTGGTGGCCTAGTCTACGTGCTGATGTAACTGCCTTCATAGCTGCCTGTTCCTTGTGTGCTCAGAGTAAGATTCCACGACACCTTTCAGTGGACCCACCTGTCTTTGGATTTCATTGTGGAGTTACCCAACTCTCAGGGAAACACAGTTATCCTTATGGTGGTTGACCGGTTCTCGAAAATGTCCCATTGTATTCCACTTAAGAAGTTGCTCACTTCTAAGGAACTGGCTTCGATTTTTGCTCAGGAGATCTTTCGCTTACATGGGCTACCCAAGGTGATTGTCTCAGACAGGTGTAGTCAGTTTGTGTCCCGGTTCTGGCAAGCCTTTTGTGCACAGTTGGTAATTCTGCTTGCTTTCTCCTCTGCGTATCACCAGCAGTCTAATGGGGCCGCAGAACGAGCCAACTCAGTTCTTGGAGTAATTCCTACGTTGCTATATTTCTGACCATCATAACAACTGGTCAGACCTATTACCGTGGGCGGAGTTTGCTCACAATAGTGCCTTTTATTCTGCTTCCCGATTGTCCCTGTTTATGGTGAACTATGGTTTCCAACCTTCCATGTTGCCTGCCTCGTTTGTTCTGCATTAGAGGAGCATCTGCGTGGTCTTCGTTCTACTTGGGCACAAGTCCAGGAGGCTTTGCAACATGCTAATGATAAGTACAGACTCCATGCTGACTGTAGACGCCTGCCTGCGCCTTCCTACCTGGTTGGGGGAAGGGTCTGGCTGTCATCTCGCAACCTCCGACTTCGTGTTCCCTCTCTGAAGTTCGCACCTCGGTTTATTGGGCCTTTCCGTATTCTTCTCAGGATTAACCCAGTGGCTTACGCATTAGACCTTCCTTCTAATATGCGTATCTCGAATGTATTTCATGTCTCCTTATTAAAACCTTTGGTCTGCAACCGTTTTACCACCTCGGTGTCTCGTCCTCACCCTTTACAGGTTGAGAACCATGAGGAGGATAGAGTACAGTCCACTGTTGACTCCCGTATGTTTCCATGGGCTCATACAGTACCTGGTGCATTGGAAAGGGTACGGTCTGGAGGAACGCTCTGGTGTCGCTCTGGTGTCTGGACGTACATGCCCCTGTCCTCCTTTCCATAGACGTTTTCCCCTCAAGCCTGGTGGTCCTCCAAGGGAGAGGGGTCATTGAGGAGGAGGTACTGTCAGGGCTGGGTTCAGCCCTTCCTTCTCAAAGTTTGCCGCTCAGCTGTTGGCTAATTGCCAGCTCCTATCTCTCCCCAGTGACTCACCTGTTGATGATTTCCTGCTCGTCAGTCCTGCCTACTTAAGCCGTCCAGCCCAGATGATCTCTGCCTTTGCTGTGGTCACATCTCTAGAGATGCTCACCTGTGTTCCTGTTAAAGACTTGCTTGGCTGACATTCCTTATGGCTCCAGATCCTGCTTGCTGTTCCACTACGCTCATCTCTGGCTCCCTGATGTTTTGGCTTGTCTGACTATCCGTTCCGGTTCCTGAACTCTGGCTATGTTTTACTCTCTCTGTTTACCTTTTTTTATTATTATTAAACAAGTGGGATTTAACTGTACTTCTGTCTTTGTCTGATTCATGGTTTCTGACACCAGTATGAGAGAGTGAGAGCGATAACACCAAATTGAACACACCTGCTCCCCATTCACACCTGAGACCTTGTAACACTAATGAGTCACATGATACGGGGGGAGGGACAATGGCTAATTGGGTCCAATTTGGACATTTTCACTTAGGGGTGTACTGACTTTTGTTGCCAGTGGTTTAGACATTAATGGCTGTGTGTTGAGTTATTTTGAGGGGACAGCAAATTTACACTGTTATACAAGCTGTACACTCACTACTTTACATTGTAGCAAAGTGTCATTTCTTCAGTGTTGTCACATGAAAAGATAGAAGAAAAGATTTACAATAATGTGACTGAGGGGTGTACTCACTTTTGTGAGATACTGTATATACATACACACATATAAATAAATGTAAACAAACTTTTTAAAATGTATTAAAACATGGATGGTGTTAGTAGAGTGGATGATGGTGATCAGTAGAGGACGGTGTCAGTAGGGAAGAGAACGGTATCAGAGTTTTTTTTTCTTATTATTTTCTTATTAATTTCTTTTAGGTGGACTTTGGTGAGATATTAGGGGTCTAAACAGACCCCTGATGTCTCACTTTTGACACAGAGAAAGGGACTGAGAACAGAGATTCCCCAGCCCCTTTTTCTGCAGCCTCAGCTGCACTAGACAGTGAATGAATGGGAAATGTTCTGTGCTGAGCGGCTTCCTGTTCATTCACAAACAGAAGCATAGCAAACACAGTTTCCTATGCTTCAGTTTGGAATGAACACAGTGAGTGATCAGTATACTGGTATGGCAAAAAAAAAAAATCTGACATCGGTTATAACCTTCTCTTTCTCTTACTCTATCCAAAATGAAAAAAAAAAGGTTTGCCTTTTTATGCATCTCTACATTTATACACGTATAAATACATTTGGGGAAGGAATGTGGCCACTCTCCAACAGGAAGTCAGATCATAGCAGAAAAAAAATAATAATAATAATTTGGTGATTTAGAGGAGGCTGTGAGCAATAGAAGGTACTTTTCTGAGTTACGAATACATACTGGAATGGAATTTCCTTTTTGTTTTTTTAACTTTACCTAACCTGATGGAGGTGTGTGGCACATCTGCACACACGTGGAACCTTGCAGCACACATGTGCCCCTTAGCAGAACAAGCAATGTGTAGTGGGGGGCTTGACATCACTCCTGCCTGGGGGGGGGGGGACAGGAAGTGCTGCAGTGCATTGGTAATACATAGAGGTGAGCTCAGGTATTGTATGTTCAGGAATTGATGACGTCATTATGACGAAACACGTAGGGCATGGCCTGGGTGTGTTTACACAGAGCTGAATTGGAGAGAGCTATAAGCTGCTGTGCTGGAGCTGTATCAACATTTATCATCCTCAGTCATCCACCCCAATATCACCCGATAAGTGGATTTTAAAGTGATATATGCAATCTTTTTTTCTTTACTTTTGGGAGAGGTATTTTTAATTTTTTTTATTTTATGAAAAAAAAAATAGCAGTGAGCCCTGTGACAGTTTTTATTGTCTTTTGAGCATGTGATTTGCATTGATTAATCTACCCACCACCTGAGCTGCTGCTTATATTCATTGTATTATTGAAACACTGTATAATGTGGATACTTTTACTGGGCCGAGTCATTGCACAACACACAATTTTCATTGATTTTTTTTTTTTTTAGTAGCACTGAATATTTGTTCACACAAATCCGGACCAGCCTAAGCTGCCAAATTAGACAGCCAATCATAGGAGGCATTCCCCTACCCCGCAGCTGCACGTATACAAGGGGGTATATACTCACCGGCCACTTTATTAGGTACACCTGTTCAATTGCTTGGTAACACAAATCCCTAATCAGCCAATCACATGGCAGCAACTCAATGCATTTAGGCATCTAGACGTGGTGAAGACGACTTGCTGAAATTCAAAGCTAACATCAGAATGGGGAAGAAAGGGGATTTAGGTGACTTTTAACGGGGCATGGTGGTTGGTGTCAAACGAGCCGGTCTGAGTATTTCCGGGATTTTCACACACAACCATCTCTCGGGTTTACAGAGAATGGTGGGAAAAAGAGAAAATATCCAGCGAGCGTCAGTTGTGTGGAGGAAAATGCCTTGTTGATATCAGAGGTCAGAGGAGAATGGGCAGACTGGTTCCAGATGATAGAAAGACAACAGTGATTCAAATAACCACTCGTTACACCCAAGGTATGCAGAATACCATCTCTGTACACACCACACATCTAACATTGAGGCAGATGGGCTACAGCAGCAGAAGACCACACCGCGGGCCACTCCTGTCATCTAAGAACGGGAAACTGAGGCTACAATTGGCACAGGATCACCAAAATTGGACAATAGAAGATTGGAAAAACGTTGCCTGGTCTGATGAGTCTGGATTTCAGCTGTGACATTCAGATGGTGGGGTCAGAATTTGGCGCATGGATCCATCCTGCCTTGTATCACCGGTTCAGGCTGGTGGTGGGGGTGTAATGGTGTGGGGGATGGGGTATCACTGGTTCAGGCTGGTGGTGGGGGTGTAATGGTGGGGGGGGGGTATTTTCTTGGCACACTTTGGTCCCTTAGCACCAATTGAGCATGGTTTACACACCATGGCCTACCTGAGTATTGTTGGTGACCATGTCCATCCCTTTATGACTACAGTGTCCCCATCTTCTGATGGCTCCTTCCAGCAGGATAATGCACCATGTCACAAAGCTCCAATCATCTCACCACTGGACAATGAGGTCCCTGTCCTCCAATGTCCTCCACACTCACCACATCTCATCCAATAGAGCACCATGTGGTGGAAGGGGAGATTGGCATCATGGATGTGCAGCCGACAAATCTGTAGCAACTGTTGATGTTATCATGTCACTATGGAGCAAAATCTCTGAGGAACGTTTCCAACACGTATCTATGCCACCAAGAATGAAGGCAAAAGGGGGTCCAACCTGGTACAAGTAAGGGGGACCCAATAAAGTGACCGGTGACTGTATATTTGTGCAGTTGTAGGGCAGGGAATGCCTCTACAGCCTATGATTGGCTGTTGGCATTGACAGCTTACCGGTGGGATAGCACAGGTGGGTTCAGAATTGTCATGGTAATAAATCTGATAATGAGGGAACATTATCCAACTGTCTAAGTGGGATAGGGAGGAGCAAGAAAGGAAACAGATATTCTCGTGGGTGAAGATCCGCAGTGAAGGAAAAAATATTCTTTCGATTTTTGTAAAAAGTGGTAATAGCGATGATCTCTAGTAGTCTCATGTAATATTGTATGTCTCCAGTCTATGACAACTCCCACAGTCTCTGACCATCTCTTGTAGCATCCCTGTAGCCTCTGATGATCTCCTGTTGCATGTCTGCGGTCTCTGACCATTTCTTGTATCAGCCTATATTCTCTGACTATCTCTTGTACCAACCCTGTAGCCTCTGATGAGCTCCTGCTGCATATCTGCAGTATTTGACTATTTCTTGTAACAGGTTAGCAGTCTCTGACATTCTTTTGTAGCATGCCTGAAGTCTCCGACCATCTCTTGTAGCATGCCTGAAGTCTCCGACCATCTCTTGTAGCATGCCTGAAGTCTCTGACCATCTCTTGTGGTATGCTCATAGTCTCTGAAAATCACTTGTAGCATGCCCATAGTCTTTGACCATCTCTTTTTGCATGACCATAGTCTACGATTATCCCTTGTAGCATCCCTGTATGCTCTGAAGGTCTTTTGGTGCTGTCAGGGGCCACACTTGAGGTCCTTTGGTTCTATCAGGGGCCACACTTGAGGTCCTTTGGTGCTATCAGGGGCCACACGTGAGGTCCTTTGGTGCTATCAGGGGCCACGCTTGAGACCCTTTGGCACTATCAGGGGCCACACGTGAGATCCTTTGGTGCTATCAGAGGCCACATTTGAGACCCCTACAGTACATGTTCTAGAGAAATAATTAATTATAATAATTATAATAGGATCTTATTGCAACCAGCAGGGATAAGCTCAGACATGTTCGGACATGTGGTCCAGGCCCTGAGGCAGCGAAGCCCAAATCATGATGTTCCCTCCACCATACTTCACTGTTGGGGTGATGTTTTAAAGTTGGTAAGCTGTGCCCACATATTCCTCTCCAACAATTCAACTTTTATTTCATCAGTTACTCAAAACATTTTTCCAGCAGCCTTGCAGTTTGCTAAAGTTCTCTTTGGCAAACTTCCGATGTGGGGCAATTTTATTTTTGGAGAGCAGCAACTTCCTCCGTGGTGTTCTGCCATGGATACCCCGACTGTTCAAAGACTGTTCAAAGACTTATATATGGTAGACACATGAAGAGAAATGTTTGCCAGTTCCAGTGATGTCTTCAAGCCTTTAGCTGTTACTCGTGGGTTCTTCTTTACCTCATTGAGGATTGTGCCTCGGGAGTCATCTTGGCTTGATACCCACCTCTCGGAAGAGTAACCACAGTACTAAAGTTGATGCTTCTTATGAACAGTAATTTGTTTTTGTTTTTTTACTTCTTTTTATTGTTTTCAAGAAGAAGGTAAGGGTACAAAACAGAACCTTTGGGCATACCATGGCTCAAGGCAATACAATAACACACGTACACTAAAAAAAAAAAAAAAAGAAGAAAAAAAAAAGAACAGGTAAAGCTAAAATAAAATAAAAAATGAAATGAAGAAACCTCATCAATCTTGATTTTTTGTGTTTTTTTTCTCTTTGCAGAGATGTCCTGTTTATGACTTGCTACTCATTGAACACAAAGAATGCCCCCAAGACCAATAGCGCAATTAGAATGAGAGAATAAAGTATCCTGAGGAATGTGTCCTCTCTCCACTCCCCTAAAGGCTGAGGCAACGGAAAACCATGAGTCATGGGACCGTACAATGTACAATTGATCCATAACAGGCACGGGGTTATTTAGGTACAGGACCATACACAGGCCGGTCTTTAAAGGAGACTGGCAGTAGCCTCAGAGTCATGTTGATCTACAGTAGTGGCGTTGCTGATTCCAACCAGATTTCCCACACTCTGTGGAATTTTTTTAGGCAGCTTTGGGATATATATGTCTCCTTCTAAAGGGGTATAGCAGAATTCACTAACACCTTTCAAAACCCTAGGGTAGGAACAGATCCTAACTTCCATTGAATAACAATGGTTTTTCTAGCATAAAACAATAATAGCCCCAACAATGCATGAACAGCTCTAGTGGGGGCCAGAGCCTCCACCAACCCAAGGAGGTAGACATCTACCTGTTGTGGGACAGGGATAGTAGTTAAGCGTATAATAAACTGGATGACCCTTGACCAGAACATTTGAAGGCATGGACAGGACCCAATCATATGGAAATAGTCAGCAACACCTGCAATGTGGAGGATAGTTCAGGTAGATCTTGTGTAGCCTGTGGGGTGCCAGATAAAACTGGTGTAGAATTCTAAAATGGATCAACCGATCCCTGGAAGACACAAGTTGAGAAAAGGGGTACTCCCCCACATGTCCCCTCAATCCTCGCTGTCCACCTCCGGCAGCTCCACTAGCCAGGAGGTCCTCAATGTATCTAAACCATGATGTACTGTCGGATGTATAGCCTTATAGATAATTGAGAGAGACTTCTCGAGAGAATCGTCCCATATCGGATTGTCGTATTTTCAAAGGAGAACTGCCAAATTACGTGAAGAAGGCATAGCAGAGCTGGAGGAAACGGAAGAAATAGGAGTTGGGCAGGTTAAACTGTAGTTTTAGGGTATCAAAAGTCTTTAAAATTCCATTCTCACAGATTATGGACCAAATAATGCACTTCACCAGCAGCCCAGAGGGAGGGATCTGGGGTGGAAAAGAATTCAGGGAGAGTTGGGTTCAGCCAAAGTAATGTATTTGGGGAATAATTATTAGAGGAAGTACCAACAGGAAACGAACAGCAATCTTAAAGCGTTTGGGTGTCTTTTACCAATCAAAGTAGCTCTAAACCAACCAAACCTCCAAACTCATTTCATTAATTGAAATCCAGATGTGCAAACTACTGACTTTAATTAGCTTTCGCTGATGTAATTAGTGTCTGGGTTCACTTACTTTTTCCTCCAACACTGTGAATGTTTAATGGGTGTGTTCAATAAGGACACACGAAATTTGAATTGTTTGTATGTTTTCATCTTAAGCACCTTGAGTTAGTCTAGTGTTGTGTCTTAGATGAGGGTCAGATCACATTTTATGGCAAATTACGGCAGAAAACCAGTTAATTCCGAGGGGTTCACATACCTTTTCTTGCCACTGTATATAGACACACAGATATACATTTATATATAGTTACTGCATATAGAAGAGCAGCATTTTTGGACATGGCCTCATTCAGTCAAGGCATCAGTCAGGTCATTGGCCAAATAAGTCCCCCAGTGGTTTGGGTTCCACTTAGACATATCAAGCTTTCCACTAGACAAAAATCTTCCCGTCGCCTTCATTTAGAGGAAGTCTGAATTTGGCTGTAGCACCCATCCCCCGGATAACACATTTAGAATCGTTGATTTCTCAGCCTAAAGCGTCCCTTAGACGCTTTTCATATCCCATTACCACCCGGACCTCATAAAATCCCACAAACTGGAGGAATGGGCTTCGTCAGTTCTGGGATTTAAAGGGCCCGCGGACATTAGATGTCGGTCTCCTGACCTGAAAATGTTTGAGGTCTACCTTTTCGGGGCTGATTCTCTAAAAGAAAATTGGCCCATTGCGACCAATTAGAATTCTTGTTTAATTGTTTCATAAAATGAAAGGTAAAATCTCATTGGTTGCTGCCTTGACACCAGCTTTTTAACTCATTTTCTTTTTATCATTTTTTTAGAATTAGAATTTTTTTTTTTAGCATTTTTTTTTTCCTCCTTGCAGATAATTAGGTATACAAGGTTAACACAGGTTCATTGTATTTATTTTAATTATTACAACAGTAAACTTAGCCCAATTTTTTTTTTATATTGTGAAAGATAATGTTACCCCGAGTAAATTGATACCCAACGTGTCACCCTTTTTTGAGTAATTACAGTCCAATAGGGATAAGGTGCCATTTGGGGAGGGGGTGAGGGGGGCCATGCTGTCTTCTTCTGAGTTTCTCACCTCTCTCCCATCTGTTCCTTTTCCAATTTTGTCTTTTTTTTTTATTTGTTTCTAGCTTTTTATACTTTTTTATTTTTTATTTTAAATACATAGACCCGCTTAGCCAAGGGGCTTTTAGTGTACTTATTTCAGGGACCCATCTTATAACAAGACTATTGTTCTTGAATGCTACCTTAACCACTTAAGGACCAGAGGATTTTCCCCCTTAATGACCAGGCCATTTTTTGTGATGCGGCACTGCATCGCTTTAATTGACAATTGCGCGGTCATGCTTCGCGGTACCCAAACATAATTGACGACCTTCCCCCCCCCCTTCCCACAAATAGAGCTTTCTTTTGGTGGTTTTTGATCACCTCTGCGGTTTTTTGGGGTTTTTTTTGCGCTATAAACAAAAGGACCGACAATTTTGAAAAAAAAAAAATATTTTTTTACTCTTTGCTGTAATAAAATTCCAAAAAAATTAATAAAAAACGAATTTCTTTATCAGTTTAGGCCAATATGTATTCTTCTACATATTTTTGGTAAAAAAAAACAAAAAAAACCGCAATAAGCGTATATTGATTGGTTTGCGCAAAAGTTATAGTGTCTACAAAATAGGAGATAGATTTATGGCATTTTCATTATTATATTTTTTTTTTTTACTAGTAATGGCAGCGATTTGCGGTTTTTAGCAGGACTGCGTCATTGCGGCAGACATATCGGACACTTTTGACACTATTTTGGGACCATTCACATTTATATAGTGATCAGAGCTAAAAATAGCCACTGATTACTGTATAAATGTCACTGGCAGGGAAGGGGTTAACACTAGGGGGCAATCAAGGGGTTAAGTGTTCCCTGGGAGGTGTTTCTAACTGTGGGGGGAGGGGATTGACTGGGAGTACGATCACTCTGTACTCCCCTGACAGAATGGGGATCTGTTTGTTTGCATTGATAGATCGCTCTCTGTGGAGTGATCGCGGGGGGCTGGTGGACATTGTGGTCGCTGGCAACGCGTACCGGCTCCATCACCGTGCGCGCCTGCTGTGGCTCTTAAAGGAGCTGACGTACACCTACGGCTATTTGCAGGAACGAGCCGACTGTCAGAAACCATGAATCAGACCGACACAGAAGTACAGTTAAATCACACTTGTTTAATAATAAAGGTAAATAGAACAAACATAGTCAAAACATAGCCAAAGTTCGGTAACCGAAACGGATAGTCAGCCAAGCCAGAAAGTCAGGGATCAGTGCAGTGGAACAGCAAGCAGGATCTGGAGCCAGAAGGGATGTCAGCCAAGCAAGTCTTTAACAGGAACACAGGAGATAGTCTCTGTGATGTTGACCAAGGCGAAGGCAGAGATCCTCTGGGCCGGACGGCTTAAGTAGGCAGGACTGACAAGCAGGATATCATCAACAGGTGAGTAACGGTGGAGAGAGATAGGAGCTGGCAATTGGCCGACAGCTGAGCGTCCAGCTCAGAGAAGGAAGGGCTGAGCCCAGCCCTGACACCAACCTACCGCAGTATAATGACGGAGGCTGGTCGGCAAGTGGTTAAAATTGGTTCTTTGACCATGTCATAAGGGAAAATGGCAGTTAGAGTGCAATTTTGTAGGTGAGACTGGATCACGGGACCATAAAAGATTTCAATGTCAGCTAGAGTTCTCACCCATACAGAGTGAGGGGCTCCAGGACATGCAGCTTGTTGGTTTTCTCATGGCTTGTTAGGTCCTGGTTTGGGTCCTGGAGCTTGGAGGCTTCATAGAGACTTGGAAGGGATGAAGCCTTCAACCTGTGGGTCTATGTTTGGTGGTCAACCTGCTTCCAGTGATTGTGCAGGTGTGCAAAATCAGGAGGCGCGGTCCGGGAGTCAGGGTGTAAGTCAGTAAAGCTGGGAGCAGCTAAAGAGCCCCGTGTGAGCATGAGTACTGACTGGAGAGTCAGACAAGGGCCTGAGGATTGAGGGCTGAGTATTGAGGGCCAGAGCATGTAGGCCAGTGCAGTTTACGTTCTTCTCTGCAGGTGGTGCTCGTCCGCATTGGCATTGCAGCTGGAGAGGAAGTCAAGGGGATATCATGGTTCCTCTATGCTTTCCTGGGTCACCAGGGAATCGGAATTGGATGCTACCACCCAATGTGACTCTAGCTGCCATCTTGGGTCAGGCAGAGCCTATTTTAAGCCCCTGGCTCCGAGGTTTGGTGCATATTTGCGAGTGGATAGCGCAGGGGCAGGTACCCCCGTCTGTTAGGGACAGAACTAGTGGCAGGGAAAGGTTCCTGATGAGGAGGGAAAGCGTAGGGTTTGCAACTTCTGTGGACATCTTTTGGGCACAAGATGGCCAGGCAGCATTCTGCCCCTCCTAACAGGCGCCGTCAGTTTGGCTGAATCCTGCTCTCTTCATGCTGTTGGGACCTATGGGTGTTCCCGGTTGGGCCATCTTCCCACCGGGTTTGTTGTGATGCGTCTTTGCATTACTTCAGTACAAGTTTTTTTTCATCGCACTTGGACTGCGTGTGTCATTACAGCAGCAACACGCTGCACCGCGCCTACAAGCAGCCATGCTAATAATTGAAAGCCAGGAAGCTGATGAGAATTAAAGAAAGCACATGAGCATTAGACGCGTGCAATTCGTTTCGTTCCAAATTCGTTCTTTAACCAATTTCAACAAATTCGTTAATTCGGAAATATCCGAATTAACGAGAACCCGTTTAACAAACTTTTCCAAATATTCGGAAATTAGAACATTTGAAAATTCGTAAATTCAAAAAAATTCGTAAATTCAAAAAAATTCGTAAAATTCAAAAAAGTTTGTAATTTCAAAAAAAATTCGTAAATTCGAAAATGAGTAAATTACTAGTAATAACGAACTATTAAAATATAGGTATTGGAATTTCCTTTCAAATTTGGCTGTTAGTGAACATAATGAATACGAATTTATCCAAAGTTACGAATTATCCGAAATGACGACTGCCGCAAATATATTTAATTTATTAAAAATAATAATAATAATAACAATAGCAATATTATTATTATTATTATTATTATTATTATTATTATTACATTAAATATATTTAGTATTTAATCAATTATATCATTTTTTTTTATTATTGCTATTATTTTAATAAATTTTTACTGTTATTATAATTTATTCAATATTTTATATTTAATGATATTTTATTATTTTTATTAGCTATTATTAATGCTATTATTTTTGTTTAGCTTTTAATAAATAGTTTAATAAATGTTTATTTTAATTATTTTTGTTTGTGTTATTGCTATAATTTATTATGATGATGATGATGATAATTATTATTATTATTATTATTACTATTATTATTATTATTATTATTATATGTATTCATTATTATTTTTAGCATTTAATATAAAATAATTTTATGAATATTTATTTTTATTATTTTTATTAATTTTATTATTATTATTATTATTATTATTAATATTATTATTATTTAGTATTTAATAAACAATTTGTTAAAAATATATTTGTATTATTTTTAAATTATTATTTAATAATAATGGCAATAATAATAATATGTATTATTATTATTGCCATTATTAATAAATAGTAATAATGATTAAAAAAATAATACAAATACATTTTTAACAAATTGTTTATTAAATACTAAATAATAATAATACAATTAATAAAAATAATAAAATAAATATTCATAAAATAATTTTATATTAAATAATAAAAATAATAATGAATACATATAATAATAAAAAATAATAACAATCATCATCATAATAAATTATAGCAATAACACAAACAAAAATAATTAAAATAAATATTTATTAAACTATTTATTAAAAGCTAAACAATAATAACAATAATAATCGCTTATAAAAATAAAAAGATCATTAAATATGAAATATTGAATAAATTATAATAACAGTAATAATTAATAAATATAATAGCAATAATAAAAAAAAGATATCATTGATTAAATACTAAATATATTTTATGTAATAATAATAATAATAATAATAATAATTATTATTATTATTATTATTATTATTATACAGGATTTATATAGTGCCGACAGTTTACGCAGAGCTTTACAACAGGAACGCAGACAGTACAATTACAATGCAAGTCAATACAGGAGGAATCAGAGGGCCCTGCTCGTTAGAGCTTACAATCTAGGAGGGAGGAAGTATTATTATTGCCATTATTAATAAATATTAATAATCAATGAAAATAATACAAATACATTTTGTTTATTAAATACTATATAATTATAATCATAATAATAAAAACATTTATAAAAATAATAAAAATAAATATTCATAAAATAATAAAAATAATAATAATAATAATAATAATAATAATAAATATAATCATAATAATAATAAATAATAGCAATAACACAAATAAAGATAAATAAAATAAATATCTATTAAAGTATTTATTAAAAGCTAAACAAAAATAATAGCAATATTAAAATGAAAAAAATAAATATGTATTAAATAACTTATTAAATACTAAATAATATAATAATTTGAATACTAGTACTAATAATATTAAATAAATGGCAAAATTGTATTTTTGTCCCAGGCTCTTCCTAGCAGGAGCAACTGACCCACCAAGAAGGTGAAAGGCCCGCTATCTCTGATGTCAGTGGGAAAAGGTTAGTTGCCGGAAGCAGGAGCCTACATAAAGAGCATTGCTGCTGCCCTTCTTCTTACAGGATGTGACTATCCATCGCACTTTCTGCTGAGGTTTATCTCCATAGTGTTAAATTCTTGGGTTGTATAATTAATGTAAAGCACTCTGGATAATACCTGACTCCTTAGAGAAGATTAAAAAAAAAAGGGATTTTTATGCCAGGTAGGCCAATACCAGCGATATATGAAGTATAATTCTTGCTGTGTGGAGCAGATCTGTGCTAAATTCAGAGAAGGATATAAAAATATCTTCTCTACGTATTCTTTTGCGTGTTACCTCTTGTTATAGACATGCCCAGTGAAAGAGCTATGGGAACATCTACGTTTCCTGAGGTTATCAAAGGCCAGGAACAAAAATAATTTCCAGCATAGCCATTAATTCTAAGTCACCGGATGACTTTCACCTAAAATGTTAGAGATGTTGTATCTAACAAGGATAGTACATGAGGCTGTTGAAAGAAAATGAACCTGACTAGGATGAAGACAGGACTTCCATCATAACCATTTCTGGAAATTCCGATCACACACTAATAACCTTCTCCAATCCCAAAATCCATAGGAACTGTGGTGTGCGCTATGCAGACCCCCCCCCCTTCTTTTTTTTTCTTCCTCTTCTTTCCCTCCTCTCCATTCTTACTTCTCTGACTCTCTTCCCCGAGTCCTTCTTCTCCCTCTTCCCTCTTCCAGTAATGTCCACAACCAATAGACACGCACTCAACCCACTCCTCACCATATACCCAAGTTACAGAGAATTTAGATCTCTATCTACTGCTTATCCCCAAGACATAGCCCTCCCAAGACATCTACTTGAACTTAATGCCACTGAGGGCTTTTTCACACTGGTGGCCAGGGTGGTGGTAATAACCGGCAGCTGATCCCAGGGCTGGACTGGGACAAAAATGTGGCCCTGGACTTCATCCAGACGACCCAGGGCACAGCACATCAGTGTACAGTGCACATCAGGGCACAGCACATCAGGGCACAGCACATCATGGTGCAGCACATCAGGGCACAGCACATCAGGGTGCATCACATCATGGCACAGCACAACAGGCCACATCAGGACAGGGCACAGCACATAAGGGTACAGGACACAGCACATCAGGGCACAGGGCACATAGCACTTCAGGGTACAGGACACAGCACATCAGGACAGGGCACATCAGGGTACAGGACACAGCACATCAGAACAGGGCACATCAGGACAGGGCACATCAGGGCACAGGACACAGCACATCAGGACACAGCACATCAGGACAGGGCATATGGCACATCAGGGTATATCAGGACAGGACACATCAGGGTACAGGACACAGCACATCAGAACAGGGCACATCAGGACAGGGCACATTAGGGCACAGGACACAGCACATCAGGACACAGCACATCAGGACAGGGCATATGGCACATCAGGGTATATCAGGACAGGGCACATGGCACATCAGGGTACAGGACATAGCACGTCAGGGCACAGTACATGAGGGTACAGGACAAAGAATATCAGGGCATAGCACAACAGGGCACAGTGTACAGCACATCAGGTGCATCACATCGTGACACAGCACAACAGGCCACATCAGGACAGGGCACAGCACATAAGGGTACAGGGCACAACACATGAGGGCACAGGGCACATAGCACATCAGGGTACAGGACACAGCACATCAGGAAAGGGCACATCAGGACAGGGCACATCAGGGCACAGGACACAGCACATCAGGACACGGCACATCAGGACACGGCACATCAGGACACAGCACCTGGCACATCAGAGCACAGGACACAGCACATCAGGATAGGGCACATCAGGACAGGGCATATAGCACATCAGGGTACATCAGGACAGGGCACATGGCACATCAGGGTACAGGACAAAGAATATCAGGGCATAGCACAATGGGGTACAGGGCACAGCACATCAGGGCTCAGCACATCAGGGTACAGGACATCAGGTCACATTACGGCACAGGACTTTGGGGCACAGCACATAAGGGCACAGGGTACATCAGGGCACATCAAAGCACATGGGGCACATCAAAGCACATGGGGCACATCAAAGTACATGGGACACATCAAAGCACATGGGGCACATCAAAGCAGATGGGGCACATCAGGGTACATGGGGCACATCAGGGTACATGGGGCACAGCATTTACTAGTCGTTTTCTTCAAATGTAGAGTAGCGCAGGAAGCGTCTGTGATAAGTTCTCTCTCATCTCACACTGCTCCCCGGTGGCCACTCCTCTCATCTCGTCCATCCCCATTTGCTTATGACATCATCTGGGATGGACGAGAAGAGAGGAGGGGCCGCCGGGGAGCAGCGTGAGATGAGAGAGAACTTATCACAGACGCTTCCTGCGCTACTCTGCATTCTAGCTAAATCTCGATCTACCCATCAGGCGCCAGCTGACGGTGATTGACGGGTAGATCGCCGTGGACCTCCCCAGTTGAGTAACAATGCAATAGGCAAATTAGGGGGCCGCTGAAACTGGCCCACTGAGCCATCGGCCCACCGGGAACCTCCCGGTAGTCCCGTACATGCCTGGTATGTATAAAAGGTCAATAAGTTTTTGGACTTCTGACAGACTCTTGCATCTTTCATCCAGTGCTGCACTGACGTTTCTGGATTCTGAGTCATGGGGAAAGCAAAAGAATTGTCAAAGGATCTGTGGGAAAAGGGACTGTATAAAAAAGGAAAGGGATATAAAAAGATTTCCAAGGAATTGAGAATGCCAATCAGCAGTGTTCAAACCAAACCACGGTCAGGTAGACCAACTAAAATTTCAGCCACAACTGCCAGGAAAATTGTTCGGGATGCAAAGAAAAACCGACAAATAACTTCAGGTGAAATACAGGACTCTGAAAACATGTGGTGTGGCTGTTTCAAGATGCACAATAAAGAGGCACTTGAAGAAAGATGGGCTGCATGGTAGAGTCGCCAGAAGAAAGCCATTACTACGCAAATGCCACAAAGTATCCCGCTTACAATACACCAAACAGCACAGAGACAAGCCTCAAACCTTCTGGCACAAAGTCATTTGGAGTGATGAGAACAAAATTGAGCTTTTTGGCCACAACCATAAATGCTACATTTGGAGAGGAGTCAACAAGGCCTCTGATACCATTCCTACTGTGAAACACGGAGGTGGATCGCTGATGTTTTGGGGATGTGTGAGCTACAAAGGCACAGGAAATTTGGTCAAAATTGATGGCAAGATGAATACAGTATGTTATCAAAAAATACTGGAGGAACATTTGCATTCATCAGCCAGGAAGCTGCACATGGGACGTACTTGGACATTCCAACATGACAATGATCTAAAACACAAGGCCAAGTCGACCTGTCATTGGCTACAGCAGAATAAAGTGAAGGTTCTGGAGTGGCCATCTCAGTCTCCAGACCTCAATATCATTGAGCCACTCTGGGGAGATCTCAAACGTGCAGTTCATGCAAGACAGCCCAAGAATTTACAGGAACGGGAGGCTTTTTACCAAGAAGAATGGGCAGCTTTACCATCTGAGAAGATAAAGAGCCTCATCCACAAATCATCCACAAATACCACAAAAGACTTCAAGCTGTCATTGATGTTAAAGAGAGCAATACACGGTATTAAGAACTGGGGTATGTAAACTTTTGATCAGGGTCATTTGGGTAGTTTCTGTTGAGATTATGATATAAAAAGATTAAACACAGTTGACTGATAATAAATGGCTTCAGCCAAACACTAACCATGAGTGAAAGAAAAGTTTTTGTGTTATCATTCATATTTTCTGAAAAATGGCCAAGAAATCATAAATTCTGCCAGGGTATGTAAACTTATGAGCACAACTGTACATTGTCCCCTGGTAGCATCCTACAAAACTATATCCCCCCCCCCCCCCTCCCTTTCCCCTCTACCTTTATTATGGTATAACCAAACCAACGTCAAGAAAAGTGAGGAAAAAGAGGAAGGGGAAAAAAAACCTAAAAAATAAAAAAGAAGGAAGACATAAAGAATCAGATAGATTAGAGCTGAGTGAGATGGGTCCCCTCGACCCCGGCTTCCCCTCACAAAATAATCCAGCATTTAGGGAGGCTGGAGATAAGCAATCCAGCGATTCCATACTTTCTCAAACCTAGTATGCTTATCTGGTCATATACTGCTATAGTTATTTTAACCGCTAAAAGAATGAAAAATATGAGAGATCGTAGATATCTGGGGATCTCCTCCGACAGGTCAGTATACAACCTCGTTTTGGCTTCTCTAGGTATATTTTGTCCTGTCACTGAGTAGATCAGGTTGAATATCCTGATCCAAAAACGTTGGACCTTCGGCAGCCATGTCAAACTTGCCCATTAAGATCAATGGAGCTGCATCGCAAACCGTGAAATGCGAAATGCTTGGCTCGCAGTTGTGGCGTGGTCCCAGGATCAAAGCCTCTACAATTAAGCCCTGGAAAGGGGGGAAACACATCTGAGGAGCTCTCTACAAGTGGAGAGTATCTGCCCCTAGCCACAGATCTGTTGGGGCCCAGATCTGAACCTGCAAACTGTTGTGTCTGGCGTCATCTCTTCTTGCTGAGCCACCTGGAATGCTGGACAGCTCCCTGGACAATTCCTTGAATTTTCCTGCCTTTAACCTTGTTTCTTTTGAACTTTGAACTCTCTGCTCCTCCCATTCCTATTAAAGTCATATCTTTGCATTTCCTGTTTTCCAAATTATTGAGCTCTCTCCAACCAATATCTTACTTTTGTCACTCCTGCTACCATCTGTATCTTTGCTACTGCTCATTACTAACCTTTGGCTTGTTCCTCGACTATGCTTCTGTTTGATCTCAACCTGCTATATCTGTTACTAGACCCGGGTTTGCTCACCTCCTGGTGGAGCGATCCTGAGGACCATGGCCTTGTACTAACACACAGCAAAACCCATCTACACCATCAGGATCTCTGGTGAACATCAGTTAGTGCTTAGACTCCGCAGGTGAGTCCATGTCATCCGAGTGACATCTGCTTCTGTACCGATCCAGCTGGTCTGTGGGAGCCTCTCTACTGATATAGCTACTGGCCTCCAAGCCTGACTCCAGATCATAACAGCATGTGTGGCAATGACAGCTCATAGGTTAGTGTGATACTAAAGCCAGTCCACCAGGGTAGAAGAGGAATATGACATTGGGCCTAGATGGAAAGGACGTAAACATCTTGCTCTAGTTATTCCAATATCAATGACACAATTTTCCTAACTGGTCCATCTCAGAGTGATTGGTTACACAATAGTCTGGCCCTTTCAAAGAGCTCATTTCTCCCAGCATGATAGAGATCAGAGAGAATCATCATTCTTACAACAATATGAAACCTTCTCAAGCTCTGCATAGAATGAAACCTCCACAGAAAACTGTAATTAGCTGTCATAGCTGTCACTTGTATTTTATATGACTTTTCCTATAAACAAAAAAAAAGGAAACACAATAACTTCTCCAAGGTAGCCCTCGATACGACCTGTGTTACCTCCCATCTGGCCACTAGATGTTCCCATAGCTGGAGTGTTAGCTGTGACTTTAGGAGTCACTTGGGTTAAGTATGAGCCCTGCCCTGGTAGAGGGGTATCATGAGTGGAGGGTTATAAACACCATGTGGTGAAGAGTGTGGATACTTCGGCACTAGCATCCCATCCTCCCTTGCTAACATTTGGAGGGCTGTGGGATGCCTTCCCTTTGCTTGCAAGGGCTGGAATTACCCACAGGGGCTCTCCACCCTCAATGGTTTACAGCGGGACCTGGTCTTCAGCATAATCTTCTTGGAGCTGGGCCAGGGGCAGATGGCCGAAATCCCCATCATTGGACACCTCAAGTAAAATGGTACTTAGATGACCAGTGTTTCAGCCACACCTTCCAGGATTCCATGAGTTGACAATCTCTCCACAGAAATCGATCCCCTGTGTCTAGAAGAGGGGACATGAAGAATCTGCCCTCAAGGAGGATGGCCAATGTGATTGGATTTTTACCTTAGACACATATTCACACTCTGTCATGTTGATTGATTCTCTGATGTGCAATACATCTACAGTATGTTATTTCCAACTGAAATGTTGAAGTTTTGCTGTCTGGAAACTGAACATATATAAATGTTAATTTCTTATTGCATTGTTTTATGTAAAAATGTCTTGTTCTATTTGATTGCAGAAACCTGATAACATGGGGGGGGGGGGCGACTGTTTTGCCTTTGGGGGAGTCCTGGGGTTAGGTCCCTTAACGACATCCTGGGGTGTAATTGTTTTGGCTTTAAGTTTTGTGAACTTGATGGGGACGTACAGCATTTTTACAAGGGGTTAGGGTAGGGTAGGGCATAGCCTGTGGTAGTTTCCCTGGCTGGCCCATAGATATCCCAAGGCTGGAGTGTTAGCTGTGACTATAATAGTGAATGGAGTTATGTGGGAGCCTTGCCCTGGGGAAGAGGCACCATGGGAAGGAGATGAGAGACATATAACTTGGTTGTAAGCTAGGAGAGTAGTAGCCATTACTCGGAGAAGTAGTCTACTAAATTCCACGTGGTGTTGAACAATCAAGGCTCAGCATGTAATCGTAAGACTTTTACCATTACCATTTTACCGCCTCCATTTCCGCAACATCTCCAAGATACGCTTCTTCCTAACCAAGACACCAAAAAGCCTCTAATTCACTCCCTCCCTGGTCATCTCTTGCCTCAACTACGGCAACTCCCTCCTCATTGGTTTACCCTTACATAGACTATCCCCCCTTCAGTCCATCATGAATGCTGCTGCCAGGCTCATCCACCTTACCAACCGCTCAGCGTTTGCTACCCCTCTCTGCCAATCCCTCCACTGGCTCCCGCTCACCCAACAAATTAAATTGAAGGTACTAACAACAATTTACAAAGCCACCCACAACTCATTCCCCAGGAACATCACCAACCTGGCCTCAAAATACCAACCAAATCGTTCTCTTTTGTTCCTATCAAGACTTCGTGCTCTCTAGTTCTCTTGTCACCTCATCCCTTGCTCATCTCCAGAACTTCCTTAGAGCCTCTCATATCCTCTGGAACTCATTACCCCAATCTGTCCAACTATCTCCTTCTCTGTCCACTATAAGATGATCCCTGAAACCTCATCTCTTTCAATGAGGCCTATCCTGCCTACACCTAACAACTGTACATTTATTTTCTCCATCAGCCCATCCATAGTTAGTAAGGTTGAATAAAGACACCAGTCCATCCAGTTCAACCTGAGTGAGTGTGGGTGCGTATCTACAATCATCCCTATTTATTTAAGGTACCCATATAGCACTGCCAATTCACGCAGCACTCCACACATACATCGTACACCCTACCCTCAAGAAGCCCACAATCCAAGGTCCCCAACTCACATTCATATACTAGGGCCAATTTTTTTGAACATAAGTCAATTAACCTACCAGCATGTCTTTGGAGTGTGGGAGGAAACCGGAGTACCCGGAGGAAACCCATGCAGGCACAGGGAGAACATGCAAACTCCAGGCAGGTAGTGTCAGGGTTGGGATTTGAACCAGCGACCCTTTTTACTGCTAGGCGAGAGTGCTACCCACTACACCACTGTGCTGCCCGAACCCGAACCCGATCCGCCACAGTTATTACCTTTTGTATCTCTTGACCCTCCCTCCTAAATTGTAAGCTATAACGAGCAGGGCCCTCTGACCCCTACTGTATTAAAACTGTACTGTAATTGTACTGTTTGCCCTTACCTCTGCGTAAACTGTCGGTGCTATATTCAGTAAATCCTGTACAATAATAATAATCTCTCTTCATTTTGGGAGAGCACTGGGTGGTGCATAGGGACTGTGGAGTTTTGGGACTACTTACATCCTCCAGCTTTGGGATGCCTGCCTCTGGGGTTCTCCTTCTGTAGGTGGGGGCATCTCCTAGGTCTACTCTCTTTAGACTCTGCTATGGACTGTTTGCAACCTGGAAGCTTTGTGTTGTCGTCCCTCACGGGAGGCTGACTTGTACCTTACATTATTAATTCAATAAATTCTTGAAAAGACACTTTCTGGTGTGCACCACTCCTTCCTCTAACCCACATGGGAACATCTCCCTGCCATGGCCCTTTGCATTGGGGTCACAGTGGTATCCATAGCAGGCTAAGCCTATATATTATTGTCATTCTGCAGGCTGACCTAGGGAAGATTTATATCGATTTCTATTTTTTTATCACCTCTGTCTGAGGATAGCTCTTGCAGCAGAGTCAGAAGTGAGAGGTCCCCTGAGGTCTGACAGTTGCTGCCTTGTCAGCTGCTGATAACACACATGAGGCTCGGTTCACAGAAGTATAACCCATGCAGGATTGTCATTACACAAGTTATTTTCCTTTTTTATTACTGAAAATAGATTTTCCAGTTCACTAAAGGCATTACCGTGTGCACAACATCATTTTACTACATGCACATTCTATTTACAGAACAGAACACATTCATTTTTAGGTATTTTGTTATAAATGTACAGAGTTCAGAACAAGATTACTCCTTAAAATATCCAAAAGCAGTTATGCATCTAAAATATAAAATAGAACTACTGTCAGCTATAAAGTGCAGATACCCAACTCATCCTCTTCCACACACGTCTCTCGCCCCGGTATTAACACCACCAGTGAGATCTACATTACACCACATACGGCTCATCTCCCTGTATCCATAACAAAAAAAAAAGATACATCACTGTATATTAAGCTAATACAATACAAGTGAAGAAACAGGAAAATCCTGGACAGCCGCACTCCGTAGAAAAGACATCTTTATATCTATCTATATATATAAGCACCTGAATAGAGCCAGAGGCTCTAATAGGCTTCAAAATAGGGTGGGCTCGGGGAGCAGAACATTGCGCCCGAAGCCCACCCAGGTGTGTTGCAACAGCGAATGAATATTCGCTGTTGCAACACTGATCCTCCTCCCGGTCAACCCAGAAGTGTGTATGAAACCCGTTTCCCGAATGGCCAAAACGTCAGGCGATCCTATTGGATGCCTAGCGCCGGGAGGAGCAGAGAGGAGATGCAACGTGGAAGCTGCTCCAGGAGTGGACCCCGGAGCAGCTATCCCCAAGACCGCCATGCTCAAGAAGATGGTCACATCAGCTCCGCACTCCATAAAGACCCCACCGCTGCTCTTACCACCTGCATCCAGGGTAAGGACTGACCGGTAGACAGCGGGTGGGGGGGGGAGTTTGCAGGTGGGGTGAGTGCTACTCCGGGTGGGGTAGGGACAGTTCTGGAGGCCCGGAGGGAGTTGTTTTTCACCCCCCTCCAAAAAAATCCCACCAGCTGCCACTGGATCTCACCATACCATGCCAGGCAATCCCTGCTTCTTTGGACTTAGTGATCTCTGTTATCATCTTCAGGGACACCGGCTTCAGGACCAGATACATGACAAGGCGCTACAAGCCCTCTTTTCCCTGAACAGGGTAAGAGGGCTTGTGGAAGATCCAAATGTGCAGAACACAGCAAGGCCACCTCACCAATGGTAACAGACTCCAGAAAGACGGTTTACTGGATTATTAGCAAAACAAAAAAGCAACGCGTTTCGTGGCCTGCACACTTTTCTCAGGACTTGAGAAAAACATGACTTCAGCAGTGCCAGGGCTCAAAGACAGAGCTAAAATATTTGTAGGTCTCTCAAGAGGACACGGTTGGCTTTTTTCTTATTCCTAATCATTCAATAAAGTATCTTACTGGACTATTAACCCTGGCGTCGCCCTCCCCTTAGTGCGTTCTTTATCTTTGGATCTTATCTATAGCTATAGTAGCCCGGGGGACCTGACACTCGCTGACAATTCTTTCCTAACCTTGTCCCCGATTGCATGGCTCTTACTGTCACAGCTGCTCAGCAGGTCTATTAGGCGGCACTTTCCACATCCTGAGTTCTATTAAACCTGTGAGTAATGATAGTTATCATAGAGTAATATTTTCTCATTAGGAAATCTGTGAGCAGTGCATTTCCCATTGACCTCTCTAATAAGGGCGATTCGGGCGGCCCAGTCACTTGGTGCTCCACTGACCTTCTCCCTGTCACTGTCGTCTTCTATTCATAGAATGTAAAAAAATATTCTGATTCATTAACAAATAAAGCAGGTGGGGGAGGGGGGGGGTCATCTCCGTCTTCTGAGCTGCATACTCACAATAGATTCCTTGGCTCACAATCAGATGCCTGACCATGCTGATGTATTCCCGCATGGCAAAGGAAATATAATAGGAGACATTAAAATGAACTCATCCACCTAACAGAAATTTTAAAGCACAACTCTGCCCACTCTGTCTCTTCTCGGACCCCGACCTCAGTACCCGCTTGGTAAGTGATACACTGGGGTTGCCACCTTTTCTTCAAGCCAAACCCGAACACTTTAGCGGCCTGGGACATCTTTGGGTGCCCCAAGGAGAGTAGTAATGCGGTGCGCATAGCATGCCACGTTGGACAGTGGGTGTGGCCAAATTGCTCTTGCTGACATAGTCTCCCTGCCCCACCCCCCCGTGATGTCGAACCTGCCCCATGACAGCCGAGCGCAGCTCCTTGATGGCAAAAGATTTGTGTATGACTATCTTGGTTACTTGGGGAGCCACAGCCTGGTCTGAACAATGTGTCCGGGTTTCAGTCCGCCTGAAACACGGACACAGGATTCGAAACCCGGACTGTCCGGGTGAATCCCGGGCAGGCGGCAAACCTACGATACATGCACACAGGCTTAGGAAAGACTAAACTTTATGAACATAGTGTAGCACCCTCTAGTGTGCTAGTGTTTATTTATTTATTTATTTTTTTTACGAAAACTTACTTTAGCTACATACTGTAGTAGGTGAGGTTGAAAAAAGACACAAGTCCATCAAGTCCAACCAATTCACCCGATTGCCTGAAAGGACAGGCGATCCCATTGGACGCCTAGGAGGAGGGGAGGAGACGCACGGCGGAAGCGAGGAGGAGAAGACACAGGAGCCGCTGCCCCATGCCTGCCGCAGCCTGGTGTCCACCGATGCCCCAAACCCCGCCGATGCCCGATGTCCCCACTGATGCCCGATGTCCCCACCAATGCCCGATGTGCCCACCGATCCCCGATGTGCCCGCTGCTGCCCGTTCCCCACCGCTGCCCGATGTGCCCGCCGCCTAGATGGGGTAAGTGCTGGTGGACCGGCAGACAGCGAGGGGGGGGCACCTCAAACCTCGCCTCAAACAAAAAACCACCAGCCGCCACTGGTTGGCATTCTGTAGAACAAGGCAGTTCAGAACAGCATTCAATATTGTATTTCACTTTACCGGAGGATGGCTCTGCTGGAGGGGTGGGGGTATGCTCCACAAATGAATAGCTCTAACCTACAGAAAGGAGTCCTAGAGGGTCCTTCAGGATCAGACAACGTCCCTCATGCTGTCCCTACTTGTTAGGAACCCTTCCCCATGCCATTTTTTTTTTTTTTTGCGAGGGGCCCCCTTTTTGCGAAGGGTCTATAATTTTTATCATAGGTGTATTTTATATGATAGAGACAGAATATCAACCAAAAATCCAGAAAAAACACACATGATACAAATGTTATAAATGGAGTTGCTGTTCAGTGAGTAAAATAAATATTTGATCCCTAAGCAAAACATGACTTAGTAGTTGGTGGAGAAACCCTTGTTGGCGATCACAGAGGTCAGACGTTTCTTGTAGATGGTGACCAGGTTTGCACACATCTCAGGAGGGGTTTTGGTCCACACTTCTTTACAGATCTTCTCTAAATCCTTAAAGCGGACTTCCACCCAAAAGCGGAAGCACTCCTCGCCCCCTTACATGCCACATTTGGCATATAATTTTTTTTTTTTGGGGGGGGGGGGGTGACTACTTTCTACTACGGACCGCCTAGGTGACTCCTCCTCTCCCCTAGGTGGCCCCTCCCTCTCGGCAATCTTCTGGGACACGTCACAGGTCCCAGAAGATTGCCTGTCCACTCGGAGAGTGCAACACGACTCGCGGATGCGCAGTGCACGCCCGGCCGTGAAGTTGCAAGCTGTCGCGGCCGGGTGCCCACAGTTTCAATGGAGGCACCAAATAGAGAAGGGGGAGAGGAGCGAGGCTCCGTGTGGCTGCATCGCTGGACTGTGGGACAGGTGAGTGTCTGTTTATAAAAAGTCAGCAGCTACAGTTTTTGTAGCTGCTGACTTTTAATAAACGAAAAAAAGCCTGGAACTCCAATTTAAGGTTTCCTGGCTTTCGCTTGGCAACTCGAAGTTTCAGCTCCCTCCATGAATGGTCCATAGGATTAAGGTCTGGAGACTGGCTAGGCCACTGCATGACCTTAATGTGCTTCTTCTTGAGCCACTCCTTTGTTGCCTTGGTGCTATGTTTTGGGTCATTGTCATGCTGGAAGACCCATCCACGACCCATCTTCAGTGTTCTGGCTAAGGGTAGAAGGTTCTCATCCAAGGTTTTACAATATGTAGCACCCTCTACCATAAGGTAGGTGCTAGAATAGGATTTTTCTGGGTTTAAGATATCAGTGTAGACAAATTTAGACAGGCCTGTGCTTTAGGCTGGGCCTGGTTGTTTTGATTTGCCACTGGGAGTGTTTAGTGTAGTGGTGGGTGTGACCACCTGTGCTCTGACTCAGAGGCACCTCCCCTGTTTTCAGGAAGATTGTTCTGGAACAGAGGTTGGACCTGAGGTTTGAGTGGCAGGGAGCTCATGTGAGGACCTCTGACCAATTACCATTCAGTATTGGCAGGGGGCATGCCTCCTATAAAAGCTGGGGTCACATGCTGCCAAGGGAGATCTGACGGTGCAGGAAAAGAATAATGGAGTTATAGGTAGCTGCCGCAGGACGTCCCCATGTTGGGGGCGCGCTGAGCGCGGAGGAGAGATGGGGGGGATGCTAGGATGTATTCCTGGATAAAGATTTTCACCATGGAGTTGGTGTCAAGCTGCTGTGACCGGGGAACACAGGACTTGCACACAGGAGGAGATCGGTGAAGGAGAAGCAACAGTAGGATCGAGGAGAGTAGATCAACGTTCTGTGACCGGGGAACACAGAACTTGCCCTTTTTGGAGAGGGTCAGTGTGAACGAAGCAAGAGGAGAATTGTTGAGAGTAGTGCAGAATGATGTGGCCGGAGAACGCAGCGTTTGCAGTTATGGACTGGCTGGGAACAATAGTCTGCTTATTACCATGTGCTAGGCCGTCGGGGAGAGGTATCGAGTATCTCTGGCCTGGTAAAGCACTTTGGTAATACCTTCCAAGAGACTTGTAGCTCCAAAATTCACCGAGCCACCGGGGAGAGGTATTGCATGCATTCACATCCGCATGGAAGAAAACCATCTGGCCTTCAGGAAAAAACTCAAAACCTTCCTCTTCTAAGAAGCTGTTCGACACTAAACGCATTTAGCGCCTTGAGGCGATTCAGTTCGCATTTGCAGCGCTTTACAAATCATTCATTCATTCAAATCATTCATTCATTCAGAGACTTTACTACAGTAACAAAGTACAGCCAGCAAGCTGGGGTTATTCAGAGTGATCTCTTGTTCTATTGGAAGTGAAGCAACAGTAATCTAATAGTTTTGCAGTGGAGGATTTGTACAAGAAGAGAAGAATTCAGAGGAGTGATATTCTGTAGGAGACAGTGCAGAGGAGGAGGAGCAATCGTCTGCAGAGGGGATGTCCAGAGGAAATAGACTGTGAATGTTAGAGGTGCATCATTTCAAGGCTAAAGCTGCTAATCAATGTCTTACCAATGTGATGACAATTCAATAAGTGCTACGGGCATCCCATATCTTCTTTTACCCCACCCAAGTTGTATCCCGCAATAAACGCGTCAAAACTACGCAAATTACTGCTCATTGTCTCAAAGTGATATATGGGGGTCTGGCAGCAGGGTGATTTGGCGGATTGTTTGTCAGTAGTGCTCACACCATGGCTACAAATACACGGTCCCGTCCATTGGCCCCTCAATGTGGCAAAGTCGGCCTGTACCTTTAGCAGAAAAACAGCCCCAAAGCATCATGTTTCCACCTCCGTGTGTGACTGTAGGGATGGTGTTCTTGGGGTCATAGTCAGCATTTTTCTACCTCCAAACAAGACAAGTCGAGTTAATACCAAAGAGCTAAGTTTTGGTCTCTTCTGACCACAGCACTTTCTCCCAATCCTTCTCTGAATCATTTAGATGTTCATTGGCAAACTTCAGACGGACCTGTCCATGTGCCTTCTTGAGGAGGGGGACCTTGTGGGAGCTGCAGGATTTCAATCTATGGCGGCGTATTGTGTCACCAATGGTTTGTTTGGTGACTGTGGTCCCAACTGCCTTGAGATCATTCACAAGCACTTACTAAATCTGCAGGGGATCAAATAATTATTTTCCCTACTGTACATACTGTATGTAGCGGTACCCTAGTGAGAGCTGCTGAGTTGGTTATAGCAATCCGCCAATCACCCTACTGCCATACTCCCCCACAACCCCTTGAAATAGAGAACAGTCAATGATGAGGTTTTCTACTATATTTATTTGCAGGATTTGAACTGGGATGGGAAAAGGATTGTATGAGATGCCCTTTTGGTGCATTGCATATAGTAAATAGTTGTTCAGTAGCTTTGTAAGAACACTAATTACTCTCTTTCCTTGATAACACTTCTTTCTTACTTCTTGTGCAAATCCTTAATGCAATAATATACTAATGACCTTTTTCTCCCTTCCATTAAACAATAAAGAGACACTCTGAATAACTCTTCAAAGATGGACTATGGTGGGATTATTCCTGAGAATCCAAAGACCAGAAACCATACCCGCTTCTGCCTAAAGTTCCAGGGAATTATACACCCACACAGTCCTTGGAAGGCGCGGTCATCATGCTAACCAGGCCGGAGATGACTCGGGATCCCCACACGATGACCTGACACACGACCATGAACGGACTATTGCTTTTCCTTAATCAATACTTGTTCCTTGGCTCCAGCATTCTATACTGCTCTGATCCGCTTCTCTTCTGGTGTCTCACTAACCTTCTCCTTGAGAACAGTTCTGTGTCCCCGGTCACAGAATGCTGCTCTAACTCCTCCGCTTAACGGCTACTTCCTCGGCATGATCCTCTTTGCACCCAAGTCCTGTGTTCCCCGGTCACAGCAACCCGATGTCTCGGTATAGATGAAGATCTTTAGTTCCTTTCCTGATGGCTCCTCCATCCCTCCTTCGCGTATGGCGCATCCCCTCATGGGGACGCCCAAGACAGCACCTGCTACTCCATGCTGTCTTTCTGTAACTTCCAGACTTCTGACCCCAGCTTATATGAGAGGCCTGCCCCTGCCAATGCAAGTTAATGATTGGTCAGAGCTACACACATGAGCTGCCTGCTACTCAGGTCTCAAGTTCAACCCCTCTTCCAGAACAATACCTCTGAAAGCAGGGGAGGCATCTCTGAACCAGGGTGTAGGTAGCCACACCCCCCGCTACACTCCCAGTCCCAAATCACAACAACCAGGCCCAGCCTAATACACAGGCCTGGCTAAATTTACCTGCACTGGAACCTGTACTAGAAAAACATACTACACTAGCACCTACATTTAGGTAGAGGGTGCTACATGTACATCGTAACATTGGTCCAAGTTGCGACAATGTAACCAAAAATATCCATACCTGGAATTCATCTCAAATGTACTTTGAGATTTGTCCGCTTCCCATTCTAAGCATGTTTGTGCCCAAAAATTGGAAATCTGCAATCATATCCACCTCTGTAACTGTTCAGATAGCCAAATCACATTTACTTGCAGAGAGCTATATATGCTAGGAATGGATCTGAGTGTCCATGGCAGTACAGATTGGTGTAACTTTCATTGGATGAAGTGAATACCTTCAACAGCGACACGGAAAGACCTACAATGATGGTACAAAATAATGTGGAAGGCAGCTGCGCTATTCCATCCCATGAATGAATTCAGGTCAAGCACCACCAAGGTTTTAGTTCGATAGCGCATTGCTATGACAACTGTTACCTCAACTTTTGACTTTTATCAAAGCTTTCTAAAAAGAGAATAATACGGCAGGAAGGTCCTCTTGGCAATATACTGTGATACGGAAAAGACAAAGGGCAGATGCTCCGCTGCAATAAAATGAGGATTGAATGTAAAAGAATGGACTGTATGTGATAGACTATTATTTCCACCCATCTTCACAACAATGCGCCGAGCAACCAATGGACAAAGAAGTCCTATCCAGGAGTTACAATCTCACTTCCACCTCACAAACCTTCCTACTGGCCCATTACTATGGAGGTGTGGTAGACAGGATGGGGTGGTCCACCTCTGGACCAACATTTGCATACTAGAGCACCCCAGGATTTACGTTTTCAGGGGCACTTGAGGAGATGTCTTAAAGTAATTGTAAAGGCTTTTTTTTTTTTTTTCCCTCTAAAATAATAAACGTTATACTTACCTGCTCTGTGCAATGGTATTGCAGAGAGCGTCCCCAAACCTCCTCTTCTGGGGTCCACCGCTGGCAGTTTAGGCTCCTCCTCTTCCCAGTGCACCACCATGGAAAGCCGCTTCTTGTGGGGGTGCACCTGCAGGCTCACTCTGGTGCTGGGCTGTGTGCATCCATAGACACACACAGCACAGCTCAGCCCCGCTCCCTCCTCACAGGATTTGATTGACAGCAGGAGAGAGAGAGGGCAGCACCACTGCAGACAGGCACAGCGCTGGGTCGAGACAGGACAGGAGTTGGGTAAGCAGGGCCACTGATAAGGCAGTACAGCCAGCCCTTCTGTACTGGGTCTTGACCCCATCAGTTCAAAAGGGGGGGGGGGGGGGTCGGCTGTACTGACTTATCTACCTTCCCCTGCAGCGTTGCCAGCGTCTCCCTCCGGCTGCACTGCAGGGGAGTGGTTCTAGCACATGCACCCCTTCCATCTGCTGTCCGGGCCTCCCCTGTGTGCCCCTTTTCCCTGCAGCGCTTCCGGTTTCCCTGCCGGCAGCTGCTGCGGGCACACAGGGGGATGTTTCAGGATGGAGAGCGGGGGAGGGGGCAGGTAAATATATAATTTACTGGCCCCTTCCTTTTCCGAATGAACACAAGTGAGTGATCGGTACCAATCACTCCTGTGTCCATTCATCACTGAAGCAAAGTAAACGGTGTTTACTTTGCTTCAGTTTGTAAATCAGCAAGAAGCTTCAGAGTGCTTCCAATGCATTCATCTTTGTAACTGAGGCTGCAAAGAAAAGGACTGATAGTATTATGTCCTCACTCCTCAATCACTGCTGGCTGGGTGGGGGCCTGTCAGGTAGGCTGTATGGGGCCCCGTGATATCTAACAGCAGCCCTGTGGCTAAGTATAAGGGGGGGGGGGGGTGAGATTGACCACACATCTAGTGGGAAATTTTTTCACCTTAACCACTTCAATACCGGGCACTCCCCCCCCCCCCTCCTGCCCAGGCCATTTTTCATCTCTGTCACACTTTGAATGACAATTACGCGGTCATGTAACACTATCCTCATGAAATTTTTATAATTTTCTTCACACAAATAGTGCTTTCTTTTGGTGGTATTTAATCACTGCTGATTAAAAGAAAATTTTGAAAAATAAAGTTTTTCTTAGCTTCTGTCAGTATATTTTGTAAATAAGTAATTTTTCTCCTTCACTGATGTGCACTGATGAGGCGGCACTGATGGGCACTGATTAGGTGGCACTAGGGATGAGCTTGATGTTCGGGTCGAACATACGCTCGACTTGAACATCGGGTGTTCGGCCGTTCGCGGATGGGCGAACATTATGGGACGTTCGCGGCAAATTAGAGCGCCGCGGAATGCCCCATAATGCACTGCGAGAACGCAGTGCATTGCTGCATGACGATTGGCCAAAGCATGCACCTGACCTGCATGCTTTGGCCAATCCCAGTGCCCTCTGCTAAGAGAGCCATAATTGGCCAAAGGCAGGGTGCCTTTGGCCAATCATGGCTCAGGGGGACTAAGTCCATGTCCCACACTTTATAAGGCTGCCTACACGGCGGCCCTGTGTAGTGTTGTTGGTGTGGACGGAGAGATAGCTTGATTTAGATTAAGTAGGCAGGTTATTCAGTTAGTGGCAGTGTATTTGATATATATATATATATATATATATATATATATATATATATATATATATACAGTCAGTCTAGTATATATGTATATATATATATATATATATATATATATAATATATATATATATATATATTGTGACAGAGAGAGGCTCTGTCGCTATAAGTTTATAGGAAAAGGTGACCCAGGAGTCTCATTAAGGGTTAATGCAAGGTTCAGAACTAGCACCTCTCCAGGTTCTGTAGTTCTGAATCAGAACATTCAATCCTGGGTCCAGGTTTTGCTAGAGGCCTGCAACCTGGCTCACTACACAGGTGTGCAGGGTCATTATATAGTCAGGTATGAGAATTGCTCAAAGCTCTCATTTTTGGAGACCGCTCCCAGTGTGGGAGATGGAAGGTCTCACCCGGGGTCAGGGGGCCCCAGCCAGAAGCCACGAGACAGAGGTCTCATCGAGGGGTCAGAGGGCCCAGCCAGAAGCCACAGGACAGAGGTCTCAGAAAGGGGTAAGAGGACCCAGCCACAAGCCAGCAGGTCTCCAGGATTTAAGTCCGCTCCTATCAGGGGTGTCAGGAGAACCCCAATCTTTAGGCCAGAGGTGGGCCACGCAGCAGGGCACTGTGACTGGAGGCTAAAGAGCCAAGTGTTCTGAGAGAGCTGAATGACACAGTCAAAGGACTGGTAAGAGGAGCAGCCATGCTGCCAACACGTAAGCCAAGTGGCTTGGTATTTTCATTAATTCATGTTATGTGGAAGAAACTCCTGCGTGGGCAACTGATGTATAAGTGAACTTTCCTTTATTCAATAAAAGTGGGCTGCCACGCCCTAAAACTGCAGTTTGGACTGGCGCAGCCCATTGTAAATGCACCTGCTACTTGAGTTTAATTCCTCAATCTCACAATTTATACTCTGCATTTGGCATAGACTATAAATTCAGTGTTTACTCGATATTCAGTCAGTGCAGGCTATATATATATATATATATATATATACTCTGCATCCAGTGTAGCCTATATCTACAATGCATTCCATGGTGTACTATTTCTAATACACTTCAGGTGGTGTACACAGTATCTAATACAGTGTGTACAGTTTCTACTACACTTCTGGAGGTGTACACAGTATCTAATACAGTGTGTACATTTTATAATACACTTCTGATGGTGTACACAGTACACAATACAGTGCAGCCATAGTACAGTTGTTAATACAGTGCAGGCGGTGTACACAGTATCTAATACAGTGTAGCGTGGTGTTGCAAAACAAAATATACATCATATCCGGCCACCAAGGAGAGGCAGACGTTCACAGGCCACTAAAAGAGGGCAAGCAGCCTCTGTGTCTACAGTCAACAGTGCTGGTCATGGACATCCTCTGCAGGTGACCGTGGGGCAGGCTTGTCCTTTTTTTCTGCTGCTGGCCGTGTTCTTGAGCCAGAACATGCAGAAGAGCTGGTGGAGTGGATAACAAAGCCGTCCTCATCCTCCTCATCCTCTGTCACCCAGGCTCAGAGTAGTTTGCCTTCCAATGCAGCTGCCAAAGCGGCCTATTCCACCGTCTCCTTGTCCACAGTTACTCCTTCCGTAGCCCCACCATCATGCACAGAGGAGTCCCCAGAACTATTCGACCACAGTGTCGGGTACATGCTGCTGGAGGATGTGCAGAGATTTGAAGGCTCCAATGTTGGTTCCCAGGTTGAGGAAGGGAGTAACATGAGCCTAGAGAGAGGGGGTGCCCAAGAAGGACAAGAAACTGGCAGTCATGTTCCCCCAGCTGCAGCATACCAAGCATGCCAAGTGTACTCCAGTGATGAGGAGGGAGGGGATGATGAGGTCACTGACTGTACTTGGGTGCCTGAGAGGAGGAGGCACAACTCCAATGAGGCAGGATGTTCTCTAGGGGGCAGCTTAAGGGCAGCCACCCTATTGCATCACACTGCAGAGCTCCGCAGGTGCGGGGTGCTGCTGACTCCCCACTGACTTTTAAAAGTTCCTTGGCATGGGCCTTTTTTGTTCATCAGATCGCACCATTGCTTTTTGCAACCTATGTCTGAAGCGGATCAAGCATGGCCAGTACAGCAGCCGCTTGGGCACCACATGCTTGACCAGACATATGACGACCTGCCATGCAATCCCTTGGCAACAGCACTTGAAAGACCCACATCAAAGAAAAAGGTGGACTTCTCCTTGCTCCTCATTTGGGACCTCCAACCCCACTATACCTTCAGTCCTCTCAAAAACCTGCACTGAGAGGAATGAAGGTATAGCAATAGGTGTCCAAAGTACTTGCAGCCAATCTGCTAGCAGTACACCACCATATGATTTTATCAGGCAAATTTCCCTACCCCAGTTGCTGAATTGTAAAAAGAAATTCAGTCCCAGCCATGCACATGCCCAGCAGTTGAATCCTAGCTTGGCCAAATTGCTAGCATTGCAACTGCTGCCTTTTCAGCTGGTAGACTCTGCCCACTTCCGTGAATTTGTGGAATGTGCTGTACCTCAGTGGCAGGTTCCAAAATGCCATTTCTTTTCATGGAAGGCCATTCCGGCTCTCTACCGGCATGTGGAAGGCAAAGTTTTGGCCTTATTGGACAGGGCGGTCAGCAGTAAGGTGCATATTACCGCTGACTCATGGTCTAGCAGGTATGGGCAGGGATGTTACCTTTCCTTCACGGCGCACTGGGTAACTCTGCTGGTAGCTGGGATGGATGCAGGACAGGGTTCAGTATTGTTGGAGCTTGTTCCACCACCACCCCTCCAAAATGCTAGTGGTGAATCTGCCACAGCTCTCTCCTCCACCCCCTCCTCTTCTTCTTCCTCTATGGCCTCTTCTGCAGATCTGTCCTCTGAACCAGTGGTGCTCCGTAAGTGTTCAAGGTGCTACGCAAGCAGTCAGGCACAAAGATGCCATGGGGTTCTTGAGTTGGTCTGCTTAGGGGACCAGAGCCACACTGGGGCAGAGATTCTGTCAGCTCTGCAGGGGCAGTCTCAGAGGTGGTTGACGCCACGTCAGCTTCAGCCAGAAATGGTTGTATGCGACAATGGCACCAACCTTCTCTCCAGCCTCCTACAGGGACCCTTGACCCATGTTCCATGTTTTACACACGTCCTGAATTTGGTGGTGCAGCGGTTCTTGAGCAGGTACCCAGGCTTTAGGATCTCCTGAGGCAGGCCATAAAAGTCTGTGGTCATTTTCTCTGGTCATACAATGCCAGTGCTTGGCTGGCTGACATTCAAAGGGAATGCAACCTGCCCACCAACCTCCTCATTTGTGACATGCCCACCAGGTGGAACTCAACGATGGCAATGCTGCAGCGGCTGCACATGCAGCAGAGGGTCATCAATGAGTACCTGTGCAAGTATGGCACCAGGACAGGGTCAGGGAAGCTTGGCTTCTTTTCGCCATGCCAGTGGCTACTGATCGAGGATGCATGCACTGTCCTGTCACCATTTAAGGAGGCCACGAGGATGGTGAGCAGCGACAATGCATGCATCAGTGACACTGTCCCTCTTGTCTTACTGTTGGAGCACACGCTTCGTGGAATGATGGACAGGGCACTTGAGGCAGAACAGTGGGAGGAAGAGGAGGACTTCCTTACCTCTCAAGGCCCCCTTTATCCAGATAGTATTCCTGCTGGCCTGCCAAACACACAGGAAGAAGAGGAGGAGGATTGTGTCAGCATGGACGTGCAGAATAACACTCAGCAGCAGTCTTCAAGGGATGGTTTTCAGTCCCCAGAAACCCAAGGAGTTGTACATGACTGGAAGGAGGTTGTTACAGATCTTGTGATCCTTAGTGACCTAGAGGACTCAGAATCTAATGCCTCTTCAAACTTACGCTGCATGACCTCCCTGATTCTGGAAAGCCTGCGAAAGGACCCTAGGATTCGTGGTATCAAGGAGAGGGATCATTACTGGCTGGCAACCGTTCTTGATCCTCGTTACGGGTAAGGTTGCAGAACTCATCCTGCCTTTGCAGAGGGAGCAGAGGATGAAACATCTTCAGGAGACCTTGAAGAAAAGTTTGTGCAATGCATTTCCAGACCCTGAGAGGTTACAATTTCCTGGTGCTGGACAACGTGTTGCTGAGGCTTCATTCAGTCAGAGGAAGAGCGGTGGAGAAGGTGGCTGGCTGACTGATGCCTTTAAAACAATTTTTCAGTCCTCAGCGCCAAGGTCTGATCGGTTCAAGCAACCATCGCCAGCATTTGCATTACATGGTGCAGGAATATCTAGGGGCAAGAGCAGACTTGGAGACCTCTCCAACAGAGCATCCACAGAGTTACTAGGTCTTGAGGATGGACCACTGGCAAGAACTTACTCAATATGCAATTGAGCTACTGGTCTGTCCTGCATTCTTTCTGAATGCACATTCAGTGCTGCTGGAGGGTTTGTAACAGATTATAGAGTGCACCTGTCCACAGACTCCGTTGATAGGCTCACATTCATAAAAATGAATGAGTCTTGGATCAGCAGCTATCAAGCACCTGATGCTGATGTAACTGATTGAATTGTCTATGGATGTGGGACCCCTTGAAGACTGCCTATGCTGAGTAACTATCCTATTCCTCCACTGAAAGTCCGTATTGCCCAGTGACAGCCTGAAACCTGAAGGATCTGGAGAAGGTCTGTATGGAGGAGTGGGCCAAAATCCCTGCTGCAGTGTGTGCAAACCTGGTCAAGAACTACAGGAAAATATGATCTCTGTAATTACAAACAAAGGTTTCTGTGCCAAATATTAAATTCTGCTTTTCTGATGTATCAAATACTTATGTCATGCAAAAAAATGCAAATTAATTACTTAAAAATCATACAATGTGATTTTTCTGGATTTTTGTTTTAGATTCCGTCTCTCACAGTTGAAGAGTACTTATGATAAAAATTACAGACCTCTACATGCTTTGTAAGTAGGAAAACCTGCAAAATCGGCAGTGTATCAAATACTTGTTCTCCTCACTGTAATTACAATTTTCGATATAATATTTCATAGCAGGGCCCGTTCCTGCACCCAACAAGCATAACTGTGAGGGCTTACAGTGTTGTGGCACCACCACCACCACCACCACCTAAGGCCCAATTTTCTGTAGAGTATATAGGGCTGTCCGTATAGTGTATATATACTGCTGTTCAAAGTATAAAGTGCCTGGGGGACCCCCACGCCATTTTTTAAAAAATTTGGGTGCGGGGTTTTCACGTTAAGCATTATGAAAATCACTGCTCCCGAAAAAATGTCCGTTTTTAAAACTTTTTTTTGCATTGATACATGTCCCCTGGGGCAGGACCCGGGTCCCCAAACACCTTTTATGGCAATAACTTGCATATAAGCCTTTAAAATGAGCACTTTTGATTTTTCACGTTCGTGTCCCATATACTTTAATGGTGTTTGAACTAATTTTTTGCCTGTTCAGGGTGTTCGGCTCATTCCTAGGTGGCACTGATGAGGCGGCACTTATGGGCACTGATTATCTGGCATCGATGAGGAGACACTAGTATGCCGAACTTATGGGCACTGATAGGTGGCACTGATATTTGGCACTGATGAGCACTAATAGGCGGCACTGATGGGTGGCACTGGTGGGCACTGATAGGTGACACTGATGGGCACTAGTAGGCGGCACTTGTGGGCACTGATGGGCATTGATGGGTGGAACTGATGGGCGGCACTGATGGGCATTGATGGGCAGCACTGATAGGCACTGAGAGCCAGCACTGACTGGCATCACTAATGGGCACTGATTACTGGCACTAGTGGGCAATGATTGCTGGTACTGGTGGGCAGTGATTGCTGGCACTGGTGACAATTTTTAGTGTAATCAGGGCACTGATGATCAGTGCCCTGATTACATGTCTTGTTTTCCTCTGCGATGAGATGCTGCTGATCGGCACTCCTCGCCACACACTCTGTCAGTGTGAGGCGATGAGAGCAGATTACTGGCACTTCCTGTATTTACATGCGACCGCCTGTGATCGGACACAGCCGATCACATGGTTAAAGAGTTGCGTCAGCGGCTCTTTGCAGAGATCAGGGCCGGGCCATGTCTTAGCAATATGCGCCGTCATATGACGTCCACCCAGAACGAGAGCCGCACCGCCCCTCTGTCATTTGACGGTGGGCGGGCCGGCAACTGGTTAAAGTGGTTGTAAAGGCTTTGGGCCAGTTCACACCAGATGCAGTTCTGTGTGCTTTTTTTCTGCACATGGCTCTATTTCAGACAATGCAGTCAGTTTCCGGTCAGTTTCTGCACCAGAAACTGACTGGAAACTGACAGCATGGTGTGAACTAGAACCATTGGAATACATGGAAAACACTGTGCATGCATTTTAGTGCAGCAAAAAAGCACACGGAACTGCATCTGGAGTGAACTAGCACTTAAGGTTTTTTTACTTTCATGCTGCTGATTCAATCAGCTTCAATCACACACTTTGGGCTCTGGCCAAGGTGTACTCACAGCATATGAAGTGATACCTCATTGTGAAGTCTGCTACTGAACGCCCTATGTGGAGTCTGCCACTATCAGTGCATTATTATCAATGATTCATGCACATGTCTATATGTATAGCATGCGGGTCGTTTATCCCTCCCGGGTTTGTGTTGCAAGATATAAAAAAGCCGAATGTGCCAGGTGTAGCATCCAATGCACACCAAGGCCTGTTTGATTTATCATGGCTGTCTGCTTTATTTCCACCCTGGATTTTCATTCCATGCAATATTCAGCTATGCCGGGTCTTCAGCATTTACTAGGCCAATGGGTCCTTTGAGATTGTCCTCGGATTAACATTCCAGCTGTGTCATTATTTCGCCTTATTGTAATTCTACACCGGTATTCCTCGGGATTCTACCTAGAGAGGAATTTATGAGAAGTCCAATTAATCACTTTTTGATTTTTTTTCTTTACTCGATGTAATTTAATTTATTGAGTGTGTTGCTGGATTACAGGATTTTGATTGCAACAACTTGCTCTGCTACCCATCGGTTCCATTCCCAGGGGTGTGGTTAGTATTATTTCAATGAAAAATCACAGGAATAAAGATATTTTTGTACATTATTTGTGTAGAGCCGCTGCTGAATTTGGTCCTGTTTCTCCACTTTGTAGCACACAGAATTATTATTTTTCTTTTAAATCCTTTCACTGGCTTTTAGGAAACAGCCTAGGACAGGGGTGTCGAACTCAATGTAGCGGGTGCCGCTAAGCCACCTTCCACCGGCAGGAGGAGAGAGCCTATCACTGGTCAGAACTAGCACTGCAGCAAGGCATCATGGGACATGTGGCACCTAACACAGGTAGCCTCACTGTAACCCCAGGGGGCAGAACTACACACCCCAGCATACCCACAGGAGAAGCAGAGGCCACGAGGCTGCCGGGGAGCTACCCAGAGACCACGAGGTGAGGGGAGAGACCAGAAGCAGGAGAAGAGGTGCTGCCATCCAGGGTCGGTGAGCCCATTGCCTGCCACAGATCTACGGGTGGTCAAGGACATCCCACTAGAGAGGGCCCCCGGGTGCATCTTCAGGCGCATCCCTGAAGGCATGATGTGTTCTGGTTGTGGGGTAGCCAGTTGGGCAACCTAAATAGCCTGCCTGCCAGGACATCTCCCTTGGGCCTTGGTCAAGGGATGGGTGAGCGGGCACTCGCCCATCATACAGGTATAGAGAGAAACTGCACAGTACACCCTTGTTCACCCTGCTAAACAGGACACCTTAGTGCACCAACCAAGGGCTAGCTATAGACATAAGGCCTTCATTTCCTTCAAAAGACTGCAATAAATATCTATCACAAGAGCTTAATTTAATTGGTGCCATAAGGGCCCTACTCACACCCAGAACTCTAGTTGCTATGTGAACGGGTTAAAGACCTAAGGGTCAAGTCAGTGCCCTGAACCAAATATTGTGTTTGAACGGTACTTTGGAACCGTGGTGTTGAAGTACAGAAGGGGGAAGTCTGACGTAAGAAAGGGTTAGCCCTCCTCCTGCCTGGACTCGTAGAGCCCAACTTAAGTCATTGTCATTTTTGTGTGGTTACCTCTGCTTTCATGGTTATTCGCCTTGAGAAGTCCCCTAAAAGCAGTCATATAATATGATTGAGTTTTATTGTTCTTCTCCTTTAGTCAGAACAAGAAAGGAGATTGGGACTTTGTATGAGACAATGACTATGATAGTTCATATACCTCCATCCCTGGTATGTTTAAAAAGGGGAGAAGGGTTGTGGGACTTTATATGAAGCACACTACTAACTTGAACGAACCAATCAGCATAAACATTATAAACATTATTTTATTGTTACAAAAGGCATACATACACTTGTAAAATAGTAGAAAAATAAGATAGAAGGTCGACAGATATCATCTAAACAATTCATGATTATACACAATTATTCCAACATGATATGCATAGTAACGGACCTTGGGTATGAAGTCCAAAATTGTAACAGTAGCAAATATGCATAATAACAATGATGAATTGATTCATTAAAATAAGCTATAGTAAAATACAGGTATTACACGTGGACACTGTGACGTAGCATCATAGGAAAGCTCTACGCGTTTCGTGGTTAAAATACCACTCATCAGGAGCAGATGCAGAGTTTGGGAGTATGTATAATAGAGTAAAAAATTCCAAAAATTATATGATGGTAAAAAAATTAATTAAAAAAATATATAAAACAAGGAAGAAAGAAGGGGGACATGAATGATTCCAAACACTCTCACCTAGCTGTAGTATATAGGTAAAATTGTTGATGATATCAAATTTGGGAGGCACTATAGGAGACGTCATCCCCGGGAGCTGAGGCGGTAAAACCTTATCCTTTAGTCATTATCACACAGTTTGATTTACTTGAGATATATCTGTCTATTATTCAGTTATATTGCTACTGTTTGTTCCATTCCTATGAAATTTCACACTAAAGATCATTTCTATGTTCACTACAATTTGTGTCCATTTACTGTGGTGTTTGCAGTAACATTACTGCCAGGTGTGCCAGAGGGGCTGAGACTGTTCATGGGGTTGAGAGGCGGCGTACAGAACCAAACATACGCAAGCGGCTCCTTCGGGGAATGGCGCTACATCAATTTCATTGTGGGCCGCATCAGCTTTATGGTTGCCCCCAAAAGGGCCAGTTGTATCTGTAAGACTATGTATCTACTTAGATAGTTAGGATTACACAGGGTACAGAGTGTAGAGTTCACAAGTGCACTACATATAGTCTGCAGAGTTCAGAAGTGTGATATGTACAGGGTTGAGGAGTGGGTGACATACGGAGTGTGGGATTTAGGGGTGCGCTATATACAGAGTGCAGAGTTCAGAAGTACGCGTACCTCTATTCCCCCCCCCCCCCTCCCCCCCGCCAGAACACTCTGGTCAGCGCTCTAAGCAGTGGCGGCCCATGCATTGTGGGCACACAGGCACCGCCCCCCTAACACCGCCGCCGCCCTCCCTATACATGCACCCGGCCCCTTTCAGGACGCCGGGCGCATGAATTCCTTTAACGGGGATGGGGGTTTGACCACTTCAACCCCGGGGGATTTTACCCCCTTCCTGACCAGAGCAGTTTTTGCGATTCGGCAGTGCGTCAATTTAACTGACAATTGCGTGGTCGTGCAACATTGTACCCAAACAAAATTGACGTCCTTTTTTCCCCACAAATAGAGCTTTCTTTTGGTGGTATTTGATTGCCTCTGCGGTTTTTATTTTTTGCGCTATAAACAAAAAAAAAGCGACAATTTTGAAAGAAAAGCAATATTTTTTACTTTTTGCTATGATAAATATCCCCCAAAAATATATGAAAAAAACTATTTTCCCTCAGTTTAGGCCGATATATATTCTTCTACATATTTTTTGTAAAAAAAAATTGCAATAAGCGTATATTGATTGGTTTGCGCAAAATTTATAGCGTCTACAAAAAAGGGAATAGTTTTTGGGCATTTTTATTTATTTATTTTTTTACTAGTAATGACGGCGATCTGCAATTTTTATCGGGGCTGCAACACTATGGCGGACAGATCGGACACTTTTGACACTATTTTGGGACCATTGTCATTTATACAGTGATCAATCCTATGAAAATGCATTGATTACTGTGTAAATGACACTGGCAGGGAAGGGGTTAACCACTAGGGGGCGATCAAGGGGTTAAGTGTGTCCTAGGGAGCGATTCTAACTGTTAGGGGGCTGGGCTACAACACACAGGCCAGTGATCACCGCTCCCGATGACAGAAGGCTGTGATCGGTGTCCTGTCACTAGGCAGAATGGGGAAATGGTTTGTTTACAAAAGCATCTCCCCGTTCTTCCTCTCCGTGACACGATTGCGGGCACCCGGCGGACGTCAAATCCGCGGTAGCTGCAGTCATGGTCACGGGGACTGTGGCGGGCCCACGACACTGCTTCTTAAGGGGGACGTACCTGTACGCCCCTTTGCCCACCAGTGCCATTCTGCTGACATAAATCGGCGTGCGCTAGTCGACAAGCGCTTAAAGCACCTGATTAGAGCCAGAGGCTCAGAGTATTGAGTCTGGAGCCCACTCAGTTGTGTTGCAACAGTGAATGAATATTTGCTGTTGCAACACTAATCCTCCTCCCGGCCAATCGGGAAGCGGGTCTGATACCCGTCGCCTGCTTGGCTGAAAGGACAGGCGATCCTATTTGATGCCTAGGAGGAGGGGAGGAGACGCACGGCGGAAGACGCCGTGATCTCAGAAGAGAAGAGGACACAGGAGATGTTACCAGATGCCCGCTGCAGCCTGATCCCCTGCCTGATGTGCCCACTGATCCCTGCCGCTGTGTGCCCGCCGATCCCTGCCACTGGAGGGGTGGCAGCGGCGGGCAGTATGATGGGAAGGGTGGTGGTGGAGGGCAGTATGTAGGAGGGGTGGTAGTGGAGGGGAGTATGATGGGGAGGGGTGATAGCGGAGGGCAGTATGATGGGAGGGGTGGTAGTGGAGGGCGGTATGATTGGAAGGATGGTAGCGGAGGGCAGTATGATAGGAGGGGTGGTAGTGGAGGGCAGTATGATGGGAGGGGTGGTAGCGGAGGGCAGAATGATGGGAGGGGTGGTAACAGTTTGCAGTATGATGGGAGGGGTGGTAGCGGACGAAGGAATGATGGGAGGGGTGGTAGCGGAGGGCAGAATGATGGGAGGGGTGGTAGCAGAGGGCAGTATGATGGGAAGGGTGGTAGCGGATGGAGGAATGATGGGAGGGGTGGTAGCGGAGGGCAGAATGATGGGAGGGGTGGTAGCAGAGGGCAGTATGATGGGAGGGGTGGTAGCGGATGGAGGAATGATGGGAGGGGTGGTAGCAGAGGGCAGTATGATGGGAGGGGTGGTAGCGGAAGGCAGAATGATGGGAGGGGTGGTAGCAGAGGGCAGTATGATGGGAGGGGTGGTAGCAGATGGAGGAATGATGGGAGGGGTGGTAGCGGAGGTGGTAGCAGTGTGCCCGCCGATCCCCGATGCTGTGTGCCCGCCGATCCCCGATGCTGTGTGCCCACCGATCCCCGTTGTGTCCGCTGATCCCAGCTGATGGGGTAAGCGTCGGTGGACGGACAGACAGCAGGGATCGCTAAACGGGAGCCTGTCGCCTACTGGTTTTCCAGCAAGCTCGTCAGACAGAAGCTGGTGAAATGGCTGGCTTTTTTTCAGCCCAGCTGCCATACACACTGGCTAAATGTCGGATGGTTTTTACTGAACCGGCTAATGTTACCTGAAATTCAGCGCGTGTGTGTACTAGGCTTTAAAGTGATACGAATGGTGCTATGGGACAGGAGGAACATGAGTACTGGAAGATGTTGCTTGCAGAATCCCATGACTGGTGATGCCGACCAGGAAGAGCCATCAAAATATGTGGCCAGGAGGGGCAGCCAAGTAGTCTGCAGAACTGCAAAAAGAACCAGTGGAAGTTGAATGGGAAATCTGGCTGCAGGCTGCAGGTTCAGGACGGCAGAGTCCACCACCAGTGACATCAGCAGGCAGGCAGCTGGAGTACACCTAGACATCTGCAGCTGATTCCTGGATCAGTCCAAAGTAGGCACTAAGGTGAAGCAGACTCAGAGGCAATAATGGAGTCACAGAGCAAGACAAGGCCATCAGTACCAAATCTTAAGCTGGATCAAGGTTATGGATGAAGCTGAGGTCAGACACTGGTTAAACAGCAGTAGAGAGCAGACTTCAAAATCATATCAGGAGAGATCCAGGTCAGTAACAGGAACAATACGCAGAATTCAGGGAACAAGCTGAAGAACAGTCAGCGCTGATAGGATATCCTTAAATAGGCTATTTGGCGCCAATGCTAACCCTAACCAAGCACAAACGTTTATGCACATACGGTGCTGCATGCCCACAAACACACGCCTGCACGCACAAGCCACGTGTGTAAAGCTGTGAGCAAACATACATGTATGCATGGGTGCCCAAGCCAGTATGCCATACGCTAATCTCCACTTCACTTCCAGTTTTGGGGAAGAAGCTAGTGAGCCATGATCTGCACTCCATTAGCTTATCAATTTAGAGCAGGGGAGACATCAGGGGTCTAATTGAACCATTGCCTATGGACAATTTTGAGTAGCAATGTTTTTTTGCTGTCTTATGGCCATGCATAAGGCTTGACATATCGGGTATATATTTACATGTCACAATCTCATCTTTTATAATTGATAAAAAATTGGATAACATATTGCATTTGTATACCTAAAAAACCAGTGAGCTAACACCTTGTGACATAAAAAATTGGAACTACCCCCATTTTATTTTATATAGGGTGCTGAGGATGGGTGTAATGTGCGTTTCATCCTGTGTTTCAGAAGTCCAATAAAGTAGTTTCAGAACTACAATTCATGTGTTTTTTTCCCAATAGTTGGGCTTTTTATGTGGGTGCCAAGCGCTGACGAGCGGATGTAGCTGAGCTGAGAAGGAACAGGAGTGATGGGTGGTTTAGTTATTTGTAGGGTGGGATAAGGGAGGTGTCTGGGAATCGGAAAAGAGGGAGTAGGAATGAGCTCCGGCATGTTTGGATCCTAGTCTGAACCCGCCCGAGTTATCTCTTTAGGAACCCATTAAATGGCTCACGGTTGAGGCACTCCCCACCCCACAGCCACAAGTATACAAAGGGAGTGTATACCTGCAACTGAGGTGCATGGAATGCCTTGGCCACTAATGATTGGCAGGGCGCTGTGACAGTTTTCTGGTGGGATAGCTTAGGTAGGTTCAGACTAGGATCTGAACATGCCTGAGCTCATCCCTGAGGTTGGAGGCAGTGCTTTGGATTACTGGCATCACTAATTAAAATATTCAACATATCAGTATTGATGTCCCTCCACTTCTTCAAACTCAATACAGTGGAACCTCGGATTACAAGCCTAATCCGTTCCAGGAGTATGCTCGTAATCCAAAGTACTCGCATGTCAAAGCGAGTTTTCCCATTGAAGTCAATGGAAACTAATTAGTTCCGCTTTGACTTCAATGGGATGCAATACCGCATGCGGCCAGAGGCGGGGGCGCCGGAGAGCCTCGGAAATGGGGATCACACTTCGGCGGACCTCGGCAAATCTCGGAAAGACTCCATTCACGAGCCTTTCCGAGGTTTGCTGAGGTCAGTCGAACTGTGCTCGGGCCTTTCCGTGCATTTCCGAACGCCAACGATCGGCGACTTTCGGCTCTGCTCGGCTCCGGCGCCCCCCACCTCAGGCCAAAAGAGGTACTTCACACCGCTTTTGGCCTGTATCATGCTCGTTTTGCGAGACAACACTCACAAACTGAGTTAGGATTTTTAGAAATACAGTGCTCGTTTTGCGAAACGCTCGTTAACCTCGCAAACCGAGGTTCCACTGTATTTCCAAAACTGAGCTCATAGTATCTCCACCTCCATGTACCCCCTCCATCAAGATCAATGGCACAACTAATAGTCCATTCCCTCATACCAGGGTACTAGGTGTAATCCTGGACTCTGACTTCTTTCAGCCCCACATCCAATCACTGTCCAAATCTTACCGCTTTCACCTCTGTAGCATCTTTGAAATTTGCCCCTTCTTAACTAATGATACCACCAAGGTACTAATCCACTTCCTGGTTATCTCTCACCTCGGCTACTGCAACTCCCTCCTCATAGGCCTACCTCTACACAGACGATCCTCCTTTCAGTCTATCATAAATGTGGCAGCCAGACTCTTCTATCTTATCAATCGCTCCGTGTCCTCAACCCCTCTCTTCCAATCCCTGGCCTCTGTTCAGTGTCCTCCAACCCTCTCTGCCAATCCCTCCATTGGCCTCTGCTCAGTGTCCTCCACCCCTCTCTGCCAATCCCTCCACTAGCCTCTGTTCAGTGTCCTCCACCCCTCTCTGCCAATCCCTCCATTGGCCTCTGCTCAGTGTCCTCCACCCCTCTCTGCCAATCCCTCCACTGACCTCCGGTCATTGTCCTCCACCCCCCTCTGCCAATCCCACTACTGGCTTCCGATCACCCAACAAATGAAATTCAAAATACTAAAAACAACATGCAAAGCCATTTACAGCTTTGCCCCAAACTACATTACCAACCTCAACTCAAAATACCAACCAAACCAACCTCTCCACTCTTCCAAAGACCTACTGCTCTCTAACTCCCTTGTCTCCTCAAGGACTTCCCCAAAGCCTCTCCCATCCACTGATCTCCTCCCATGACCTCCTGCTCTCTAACTCCCTTGTCTCCTCCTCCCACGCTCACCTCCGGGACTTTTCCAGAGCCTCTCCCATCCTCTGGAACTCCCTACCCTAACATGTCTGGCTATTTCCTACTCTATTCACCTTTAGTTGATTCCTGAAAACTCACCTCTTCAGGAAAGCCTATCCTGCCTCCACCTACAAACTGAACTTTTACTTCCTCCATCCCCTCCTAACCTCTTGTATTGAATTTTATTATAACTATACTGTCTCCCCTTTTTTTGTAAAGTGCTGCACAAACTGCTGGTGCCATATAAAACCTGTATAAAAATAATAATTGCGTGACCACAGATTGTGCAACGTCTGTCACGCTTACCCTTATCGCAGTTGGTCAGACACTATAGCTGGCTTCTGTGTTCTTCACCTATAGCAGCCCCCTTTCCCATAAGGCAAGTTGGCCTACCGGTACTCAGTTGCCCCCGGATCTTATACACAATGCTATAGTGCCTGGCCACCACGCCGGGGCAGACCCAAATTGAGCACAGCAGGTACTTGCTGTTGAAAGACAGGCAGAGTGGTTCAGTAACAGTCCAGGTACAAGGCAGGCAAGGCTCAGAATAGGCAGGGTCAAATCTGTAGTCAAAAAGGCAGGGAGAGTTCCGAGCGTAGTTCGAGTTTCAATCCGAGGTCAAAAACAGGACAATCCAAACAGCAGAGCCGGACAGACAAGCAGGGAACTTGGAGCACGTGTTACAAATGCAATATCACAAGCATGAGACTGCAGGCTTGGCTGGCTGAAATCGGGTTTAGTCAACACCCAAGGACTGGCCACATCAATCACCTTGCAGGTGGGCAAACATAAAGAATGAATCAAAGCCAAAACCAGGATGCTGGAATGAGACCAGCAGCTGTCATGGAACAGGAGTGTTTACATGCTCCTGGCAACGTCATGCTGTAGTCTCAAAGGTCACAATTGGTGAGCACTTAGAATTCAGGAGGTGGGCAGAAGTGGGGTCAGTGCATCAAAGGACGTGAGGAAATAATGGGATTCAATTTTAATCCAGTAAGTACTGAGAGTAGAATGGAAAGTTGAAACAGAATTAGTAATATGGGCTTTGCATAGTTTGCCCTTAATTATTTCAGTTCTGCTTTAACTTTCTCTTGAGAAGTCTGCCTTTCCTTGAGCTGCCCAAAGCCACTCCATCTGGACAATATTATATTAGTGGTCTTCAGTTCGAGTGATTCTGTGAATTAGTTAATTGTTAGTTAGTTTAGTCTGCCAGGTAGTAAGTGTCTGATGGGTTGTCTCGGCCAATTGACAGGGGTGTCTTTAGCCCCTCTGCCTGCTGAGAAAGCCTATTTATTTGGGCAGAGTCAGGTGATCTGGGTTCTGTGCCATCTGGATGGCTGTCTGGGTGGACATGTGTTTGAAATGCCCTGGGTTACTAGGCCAGAAGCCTGAAGCCCATACTGGGAGTACCTGATTACTAGGCTGAAAGGAATTGATTAGGGGTGGATGGCGCTACCTTATCAGGGTACCTTGATTTATAATTTAATGAACCTCAAAAGAAACCAGGAACTATATAATAATAAATACACACCTTTATCCCTCATTAGGTAGTGGATCTAAATGTCCACCGTTACCTGAGTGGACTGTGCTAGCAGATCAGTCTCATACCTACATGCAGGTGTACACCATGTGATTAATCAACACAAATTAAATAGGTGACAATTGATAAAAAATCAATAGTGACAGCCAAACAAAATAAAGTTAAATAAAACACCACGGTACGAACTTATATTGATCCCCAAATGTGTCCAAATGTGCTTATAAGCAAAAAGGTGAATTTGAATAGTCCCAACATTAGACATATAGTGCAGTGTTGCACATTAGATAATATAAACTGATGGAAAAGTAATGAAAATTAATGAACAACTTAGTGGAAAAAATTTTTTGATGAAAAGAATATATATATATAGTGTAAAAAATATAATAAAGTCCAATGGCAGGAAGTGAAAACGTCTGTAATCGGTGACTTTCGTGAAAACAGCTGATCAAATCCAGTGACTTGCGGTGCTCCCCCTCAAAGATCCCCACTCACCAGCTCCCTGCACCCCTGCAGGGGTAGTAGGCATGTAATGGTAGGCACCAGTAAGATGTGTATGGGTCATCAAGGTCCACCGCTCCAGCTGTGAGGTCTCCTTCAGTGTATCCCTGTTTTTCTTTTGTCTTTCAACCTCTTTCTGTTTGTGCTCCATGTTCAGGGTGGAGAACAGCTCTGCGATTGTGGGCAGTAGTGGGCTGAATGTCAGCCAGTGTGCATTCAATCTCCAGAGGAGCACTCCATAGACGGGAAGTACTTACAGAGCATGTACGGTGATGTATTTCATGTTTCTTAGAAGGAAGATATGTTCAAGGGAGTTGCAGGGAAACTGGTACGGGCGGAGCTCCCTGCCCCTGCAGGGGTATGAGCGTGTGATGTCTGCCTTTAATCGCTCCGATCCCACCGGTACCAGTATCCTTCCACTATGTTTTGGATATGTGCTGCAGTAAGGGGCGGTGGGTCCCCCTCCCCTCCTCAACGAGTGGTTCATCTGCACTGGGTTAAGTGGAAGGATACTGGTACCGGTGGGATCGGAGCGATTAAAGGCAGACATCACACGCTCATACCCCTGCAGGGGCAGGGAGCTCCGCCCGTACCAGTTTCCCTGCAACTCCCTTGAACATATCTTCCTTCTAAGAAACATGAAATACATCACCGTACATGCTCTGTAAGTACTTCCCGTCTATGGAGTGCTCCTCTGGAGATTGAATGCACACTGGCTGACATTCAGCCCACTACTGCCCACAATCGCAGAGCTGTTCTCCACCCTGAACATGGAGCACAAACAGAGGTTGAAAGACAAAAGAAAACAGGGATACACTGAAGGAGACCTCACAGCTGGAGCGGTGGACCTTGATGACCCATACACATCTTACTGGTGCCTACCATTACATGCCTACTACCCCTGCAGGGGTGCAGGGAGCTGGTGAGTGGGGATCTTTGAGGGGGAGCACCGCAAGTCACTGGATTTGATCAGCTGTTTTCACGAAAGTCACCGATTACAGACGTTTTCACTTCCTGCCATTGGACTTTATTATATTTTTTACACTATATATATATTCTTTTCATCAAAAAAATTTTTCCACTAAGTTGTTCATTAATTTCCATTACTTTTCCATCAGTTTATATTATCTAATGTGCAACACTGCACTATATGTCTAATGTTGGGACTATTCAAATTCACCTTTTTGCTTATAAGCACATTTGGACACATTTGGGGATCAATATAAGTTCGTACCGTGGTGTTTTATTTAACTTTATTTTGTTTGGCTGTCACTATTGATTTTTTATCAATTGTCACCTATTTAATTTGTGTTGATTAATCACATGGTGTACACCTGCATGTAGGTATGAGACTGCTCTGCTAGCACAGTCCACTCAGGTAACGGTGGACATTTAGATCCACTACCTAATGAGGGATAAAGGTGTGTATTTATTATTATATAGTTCCTGGTTTCTTTTGAGGTTCATTAAATTATAAATCAAGGTACCCTGATAAGGTAGCGCCATCCACCCCTAATCAATTCCTTTCATTATTTAACTCACTCCTTCGGGGGTAAGTGCAAGGGGGGGCTGCAAGCCTCTAGGTCCGTGAGCGCGGGAACCCCTCTCTGATTCTGATTACTAGGCTGTCTGAGGTCTATCCAGGAGTAGGAGAACCAAGCGGGGTTGGGACTTCAGGCTTGGAGTCCGACTAAGCTGCAGAGATTCAGCTGGACGGGGAACCAAGTTGTTACTATCGGGAACGATCAGCGGCAATCATGGATCAAGGTCAGAGGTAAAAGGAGAGCAGTTGCCACTAAGGGACCTGTCAGAAACCATGAAATCAGGCCGAGACAGAAGTACAGTTAAATCACACTTGTTTAATAATAAAAGTAAAAAGTACAAACGTAGTCAAAACATAGCCAAAGTTCAGTAACCGGAATGGATAGTTAGCCAAGCCAGAAGTCAGGGATCAATGTAGTGGAACAACAAGCAGGAGCTGGAGCCAGAAGAGATGTCAGCAAAGCAAGTCTTGAACAGGATCGCAGGAGAATGTTTCTGTGATGCTGACTAAGGAGAAGTCATAGCTCCTCTGGACTGGACGGCTTAAGTAGGCAGAACTGACGAGCATTATATCATCAACAGCTGAGTAACTGTGGAGAGATAGGAGCTGCCAATTAGCCAACAGTTGAGTGGCCAGCTCAGAGAAGGAAGGGCTGAGTCCAGCCCTGACAGGGACCATCCTTCTTGTTATAAGTGGTCAGTTTATGGAAGTACCAGAGCAACCTTTTTCACTAGCCAAGGACGGTGAAGAAGTGGGAAAACTTCAGCACGTGCCAAGCCAGGGACCCAGCGGGTTAACGGTGGTGATGCTTGAGGAGTATTCAGCGGGTTAGATGTGGAAGAGCTCAGAGGATCCAGTGATGACTGGGATCTTGAAGTCCTAGTGAGAGACTGGGAGGTCAGTGAGTGAAGATCTACATTGGGATACTGTGAGACATAAGAAAAACCTATGCCAAGTGACTGTGAGTTACATATAAGGATTACTATTGACTGTTGCAAGTTCAGTTGCCATAGTAGACAGCAGTTCTACAAATACAATGACCGTATCCGGCTGGAATGCCCTTAACCTGAATAACTGCCTATTTTGTCCCGGAGTCTGCCAATTACTATTGAATCTGCCTAATGCCCAGTACACACGAGCGGACTGTCCGTCAGAAAAAGTCAGATGGAAGCTTTTCATCGTATATACCAATCATGTGTAGGCCTCATCGGACTTCTTTTTTCGAAAAATCTGACGGACCCAGAAATAGAACATGCCTTTCCGACGGACCCAATTCCTATCGGGAAAACCGCTCGTCTGTATGCTGGTCCGACGGACCAAAAAAGACGCATGCTCTGAAGCAAGTACGAGACGGAAGGTATTGGCTACTGGCTATTGAACTTCCTTTTTCTAGTCCCGTCGTACGTGTTGTACGTCACCGCGTTCTGGACGGTCGGACTTTGGGTGGACCGCGTGTAGGCAAGACCGCTTGAATGGAATTCTGTCGGAGTTACGTCGGAGAAACCGTCGGAGTCTGTTACTATGGCTAAACCGGTCGTGTGTACGCGGCATAAGGGTTTTCTGGCCCTAACCCTCTCTCCTCAAGTTCTTGTTAAGAGACAATAAATCTCTTTTGTTCGCATCCAAAAAGTGACTGGCGCCCAATCATTCCATCTTGCATTACACCCTACTATGCCTAGTCTAGACTCTACAAGGAAGGATGTCAGCTCTCCCTGATTCTGGAGGTCACCATTAGGCCTTTGGAGGTCAGGGCCAGAGCTACAAAAAATTTTCAGCTTCTCTCTCCAAAGTATCTGTAGATTTTGTAACCAACACTGGTCTTAGTGAATCAGGAGGAGGTTTAGGTTTTCCGCCACCATGGTTGGAGGTGAATCACGTGGGTTCACTGGTGCACTGGTCCAAATCATTTGGTGGAGGGGGGATTATGGTGTGGGGTTGTTTTTTAGGGGTTGGGCTAGGCCCCTTAGCTCCAGTGAAGGGAAGCCTTAAGGCGTCAGCATACCAAGACATTTTGGACAATTTTATTCTCCCAACTTTGTGGGAACAGTTTGGGGATGGCCCCTTCATATTCCAACATGACTGCACACCAGTGCACAAAGCAAGGTCCATAAAGACATGGATGAGCGAGTTTGGGGTGGAGGAACTTGACTGGCTTGCACTGAGTCCTGAGTTCAACTCGAAAGAACACCTTCGTAATGAATTAGAGTGGAGACTGCGAGCCAGGCCTTCTCGTCCAACATCAGTGCCTGACCTCACAAATGCTCTTCTGGAAGAATGGTCAAACATTCCCATAGACACAGTCCTAAACCTTGTGGACGGCCTTCCCAGAAGAGTTGAAGCTGTTATAGCTGCAAAGGGCGGAGCCAACTCAATATTGAACCCTACGGACTAAGACTGGGATGCCATTAAAGTTCATGTGTGTGTAAAGTCAGGCGTCCCAATACTTTTTGGTAATATAGTGTAAGTGGTACAAACAGCAGGTTTGGTGCCGTTTTTAGAGCCTAACCGAAAGCCTAACAAGGCAGCCGGAGGTGGAACTTTCATAATTACATAGTAGGTGAGGTTGAAAAAAGAGACAAGTCCTTCAAGTCCAACCTATGTGAACTGCCTGTCCAACTCTCCCACTGAAGTCAGTGGGACCACGCTGCAGACGCGAGTCAAATGCTTGGCTTGTTCCGTGCAACACTGCCATATGGACAAAATCTCATTCAGCAGTTGGAAGCTGCTGCTCTTCTACCCTTTGAAAAGTGATCACAGCAGACTGCTTTTCAGAGACTGCCGCCGTGTGAACTTCGCCCTACTCATTGTCTGATTAGTTGGCCGAGTACCGATCCTGTTACAGTAGGTCAAAAACTACAATTTTCTTGGATGACTTTTACCACCCGAACATTCCAGGATCTCTGTTTGGTGGTATAATATGGTTTGGCTATACTCTCATTGTTGCACCAAATGCACTAGGCCTTTTTTTTTTTCCTATTACAAATTAAAACCATGCCAGTAATTTATAAACATTAGCTGCAAAAATAATTTATCTCAATACACAATCTGAAATACATTTGCCGAGAGGCTGTTTAAAAGGTCATGGGTAATTTCCTCAATGCAACATTAATCTCTGCAGCGTCACAGTAACAAATCTATTAGCTGATCTTCTCGCCGGCTGCAGAACGCGTGTTCATTCCTTCCATGAATCGGGTTTTGGAGTATTATTGTCTGCTATGTTAAAGGCACAGAGCATTCATTGAGGGCGCAGACGAAGACAGAGGCAAAAAAAAAAAACAGACGGGGGCAGGGTAGTGAGGGGTGGGTGAGATTTGAGGGGTTAAGGGAGGAGCTCTGTACTGGGGGAGAGAGCTTTGCAGTGGGGGGTGAGGGAGGGTTGGGGGGAGAACTATGAACTGGAGAGAGAGCTTTGTAGTAGGGGGTGAGAGTGGGGGGGGGGGTTCTGTAGTGGGGAGGAGTTTCAAGGTTTGAGTTAAAAGCTCTGTATGGGCGGGGGTATATCTTATGGCTTTTCTTCTTTTGCTGACTTAGGGACATTCTTCCTTCAGGCTTCTCCCTACGCGTTTCGTCACACCTGACGTCTTCAGGTGGATGTGGTCACCTTCTTTCGGTCAGAAACCATGAAATCAGACCGAGACAGAAGTACAGTTAAATCACACTTGTTTCATAATAATGCCCCGTACACACGATCAGATTTTCCAACAGAAAATGTGTGATAGGACCTTGTTGTCGGAAATTCCGACCGTGTGTGGGCTCCATCACACATTCTCCATTGGATTTTCCGACACACAAAGTTTGAGAGCAGGCTATAAAATTTTCCGACAACAAAATCCGTTGTTGGAATTTCCGATCGTGTGTACACAAATCCCACGCACAAAGTGCCACGCATGCTCAGAATAAATAAAGAGACGAAAGCTATTGGCTACTGCCCCGTTTATAGTCCAGACGTACGTGCTTTACGTCACCGCGTTCAGAACGATCGGATTTTCCGACAACTTTGTGTGACTGTGTGTATGCAAGACAAGTTTGAGCCAACATCCGTCGGAAAAAATCCTAGGATTTTGTTGTCGAAATGTCCGATCAATGTCCGACCGTGTGTACGGGGCATATAAGTAAATAGAACAAACATAGTAAAAACATAGTTCAGGAACCGGAACGTAAAGTCAGAGAAGCCAAACGTCAGGGAGCCGGAGATGAGCGTAGTAAAACACAGCAAGCAAGATCTGGAGCCAGAAGGGATGTCAGCCAATCAAGCCTTTTAACAGGAATGCAGGAGATAGGCTCTGTAATGTTGACTAAGGCGAAGGCAGAGATCCTCTAGGCTGGACGGCTTAAGTAGGCAGGATTGACGAGCAGGATATCATCAACAGCTGAGTAACTTGTGGAGACATAGGAGCTGGCAATTAGCCGACAGCTGAGCGGCCAGCTCAGAGAAGGAAAGGCTGAGCCCAGCCCTGACACTTTCACAAATTTCTGGACATTTATGCCTAATATTTCATATGTGGACTTTCTATGTTTATTTTTTAGTTGTTATATGAATATCACCTACATTTCTGTGGGTCTACCTCTGTTTTAATAGAATCCAGGGCCGTTGATGGGGTGGGCCCCCCTGTATGCTGTTCGGGCCCCTCCTTTAGAGGGCCCGGGCGCACAGGGGGGCCCGAACAGCAGGAGAAATCAGTGTGGTAGGACAGAAGGGCAATTACAGAAAGATGCCCTGTGCAGCTCTCTGCAGCAGCTGAAAGCCGGTTTCTCTCCCTCCTGCCAACTTTCAGCTGCTGCAGGGAGAGGCATAGACACAGGTTATCGTTCCTGTAATTGGTTCCCCCGCACTGATCCCCCACTGTGCCCTCCTGTCACTGGGCTGCCTCCCCCCCATGGCACTGCCGGTTTCCCTGTCCTGTAAAAAAATAAAAATAAATAAAATTTAACATTGTAATAATTTTCAAAAATTGTAAAATAACATAATTTTAAAAATGTAAACTTTTTTTTAAATTCTAAAAACAAGTTAAAAAAAGGGTCAATGCACACAGGATCTCTGTCATGTTTGTGTCCGCTAGTAATGACTTTAGCGGTGTGTTGGGGCCCCATGATTTCCAACAGCAGCCCTGATAGAATTACTTATCACTTTATTTTCAGCATATTTTCTCTATAAAAAATATTAGTAAAGTTATTAGGGATCACAAAGAAGATACAAAGTATTATAAGAAAAAACAAGCCGGTGATTTCCGAAATATTTACCGCCAATTTGGGCCACAGACGTTTTTTAAATACGAGCAGCTAACTTGATGATGACAACTGCATGTACAGTGCCTTGAAAAAGTATTCATACCCCTTGAAATTTTCCTCAATTTATCTTGTTATAACCAAAAACATAAAATGTATTTTTTTTTTTTTTTTTTTAAAGTAGTTTATTAAGTTTTCACAAAAGTAAAACAAGTGAAACAATATATGCACATGTTACAGGTTGGCAATGGATAAAGTTGATAGTTACATCATAGTTGGCTATTGTATATATAATATAGCACAATATTAAAGGCAGTAAAAATCGGCATATAATGAACCTGCTATGGTCCGTAGATAGGAGTAGAAATAAAAAATAAAATTGAAAAATAATAATAATAATAATAAAAAGTGATGTTGCGTAAAATGTATTTTATTGGGATGTTATGTGATAGACCAACACAAAGTGGCACATAATTGTGAAGTGGAAGGAAAATGATAAATGGTTTTCAAAATCTTTTACAAATAAATATGTGAAAAGTGTGTGTGTGTGTGTGTGTGTGTGATTTGTATTCAGCCCCCTTTACTCTGATACCCCTAACTAAAATCTAGTGGAACCAATTACCTTTAGAAGTCACCTAATTAGTAAATAGAGTCCACCTGTGTGTAACTTAATCTCAGTATAAATACAGCTGTTCTGTGAAGCCCTCAGAGGTTTGTTAGAGAACCTAAGTGAATCAAACAGCATCATGAAGGCCAAGGAACACACCAGACAGGTCAGGGATAAAGTTGGGGAGAAGTTTAAAGCAGGGTTAGCATAAATGAATGGTGCGCTTATTCTAAAAATAACCAACAATACCTACATAACGTGCATAAAGGCAATGTGAAAAAAACAAATAAAAAAAACATACAAATGTGCAAAGTGTCAAATTAATATAAACGCCAGCAATGGGCACACTGTGCTTGGAGAGATAAGGTAAAAAAAGGTAGTCCTTGCAAATAAGTGTAAAAAGTTAAAATGATTAAAAAAACTCAGATGATTAGAAAACAAAGGAAATGAAATGAAGTGGGTTTGCCAGGCTGGCGAACAGATTGAAAAAAAACCCACCTCCCTATTGTAGTCACATCTCCAGCAGGCTGACGCTTCGGACAGCGGGCAGGTTCAGAAGCCAATGGGAATCAGTTCTTCAAACACACTTCACAGATTCCCAATGGGAAAACGCATGCATTTTAGCACATAGACGCTCAATTAGCACGAGACTACAAGAGAACTCCTACAAAGTATTGTCTCATTGGTACGCAACACCAGCAAAGATAAAACCATGGTACCCGTTGGCTTCGGATCTGTGCTGGAGATGTGGAGAAACCAAAGAAGATATGCTTCATATTTGGTGGGAGTGCCCTAAAATAGCTTCTTACTGGAGAAAAATCTGCGAATTGATCCTCCGCACCACAGACACTAAGATTAAAAACTTACACCCGCATGTTGCCTTTTACATATTTATAACTTCCCTTCGGGAAGATACAAACGATCCCGGACCAAACTCCTTCTGATTGCCTGCAAAATCCTTGATCCCCAAATACTGGAAAATGTCGACAACTCCTTCCCTAAGAGAACGGGCCCTCACAGGGAATCACATTTTGGAAATGGAAGAAGCACTCGCCATAGCAAAATGAAACTTCCGCCAAGTTCCATAAAACATGGTCTGCCTGGTTCCAGTTCAAATATTCTGTAGCGTTTGATAGTCTGACTACAGGGTGAATATTGGCATTAAAAAGGGGATCAACTCCAGAGATAAAACGATAATTCTCCCGCTCTACATGACTCTGGTCCGGCCGCACCTGGAGTATGCTGTCCAGTTCTGGGCACCAGTCCTCAGGAAGGATGTACTGGAAATGGAGTGAGTACAAAGAAGGGCAACAAAGCTAATAAAAGGGTCTGGAGGATCTTAGTTATGAGGAAAGGTTGCGAGCACTGAACTTATTCTCTCTGGAGAAGAGACGCTTGAGAGGGGATATGTTTTCGATATACAAATACTGTACTGGTGACCCCACAATAGGGAGGAAACTTTTTCGCAGAAGAGAGTTTAATAAGACTCGCGGCCACTCATTAAAATGAGAAGAAAAGAGGTTTAACCTTAAACTACGTAGAGGGTTCTTTACTGTAAGAGCTGCAAGGATGTGGAATTCCCTTCCACAGGCGGTGGTCTCAGCAAGGGGGGCATCGATAGTTTCAAGAAACTATTAGATAATCACCTGAACGACCGCAACATACAGGGATATACAATGTAATACTGACATATAATCACACACAAAGGTTGGACTTGATGGACTTGTGTCTTTTTTCAACCTCACCTACTATGTAACTATGTAATACTTTCTCAGAACGAATATATATATCGGAAATGTGACCACTATATATCTCTTGGTTATATCCCACCATTCAGGGAATGGAACCATACCTATGTTACCCCCAAGGGGTATTCTTGACCCTTACCTGTGTACTTATTTGTTTATTTTTCCTTTTATTATTTAGATCATATGGTGTCTTTTTTTTTCTTTCAGTTTTCCTTCCTTTTGTTCTAATGAAGTCCCCTGACTCTTATGATGCTTCTTGGAAGCGAAGGGCTTCATCATAGTTAACAAAGATTCCTAATGCTCAATCATAAATGTAACAGTTGTTGAATTTGTTCATTTCATGATACATTTATATGTACTGAGTTCATATGTAACAAGTTTACCTGATGTGACTCAATGTTATACACGGCTGCATTACTTCACATGTTCTCTAATTTAGCTCATTAAAAATCTTTTTTGAAATGAAGGGGGCTGCTCCGCACCCACAGAATGCCATAACAACGGTATTCCACTTCAAACAGCCAACGTACAATGACGGCGGAAGGTCCACAAGTGACCTCATTTGCCATGTAGTTGCCCATTCCATTATTTTGTTCAGGTCTTTCTGTAAAATTTCGATATCCTGATGTGAAGTTATTGCCCTGCTTATTTTTGTGTCGTTCACAAAAAAAACTGAGATTGAGCCATTTGTCCCTTCCTCAATATCATTTATGAATAAATTGAATAGAATTGGTCCCAAGACAGAACCTCGGGGTACCCCACTTACCACTCCAGACCAGTCTGAGTACACGTTATTTATCACCACCCTTTGGACACGCCCCTGTAACCAGTTTTTACTCCAAGAACAAACCTTATTGACGTTGAAGGAGCACTTAGATAGATAGCAGGAGAACCAGGTGAGTCTTGAAAGCCAGGGGGTGACATTTTTTTTTTTAGGAGAAGTGGTTGGTCAACTGTGTTGAAAGAGGCAGAAAGGTTGAGTAGTATGAATATTCCTTTTAATCAATGCTTGCCTTGAGGTTTATTTGAGGATAAGATTTATGTCATCCACAGGATGAGCCCATTTATGGTCAGACCCTGGTCTGATCACAGAAGCAGAGGTGTCGATCCAGTTTTTACCCAAGAACAAACCTTACTGACATTAAAGGAGTACTTATATAGATAGCAGGAGAACCAGGTGAGTCTTGGAAGCCAGGGGGTGACATTTTTTTTCTTTTGTCGGAGAAGTGGGTGGTCAACTGTGCTGAAGGAGGCAGAAAGGTTGAGTAGTATGAATATTCCTTCTAATCAATGCTTGCCTTGAGGTTTATTTGAGGATAAGAGATTTATGTCATCCACAGGATGAGCCCATCTATGGTCAGACTCTGGTCTGATCACAGAAGGAGAGGTGTCGGTCCGTCTCCACAATATACTTCTCCAAGTATCTGCATTGTGTCGAGGGTCTAAAGCCTGGGGTGGTCCTGTCTGCAGGAATGACATGTCATTAATGGGGAGGCACATTTCCGAATGGCATCCTCTCAGTCACAGATTGTGTGGGAGTGGAGACCTTTACATACATGCTTGTGAATGCCTTTAGCATTATTTTAAATGACGGCAATCTATTTGATCAGGTTCACTTGGCCTTTTTAATGAGAAACGCGTTCCTCCGTGATCACATTGTGTCCGGGGATTCATTTCCATTATGTAGCACGGTGCACCTTATCAAATGTGATTGCTATTGATATCCTATGACTTGCATGCAGCGAATGTCGGCCTATGGAGAGCGTATAATAACAATATATAGATCCCGCCACACAGAACTGCAGGAGCCTTGCTCTTCTACAGTCATTATTAATTTATGGAGCAACCACCCCCTATCTACAATATTATCAGAGACATTTATAGAAGGGCATCACTAAATTATAGACTGCAGTCAGAACCCCCGACCAAGTCACCGTTCTATCCAGACCGCCAGCCAGTCCTGCCTCCTTTGCAGGGATTGGTTATTAGGACCACTGTTTTTTTTTTTCAAGAACCAATGATGTCACATATATGCCCCATCTCAGCTCCAGTGATGGGGTCACCTGATGTAAGTGGTCACTCTGATGGGGCACCTGATGTAAGGGGGGTACTCTGATGGGGGCACCTGATGTAAGGGGGTACTCTGATGGGGGCACCTGATGTAAGGGGGTACTCTGATGGGGGCACCTGATGTAAGGGGGCACTCTGATGGTAACACCTGATGTAAGGGCGTACTCTGATGGGAATACCTGATGTAAGGGGAGCTCTGATGGGGGCAACTGATGTAAGGGGGCATTCTGATGACAGCTGATGTAAGGGGGACCTGTAATGGAGACACCTGATTTAAGGGGGCACTCTGGTGAGGACACCTGATGTAAGGGGCAACTCTGATGGGGGCACCTGATGTAAGGGGGAGCTCTGATGGGGGCAACTGATGTAAGAGGGCACTCTGATGGGGACAACTGATGTAAGGGTGCACCTGATGTAAGGTGGCATTCTGATGACAGCCGATGTAAGGGGGAACTGTAATGGAGACACCTGATTTAAGGGGGCACTCTGATGAGGAGACCTGATGTAAGAGGGCAGTGTGATGGGGGCAACTGTTGTGAGGGGAAACTCTGATGGGGACACCTGATGTAAAGGGGGCACAGTTACATAGTTATATAGTAGGTGAGGTTGAAAAAAGTCCATCAAGTCCAACCTATGTGTGTGATTATATGTCAGTATTACATTGTATATCCCTGTATGTTGTGGTCATTCAGGTGCTTGTGGTCTCTGAAATTCCCACAAAATCGAAATCCTCCTCGTACAACAGTATCTCTAGTTCTCCCATCCTGTCCGCTAGGCTTCTGGCATTGGTGAACATGCCACGTAGTTTAGACGGGTCGCATACTGTCTTCTTATTGGGTGTTTCGAGATTGCAAATAGGACTTATTACTATACTTACTTTTGGATTTATGTGCTTTAGTCAACCTACCACTAATACCTCCAATACTACCCTCTGGAATATGTTCCACGCTGACTTTCTCTACCTCTGGACCCTCCCCTCCTTCGCCTAGTTTAAAAGCCCCTCTGACTTTTTGGCCATCTTTACTCCCAGCTGATCTGCACCCTCCTCATTTAGGTGCAGTCCGTCCCTTCTATAGAACCGGTGACCGACTGAGAAGTTGGCCCAGTCCTCCAGGAACCCAAACCCCTCCTTACTACACCAGCTCCTCAGCCACTTGTTTACTTTCCTAATCTCCCTCTGCCTTTCTGGTGTGGCTCGATGTACCGGTAGTATTCCTGAGAATACTACCTTGGAGGTCCCTTGCCTCAATTTAGCTCCTAAATCCCTAAAATCGCTCTTTAGGACACTCCATCTGCCTCTGACTTTGTCATTGGTGCCAACGTGCACCATGACAGCCGGGTCTTCCCCAGCCCCTCCCAGTAATCTGTCCACCAGATCCGAGATTTGCCGAACCCGAGCGCCCGGTAGACAACATACAGTTCGGCATTTCAGGTCTTTGTTACAGATTGCCCTCTCTGTCCTTCTAAGAATTGAGTCCCCTACCACTGTGATGAGGACACCTTATGTAAGGGGTCACTCTGATGGTGACACCTATTGTAAGTGGTAACTCTGATGGGGACACCTGATGTAAGGGGGCATTGTGATGATGACAGATGATGTAAGGGGGAACTGTAATGGAGACACCTGATTTAAGGGGGCACTCTGATTAGGCCACCTGATGTAGGGGCAGTGTAATGGGGACACCGGATGTATGGTGGCAATCTGATGGGTACAACTGATGTAAGGGGGCACCCTGATTAGGCTACCTGATGTAGGGGCACTCTGATTAGGCTACCTGATGTAGGGGTAGTGTAATGGGGACACCCGATGTATGGTGGCAATCTGATGGTGTCAGGGCTGGGCTCAGCCCTTCCTTCTCTGAGCTGGCCGCTCAGCTGTCAGCTAGTTGCCAGCTCCTATCTCTCCACAAGTTATTCAGCTGTTGATGATATCCTGCTCATCAGTCCTGCCTACTTAAGCCGTCAAGTCCAGAAGTACTCTGCCTTCGCCTTGGCCAACATTTGCTGACATCCCTTCTGGCTCCAGATCATGCTTGCTGTTCCACTACATTGATCCCTGACGTTTGGCTTGTCTGACTGTCCGTTCCGGTTACTGAACTTTGGCTATGTTTTGACTATGTTTGTTCTTTTTACTTTTATTATTAAACAAGTGTGATTTAACTGTACTTCTGTCTCGGCCTGATTTCATGGTTTCTGACAGATGGGCACAACTGATGTAAGGGGGCACTCTGATGGGGAAACCCGATGTAAGGGGGCACTTTGATAGGGACCCCAAATGTAACGGGCCACTCTGATGGGGACACCTTATGTAAAAGGGGCATGGTGTTGGGGACACCTGATGTAAGGGAGGACTCTGATGGGAAACCTGATGTAAGGGGGCACTCTGATGGGGACCACTGATGAAGGGGGCATTCTGATGGGGATCCCTGATGTAAGGGAGCAGTCTGATGTGGACACCTGATGTACAGGGGCACTCTTATGGGGACACCTGATGTAAGGGAGGACTCTGGTGCAGACTCCTGATGTAAGGGGGCACTCTGATGGGCACAACTGATGTAAGGGGGCACTCTGATGGGGAAACCCGATGTAAGGGGGCACTCCAATAGGGACCCCAGTTGTAAGGGGGCACTTCGATGGGGACACCTTATGTAAAAGGGGCATGGTGATGGGGACACCTGATGTAAGGGAGGACTCTGATGGGAAAACCTGATGTAAGGGGGCACTCTGATGTAGGGGAGGACTCTGATGGGGACCACTGATGAAGGGGCAGATTGATGTGGACACCTGATGTAAGGGAGGACTCTGATGGGGACACCTGATGTAAAGGGGCACTCTGATGGGGGCACCTGATGTAAAGGGCACACTGGTGAGGACACCTGATGTAAGGGAGGACTCTGATGGGGACACCTGATGTAAGGGAGGACTCCTATGGGGGCACCTGATGTAAAGGGGCACTGTGATGGGGGCACCTGATGTAAAGGGCACACTGGTGAGGACACCTGATGTAAGGGAGGACTCCGATGGGGACTCCTGATGTAAGGGAGGATTCCGATGGGGACACCTGATGTAAGGGAGGACTCTGATGGGGACACCTGATGTAAGGGAGGACTCTGATGGGGACACCTGATGTAAAGGGGCACTCTGTTGGGGGGCACCTGATGTAAAGGGGCACTCTGATGGGGGGCACCTGATGTAAAGGGGGCACTCTGATGAGAGAGGAGCTTTAATATGATGGGGGGACCTCCGATGTGAAGGGGGGACTCTGATGTGAAGTTAATCTCATTACAGGTTGTCCTAGGCTCAGGTTTCCCATTGATAAGTAACATTTACATTTTGTAAGTTTCAGACAAGGGGGGGAGGGGCCTGCAGATTTTGCATACTTTTAAAGGGTGCCGCCACTGAACAAATGTTAGGAAATGCGCCAAGCCCTTCATGTCCGGGTGCATTGATTATGCATCTTGCGTTGTGGAATCCGTGGCCGTGTCCTTCGATAACTCATCATGCGGTTTTTGTTATTAAAATCTCTTCCTCTTTTTTTTTTTTTTTTTTTTCATGGTAGATCGAATTCCTTTTATTTATTAACAATCTCCGGGCTTCTCCAACTATTATCTGCTGCACAGCAACATAGAAATGCAATAAAGAGAAAATAGAAACTCTCTTTATATAAAGTTGTCACGTTAAGTCCTTGATAAATAGAGCTTAGTGGTCCCCCTGTGACTCTAATCAGCGGCGGCGGCAGCGGCTGTGTCCCTGTATGTTATCTGGAAAACATGAACGTTCTGTATTCAGTCTTCCATTAAAGCCGCCATATACTGTTAAATTTTAATTTGAACGCTCAAAAAAAAAAAAAAAAAAATCATTCATCAAGATGTTCTTTCTTGCCATCATTGAGTTAACTACACTATATTGTCAAAAGTATTGGGACACCTGCCTTTACACGCACATGAACTTTAATGGCCCCCCCCCCCCCCAGTCTTAGTCCGTAGGGTTTAATATTGAGTTGACCCACCCTTTGTAGCTATAACAACTTTAACTTCTCTGGGAAGGCCGTCCACAAGGTTTAGGAGGGTGTCCAGGGGCGGCCCATGCATTAAGGTCCCACGGACGCTACCCCCTCTCTCCAGCCACCCCCTCTATGCACAGCATGAATCTATCCATGGCTGCCTCTGCCACTCCCTATTCAGGCGTCCGGCACCTTTTCGGCTACAATTACAGCGACGGTGGGGTGTTTTTTTTTCGAAGCACCTGATTAGAGCCACAGGCTCTAATAGGCTTCAAAAGAGATGGACTTGGAGCGCTCGGAGTCCACCCAGATGTTTTAGAAAAGCAAATGAATATTTGCTTTTCTAACACTGAATCGCCTCTCCGCCAATCAGAAAGCGCGGGTCTGTTACGCGGTTCCCAATTGGCTGAAAGCTTAGGCGATCCTATTGGATGCCTAGGAGAAGGGGAGGAGAGGAAGGGCGGAAGCCACCGTGATCTCAGAGGAAGACACCATCCTGCTGCAGACTGTCTCCCCCTGTCCGATTATCCTCGCACCGATCGGGTAAGTGCCGATGGACCGGCAAACAGCGGGGGTTCGGGGTGCCGTGGGGGGTGTGAAGTGCAGCGGGGGGGGGGTGTTGTTTGCCGCCCCTCCCCAAACAAAAACACACCAGCCGCCACTGAGTGTGTCTATGGGAATGTTTGACCATTCTTCCAGAAGCGCAGTCTTCGCTCGAGTTCATCCCAAAGGTGTTCTATCGGGTTGAGATTTCCATTCAGCTTACCCCAGAGAATCCCACAGTATGTGTCCACCACCAACAACATCCATGGACCAAACTCCCATCATATACCCTGCCTTTACACACACATGAACTTTAATGGCCTCCCAGTCTTAGTCCGTAGGGTTCAATATTGAGTTGGCTCACCCTTTGCAGCTATAACAGCTTCAACTCTTCAACTCTTCCGGGAAGGCCGTCCACAAGGTTTAGGAGTGTGTCTATGGGAATGTTTGACCATTCCTCCAGAATCTATCTGGCCGCCACTGCGCCAGATAGAGACATCAGCATAGATGAAAGTCTAATGGCCTACAAGGGAAGGCTCAGCTGGATACAATACATGGCATCAAATAGAGCAGGATTTGGCATAGAATCCTTCATGCTATGTGAATCAACAACTGGTTACATTTGGAATTCTGTCCTATACACTGGGAAAGGAACCAAATTCAACCCAAAATACAGTAATTATGGAATGGCAACATCTTCCGTTCTTTCACTGATTGAGCCATTGCTAAATCAGGGCTATTGTGTAACTACAGACAACTTGTACACATCTCCTGAACTTTATGAGTTCCTTCTGCAGAACAAAACAGATGCCTATGGAACCGTTCGGGCTAACCGGCGTGACATGCCGCCAACCTTTGGCAATAAGAAGCTCAAGACAGGAGAAACGGTTGGCTGGCAGAAAGGCAAAATGATGGCACTGCGATGGCGTGACAAAAAAAGATGTGTGTATACTGAGTACAATCCATAATACCTCCACTGTCATGGTACGCACAAAAGGTGGGAAAGACATCATGAAGCCACAAGTGGTGATGGACTACAACAACACCATGGGAGGTGTTGGCAGAGCCGACCAAGCAATTACATTTTATCCAGCAATGAGAAAACAAAATAAGTATTAGAAGAAGATCTTCGGGCATCTTCTTGAGCAATGCTTGTGGAATGCCAACAGTCTGCTAAAAAAAAAAAAAAAGAGCGACAAGCCTTGTGGTTCATGCTGACTTTGTTTGGAAAGTTGCTGAACTGATCTCTCAGAAAGAACCGTAGCTGAGGAGGAACGCAGTCAGCGAAGGGGAGACATGACAGGGTGATAAGGGTATACAGTAGGGATGCACCGAAATGTCAGCCGCCGAAACACTGGCTGAAATGGGAACACAGGCTGCACTACTGGGAACACAGGCTGCACTACTGGGGACACTGGCTGCACTACTGGGGACACTGGCTGAAATGGGAACACAGGCTGCACTACTGGGAACACAGGCTGCACTACTGGGAACACAGGCTGCACTACTGGGGACACTGGCTGCACTACTGGGGACACAGGCTGCACTACTGGGGACACAGGCTGCACTACTGGGGACACTGGCTGCACTACTGGGGACACAGGCTGCATTGGGGGCACAGGCTGCACTACTGGGGACACTGGCTGCACTACTGGAGACACTGGCTGCACTACCGGGGACACTGGCTGCAATGGGGACACTGGCTACACTACTGGGGACACTGGCTGCAATGGGGACACTGGCTACAAGGAGGACACAGGCTGCACTACCGGGGACACAGGCTGACTGCAGCTGACAGGCACTGGTGAGGCTGCAATGATCTCTTGTATCATGTCTGCAGCCTCTGACCATCTCCTGTACCATGTCCGCAGTCTCTGACCATCTCCTGTACCATGTCCCCAGTCTCTGACCATCTCCTGTACCATGTCTGCAGTCTCTGACCATCTCCTGTACCATGTCCCCAGTCTCTGACCATCTCCTGTACCATGTCCGCAGTCTCTGACAATCTCCTGTACCATGTCCGCAGTCTCTGACAATCTCCTGTACCATCTCTGCAGTCTCTGACCATCTCCTGTACCATCTCTGCAGTCTCTGATCAACTCCTGTACCATCTCTGCAGTCTCTGATCATCTCCTGTACCATGTCCCCAGTCTCTGACCATCTCCTGTACCATGTCCCCAGTCTCTGACCATCTCCGGTAACATCTCTGCAGTCGCTGACCATCTCCTGTATAAAAATATTTGTACAAACAGTCACTTTCGGTATCCGTGTTGTTTCGGTATCGGTTTCGGTTTTCGGAATCAAAGAAGATTTATTTTCGGTATCGGTTTCGACACCAAAAAACCCATTCGGTGCATCCCTAGTATACAGGAAGGAATGGGTTAACAAAAGTGGATAGAAGTTAAGATGTTACCCCATTGGTTATGGAGGAAGGGAGCTGGGGGGAGCTTAAGGACAGTAACTGGAGGGGTAGGGGTGGATCCTCAACAGTTGGTGAAGAAAGGAGAGCAAGAACGTCCCTCCTGCCCGCCTCTGTTTATATGTTTCATGTGTTATGGTGTTGCATGTTCTATGTTGCCGTTTTTTGGGGTCCTTGACGGCGGTATAATTCAGTGCACTGGGTAAAACGGTGGGGAACCATCTCAGGTATGGTATCCTCAAGTGGGAACGGTCCACTGCGGAGTGACCGCGTAGCGGTAAGAACCTTGGGTGGACGGGGTCAGCTGGGTTTTAGGCCCTGAGTCAATAGGTCGCAGCTGGGGTGGCAACTCAGCTAGCTGGTGCGTCTGACACAATAATGGTATGGGTCAGGATCTCCAAATTAATTATATCTGGTTTTGAGCAGTTAAATATTATGTTGGTTATTTAATGAAAGTTGTTGTTAATAAGAGGTCGTTTCGGCCATTTTACTCCACCTCAGTTGTCGAGTGGTTTGTTGATTACAAGTAAAAGAGGATATAAAGGTTCAAGGATGAAGGGATGTGTGGTAAGTGGATGGTCAGCTCTTAGCCACCCTAGTCATGAACCACCAAACACCAACGGCTGTGAATAGAGCTGGATGTCATGCTGCTGGCGTTGTCAACCCGGAACGCCTGACTGGTTGTCACTTCATGGACTACATCCCACCAACTGAGGAAAAAGTCACACCCACAAGGATGTGCGTTGTTTGTTGCTCAAAGCGTGATGACAGTGGAAGGAAAATCCGAAAGGAAAGCAGGTTCCATTGTCCTGATTGTGATGTCGGACTTTGTGCCGTCCCATGTTTCAAAATTTATCATACCCGGGATGTTTACTGAAGCAATATGACTGATGACTAGTAATATCGCACCCTTGTTTGGACAAAAAAAAATTTCATTTGATTACATTATTGACTAAAATTTATTGAATAAAATGTATTATTATATTATTATTTGTTATTTTTTATAGTTATTTATTATATTATAATTTATGATTTTGTGTTTCAAACTTTATCATACCCGGGATGTCTGCTAGACTCTTGTTTGGACAGATTTAAGTGAGTTATTCCTGAGAATTACAGGCCTACAATATAAAACGCCAAATTCCCATGCAAAACAATTGTACCGCTTTCAGCATCACAAATCTGACATAATCATACCGCCAGGGAGGTTAAAGCGGAGTTCCACCCAAAAATGGAACTTCCGCTTTTCGGAATCCTCTCCCCCTCCGGTGTCAGATTTGGTACCTTTCGGGGGGGGGGGGGTGCAGCAGATACCTGTCTAATACAGGTATTTTGCTCCCACTTCTGGGCATAGATAGCTGAGCCACCCGCGGGTATCTACGCCACTTCCAGGGCCTTCTCCGTCCCCCCTGCTGTCTTCTGTGAGACACACAGGTCCCAGAAGACAGCAGGGACCAGTGGGATCGCGCAGCGTGAGTCGCGCATGCGCGGTAGGGAACCAGGAAGTGAAGCCGCAAGGCTTCATTTCCTGTTTCCCTTACCAAAGATGGCGGCGCCTCCACCCGAGAGCCGAGGGACGGGTCGGCTTCAGGTGCCGACATTGCGGGCGGCCTGGACAGGTAAGTGTCCTTATTTTAAAAGTCAGCAGCTGCAGTATTTGTAGCTGCTGATTCAAAAAAAAATTAAAAAATTAGGCGGAACTCTGCTTTAATGTTCATGTGCGTGTAAAGGCAGGCGTCCCAATACTTTTGACAGTATAGGGTATCTTCCTTTTGAAAGTCCTTAACTCCCCCCCTCCCCCCCCCCCCCCCCGAGCTGCTATATGAATGGAATTCCAGACATATGAGGCTCCATTCACACCTAGGCGTATTGAGAATGTGCACAAAACTGTGCGGCGTTTGTGCTTGTTCTCTCTCGTTCATTTAAATGGGCCGCCCTACATGCACTAAATGTGGTAAAAGTAGCTCATGTAGTTTTTTGAGCGTTGAACTTCACGTGTTTTTTTTTTAACTATGCGTTTCGATGCGTTTGAGCATTTTTCCGTGCGGGAATCCCGTGTCTGCTTGCTGCGTTGGAGGAACCATTAATAATGAATTTCACTGCGCAAGAGGTTTTTCGCACTTTTTGTGAATGTATACAAGAAACACAATTTTGTGCACAGTTACGAAACACTCAGGTGTGTGAAGGAGCCTAAAACAGATTTCGCTGCAGTAGGTCCGATTTTTTAAATTTTTTTTTTCCTGAATGAAAATCACATTCACAGCTGAAAAGTCGTTCATTTGAAAAACAAAAATGAACATTTCTTAACTGTAGGGCAAGGTGGGTCATACACAGATCAATTTGTACGATCGATCTAAGTACAAGCGACTGCAAACAAAGGACTCATCATTGATTCAAATACTGAACGATGCAACACATACGATAAAATTTGAAAATGCAATCTATTAAAAATGATCATTTAATTGATCTGCATTAGGATTGGTTGTCTGACACACATAGGTATTTATTTGATCATTCAGAAACAGTCGATACAATTCCACCATGGCCGACTGGCCAGCATTGAAATCAATATTAACCTACAAATGGAGGAATCTGTGATTCATGATTCTTATTTAATCTGATCATTTTGGCTGCATTGAATGATCATATCAATCGTGTGCAGCCATCTTAAAAGCAATAATGTGTTTGTGCTCATATCCAAATATCTTCCATATTTATAACATGTCAGACGCTTAACTGGATGTGACCAGAAGTTAAAGCCCAACTCCAGGAAACTAAAAATTCTCCCTTGTAGTGGGACTGCACCTGCACTGTAGGAGTTTACTGCCCATCCTTGTCCAGGGGTAGCAAGGAGCACTTTTACTTACCCTTCCCTCTGCTCCCCCTCCCCTCCCCCTCCCCTCCCTCCTGTGCTCCCCTTTGCACTGGCTGACTGTACCCCAGCATCCTCAAGCTGGCCAACTATGTCAAAGTGATTCCTCTCTGGCCAAGTGTGGTAACATGATCCGTCTCTGACCAACTGCATCAAAGTGATCCCTCTCTGGCCAACTGCATCAACATGATCTCTCTCTGGCCAACTGCATCAAATTGATTCCTCTCTGACCAACTGCATCAAAGTGATCCCTCTCTGGCCAACTGCGTCAACATGATCCCTCTCTGGCCAACTGCGTCAAAGTGATCCCTCTCTGGCCAACTGCGTCAACATGATCCCTCTCTGGCCAACTGCGTCAAAGTGATCCCTCTCTGGCCAACTGCGTCAACATGATCTCTCTCTGGCCAACTGCGTCAAAGTGATCCCTCTCTGGCCAACTGCATCAACATGATCCCTCTCTGGCCAACTACGTCAAAGTGAATCCTCTCTGGCCAACTGCATCAAAGTGAATCCTCTCTGGCCAACTGCATCAACATGATCCCTCTCTGGCCAACTGCGTCAAAGTGATCCCTCTCTGGCCAACTGCATCAAAGTGATCCCTCTCTGGCCAAGTGTGGTAACATGATCCCTCTCTGGCCAACTGCATTAAAGTGATCCCTCTCTGGCCAACTGCATCAACATGATCCCTCTCTGGCCAACTGCATTAAAGTGATCCCTCTATGGCCAACTGCATCAAAGGGATCCCTCTATGGCCAACTGCATTAAAATGATCCCTCTCTGGCCATCTGTGTCAAAGTGATCCCCCTCTGGCCAACTGCATCAAAATGATCCTTCTCTGGCCAACTGCATCAAAGTGATCCCTCTCTGGCCAGCTGTGTCAAATTGAACCCTCTCTGGCCAACTGCATCACAGTGAACCCTTTATAGCCAGTCTCTTCTTTTCTCTGCAAAATGCCAACTACATACTTGCCTACAGCATACTGTAGTGGACATAAAGAGCCAATATGTGGTCAGAGCCCTTCAGCACCTTCACATGTTATATATATTTATGCTTATTTTGAATTGAGCACAGACATCTCTATTGCACAGTGCAGGCCAGTGAGCAGACATGAGCCTGTAGCTCTCCTCCAACTGTGTCTGTCTGGCCCATATTGGCACTATACGTCCATTGACCCGTCTGCTGGCAGAACAATTATTTTTTTGGGGTTTTTTTGGACACATTTTTAAAGATCGTTTTAGGCCTGAAGATTGCTTAAAACCACCAAAACGTAATATATTTTCTGAATGCAGAGACCCAGGAGAATAAAACTGTGGTAGTTCCAGATTTTTTTGGCGCACGATATTAGCGCAACAGTTTATCAAGTGCAAATTTTCAGCAAAAAGTTACATTCACCTAAAAATAGTTTACCACATCTCAGGGAGTTGACATGCGGTGCCACATCCCAATGACTCAGAATACCAAGAAAAAGGAGAGGAGGATACCACCAATATGAAGGGCCTTTAAGGCACCATACTAACCGAGGCAAATCAAATGAATTATTCAGTAAATTTATTAATTCACATTATAAAAATGTTGGTGGATAACACCATTACCACCAAATTCAACTCTTCTGGGAAGGCTGTCCACAAGGTTTAGGAGGGTGTCTATGGGAATGTTTGACCGTTCTTCTAGAAGAGCATTTGTGAGGTCAGGCACTGATGTTGGACAAGAAGGCCTGGCTCGCAGTCTCCGCTCTAATTCATCCCAAAGGTGTTCTATCGGGTTGAGGTCAGGACTCAGGCCTGTGCAGGCCAGTCAAGTTCACCCACCCCAAACTTGCTCATCCATGTCTTTATGGATCTTGCTTTGTGCACTGGTTCGCAGTCATGTTGGAACAGGAAGTGGCCGTCCCCAAACTGTTCCCACAAAGTTGGGAACATGAAATTGTTCAAAATGTCTTGGTATGCTGACGCCTTAAGAGTTCCCTCCACTGGAACTAAGGGGCCAAACCCAACCCCTGAAAAAAAACAACCCCCACACCATAATCTCCTCCTCCACCAAATTATCTGGACCAGTGCACAAAAGCAAGAGCCATACAGACATGGATGAGCGAGTTTGGGGTGGAGGAACTTGACTGGCCTGCACAGAGTCCTGACCTCAACCCAATAGAACACCTTTGGGAGGAATTAGAGTGGAGACTGCTTTATCGTCCAACATCAGTGCCTGACCTCACAAATGCTCTTCTGGAAGAATGGTCAAACATTCCCATAGACACACTCCTAAACCTTGTGGATGGCCTTCCCAGAAGAGTTGAAGCTGTTATATCTGCAAAGGGTGGGCCAACTCAATATTGAACCCTACGGACTAAGACTGGGATGCCATTAAAGTTCATGTGTGTGTAAAGGCAGGCGTCCCAATACTCTTGGTAATATAGTGTATATGCATTTTTTTCTCTACCTCCCCTGCGCTATATTTAGTTATGTATATTGTTATAACTCTCTTAAGGGGCCCTTAGTTGATGGAGTGGTGGCTTTACAGGTGTTATCCATGTGTGCTGGCTGGTGCTTTGAGTTTATTTTGGTCTGTCTGGGAGTTGTTGCATCTCTGGGACATCTTATACTACAAACTATATGGATGGCTTTTGATGAGATACAGGTAATTCTGTGATGATATGTAAAGGAATATGGTGTAATATCTGTGAATTGTCTTGATAACATACAAATATGGGTGTCAGGGCTGGGATCAGCCCTTCCTTCTCTGAGCTGGCCGCTCAGCTGTCGGCTAATTGCCAGCTCCTATCTCTCCACAGTTACTCAGCTGTTGATGATATCCTGCTCGTCAGTCCTGCCTACTTAAGCCGTCCAGTCCAGAGGATCTCTGCCTTCGCCTTGGTCAACATCATAGAGACTATCTCAATATTGATAGTGTCTGACCTCACAAATGCTCACCTGGAAGAATGGTCAAACATTCCCATAGACACCCTCCTAAACCTTGTGGACGGCCTTCCCAGAAGAGTTGAAGCTGTTATAACTGCAAAGGATGGGCCAACTCAATATTGATAGTGTCTGACCTCACAAATGCGCTTTTGGAAGAATGTAAAGGCTATATGCTGTGCACTGGTAAAGTCAAGGTATCCATGAGAAACAAGTAGATAAATTGGAGGATGAAGAATAAACGAATAGAACTTGCTTCCATATAAACCATGAAGTAACATTTACTGTGTGGCCATAGATAAAGCACACAGTCCAGATAAAAACCGCAATCCAATTTTAAAAGGTAAAAGCTCAAGTCTCATCCAACCTCAAACACTAAATGGAGGGCCCAGAACTTGTGATGGAAACAGGCTCAAGGCTCACATATCGCTGGGATCAACTGTTGGTGTCCCGTAGGAAAGGCACACATAAGTGTCGTGTGTAGTAAGGCTGGAGCCCACCAAGAAGATGGCCACTCACAGGGTGGAGACAATAATGTAGCGGGGCAAGGGAGATGACGTGGCCACTCCGACGGCTCGTGTCAGAGGAAGGGGAAGGACCGGGGGGGCTCTCTCTCTCCAATCAGATAACGCGTTTCAAGAAACGTGAGATTTGACAAAGTAGCCAGGAGCTTTGAAACGCGTTATCTGATTGGAGAGAGAGCCCCCTCCTGGTCCCTCCCCTCCCTCTGACACGGGCCGCCAGAGTGGCCACGTCATCTCCCTTGCCCCACCACATTTTTGTCTCCACTCTGTGAGCGGTCATCATCTTGGTGGGCTCCAGCCTTACTACACACCACACTGATGTGTGCCATTTCCTATGGGACAGCTGATCCCAGCGAGCCTTCTGGTTTATATGGAAGTAAGTTTTATTTGTTTATTCATCATCCTCCAATTTATCTACTTGTTTCTCATGGATACCTTGACTTTACCAGTGCGCAACATATAGCCTTTGCATTTCTGTTTTGGATATCTCCATTCCTCCAGTGGATTACATGCAGCACAGGACTGGGTCAATAGGATGCATGTTACTACCACATATAACTTCTGGAATTATGGCCAAACATTCCCATAGACACCCTTCTAAACCTTGTGGATGGCCTTCCTAGAAGAGTTGAAGCTGTTATAGCTGCGAAGGGCGGAGCCAACTCAATATTGAACCCTACGGACTAAGACCGAGATGGCATTAACGTTCATGTGTGTGTAAAGGCAGGTGTCCCAATACATTTGACAATATAGTGTATGTGGTATGGCTGCGATCGGCAGGAGCAGGTGAATTTATTTTGGGTTGCTTTTTTGGTGATATACCATGGTAATAGCAAGAAATATAATAATAATAATAATAACAATAATATTATAATATAGGAGTGCGTCTATGGGAATGTTTGACCATTCTTCCAGAAGCGCATTTGTGAGGTCAGGCACTGATGTTGGATGAGAAGGCCTGGCTCAGGTTGAGGTCAAGACACTGTGTGGGCCAGTCAAGTTCCTCCACCCTAAACTCGCTCATCCATGTCTTTATGGACCTTGCTTTGGGCACTGGTACAAATAATTTGGTGAAGGGGGGATTATGGTGTGGGGGTTGTTTTTCAGGGGTTGGGTTTGGCCCCTTAGTTCCAGGGAAGGGAACTCTTAAGGCGTACCAAGACATTTTGGACAATTTCATGCTCTCAACTTTGTAGGAACAGTTTGGGGACGGCCCCTTCCTGTTCCAACATGACTGCGCACCAGTGTCACAAAGCAAGGTCCATAAAGACATGGGTGAGCGAGTTTGGGGTAAAGGAACTTGACTGGCCTGCACAGAGTCCTGACCTCAACCCGATAGAACACTGAGCCAGGCCTTCTTGTCCAACATCGGTGCCTGACCTCACAAATGTGCTTCTGGAAGAATGGTCAAACATTCCCATAGACACACTCCTAAACCTTGTGGACGGCCTTCCCAGAAGAGTTGAAGCTGTTATAGCTGCAAAGGGTGGGCCAACTCAACATTGAACCCTACGGACTAAGACTGGGATCCCATTAACGTTCATGTGCGTGTAAAGGCAGGCGTCCCAATAATGTAGTGTATGTGCATTCATCTCTCCTCCTCCCCCGGGCTATACTTAGTTATGTAAATCAAACCACCCGCACCAAAGGATCAATTTAAACCATGCAAATAAAATGATAGCAGCTGCCGTTCAAATTAAATGAATTGTATGCAAACGTGCACAGCCTATTGTGCAAAAACAGCGCTTGCCAATCACTAAAATGAATAAATATATATATTGGAAATGGAAAGGATAAACATACATAAATATAAACCATCTGACCAAGAAGAATTAAATATTGTATATTGTGAATAGTAACTACTAAAAAACGAAAACCCGTGGAACATGTAATAGTGAAAAAGTCCAAGTATGAAAAACAAAGTTTCAAACAAGATCCTGGATGATTGAAATGAAAAGAAATCTTCCTGCATGGATGATGGTACAAACAAGTAATGATATCCACTCACCAGATGTTGTAGATCCTACTACCATATGGCAGAATGGATCATAGGTGCTTGTGGGGTTTCCCCGACCTCCAAAGGTCTTTAAACAAATCCTTCAATGTCCTCCTTCTCTGCATGGAACGTGGCTCCAAACGGGATATCACAAGCGGTGCAGGAGAGAAATAAGAGGACGGACTCCTCGTAGTGCGATACCGTATTTTATTAAAAAACCTCAATGGCTACAATTGCAAGTAAAAACAATAAAACAATGTATCCTCCTTTGCGAACCACTGCAAATGACAGACGGAGGCGATGGAAGATCCCCAGCAGAGTCAGATTGTGCGTTCCACCAGGACGTGACGTAGCGCAACGTGCATTCCAGCCTTACACGTTTCGTCAAATAACGTGACATCTTCAGAAGCTCTTACTACCACCTGTAACTTCTGGAAGAATGGTCAAACATTCCCATAGACACACTCCTAAACCTTGTGGACAGCCTTCCCAGAAGAGTTGAAGCTGTTATAGCTGCAATGGGTGGGCCAACTTAATATTGAACCCTACGGGCTAAGACTGGGATGCCATTAAAGTTCATGTGTGTGTGAAGGCAGGCGTCCCAATACTTTTGGTAATATAGTGTATATGCTTTTATTTCTCTACCTCCCCTGGGCTATATCTAGTTATGTATATTGTTATAACTCTCTTAAGGGGCCCTTAGTTGATGGAGTGGTGGCTTTACAGGTGTTATCCATGTGTGCTGGCTGGTGCTTTGAGTTTATTTTGATCTGTCTGGGAGTCGTTGCATCTCTGGGACATCTTATACTACAAACTATATGGATGGCTTTTGATGAGATACAGGTAATTCTGTGATGATATGTAAAGGAATATGGTGTAATATCTGTGAATTGTCTTGATAACATACAAATATGGGTGTCAGGGCTGGGCTCAGCCCTTCCTTCTCTGAGCTGGCCGCTCAGCTGTCGGCTAATTGCTAGCTCCTATCTCTCCACAGTTACTCAGCTGTTGATGATATCCTGCTCGTCAGTCCTGCCTACTTAAGCCATCCAGTCCAGAGGATCTCTGCCTTCGCCTTGGTCAACATCACAGAGACTATCTCCTGTGGTCCTGTTTAAAGACTTGCTTTGCTGACATCCCTTCTGGCTCAAGATCCTGCTTGCTGTTTCACTACATTGATCCCTGACTTCTGGCTTGTCTGACTATCCATTCCGGTTACTGAACTTTGGTTATGTTTTGACTACGTTTGTTCTTTTTACTTTTATTATTAAACAAGTGTGATTTAACTGTACTTCTGTCTCAGCCTGATTTAATGGTTTCTGACAATGGGCTAGTTTTGGTTTACTTAGGGGTCTCGGGTAGAAGTTATCCTGCTGGCTTTATCATTTAGTACTCTAAGCAACTTAAAGCAAGTAATCTGAGTAATTCTTTACCATTTTTGGCTGTCCTACATATGTCCAGTTGCTCCTTCCCCAATATTCCATACGCCACCATTTTCTTGTCTTTTTTGTTCTGTTTAGTTATTGGAGAAAATTCTTTTTTTCTTATGGATTGGATTGAACATGGTTAATGCTTTATCAGGCCTTCCCAAGTTGCCATTTGTCCACTGTCTATCCGCTGCCATCTTTTTTCTGCTCAGGAGCAATATGTAAGTTGTATTATCCTGCCCATACATAAGCATTGAAATATTGATATTTGCTCTACTATTGTTATGATTTACATTATATTTCTATAAAAGAATGTGTACTTATTATGTATACTCTTTAGCCAGGCTACTCATCGTTATATCCAAGAATACAAGGTCCTGAGGAAGCAAGGACTGCGAAACACGTCGACCTTTTTAATCTCTGGGTGTAACTATGGACTGTATGGGAACTGAATAGCTTGTTCTACCCATTCCAATTCTATGGGACCGAAATGTGGAATAATTTATTCTAAATGTGTTTTTATATTTGTAATAAACTTTTTTCGCATTTTTTATGCTAGTCATGTGGTTGTCCTCGTTGTACCAGTAAAGTCCAAACTCCATTTTCTTTAGATATATATTTTTTTTAAATAAAATTGTATTTTTCTTAATATTGGGGATGTGATTTCTTTTTTTTGTGACAAGTTTTCTTTAATGGGACATTATGTGTCTTGTTGACCCCTGATGTCTCACCTGCCCTCCAGTGAAGCTAATGCACCGGTAGGACAAAACTACACCAGAAACCGGAAGTGACGTTTTAAAAGTAGTACCTGGGTCCCTAAAAAGGAAAGGGAAGATCAGTGAATGGATGTTCACTGATCTTCCTCTCCTCTGCCTGGTGGCACCAACCATGCTGGTCCTGCGTCCACTGATGGAAACGCAGAGCCTGAGAGATATGGCGGGAGCATTGTTGCTGGGTGTGTGGACTCAGCCTGACAGCTGTTAAGCTGCCAAATTGCTTCCATCTGACAGTCGGCTAGGCAGATTTACTCATATTTTCGGCTGGTGTGTGTAAAACCCCCCATTGCTGCTGACATATGGCATACACTGAGGGCAACAAAAGCAATAAATTATGCTATAAGCAAGTAAGTGACATTTTGCAGAGTAGAGTCGGGACTGTCCAGAGGGAGAAGGATTACTTTGATGCAGTTGGCCAGAGAGGGATCACTTTAATGCAGTTGGCAAGAGAGGGATCACTTTGATGTACTGTAGTTGGCCAGAGATGGATCACTGACGCAGTTGGCCAGAGACAGATCATTTTGATGGAGTTGGCCAGAGAGGGATAACTTTGATGTACTGTAGTTAGCCAGAGAGGGATCACTTTGAGGCAGTTGGCCAGAGGTGGATCATTTTGGCGCAGTTGGCCAGAGATGGATCACTTTGACGCAATTGGCCAGAGAGGGATCACTTTGAAGCAGTTGACCAGAGAGGGATCACTTTGACGCAGTTGGCCAGAGATGGATCACTTTGACGCAGTTGGCCAGAGAGGGATCACTTTGACGCAGTTGACCAGAGAGGGATCACTTTGGCGCAGTTGGCCAGAGATGGATCACTTTGACGTAGTTGGCCAGAGATGGATCACTTTGAAACAGTTGGCCAGAGAAGGATCACTTTGACGCAGTTGGCCAGAGATGGATCACTTTGACACAGCTGGCCAGAGATGGATCACTTTGATGCAGTTGGCCAGAGATGGATCACTTTGAAACGGTTGGCCAGAGATGGATCACTTTGACGCAGTTGGCCAGAGATGGATCACTTTGACGCAGTTGGCCAGAGATGGATCACTTTGACGCAGTTGGCCAGAGAGGGATCACTTTGACACAGTTGGCCAGAGATGGATCACTTTGACGTAGTTGGCCAGAGATGGATCACTTTGACACAGTTGGCCAGAGATGGATCACTTTGACGTAGTTGGCCAGAGATGGATCACTTTGAAACAGTTGGCCAGAGAAGGATCACTTTGACGCAGTTGGCCAGAGATGGATCACTTTGACACAGCTGGCCAGAGATGGATCACTTTGATGCAGTTGGCCAGAGATGGATCACTTTGAAATGGTTGGCCAGAGATGGATCACTTTGACGTAGTTGGCCAGAGATGGATCACTTTGACACAGTTGGCCAGAGATGGATCACTTTGACACAGTTGGCCAGAGATGGATCACTTTGACACAGTTGGCCAGCTTGAATACATGCAAACCCAAAGTGAATTTTTTGCAAAAATTTACTAGAAATAAGGCTTCATACCAGTGTGTAAAGGGATCATTTTGCCAGAGTTGGCCAGAGAGGGATTATTTCGATGCAGTTGGCCAGAGAGGGATCACTTTGATGGAGTTGGCCAGAGAGGGATTATGTTCATGCAGTTGGCCAGAAAGGGATCACTTTGATGCAGTTGGCCAGAGATGGATCACTTTGACACAGTTGGCCAGATAGGGATTTCTTTGATGCCGTTAGCCAGAGAGGTATCAATTTGATGCGTAAGGTCAGAGAGAGATCACTTTGACACAGTTGGCCAGAAAAGGATCACTTTGAGGCAGTTGGCTAGCTTGAATATGTAATGCAATACATGCAAACCAAAGGTCCATTTTTTTATGCAAAAGTTTACTAAAAATAAGGCTTCATACCAGTGTGGAAAGGGATAATTTTGCCACAGTTGGCCAGAGAGGGATCATTTTGACGGAGTTGGCCAGAGAGGGATCATTTTGAGGGAGCTGGCCATAGAGGGATCATTTCGAGGGAGTTGGCCACAGAGGGATCATTTTGAGGGAGTTGGCCAGAGAGGGATCATTTTGAGGGAGTTGGCCAGAGAGGGATCATTTTGAGGGAGTTGGCCAGAGAGGGATCATTTTGAGGCAGTTGACCAGAGAGGGCTCATTTTGAGGCAGTTGACCAGAGAGGGATCATTTCGACGGAGTTGCCCAGAGAGGGATCATTTTGACGGAGTTGGCCAGAGAGGGATCATTTTGAGGGAGCTGACCGGAGAGGGATCATTTTGAGGGAGTTGGCCAGAGAGGGATCAATTTGACGGAGTTGGCCAGAGAGGGATTACTTTAACGGAGTTGGCCATAGAGGGATCATTTCGACGGAGTTGACCAGAGAGGGATCATTTTGAGGGAGTTGGCCAGAGAGGGATCATTTTGAGGGAGTTGGCCAAGAGAGGGATCACTTTGATGCATGCAAACCAAAAATCGCTTTTTTTTTAAATGCAAAAGTTTACTAGAAATAAGGCTACATACCAGTGTGCAAAGGGTTAATTTGGGATTTTCAGTGTTAAAAGTAATAATGGGAACATGAGGGATCAGGATCCAGACAACCTGGCTCCGGGGACAACTGGAAAGGAAGGTACAGTATTTGGGTTGTAATAAAGTTCCCTTGTAATTAGGTTCAAAAACACGGATCTGTCGATCGTCTCAATAATTGATCGCTCGCCTTTGATGAGGCTGAAGACACAGCCCAAGAAGAGGGATCAGTCCCCCCTTTCTCTTTTCTTACAATCATCAAGGGGGGGGGGGGGGGGCGGCATGCATCTCTCTCTCCCTCTCTACAAACCTGACCAGCAAGCCAACTAACCCTTGCCAGGAAAACTCCTAATTAATGCTAATGGAATCCTGCAGAGCCCTATACACAGAGGGACCTGTGTTCATCAATGGCAGGGGTGTGGGCTGCTCTCTCTCCTCTCCGTGCCTAGTGTTTAATTCATCTGACACTGCGGAGATGAGCCCCCCCCCCCTATGGTGACAATAAGAGCCAGGTACACAACATCAACAATCCATCCCATGAACCATAACAGACCCCCCCCCCCCCCCTTCTCCATCCCTCTCCTTTCATGACAAGGAGGGACCATCCATAGGAGATGGGTGTCCCTGAAATCCAATGTAAGGGGGGGATAAATAGGAGGTTGTAGGGAGGAGGGAGGGAGGGGGGGGTGAGAATGAGAAAGACGCGGAGAGAGAAAGCCCAGCAACAAATCAGGCTGCAGGATAGAGAGAATGGGAATTGGAGAAAGGTGGTGGTGGTGATGGTGGTGAGGGGGGGGAGGGATGGATGGTGTGACACAAGGGGAAGCAGCGAAAGCCGGCTATTTCTCTATGAGACGGCCACGATGAGCGACCAGGACTTCTGCAGTGAAGCGCGGCGCGGCACCGGGCTGGGCTCTGCAAGGATGACGAGCTTTGTGTCTGCCGCCGGGCACCCTCCATTCTTGCAGCTGAGGATATAAAAAAGGGGAAAAGGGGAAAAAAAAAAAAAAGAGGCACCGCTTCCAGGAAGAACAAGGATGTCTGCAAGGAGGACCACATAGAAGACTCAACTGAGACATGACAGCAGCCAGCAACAGCACCAGCAGCATCAACACATGCATGCCAGCAGACACAACACCACACCGCGGACAGCATCACCCGTAGACACGGCGGCCCTATACGGCGTGTGCCGCTCACAGTGTGGGGGTGGAGGGGTTTGGAGGGGGGGGGGGGAGACAACAACATTGTCCTATTCAACGCGATATAGTCATTGATTTGCACACATGCCGCTTGCAAGTTAGCCCGACAACAACATACATACTGTACCATGATGTCCATGACAGCGTTAGAACATGCACTGTGATCTTCTAGAAACTTATGCAAATAACGTAAACCCTCAGACGCTCCGTTGTCGTCAACTGCAAAAAAAAAAAATATATATATTTTTTTTTGAATAAAGAATATATCAATAGAACATAAGTGATACTTAAAATATCATACACATATGATAATCAATAGAACAGAACTGATACCAATAATTGGATACACATATCAATAGATCAGAACTGATACCAATAATAAGATACACATATGATAATCAAATCAATAGAACAGAACTGATACCAATAATAGGGTACACATATGATAATCAATAGAAGTGATACCAATAATTGGATACACATATGATAATCAATAAAACAGAACTGATACCAATAATTGGATACACATATGATAATCAATAAAACAGAACTGATACCAATAATTGGATACACATATGATAATCAATAGAAGTGATACCAATAATAGGATACACACATGATAATCAAATCAATAGAACAGAACTGATACCAATCACTGGATACACATATGATAATCAATAGAACAGAACTGATACCAATCATATGACACATATGGTAATCAATAGAACAGAACTGATACCAATCATATGACACATATGGTAATCAATAGAACAGAACTGATACCAATCATATGACACATATGATAATAAATAGAACATTACCAATACTAATAATATGATACATTACACAGGGTGGGAGAGATCACATTATTGAAAATGTAATAAACATAAATACGACATCGAGCTGAATATTAAAGAACAATAATAAATGATACTATAGAATAATATATAATAATAAAGGATAGAATATAACAATATAGAATACAATGCTGTGAATCAAAGAGACATCCCGGAAGAGGATCTCACACTCTAGGAAGACACAGATCCCTCCAATCTTAGCATAGTGCAGAGATTTTCACCCAGATCAGAAACACATCTCATCACCGATCACCAAGAAGAACGATCTGTCCTAAAGCAACCATCTCCTCCACCATTAATCTACAGGTAAGGGTGGGGGATGGGGGGGAAAGGTGTGTGGGGAGGAGGGGGGGGGGGGTATTGGCACATTTGGAGGTCTGTTTATTTAGAGAGATTTTTGTTTATTAATAATGATTATTATTCATTATAATGAATAATAATAACAACACAATAATAATTATTATTGGTAGTATTATTATTATTTCTTTTGTTGTTATTATTATTATTTTTTTCTTCTTCTTCTTCTTCTTCTTCTTCTTCTTCTTCTTCTTCTTCTTCTTTCTTTTGTTATTATTATTACTTATTATTATTATGATTTATTTTGTTAATAATAATAAGTAATAATAACAACAAAAGCAATAATAATAATAATAATAATAATAATAAGTAATATTATTATTATTATTATTATTTCTACTTCTTCTTCTTCTTCTTATTATTATTATTATTACTATTATTATTATTGCTTTTGTTATTATTATTATTATTATTTTGTTTGTTATTATTATTATTATTATTATTATTATGATTGCTTTTGTTATTATTATAATTATTATTATTCCATTATTAATAAAGGGAAAGTGTGACTTTATTTAAAAAGAGCAATCCTTAATGACATCATGGCCCTGCCTAATGAGTGCATTGACCGTCGAGCAGCCAATCAAGTTTCTGCTTTCATCTAATTAGAGGACACAAAGATCATTTCTCATTGGCTGATATGGGATATAGCATTTGTTCCTGGTTTCCCTGTATTTGGATCATAAATGTTTTATTTTTATTTGTTCCCTATGCAAACTTTAAAACAGGTCTAAAGCCCAAAAAATTTGCAGTTTAACGATTTTTAGATATGGCGGCTGCCTTAGTTTTCTTTTCCCCCCCCCCTTTATTTTCACTTGGTAATCCTGCCAGTAAGTAAGTCTGTTTTCCCGTCATAGATTTTGAATATTTGTTGCTGGAAAATCCCCCCCCCCCTGTATTTGGATTGGATGATATGGGGTATTGTTCCTGGTTTCCCATGATAGATTATGAATATTTGTTTCTGGGAAATTTCCCCCTGTATGGATCATGCATCAGTTTTTTTCCCTATGCAAACTTTAAAAGAGATCTAAAGTAAAAAAAAAAAAAAATAATAATAATAATATATTGCAATTTAACATTTGTTAGATATGGTGGCTGCTATAGTTTTCTTTTGTTCCTTTATTTTTACTTGGTGGTCCTGCCAGTAAGTCTGTTTTCCCATCATAGATTTTGAATATTTTTTGCTGGAAAATTTCCCCCTGTATGGAATATAATATTTTACATTTCTGGATATGGGGGATGCATTCGTTCTCTTTGGGATTTTTTTTTCTTTTTAATTGGTGATCCTGCTGGTTTCCTGTCATTGGTTTTGAATATTTGTTGCTGGAAAATTTCCCCCTGTATGTAATATACATTTATATGCTTCCTCTATGCAAACTTTACAACAGGTCTAAAGTTAGAAAAAAAAAAAGGAATATATTGCAGTTTAACAGTAATTAGATATGGTGGTTCCATTAGTTTTTTTTTTTTTTTGGGGGGGGGGGGGGATTTTTTTCCTTTTATTTTTACTTGGTGATCCTGCCAGTAAGTGTGTTTTTCCATCATAGATTTTGAATATTCGTTGCTGGAAAATTTCCCTGTTATGTATCATAATTTTTTCCCCCTATGCAAACTTTAAAGCAGATCAAAAGCCAACATAAATAAATAAATAAAATATAATAATGTAATACAGGGCTCAAAATTTCAAGTCCTGAACTACTAGCCAGGTCTTAGGAGTTACTCGCCACCATTTACCCCCCCAACAGCCTCATCAGTGCCCATCAGCGCAGCCTACCAGTGCCTTCAATGCAGCCTCATCTTTGCCCATCAATGCAGCCTCATCAGTGCCCTTCAGTGCAGCCTTATCAGTGCTCTTCAGTGCAGCCTTATCAGTGCCCTTCAGTGCAGCCTTATCAGTGCCCTTCAGTGCAGCCTTATCAGTGCCCTTCAGTGCAGCCTATCAGTGCCCATCAATGCAGCCTATTAGTGCCCATCAATGCAGCCTATCAGTACCCATGATTGCAGCCTTATCAGTGCCCATGAATGCAGCCTTATCAGAGCCCATCAATCCAGCCTATCATTGCCCATCAGTGCATCCTTTCAGTGCCCGTCAATGCAGCCTTATCAGTACACATGAATGCAACCTTATCAGTGCCCATCAATGCAGCCTCATCAGTGCCCTTCAGTGCAGCCTATCAGTGCCCATCAATTCAGCCTTATCAGTGCCCATCGATGCAGCCTCACCAGTACCCATCAGTACAGCCTATCAGTACCCATCAGTGCAGTCTCATCAGTGCTCTTCAGTGCAGCCTATCAGTGCCCATCAATGCAGTCTCATCAGTGCCCATCAATGCAGCCTTATCAGTGCCCATCAATGCAGCCTTATCAGTGCCCATCAATGCAGCCTCATCAGTGCCCTTCAGTGCAGCCTATCAGTGCCCATCAATGCAGCCTTATCAGTGCCCATCAGTGCAGCCTCATCAGTGCCCTTCAGTGCAGCCTTATCAGTGCCCATCAATGCAGTCTCCCCAGTACCCATCAGTGCAGCCTATCAGTGCCCATTAATGCAGTCTCATCAGTGCTCTTCAGTGCAGCCTATCACTGCCCATCAATGCAGCCCCATCAGTGCCCTTCAGTGCAGCCTATCAGTGCCCATCAATTCAGCCTCATCAGTGCCATTCAGTGCAGCCTATCAGCTCCCTCCCCCTACCCAGTGGCACCCACCATTCCGGGTCTGGGCCCAGATATGCAGCCTATCAGTACCCATCAGTGCCGCCTTATCAGTGCCCATCAGTGCAGCCTCATCAATGCCCATCAATGCAGCCTCACCAGTGCCCATCAATGCAGCCTATCAGTGCCCATCAATGCAGCCTATCACTGCACGGGGATCACAGGGAAGAATCGGGAGTAGAGCTGGCCGCATCGCATAGAGAGAGGGTCTCCCGCTGTGACACAGCTTGGATCTGAAATGCCTGATGCTGTCAAAGTCTCGCCTCCTGGGCCGGCTCCTATGGTAGACGTCACGCTACTTCAATTTCCCGGCATTGGACCAGTGTGCTGTCCAGCATAGGAGCCGGTCCGGGAGGCGGGACTTTGACAAAAAATGTGATGATTTTTGATGACGGGTTCTCTTTAATGAGACATCCAGGGTCTAAAGGAACCCGGATGTCTCAACTGCCCTCCAATGAATATAATGAAGTGCAGACCGCCACATGCAAAACTATCTACAGAGCTGTCCCGATCTGCCGATGATAGCAAATCACGGCCGCTGGAGGTGCTCACAGGGCTGGAGGAGAAGTAGAGGTGGTCTGCCCCCCCCCAAGCTGATATGACTTCTGTCCTATACCTACGGGATCCCGGAACTTCTCCTCCAGCCTTGTGAGCACCTCCAGTGGCCCTGATTTGCTATCACTGGCTGATCGGGACACCTGTGTGGATTATTCTGCATGTGGCCAGATATGTACTGTGAGTTCTAATAGTTTTTTTAAACTGCCCACTAGATGGCGCTTCTCCCATTCTATACACACACACACAGAGGAGCAGTGGGGGGGGGGAAATCGCATGCAATTCGGACTGCAATCGCACCGCATTCCCGTTCAAATTTCATGTGATTCTTCGCAGTGCGATTTGCGCCAATATTTTTTTGTATCGATGCAAATCGCACCGCAAAGTATCGGTACTTGGTATCGGAGAACAAAGGTATTGGTACTCGTACTTGCTGATAAAAAAAAAAAAAAAAAAGGTATCGGTGCAACCCTACCTTGCAGTGTTGGTCGGGGTGTCCATTGCAGGGTTTTTCTCTGTTGCCCTTTAAGGATTGGTAAACTGCAATATAAACTGCAATATAATAAATGTTTGTTTTTGGATTTAGATACAGTTTCATTTTCTATTATATTAATATGGAATTAGCTTTAATATTATCTCCGGTCACATAAAGTCATTGTTGATAAACAGTAATACAAAGTAACAAGGTTTCTGTTTGAGTTTAATATAAATTTGTTGCAATCTGGTCTATTGGATTGTCCAGGATTAGTTCAGTTACATCTAAAATGAAGACACCCCAGGGGGGTATTTATTAAAAAAATTTGGATAGTAATTTGCCCAGTAAAAGTGCCAGTACATTCGTTCTATAAAAAGGGGGAAAACACCCCCCCCCCCCCCCCCCCAAAAAAAAAAAAAAAAAAAAAAAAAAAGTTATCAGACTACTTCAAGCATTTCATTGATATAGAACTGAAAATACCAAATTTGGTTACTAGATGGCGCTAATGACCAAAAATACTCAGCGCCCATCTAGTGGCCAAATTCTGTCACTTCATTATTAAATCAGTGAAAAACGTTCGATTCACTGAAAAGACCCGAAAAACATTCTTTACGTCTTTTATTTTTTTTATTCTTTATTCTTCTCGAATAGCATAACTTTTTACTCCATGTTATTAGACTTTATTCCTGTGCTGTTTTTCGTTAATTTGAAACAGAAAATGCCACACGTGGCCACTAGATGGTGCTAAATATCACAGGGAATTCCTATGATGCATAGCGCCATCTAATGGCTCAATGCAGTATTTTCCTTGTTTAAATCGGTGAAAACCTTTGATCACAGGAAACAACCTAATAATAGGGATGCATCGATACCAAGCATTGTTCACAGATATCGGTAGTCTTGAAAATGCTTCCGATACTGAAACCGATATCGATGCTTCAATGCAAAATGAATGGGTGCAAATTGAACTGCAAAGAACCGCGTGTGATTTGAACAGGAATGCGCTTCTGTGTGTGTAGAAAGGGAGACGCCCTCTAGTGGGCAGTTTGTCAAAAATGTTTTTAACTCACATTAACCACTTCAGCCCCGGAAGGATTTGCCCCTTTAATGACCAGGCCATTTTTTTTTGCGATTCGGCACTGCGTCGCTTTAACTGACAATTGCTCGGTCGTGCGACGCTGTACCCAAACAAAATTGATGTCCTTTTTTTTCCCCACAAATAGAGCTTTCTTTTGGGGGTATTTGATCACCTCTGCAGTTTTTATTTTTTGCGCTATAAACAAAGAGCAACAATTTTGAAAAAACATTTTTTTTTTTAAACTTTTTGCTATTATACATATCCAAAAAATATATATATATAAAAAATAAATTTAGTCGTCACTTTAGGCCAATATATATTCTTCTACATATTTTTTTTTTGTAAATTGCAATAAGCATATTATTGATTAGTTTGCGCAAAACTTATCGCGTCTACAAAGTATGGGATAGATTTAGGGACTTTTATTTTCTTTTACTGTTTTTACTAGTAATGGCGGCGATCTGCGATTTTTTTTTTAGCGGGCAGCGACATTGCGGCAGACAAATCTGACCCCAAATGACACTTTTTGGGGACCAGTGACATTATTACATTGATCAGTGCAATAAAAATGCACCGATCAATGTGAACGGGACACTGGCAGGGAAGGGGTTAACAGTAGGGGGCGATCAAGGGGTTAACTATGTGTTCCCTCAGTGTGTTCTAACTGTAGGGGGGGGGATGGGCTGCCTGGGACATGAGAGAGATCACTGGGAACAGACGATCTCTGATGTATCCCCTGTCACAATGGGGATCCGCCTTCTTTACAAAGACAGATCCCCCATTCTGCCTCTGTACTAGGCGATCGCAAGGCACCTGTAGAGATCGAGTCCGCCTGACCCGCGTGCACGCCCCCACAGCGAGCTGCGGGCGGGAGCACGAGCCGACGTACAGCTGCGGCGATTTGTGCAGGAGAGCCAACCTGACGCAGTATAACGATGGCGGCTGGTCGGCTAGTGGTTAACCACTTAAGGACCAGCCTCGTTTTGGATTTTAGGTGTTTACATGTTTAAAACAGGTTTTTCTGCTAGAAAATTACTTAGAACCCCCAAACATTATATATGGTTTTTCTTCTAACACCCTAGAAAATACAATGGCGGTCATTGCAATACTTTTTTTTGCACCGTATTTGCGCAGCGGTCTTATAAGCGCACTTTTTTTGGAAAAAATTCACTTTTTTGAATAAAAAAATAAAACAACAGTAAAGTTATCCCAATTTTTTTTTTATATTGTGAAATATAATGTTACGCCAAGTAAATTGATACCCAACATGTCATGCTTGAAAATTGCGCCCGCTCGTGGAATGGCGTCAAACTTTTACCCTCAAAAATCTCCATAGGCGACGTTTAAAAAATTCTACAGGTTGCAATTTTTGTGCTACAGAGGAGGTCTAGGGCTAGAATTATTGCTCTCACTCTACCGGTCGCGGCGATACCTCACATGTGTGGTTTGACCACCGTTTTCATATGCGGGCGCTTCTGCGCGTGAGCTCGTCGGGACAGGGGGGTTTTAAAAATTTTTTTTTTATTTTTATTATTTATTTTACAATATTTTTTTTATTTTTACACTGTTTAAAAAAAAAAAAAAAATTGTGTCACTTTTATTCCTATTACAAGGAATGTAAACATCCCTTGTAATAGAAAAAAGCATGGCAGGGCCTCTTAAATATGAGATCTGGGGGGTCAAAAAGACCTCAGATCTCATATTTGCACTAAAATGCAATAAAAAAAAAAAAAAAAAAAAAAAAAAAAGGTCATTTAGAAAAATGACATTTGAAAAAATATGCCTTTAAGAGGCGTGGACGGAAGTGACGTTTTGACGTCGCTTCCGCCCAGCAGTGTCATGGAAACGAGTGAGCGCCATCTTGGCCTCACTCGTCTCCAGACAAACCACTGAGCAGGACGCGATCGCCTCCGCCGCTACCGACGGCTCCGGTAAGCGGCGGAGGGCACCGGATCGCGGCGGGAGGGGGGGGGCCCCTCTCCCGCCACCGATAAAAGTGATCTTGCGGCGAATCCGCCGCAGGGACCACTTTTATGTGAAAGCCGGCCGCCGCACGAAAACGGGGATACCGGGGTTATGGCAGCTAACTGCTGCCATAACAACGATATCCCCGTTCAAAATTAGGACGTACATAGTCGTGCGGCGGTCAGGAAGTGGTTAAGTACTTATCTGCTCTAATTAGGGTTCCCCCTTACATCAGAGTCCTCTCCGTGCATCAGAGTTCTCAGTGTTCCCCCTTAATTCAAGGTTCCCAGAGCATCCCTTATGTCAGAGCCCCCAGAGTTCTTCCTTATATCAGAGTCTGCAGAGTCCCCCCTTACAGTGAAAGGGAACTTTGCGAGTTCAGATGTAAAAGGGGAACTCTGTGGACTCTGATGTAAAGGGTGATTCTTGTGATAAACTTCATATGATTAGAAATGTTATTTAATTGCAAAATATATGTACAGTTTATACTATAAAAAAAAAATGCCGTGCGTCTCTAAAGTGTTCGGATTTGACTTGAAGAAAAGGTGGCAACTCTAATAAGAGTAGATAAGTACTTAACCACTAGCCAACCTGCTGCAGTATAACGAAGGCTGCTGGTCGGCTAGTGGTTAAGTACTTATCTGCTCTTATTAGGGTTGCCACCTTTTCTTCAAGTCAAATCCGAAGACTTTAGCGGCGCACAGCAATTTTGTTTTATAGTATAAACTATACATATATTTTGCAATTAAATAACATTTCTAATCATATGAAGTTAATAACAAAAGTCCCCCTTTACATCAGAGTCCACAGAGTTCCCCTTTTACATCTGAACTCGCAGAGTTCCCTTTCACTGTAAGGGGGGACTCTGCAGACTCTGATGTAAGGGAGAACTCTGGGGCCTCTAACATAAGGGATGCTCTGGGAACCCTGATTTAAGGGGGAACACTGAGAACTCTGATGTACGGAGAGGACTCTGATGTAAGCGGGAACACTGTGGCCTCTGGTGGAAAGGGGAACTCTGATGTAAGGGGTGCTCTGAGAACCCTGATTTACCTTAGTATACTCTCTCAGAGGCAGGAGAGAGAAGGGGGGAGACTTCAGTCACAGACAGGGATGGATGGTGAGCTCACTCACCCCTTGGCAGTCAGCACCTCTCATCCAGATGTAGCTGAGGCTGCTGGACTTCAACTTTCCAGCCCCCACTTTTCTTTTCTGAGGCACAGCGCCGGGGATTGGAGTGTGGGCAGACACAGAGGGGTAGGGCCGGGGGGAAGGGGAGCAGATCGAGCCCTCTCTCCTCTCCTGTCTGTATGTGGGGTGGATTGTTAGTGTTGGCTTTGGGCAGTGTGAAAGAGAGTGTAACAGACAATCACAGCTTAGACAGCTGCAGCCAACAACCCCACTGGGAGGCCATAGTCCAGTCTGAATAATGTGTCCGGGTTTCAGGCAGTTGGAAACCCGGAGGCGTGATTCCAAACCCAAACTGTCCGGGTGAATCCCAGACAGATGGCAACCCTAGATCTCTAATGCAAAATCTGCATAGGTGTCCCAGTTCTGCCAATGATAGCAAATCACGGCCGCTGGAGGTGCTCACAGGGCTGGAGGAGATGTAGAGGCGGTCCGTCCCCCCAAGCTGACATCACTTCCGCCCTATACCCTCAGGGGACCCGGAATCTTCTCCTCCAGCCTTGTGATCATCTCCAATGGCCGTGATTTTCTATCATCGACGGAACCGGGACACTATGCAGATTTTGTATTTGACTAGATTTTTACCTTAAAACGGAACTTCAGTCATTTTTTCCATCTATTAAATCTTCTGCCCTTGTTGTTGGTGTTTTAACTTTGGATAGTAAAACATTTTATTTTTTTTGCCAGTAAATCCCTTATACAGCCCACTTCCTGTTTCCTGTCTGGTCATTAGCCTAGGATTATGACATCATACACAGCGCTCTCACTCTTGTGAGAGTTTCCAGGAGGGGAGCTGAGCTATAAGAGGGCCAACGAGAGCTGCAGAGCTGGAGACGTCCCTCTGTGTGCGTCTGTGTAAATCCAGGAAGTGAACAGGCAGCAGCTTCAGCTGCCCACAGTTAAAATGGCTGCAGCCAGACTCAGTGGAGGGAGATTTCTGCAGCCTATTTGACAAGTACAGAAATCACAGTATATATAAAATAATATGCAAAGTAGTTGGAGGGAAGCTTCAGAATGGCAAAGATGTTTTTATTTACAAATTATGTGAGCACACCGCAGTTACCTCTTTAATGTGAGTAAAAAAAAATCAGAGGAAACGTCTCTGATGCTCAGCGGCGCCATCTAGTGACCCAATTTGCTCTGATACTTAACGCCATCTAGTGACCAAATGCTGTATTTTCTGTATTAAAACTAAAAAAACATTAAACCACAGGAAATAGCCTAATAACATTTGTTTTTGACCCCCCATGTAATTAGGCTTTTATCCTGTGCTGCTTTTCATTGATTTAACCAGAAAAATACAGCATGTGGCCACTAAATGGCAGTAAGTATCAAAGGAAATTCCTATGATACTTAGGGCCTTCTAGTGGTCAAATGATGTATGTTTCATTTGAAATCAGTGAAAAACATTCAACCACAGGAACTAGCCTAATAATATTTGCTTGTTTTTTTTTGCCCTATGTTATTGCGCTATTATCCTGTGCAGTTTTCTTTTTCATTGATTGAAAATAGAAAATACCACATCTGGCCACTAGATGGAGCCAAGTATCACATGACAATTCCCTTCATGCTTAGGGCCACCCAATGGCCAAATGTTGCATTTACCATTTGAGATCAGTGAAAAATATTCGACCAGTGGAAATAGTCTAATAACATTCATTTTTGTTTCTTTTTTTTTTTTTTTGCTCCATTTGCACAGAATGAATGTAAATGAGTATTCAATGGATGGATTGTTGTGCAATTTTTTAATTTTTTTTTTAATAAATACACTCCTTTATACACTCATTACCTTTACAATAAATGAACTTTATGCCCAAACAAGTGTATACAATATAATACATTGTTTCCTTACATGGCATAGAAGGGGACAAGCCGAAAAATGTCATCTGGTGCATGCTGGGATATGGTTGTGTTGTTATATTGAGCTATTACATGGAAGATGTGCTGGGAGTGGTTGGGAACGTTCGGCATACATTGAGGGCGAAATCCACAATCAATATCTCGGTAAACGCCGACAAGAGATGGTTCACGCCGCTCAATGTAGAACGGCTCATCACAGAGATGGATGGACCGCGTGCTTGACTTGAGATGAATTGCGGAAGTGTCAATAGTCTGGAAGATTGCTGGGAGTGGATCATCTGACAGTCAGAAGAAGAAAAAAAAAAAAAAGAATCTTTCTGCAAATAATAAAGGGAAACGATCGCCTTGCTACATTGTACTTGTACATGAAGACCCCGTGTTTTCTGGCAATTTTTGTTTACAAGTTTAAATCAGTATCTTTTGCTAGAAAATTACTTATATAAAACCCTCAAACTTTTTTTTTTTTATATATAAAAGTGCATTTTATATACAACTATACAGATCAGACCAAAATGAGGGACAAATGAGGAGGAAAGAGGGACAGAGGGACATTGCTCCAAATCAGGGACAGTTGGGAGCTGTGTGTTGAGTTATTTTGAGGGGACAGCAAATTTACACTGTTATACAAGCTGTACACTCACTACTTTACATTGTAGACAAGTGTCATTTCTTCAGTGTTGTCACATGAAAAGATAGAAGAAAAGATTTACAAAAATGTGACTGAGGGGTGTACTCACTTTTGTGAGATACTGTATATATATATATATATTTATACTGTATACCGTCTTTACCGGCGCGCCTGGAAAATGATGCGACTGTGTGGCCAGCTGGTCACAGAGGCAGACAGAGGCCAGATCATCTATAATCCCCTCTATGGCCTTTGAGGTCCAGAGTGATGTCATTACTTCACTTCCGATCCAGGGCAGAAGTAAATACATTTTTTTTTTTTTTTTAAAGCAAAAGATTAAAATTCTTTTTTTTTTTTTTTTTTTTTTTATCTTTTGCTTGTAAAGATACAGGAGAGATTTGGGGTCTTTTTGACCCCAGATCTCTTCATAAAGTGGACCTGTCATCGCTTATTTCTACAAGGGATGTTTACATTGCTTGTAATAGGAATAAACATGTTAAAAAAATAAAATGGAAGGGACAGTGTAAAAGAAAAAAAAAAAATATTAAAGACGCCCCCATTTCTTCATGTTCAGAGCCACACATGTGAGGTATTGCCATGAACCTTAGAGCGAGAGCAATAATTCTAGCACAAGATCTCCTCTGTAACTCTAAACTGGTAACCTGTAAAAAAATGTAAACTGTCATCTATGGAGATTTTTAAGTACCATAGTTTGTTGCCATTCGCAATTTTATTAGCGTGCGCAATCTTAAAGCATGACATGTTTGATATCTATTTATGCGGCGTAACATCATCTTTCATGTTTTACAAAAAAATTGGGGTATATATTGCGTTTTAAAAATAGGAGATGGTGATTGTGCTGTGATAAACAAAAGGGGAACAGGGAAAAAAAGGGTGGGACTAAACTAAAGTGCATGAAAGACAAATGATAAATACCAGATGACCTAAGTGCATGAGTCAGGTACATAAAAGGACTCACAAATGCAGAGAAGAACTAGTATGTATATAAAGTGTAGGAATACGTGTAGAGGCATATAAGGGCACTTAAATACTAGAAAGAAATGGTATAATAGTGCATACAAGCAATACTGGCATCAATAAAAAATGCAAACAAATAATACAAAATAAATGTGTATATCAAAATTGAGGGTGCATAAGCCCAGCAGACATTAAGCTCATAAATATAGAATAGGTCAAAATACTGACATGAGTGGAAAGTACTGCAAACAAGCTAATAATCTACAAGAAAATGAAAAATAAAAGCAATAAAAATGAGTCCCAGTAAGTGTGTGCTAGTATCACACCAGCACGTAGCGACTTACAAAACCTGTAAGTGACAAGTCCATAAAGTGAGATAATATCAATCCCACCACCAAATGTGACACTTCCAAATAAAAAACAATTCCAATAGTGAAGGGGGAGGGAGGAGTTCTTCAGTGAGGGTACCTCCGTGTTCGCAGGCCGCTTACCTTACTGCTGTAAGGTATACAGCTTGTGTTGTAAATAGCCAGCGAATATGGAAATCCAGTTGTACAATGGGTAACGATGGTTAAGTATGCAAGATGGAATATAAAAAGACAAAAAACGGACAGCATATAGTATAATTCCGTGACGTCCAGAGTGGAGGGGTAGCAAGACACAGAGAAGGGGGGGGTTACACTCACTTGTTTAAAATGAATGCGGGCATCAACCCACGAGCGCCGAGCTCGTATGCCTCCAAACATTAACTTCAGTCCTCAGTCTGTCCCCGCTTTCAACTCCTCCAAGCTCGTCAGGCAAAATAAAAGTGTGCGGTATAAAAGAAGAGAGCGCACATAGCGTGATCCCGTATATAAATACAGTTTATTGAGTAAAAAACAGTCTCATAAACTTACATTTAAAACCGGCTGGAGTGTAACACATCCACGAGCGCCGAGCTCGTCACAATCAGCTGGTTTGTGGCAGGGTCCCGTGCTCCAATCCTGACACGTATCGTCACGTCACGTGACTTCTTCAGAGGAACTATCGTTTAAGCTTTCCACATTGCCACCAATTTTTATTCAGTGATCACTTTTTATCTTGTAAGGTTTTTGTTCAATAAATCCCTTTTTATTTTTGACCTACGCCATGTGGAGCCCCTTTTTTCTTTTTTCTCCACGACTTCATCCATGATCGGTTTCTTGAGACCTTTTGAACCTGCCCGGAACCGGGGAGTGTGTGAGTGAGCTGACCACCCCCACCGTTGACTGTCCTGGCTATCGGTGACCGTGACCCAAGGGATAACCTTGCCTACTGGAGATGGTGACCGAAGGGAGAACCTTGTGGGGAGAGTTCACGGGAGGCTACCTCCATAAGCTCTGACAGACGTACTGCTATATGGCTGATACGTCCCACGGGATCTGGTAAGAGTACCTAACTCTAGATGCTTATGATGTGTCGCCTGTGATTGATGTGTTTTCCAGTCTTCAGTCAACATCATGTATCCAAACACCTCCTTTGTTTGAGAAGACTTCTTCTACTTATATGTATTGACTCTAGTCTTTGACTTTAGTCTTGCTTCTGGACATATCTATACTTAATACATCTTTTTGGGACATTCGTATACACCTCACCAGTGTTTATTGTGTTGATTAACACTATTTCATAGTTGCTTTAAAGTCACTGATTTATACATTTATGTTTGACACACTTTTATATCTTTTTTAGCGCTGCACGTATTTTTTATACATCTTGCATACTTAACCATCGTTACCCATTGTACAACTGGATTTTCATACTCGTTGGCTATTTTCAACACAAGCTGTACACAGCAGTAAGGTGAGCGGCCTGCGAACACGGAGGTGCCCCCACTGAAGAACTCCTCCCTCCCCCTTCACTATTGGAATTGTTTTTTTATTTGGAAGTGTCACATTTGGTGGTGGGATTGATATTATCTCACTTTATGGACTTGTCACTTACAGGTTTTGTAAGTCGCTACGTGCTGGTGTGATACTAGCACACACTTACTGGGACTCATTTTTATTGCTTTTATTTTTCATTTTCTTGTATGTTATTAGCTTGTTTGCAGTGCTTTCCACTCATGTCAGTATTTTGACCTATTCAATATTTATGAGCTTAATGTCTGCTGGGCTTATGCACCCTCAATTTTGATATACACATTTATTTTGTATTATTTGTTTGCATTTTTTTATTGATGCCAGTATTGCTTGTATGCACTATTATACCATTTCTTTCTAGTATTTAAGTGCCCTTATATGCCTCTACACGTATTCCTACACTTTATATACATACTAGTTCTTCTCTGCATTTGTGAGTCCTTTTATGTACCTGACTCATGCACTTAGGTCATCTGGTATTTATCATTTGTCTTTCATGCGCTTTAGTTTAGTCCCACCCTTTTTTCCCTGTTCCCCTTTTGTTTATCACAGCACAATCACCATCTCCTATTTTTAAAACGCAATATATACCCCAATTTTTTTGTAAAACATGAAAGATGATGTTACGCCGCGTAAATAGATATCAAACATGTCATGCTTTAAGATTGTGCACGCTAATAAAATTGCGAATGGCAACAAACTATGGTACTTAAAAATCTCCATAGATGACAGTTTAAATTTTTTTTACAGGTTACCAGTTTAGAGTTACAGAGGAGATCTTGTGCTAGAATTATTGCTCTCGCTCTAAGGTTCACGGCAATACCTCACATGAACATGAAGAGATGGGGGCGTCTTTAATTTTTTTTTTTTTTCTTTTACACTGTCCCTTTTATTTCATTGTTTTTTAACACGTTTATTCCTATTACAAGCAATGTAAACATCCCTTGTAATAGAAATAAGCGATGACAGGTCCACTTTATGGAGAGATCTGGGGTCAAAAAGACCCCAAATCTCTCCTGTACCTTTACAAGCAAAGGATAAAAACAAAAAAAATAATTTTGATCTTTTGCTTTAAAAAAAAAAAAAAAAGTATTTACTTCTGCCCTGGATCGGAAGTGATGTAATGACGTCACTCTGGACCTCAAAGGCCATAGAGGGGATTATAGATGATCTGGCCTCTGTTTGCCTCTGTGACCAGCTGGCCACACAGTCGCATCATTTTCCAGGCGCGCCGGTAAAGACTGTATACAGTATATATATATATATATACAGTATCTCACAAAAGTGAGTACACCCCTCAGTCACATTTTTGTAAATCTTTTCTTCTATCTTTTCATGTGACAACACTGAAGAAATGACACTTGTCTACAATGTAAAGTAGTGAGTGTACAGCTTGTATAACAGTGTAAATTTGCTGTCCCCTCAACATAACTCAACAAACAGCTCCCAACTGTCCCTGATTTGGAGCAATGTCCCTCTGTCCCTCTTTCCTCCTCGTTTGTCCCTAATTTTGGTCTGATCTATATAGTTGTATATAAAATGCACTTTTTATCTTTCAAAAAGTGTTTCCCAGCGCTAAACCTTTCATCCAAATTCTAAATTGCTGCATTTGTCAATTTTAAAAGCCAATATAAGGCCGGGCTAACACTGGTGCGACGCAACAGCCGTCCTACCTTGGATCCGACTTTGCCCTGCGACTTGAAGCCGGCATGCGTCCGACTTTCAATGAACGGGGATCCGACTTGGATCCCCGCCAATGCCAGGCGCTGTGTTTGGTATGAATCTTGAGGGGGAACTCCGCGCCAAATTTTAAATAAAAAAACGGCATGGGTTCCCACTCCAAGAGCATACCAGACCCTTGGGTCTGGTATGGACCTTAAGGGGAACCCCCTACGCCGAAAAAACGGCATGGGGGCCCCCCCCAAATCCATACCAGACCCTTATCCAAGCGCGCAGCCCGGCCGGTCAGGAATGGGGGTGGGGACTAGCGAGCGCCCCCCCCCCTCCTGAACCGTACCAGGCAGCATGCCCTCAACAAGGGTGTGGGTACTTTGGGGCAGGGGCAGCTCCGGGGTCTTCTTCCGACTTCGGGGGTCTTCTTCCGGCTTCGGAGGTCTTCTTCCAACTTCAGGGGTCTCTCCGGCGTCTTCTCCCGGTGTCCGGATCTTCTGCCAGCTCCCCCGCTATCTTCTGCGGCTCTTTTGCTAGCGATGGCCCGGACTTCTGCTTTCTGCCTTCTTTCCTCTTCTCTTCTTCCGATGTTGACACGACGCTCTCTCCGGCTGGAATGCTCTCTGAACGCTCCGATGTGACTTATATAGGCGGTGACCCCACCCCCTTATGCCGTCACAGTCCCTGGGCATGCTGGGACTGTGACGTTTTAGGGGCTGTGGTCACCGGGTGATGTTGACCATGCCCCCTTATGACGGCACAGTCCCAGCATGCCCCGGGACAGTGACCTCATAAGGGGGCGGGGTCACCGCCTATATAAGTCCATTGCGGAGCGCTCAGAGAGCATTCCAGCCGGAGAGAGCGTCCTGTCAACATCGGAAGAAGAGAAGAGGGAAGAAGGCAGAAGGCAGAAGTCTGGGCCACCGCTAGCAAAAGAGCCGCAGAAGATAGTGGAGGAGCCAGCAGAAGGTCCGGACACCGGGAGAAGACGCCGGAGAGACCCCTGAAGTCGGAAGAAGACCCCGAAGCCGGAAGAAGATCCCTGAAGCCGGAAGAAGACCCCCGAAGTCGGAAGAAGACCCCGGAGCTGCCTAATAAATTACTTTAAAAACCTGTGTAGTGTATTTTTTTATTGAAACTTTTTCCCTAGTTGAATGGGTAGGGGTACTATGTACCCCATACTCATTCACATAGGGTGGGGGGCCGGGATCTGGGGGCCCTCTTATTAAAGGGGCTCCCGGATTCCGATAAGCCCCCCACCCGCTGACCCCGACAACCAACGGCCAGGGTTGTCGGGAGGAGGCCCTTGTCCTCATCAACATGGGGACAAGGTGCTTTGGGGTGGGGGGCACCCCCCTGCCCCAAAGTACCCACACCCCCATGTTGAGGGGTAGGGGGTTCCCCTTAAGGTCCATACCAGACCCAAGGGCCTGGTATGCTCTTGGAGGGGGAACCCATGCCGGTTTTTTATTTAAAATTTGGCGCGGAGTTCCCCCTCAAGATCATCTGAGCACAAGTCGCATGCCGAAGTCTGATCATGCGAGACGGCGATCCGACTTTGATCCGACTTTAATGATAGTCAATGGGCTGAAGTAGGATCAAAGTCGGACCAAAGTAGTACAGGGAGCATTTCTAAAGTCGGAACGACTTGTGTCGGACCAGTTACGGCGGCTCCCATAGGGAAACGTTGAATTTCACACGTCATGCGACATGAGCTCCCAATGTCGGAGCGTTTGTCGGACCAGTGTGAACCCGGCCTGAAGGAATAGTAGTGGTAAAAAAAAGCACTTGTGGATTTAATTAACCCTTTTTTTTGGATATGTCCCCTTTAAGGGGCGTGGCAGGGGGCCATGTCCTATGCCCACATACGTTTGCTAGCAGGTGTCCCACATTCCCATCTCAAAAAGTTGGGAGGTATGATTAATGTCTAAACCGCTGGCAACAAAAGTGAGTACACCCCTAAGTGAAAATGTCCAAATTGGGCCCAATTAGCCATTTTCCCTCCCCGGTGTCATGTGACTCGTTAGTGTTACAACGTCTCAGGTGTGAATGGGGAGCAGGTGTGTTAAATTTGGTGTTATCGCTCTCACTCTCTCATACTGGTCACTGGAAGTTCAACATGGCACCTCATGGTAAAGAACTCTCTGAGGATCTGAAAAAAGAATTGTTGCTCTACATAAAGATGGCCTAGGCTATAAGAAGATTGCCAAGACCCTGAAACTGAGCTGCAGCACGGTGGCCAAGACCATACAGCGTTATAACAGGACAGGTTCCACTCAGAACAGGCCTCGCCATGGTCCACCAAAGAAGTTGAGGTCACATGCTCAGCGTCATATCCAGAGGTTGTCTTTGGGAAATAGACGTATGAGTGCTGCCAGCATTGCTGCAGAGGTTGTAGGGGTGGGGGGTCAGCCTGTCAGTGCTCAGACCATACGCCGCACACTGCATCAAATTGGTCTGCATGGCTGTTGTCCCAGAAGGAGGCCTCTTCTAAAGATGATGCACAAGAAAGCCCGCAAACAGTTTGCTGAAGACAAGCAGACTAAGGACATGGATTACTGGAACCATGTCCTGTGGAAGCACTCATACGTCTATTTCCCAAAGACAACCTCTGGTGACGCCTGTTCTGAGTGGAACCTGTCCTGTTATACCGCTGTATGGTCTTGGCCACCGTGCTGCAGCTCAGTTTCAGGGTCTTGGCAATCTTCTTATAGCCTAGGCCATCTTTATGTAGAGCAACAATTCTTTTTTTCAGATCCTCAGAGAGTTCTTTGCCATGAGGTGCCATGTTGAACTTCCAGTGATCAGAATGAGAGAGTGAGAGCGATAACACCAAATTTAATACACCTGCTCCCCATTCACACGTGAGCCCTTGTAACACTGACGAGTCACATGACACCGGGGGAGGGAAAATGGCCAATTGGGCCCAATTTGGACATTTTCACTTAGGGGTGTACTGACTTTTGTTGCCAGCGGTTTAGACATTAATGGCTGTGTGTTGAGTTATTTTGAGGGGACAGCAAATTTACACTGTTATACAAGCTGTACACTCACTACTTTACATTGTAGACAAGTGTCATTTCTTCAGTGTTGTCACATGAAAAGATAGAAGAAAAGATTTACAGAAATGTGAGGGGTGTACTTACTTTTGTGGAATGCTGTATATAATATATAATATTTTTTTTCTTTTGTCATAGCACCGCTATTTACTATATTAGTTTATATGGTAGATGTCTATCATCCTTGCTTTGCCAAGCACTCTTCATATAATCAGGATATGGAAAGTCGTCGGACACATAATGGGCGGAGTTAATGTTGAGTATAATGTAGACATTGGGCTCGGTAGGACACGATGTATTATTCGGAGTCTCTGTTGTACGGAATGTCCCTTTCCCGGACCATCCATCACATGGCACCAGACAGACTCTCCGTTCCGCCTTCTGTAGGGAAGATTCCGGGATTCTGATCTCCGATGATTTATAGGATGCAGATATAAAGCGAAGGAAAGCGTGGTGAGCGGGCACTGAGCCCAGTTGCTCTGAAGACTCCAGAGCGGGCAGGTTGGGGTACCGTAAAGTGACTCTCTGACTGGAATCTTTATATTCTCTCCGTGTTTCCATGAATTTCATCCCTTTATCCAGAAAAAACCCAGAAGGTGTGTCTGGTGTACGCCTGGTGGTGATGTTAGGATGGGCACACACATTTGGGGGGCTCCGAACCAAATCCCACCTGCTACAGGATCACATCCAGCTGGCAGCCAGAGTCAGGTTCCTCCGGATGTGATCATCCCATCAGTGTATTCCCGGGACACCTCGAGTCCTAGCAGGAGGAGGGCACCTCTTCTGTCCATACCCGCTCCACCTCCTGACTGCCCCCTGCTGCTACAAAGCCAAACTGCAGGCAAGGTGAGGGTGGACCACTGATAAAGAATCTGATGTAAGGGAGGGGGGTTCTGATATAAGGGGGAATCTAATGGAGACCCTGATGTAAGGGGGGACTCTGATTGGGCACTGATATGAGGGGGAACCCTGATGGGGACACTGATGTAAAGGGGGGCTCTAATGTAAGCAGGGCTCTGATGAGGACTCTGATATAAGGGGAGCTCCGTTGGGGATTCTGATGGAGACTCTGGTTGTAAGGAAGGACTCCTAAGGTGGACTCTGAGGTTATGGGTTTTGATGGAGATTCTGATATAAGGGGGGGGGGGGTCTGATGGAGACCATGATGTAAAGGGGACTCTGTTAGGGACCCTGATGTAAAGGAGGTCTCCTAAGGTGGACTATGATGTAAGAGGGTCTCTGATGGGGACCCTGATGTAAGGGGGACCCCCAAGGTGGTCTCTGATGTATAGGTGGCTCTGATGGGGACCCTAATGTAAGGGGGGGACTCTTATGTGGACTGATGTGAAGGGGCTCTGATGGAAAATGTGATGTACGGGGGACTCCGATTAAAGGGGAAATTCTAAGGTAAACTTTGATGTAAGGGGGGCTTTGATGAGGACTCTAATGTAACGGGGGACTCAAATGTGGAATCTGATCTAAGGGAGGCTCTGATGGGGACACTGATGTAAATAGGGGGGCTCTGATGTAAGCAGGGCTCTGATGAGGACTCTGGTACAAGGGGGGCTCTGTTAGTGATTCTGATGGGACTCTGATGTAAGGAGGGACTCCTAAGGTGGACTCTGATGTAATGAGCTCTGTTGGAGATTCTGATATAAGGGGGGCTCTGATGGAGACCATGATGTAAAGAGGGACTCTGATGTAAAGGGGGCACTGTTAGGGACTAAGGTGGAGACCTATGATGTAAGAGGGTTTCTGATGAGGGCCATGATATAAGGGGGGGGGACACACTGATGTAAGGAGGACCCCCAAGGTGGACTCTGATGTAAAGGTGGCTCTGATGGGCACCCTGATGTGAGGGGGGACTCTGATGTAAGGGGGGACTCTGATATGAGGGGGACTCTGATGGGAAATCTGATGTAAGGGGAAATCCTAAACTCTGATGTAAGGGGGATTCGCAAGGTGAGCTCTGATGGAGACCCTGATGTAAGGGGGGACTCTGATGTAAGGGGGGACTCTGATGTAAGGGGGGACTCTGATGTGAGGGGGCTCTGATGGGAAATGTGATGTAAGGGGGAACTCTGATTTTAGGGGGAGTCCTTAGGTAAACTCCGATGTAATGGGGGCTTTGATGAGGACTCTAATGAAAGGATGGACTCTGATTTCAGAAAATATAACATTTTTTGGTGGTTTAGAGCAATTTTCTATCAAATTAACACGTGTGAGAAAAATTTTAAAAATGCCCCGGTAGACCCGTGATTAACACATCGATTTCCTCTGATCATCTGCGCCATCTAGTGGTCATGATGTTTTATTTTTATTAATTGAGAGCTATTTTAGAAAAATTACTGCATTGTGGCCACTAGATGGAGCTGACAATCTTAGGAAATCACACAATGATTCCCTATGACCATCTGCTCCAACTAGTGGTCATAATGTGGTATTTTTTTAATGATTGAGAGATTTTTATTTGCTGCATTATGGCCATTAGATGGAGCTGCCAATCTTAGGAAATTACGCATTGATTTCCTATTAATGTCTGCTCCATCTAGTGGTCATAATGCGATATTTTGTTTAATAATTGAGATATTTTAGAAAAAAATGCTGCATTGTGGCCACTAGATGGAGCTGCCAATCTTGAGAAAACACATTGATCTCCTATGATCATCTGCTCCATCTAGTGGTCATAATGCCATATTTTATTTAATAATTGAGAGATATTTTGGAAACAAAATGCTGCATTATGGCCACTAGATGGAGCTGCCAATCGTAGGAAATCACATAATGATTCCTTATGATCTTCTGCTCCATCTAGTGGTCATAATGTGGAATTTTGTTTAATAACTGAGAGATATTTTAGAAAAAAATGCTGCATTGTGGCCACTAGACAGAGCTGCCAATCGTAGGAAATCACTGTATTCAGCTAAAGATGGTCAGACTTCATCAGGGGAGGCTGAATGTCTGTCTCATTCCTTCAATATGTATATATATATCTATATATATATATATATATAGATATATATAGATATATATCTATATATATATATTTTAAACAGACCCCTTAAAGTGTATCTATAGCAGATAGATGGATAGAGGGCGGAATGATTCGAACTCCGGTCAGGTTATTTTTTTTTAAATGGTGCATTATGGTCATTAGATGGAGCTGCCAATCTTAGGAAATCACACACTGATTTCCTATTATTGTCTGCTCCATCTAGTGGTCATAATGCGGTATTTTGTTTAATAATTGAGATATTTTAGAAAAAAATGCTGCATTGTGGCCACTAGATGGAGCTGCCAATCTTGGGAAAACACATTGATCTCCTATAACCAGCTGCTCCATCTAGTGTTCATAATGCAGTATTTTGTTTAATAATTGAGAGATGTTTTAGAAACAAAATGCTGCATTATGGCCACTAGATGGAGCTGCCAATCTTAGGAAACCACATTGATCTCCTATGATTGTCTTCTCCATCTAGTGGTCATTATGCGGTATTTTTTTAATGATTGAGAGATATTTAAAAAAAAAAAATGCTGCATTAAGGCCATTAGATGGAGCTGCCAATCTTAGGAAATCACGCACTGATTTCCTATGATAGTCTGCTCCATCTAGTGGTCATAATGTGGTATTTTGTTTAATAACTGATAGATATTTTAGAAAAAAAAATGCTGCATTATGTCCACTAGACGGAGCTGTCGATTTTAAGAAATCACTGTATTCAGCTAAAGATGGTCAGACTTCATCAGGGGCGGCTGAATGTCTGTCTCATTCCTCCAATATATAAAGTGTATCTATAGCAGATAGATGGATAGAGGGCGGAATGATTCGAACTCCGGTCAGGTTAGACGGCTGTCGGAGGCTTTCTTGGAGAGGTTCCTTCACTTCCTGCCTGGTGGAAAAAGGTTGTCCCCACGGACAGGAAGTCCATCTCAATCTTCTGATTCATTTAACACTCCCCTCTCCCCGGGTGCTGCAGTCTGAGGGGGTCTCCATTGCTCCTCCATGGCACATTACTGGCTGGATCGCCCGGTGAAAATGAAGAAAAATACAGCAAAAAAATTATTAAAAATTAAAATGAAAGCACAGCCACCACATGTAAGGATTGGTAAAGTGCAATGTATTACATTTTTGTTTTTAGGTTTAGATATGCTTCAAAGGTTATACAAAAACAAAAAAACATAAGGGGCATATTCTGTCCACTGGTAGAACACAGTATCCCATTGGGCCTCACAAACGTTTGTTTGTTTTTTTCATTTTATTTATTTAATCTGTAATATTTCTACAGATTTTTTGCTATGTATTCTTTATACTTATCACATACACTGGATATTCACTCAAAAAACAAAAAATCATTAGAAAGATCCCAAAGAAGTAACAAGTTTCAAGCTACGATCGTGCCAACCAAAGGGCAGACAAAGAAAGGAAGCTCCCTATTGGTTCCTATATATAGCGACCTCATGTTTCCTTCCCATCTGTTGTATGCATGGAAAGTGATAAAAATATTATTCCTATGCCACACAAGTCAGTAGAGAAGACGGCGCTCGTCTCAACATGTGAAGTCACACCTTCTGTGTCTATGTCACACGGATTTAGCTTCACACCGAGAAGATGTGTTCAGGTTGTTGGCTCTGCCGGTGTCACCGGTGTAGATTTTATTGGTAGTTTTTAGTTCAGTACAAAGAATCTACCTCTAGTCTTGGTTTCTAGGTATGGTTAGTTCCCGCCATATAAAACAATCAGTAACCCCCCCAGCTGGAGACCAAGTTTACCTTTTCACAAAAAATGATTATTGTATAGACTTGGACCTGAAGCCCGGGTTGGATGAACCCAATGCCAGGCTTGTATGGACCTGATATCAGGGTTGTATAGACCTGATGCAAGGGGTGGATGGACCTGATGCCAGGGTTGTATGGACCCGATGCCAGGGTTGTATGTTAGGGTTGCATGGACCTGATGCCACGGTTGTATGGACCTGATGCCAGGGTTGTATAGACCTAATGCCAGGGTTGTATGGACCTGATGCCAGGGTTGTATAGACCTAATGCCAGGGTTGTATAGACCTGATGCCAGGGTTGTATAGACCTAATGCCACGGTTGTATGGACCTGATGCCAGCCAGGGTTGTAAGGATCTGATGTCAGAGTTGTATAGACCTGATGTCAGGGTTGTATGGACCTGATGCCAAGGTTATATAGACTTGATGTCAGGGTTGTATGGACCTGATGCCAGGGTTGTATGGACCTGATGCCAGGGTTGTATGGACCTGATGCCAGGGTTGTATGGACCTGATGCCAGGGTTGCATGGACCTGATGCCAGCCAGGGTTGTAAGGATCTGATATCAGGGTTGGATGAACCTGATGCCATGCTTGTATGGACCTGATGCCAGGCTTGTATAGACCTGATGCCAGGGTTGTATAGACCTGATGCCAAGGTTGTATGGACCTGATGCCAGGGTTGTAAGGATTTAGCGCCAGCCCCCCCCCCGGAAGAACGATTGGCGCAAGCATAAAACCACTCCCCCGCAGGAGACGATCGGCACAAACAGGGCCCCTCCACAGGAGACGAATGGCTGGCAGGAAGGCGGTGATCGCCGCAAACACCCTCCCAACCCCACCACCCCCCCCCCCGTGGGAGACGAGCACCGGACCCCCCCACCGCGTGGCGGTAGAGACTACCCTTAGGAGGCAGGGGGAATGAAGGGCCGACCTATTTTCTTTTCCGTTTTCTTCCAGGCTGAACAATTTTTCTGAATATTTGAAAATTAGAATATTCCTAAATTTGTAAATTCGGAAATTCAGAAATTCGAAAATCCAAAAACCCTGAAAATTCGAAAATTTAAAATAATAACTAACTAATAGTAACTTAACTATTACTAACTAATAAATTATAGATATTGGAATTTCCTTTCAAATTTAGCTGTTAGTGTACGAATTTATCCGAAGTTACGAATGACCCGAAATAATGAATGCCGCATCTAAATGAATGGAACGTAACAAATTAATAATAATAAATAACAACGTTTTGTTATTTATTATTTGTTCCGTTTCATTTATTTAAATGCGACATTCGTTATTTCGGATAATTCGTAACTTCGGATAAATTCATATTCCCTACGTTCACTAAAAGCCAAATTTGAAAGGAAATTCCAATATCTATAATTATATATATAATAGTTGGTTATTTTTAGTTAGTTATTCTTTAGAATTTTCTGATTTTCTTTCTTATTTTTCGAATTTCCGAATTTTTGAATTGCAATCATAACGAACGACCCGAAAAACGAAAAAGAAAAAAAAGGAATGAAGCGAAAACGAACACATTTTTCGGCAGTGCACATGTCTAAGCAAAATACATATTGTCCTAAATTTATGAAGAAATTCCATTATTTAAATTTTTTACATTTTTTTATTGAAAATGTTTTATAGCAGAAAGTAAAACTTATTTTATCTTATTTTTTAATTGTCTGTCTTTTTTCGTTTATAGCGCAAAAAATAAAAAATGCAGTGGTGATGAAACACCACCAAAAGAAAGCTCTATTTGTGTGAAAAAGATTATATGAATTTGATTTGGGTACAGCGTTGTACGACCGCGCAATTGTCAGTTAAATTAACGCCGTGCCAAACGCAAAAAATGGTCTGGACATGAAGGGGGGTAAATCTTCCGGAGCTGAAGTGAATAACACAATATTGTATTACTGTATTAGGGTACGCACCCCAATGCTCAAACACATGCATTGCTATATAAATGGCCCTGGGACATTGATATTCCTGCCGGTGCAATGAAAGAGAAGTGCGTAAGAAGAGCCGGTAAGAAGGGGATCTTTCCCATCTCCCCGCTGCTACAAAGAGCGATAATGCTAATGCACACTAGGTGATTAGGGTGTGCCCAGGCACACCCAGCACACCCTGTGTCAGTCTGGGTCCAGAGCACTTACCCCATTTATGGAGGGCAGCGCTTCACCCAGGCGGCGCTTCACCCTAGGGGTGGGCATCACGGGAGGCGGGCATCAGGGCAGCGGGCATCTCGGGCAGCGGGCATCACGGGCGGTTGGCATTACGGGTGGCTTCCTCTTCTCCTGCGGGCATCACAGGCGGCTGGCATCACGGGCGGCAGGCATCACGGGTGGTGGGCATCATGGGCGGCAGGCATCACGGCGGCGGGCATCACAGGCGGCAGGCATTATGGGCAGACTCCTCTTCTCCTGTGGGCATCACGGACGGCGGGCACCACGGGTGGTGGGCATCACAGGCGGCGGGCATTACGGCCAGCTTCCTCGTCTCCTGCGGGCATCACAGGCAGAGGGCATCACAGATGGTGGGCATCATGGCATTGGGCATCACAGGCAGTGGGCATTACAGGCAGCGGGCATCACAGGCGGCTTCCTCTTCTCCTGCGGGCATTACAGGCGGCAGGCATCATGGGCGGTGGGCATCACGGGCAGCGGGCATCGCGGGCGGTGGGCATCACAGGTGGCAGGCATCGCGGGTGGCAGGCATCAAAGGCAGCGGGCATCACAGGTGGAGGGCATCACAGGCGGTGGGCATCACGGGCGGTGGGCATCACAGGCAGTGGGCATCACAGGCAGCTTCCTCTTATCCTGCAGACAGCATAAGCGGCAGGCGTCACGGGCAGCGGGCATCGCGGGCGGTGGGCATCACAGGTGGCAGGCATCACGGGTGGCAGACATCACAGGCGGCGGGCATCACAGGCGGCGGGCATTACGGGTGCTTAGTCTTCTCCTACGGGCATCACAGACGGCAGGCATTACGGCAGTTTCCTCTTCTCCTGCAGGCATCATGACGGCTTCCGTCTCCTCCCTCCTCCTCTGTGGCCAATCAGAATGCTTCTCCTTTCGGCCAATCGGGAAACAGATCTTGGGACCCACTTCCTGATTGGCTAGGAGGGGAATCAGTGTTTCAATAGCGAATATTCATTCGTTATTGTAACACACCTGGGTGGGCTCATAGCGCAATACTCGGCGCCCCAACCCCACTCTATTTTGAAGCCTATTAGAGCCTCTGGCTCTAATCAGGTGCTTCAAAAAAACACCCCCACCCCATTGAAATCCATGTATCCGACATTCTGCATGGGGGCCGGACACATGGATAGAGGGGTGGTGCCTGTGTGCCCTTAATGGATGGGCCACCCCTTCTAGAATTGTTACACTGTAACAAAGATGTATGTATCTCCTATGCTCCTCAGCACCATCTAGTGGCCATAATGTGGTATTTTACTACTGATCATAATAGAGCATTTGTTTACAAGAGAAAATAGCTTAAAAAACATTCATTTTTGCCCAAATCACACAGAACAAATATCCAGTAGATGTAGATTTGCTGGGCAGATGTGATTTTTGGATGAGTAGACCCCGATGTTTGATGTTCATTTTCTGATAATATTCTGTGTTTTGTCATCACCAGTTTCTGCTGTAATTAGAGCTCCGCTGTATTTTTCTATACGGTTTGCCAGCAGGAAGGATCGCAATCCGCACCGACTCGCACACTGACAACTTTTTATTCTTCTTTTGCCCGCTTTTTCAATTCTGCTTTTAGAATCAGAAGAGAGACAAACGATAGAGTTTTGTAACAATCGCGGACTTTAAAAAGGGAACCCGGGAGTCATTTTTCAAAGCCGCGTCGGCCATACTCATCTTTTTTTTTTTTTTTTTTTTTAATGATTATCCATCAATGGCTGACAGCCCCTGGTGCAAGGCATTCATTTTAGTACATAGACCCGTGATCCCGCTTCATGTTTCTCCTCTAATTTCCAGCTCTGGAAGTTAAAAATAGGAAAAAAAAAAACAAAAAAAAAAACAAAACATATAATGACAGACAGGAAATTGGATGATCTTCCTCGGAATGAAAAAAGCGCGCTTTTCGCGTATCAGGCGAATACCGCGGCAGAAGAGTCGCTTTGATCTTGTGAATAGCGCTCTGATTGATGGAATCTCATTTGTAGACTGGGGGGGGAGGGGAGGAGGGGAGGTGGAGGGGGGGGTTACAATATATACATTCCTCCGGTATACAGAGGAGGGGGAAGAAAGCGATCGCTCTCCCAGATGGTAATGTAGATTAATCGGTACATCTTCTACTAGAGGAACACAAGGCTGAAAAATTACCAATAAAACTCAGGCAGCGGTTTTGTGATTTCCCAGGAATACTTCTCGGCACCGCAGATAAGAAGAGGGAGTATTTATAGTCTGTGGGGCTTGATTAGGAGGCCTGGAGATGATGATGGAAATTCATGCTAATATTATGCACATCTAATTGCAGTGCACAGCTGACTGTTTGCAGACAGATGTTCGTCCTGCATAGAGACCAGAACACACATCCAGGGAAATCATCACCATCATGAAGAACACCTTACAGAACACGAACGGCTTCAACGCCTCCGAGGCGAGGCCATGAGGACTTCTGCAGAAGACCCGGCAACATGCCGATCTGCCGGTGATATCCAGATATCCCAGCATGCTCCTACAGCATCCGGGCAACTCTACAGGGCTGGAGGTTGCCCTACGCTGGTCTAGAGACCTTCTGTTATTGCAGCTAAAACCAACATCGGTTAAATAAAGCGGAACAATTATTATTATTATTATTGTAGCAACCTCCCGGACCTCTAGAGGCCTGATGGTGACCTCAAGGGTTAGGCTGAAATCCTTCCTTGTAGAGCGGGATAACAGGCATGGTGGGTGTAATGCAAGATGAAGTGATGTTGGGCGGCAGTCACTTTTTTGAACGCGAACAAGAGATTTATTGTCTTTTAATAAGAACTGTGGGAGAGCGGGTTAGGGCCAGGACACCCTTAGGTAGATGCAATGATGATTGGCAGACTCCAAGACACTATATGAATTATCTAAAAAGAACCATTATGGAGGGAAAACTCCATTTGTTGTTGCCACCATCCCAAATATATTGTATATAGTTGGAGATGCTCAATACTACATTCATGGAATCAAATATTCGTTAAAAAGATTGTTAGGATGGCGCTGAGCAAAAAATGGGGACACATATCCAGAATGAAGGACGTCACCAAGTAAAAAGTAAATCCTCAAGGCTTGAGAGATCCCTCCGGGGCGGATGCTGCTGCTCTGGGGTTCCTTGAGAGACAAACGCTATCATTCCTTATCAAGGATCGATATTCCCATATTTCCAGCCACATGTTGATCTGTACGAGTCTGCCACTGGGACCTACTTTTTGGGGATCCTTGTGAGGGATCTCTCGAGCCTTGAGGATTTACTTTTTACTTGGTGATTTCCTTCATTCTGGATATGTGTCCCCATTTTTTTTTGCTCAGCGCCATCCTAACAATCTTTTTAACAAATATTTGATTACATGAATGTAGCATTGAGCATCTCCAACTATCATCTTCTTCATGCCCATGAAGAAGGGATTTATCTTGAATCCCCCGAAACGCGTCGGGCCATAGGACAAGTGCTTTTTTTCTTATAAACTATATATGGATTATATGTATCACTTTGTATGGTTGTTATCCTTGACCTGTTTTATGAAGTAATACATCTTTCTATGTTTTGAAAATATTGTGTCTTCAAAAGTTTGCCCTTAAAGTCCCTTAGTACCTGGGGGGGGGTACTCCTTCTCTATATCCAAGACACTATAGGTGGACAGCTCTACAGGGAAAGGCCGTCAGCCGGATGCCACGTCCGTATAGGTAGGACTGCTGTCTCCTATGGCAACTGAACTTGGAACAGTCACTAAAGGTAGTCGTACATAACTCTTGGTAACACAGAATGGTTCTCTTATCTCCCAGTATCCCACTGTAGGTCTTCACTCACCAAGCTCTTGGTCTCTCACTAGACTTCCAGATCCAGGTCATCACCGGATCTCCTGAGCTCTTCCACAGCTATCCTGCTGTATACTCCTCAAGCGTCACCCCCCCGCTAACCTGCTGGGTCCCTGGTTTGGTACTGGCTGAAGTTTTCCCACTTCTTCACCGTCCCCGGCTGGTGAGAAGACTGCTCTGGTACTCGCTCGAGCTTACTCACTGTAGTCTCTGGTAACAAGGTGGATGGACCCTTAGTGGCAACAGTTTCCCCCCTACCCCCGACCACGACTGGTTCCCTGTCCGGCTGAACCTTCGCAACTCGGTTGGACTCCAATCCTGCAGTCCCAACCCCACACTGCTTCTTCTGCTCTTGGATAGGCCTCAGGCAGCCTAGCAGCCAGGTGTCCCCGGGATAGGCATCTGGCTTCCAGCCTAGCAACCTGGGGCGACATAACACACGTCCACCTAGACAGCCGTCCAGGTGGCTCAGAACCCCCATCACCTGACTCCATCACCTGACTCCACCCAAATAAATAGGCTCTCCCAGCAGAACAAGGGACTAAAGAAACCCCTGACAAAAGGCTGAGACACCCCATCCATTCATGATCTGACCTTGCAATGCCCTTGTCTATCTAATGTCACCAGACACAGTGCCACCTAGTGACAGAAGAGAAAAGGTGCAGCAATTCCAGAACTAGAGAGGAATCAGTGGATCTCCTAACAATTAGCCAGCACAATTACTACCTGGCAAACTAAATTTGTTAGCTACCCTGCCTAAACACCAGGGTACTACATCATTATTATTATTATTACTATACAGGATTTATAAAGTGCCAACAGTTTGCGCAGCGCTTTACAACATGGGGCAGTCAGTACACTTACAATACAATTCAATACAGGAGGAATCAGAGGGCCCGGCTCATTAGAGCTTACAGTCTAGGACAGTGATGGCGAACCTTTTTGAGCCCGAGTGCCCAAACTGCAAAACAAAACCAACTTATTTTTTTTCAAAGTGCCAACACTGCAGTTAGCGACAGCCACAGATAATGGCCGCAAGGGCCTCTCACCAATCCCAGCAACAACGCTTCCTCCGAACAGATGTCCTCCCACCCTCGGTTGCCCACGACAACACCCGCAACTGGCACTGCAAGGGCGGTATCCGTCTCCTGGCTCACAGCGTGCTGCTCCAGTCTCTCTCCTTTGAAGCAATGACTCTTCTCTCTCTCTCTCCAGGGTGGTGATGCTGGGCTGGATGTTAAAATGGACCCATAGTCTGCTGGGACTACATGTCCCATGGTGCACTTGTCCTGGCTCCTCATTGGTCCCTGGCTGCAGACAATGGGGAGACAGGAGGAATCAGAGCAAGAGGCAATCTCTGCAATGTCGCAGTCCCGCTAAAAATCACTGATCACCGCCATTACTAGTAAAAAAAAATAAAAAAATAAAAATGCCATAAATACATGTCAGTTATCGGCATACACTGACAGCGCGTGAAGAGAGGAGAGCCGGCAAGAGGCAATCCACACAGGTGACATCTACACTGATAATCAGAGTACTGATCATCAGTGCTGCCAATCAGTGCCCATCAGTGCTGTCTGTCAGTGCCCATCGTTGATACCTATTAGTGCTGCCTATCAGTGCCCATCAGTGCCACCTATCTGTGCCCATCAGTGTCGCATGTCAGTGCAGCCTCATAAGTGCCCATCAGTGCCTATCAGTGCTGTCTGTCAGTGCCCATCAGTGATGCCAATCAGTGCCCATCAGTGTTGTCTGTAATTGCCCATCAGTGCTGCCTATCAGTGCCTATCGTTGATGCCTATTAGTGCTGCCTATCAGTGCCCATCAGTGCCACCTATCGGTGCCCATCAGTTTTGCATTTCAGTGCCGCCTCATAGGAGTTTATCAGTGCCCATCAGTGCCGCCTCATAGGAGTTTATCAGTGCCCATCAGTGCCGCCTCATAGGAGTTTATTAGTGCCCATCAGTGCTGCCTCATAGGAGTTTATCAGTGCCCATCAGTTCTGCCTCATAGGAGTTTATCAGTGCCCATCAGTGCTGCCTCATAGGAGTTTATTAGTGCCCATCAGTGCTGCCTCATAGGAGTTTATCAGTGCCCATCAGTTCTGCCTCATAGGAGTTTATCAGTGCCCATCAGTGCAGCCTCATAGGAGTTTATCAGTGCCCATCAGTGCCGCCTCATAGGAGTTTATCAATGCCCGTCATTGCCGCCTCATAGGAGTTTATCAGTGCCCATCAGTGCCGCCTCATAGGAGTTTATCAGTAGCCATCAGTGCCGCTTCATGGTAGTTTATCAGTGCCCATCAGTGCCGCCTTATAGGAGTTTATCAGAGCCCATCAGTGCCGCCTCATAGGAGTTTATCAGTGCTCATCAGTGCCACCTCATAGGAGTTTATTAGTGCCCAATAGTGCCGCCTCATAGGAGTTTATTAGTGCCCATCAGTGCCGCCTCAAAGGAGTTTATCAGTGCCCATCAGTGCTGCCTCATAGGAGTTTATCAGTGCCCACCAGTGCAGCCTCATAGGAGTTTATTAGTGCTCATCAGTGCCGCCTCATAGGAGTTTATCAGTGCCCATCAGTGCCGCCTCATAGGAGTTTATTAGTGCCCATCAGTGCCGCCTCATAGGAGTTTATCAGTGCCCATCAGTGCCGCCTCATAGGAGTTTATCAGTGCCCATCAGTGCCACCTCATAGGAGTTTATCAGTGCCCATCAGTGCCGCCTCATAGGAGTTTATCAGTGCCCATCAGTGCAGCCTCATAGGAGTTTATCAGTGCCCATCAGTGCAGCCTCATAGGAGTTTATCAGTGCCCATCAGTGCAGCCTCATCAGCAAACACCAGTGAAGGAGAAAAATTACTTATTTACAAAATTTTATAACAGAAACTAAGAAAAACTTTTTTTTTTAAATTCGGTCTTTTTTCGTTTGTTTAGCAAAAAAAATAAATAAAAACCCAGCAGTGATTAAATACCACCAAAAGAAATAGAAAGCTCTATCCGTCTCAAAAAAAAATATAAAGATTGAGTTTGGATACAGTGCTGCATGACCGCGTCATTCAAAGTGCGACAGCGCTGAAAGCTGAAAATTGGCCGGGGCAGGAAGGGGGTGAAGGTGCCGGTATTGAAGGGGTTATATACAGGAATGGAAGGGATGACGTCTGGTAGAGGAATTATCTCCTGAGATCTGGAAGTTCGGCGCATACATTCAGCGGTGCCTGACAATCACTATTTCATGTCTGCAGGTTCCCTGAGCAATACTTCCGATCTCAGACGGGATCCACATCAGTAAACCTGCAAGTTCTTCATCAATCATTGGCCAGATCTTCCCACGGGTCACAAGGAAACACGAGTCTTCTACTCATATACAAGACAGACTTAATGAATGCAAAAAGATTGTCATGTTCAATCAGAAATTCCGCACGATAAAGCGCCGTGTCACGGCGTAGACGTGCCGCATGCGGTTAATTGCTTGCTGTTCATTTTGCATGTTGTAATAACATTTGATTATACAGAAGTTGTTGGGTCTATCCGTATATCAAGGAAACATTACATTCCAAGGTCACTGAGATTTTTAACCCCTTCCGCTGAGCATACGCAATATATGCGGCCTCATAGAAGAGGGAGAGCGCCTGCACAGTGTGCTCCCAGCACAGAGACTGAGCTGTCACAGACAGCTCCAGGTCTCATACTAACTAATAGAGGGCGGGAGGACCGGTTCCCCATCACCTGATCGTTGTTAGAGTCTGTGATTGGCTGTCAAAGTGACCAGTCACTGTACTGTCCCCCTGTGTTTTTTCCGCCTCTTAAATGGAGAAAAAGATACATTGTAGACATAGAGGTTACATTATATAATACATTGTATACCTCTCCATACAGGACCTACTTTATAATACACTGTATATATACAGAATACATTATATAATACATTGTATACATACCGGATACATTATATAATACATTGTATACATACAGGGTACATTATATAATACATTGTATACATACCGGATACATTATATAATACATTATATACCTACAGGATACATTATATTATACATTGTATACATACCGGATACATTATATAATACATTATATACCTACAGGATACATTATATAATACATTGTATATATACTGGATACATTATATAATACATTGTACACATACAGGATATATTAGATAATATATTGTATACATACAGGGTACATTATATAATACATTGTATACATACAGGATACATTATATAATACATTGTATACCTACAGGGTACATTATATAATACATTGTATACATACCGGATACATTATATAATACATTGTATACATACAGGATCCATTATACACACAGGGTACATTATATAATACATTGTATACATACAGGGTACATTATATGATACATTGTATACATACAGGATACATTATATAATACATTGTATACATACAGGATCCATTATACACACAGGGTACATTATATAATACATTGTATACACACAGGGTACATTATATGATACATTGTATACACACAGGGTACATTATATAATACATTGCATACACACAGGGTACATTATATAATACATTGTATACATACATGATCCATTATATGATACATTGTGTCTTTTTCTCCTTTATAGGAGAGACGTGTAAACCAAAAAAGTGTAAGAATAATAACAAAAAGTAAAGATAAAATAGATCAGTGTTTGATCTAGGTCAGTGTCAGGGTTAGGGTTAGGGTCAAGCTTGGAGTCAAAGGACGGGGTCAGTGTATTTTAGGTAGGACTAAAAAAATTAAAGTGCACACTATAGTTTCTGGGCCCTACTACAGATACAAACAACAAATAGTATACACATATGGGGTATCCTAACAATGTCAGGAGCAGGAGAGTTTGTTTTGGGTTGTAGTTTGGTGGTGGGTCATGATAATAGTAAAAAATATAAAAGCAAATGAAAAAAAAAAATTTTTTACTATTGTGTGCCAGGTTTAATTTTATAATTAAAAAAGTCAGGAGGTATCTATGACTGTGTTTACCAGCAAATGAAAAGCCCAATCTGTCCGTTATAAAAGGCGGTATAATTCACCTGGATACGCTGAGCTGAGTAGTTGTGATGATCTGTACGGCTTTAATAACACATTTTGAATTGCGTTGAGGCGTTCTGCCTTCGTCATAAAGGGTTAAAGACTCGATTTTTAATTTCCGATCTTTAGTTCTCCGCTCACTTTGTCCCAGACTGCAAAAGACCAAATGTTCAGGACATCCTGAAAGATTCACGTTGGACTTTACTGAGTTAGACACAAGAATATCAATATATAAACTCGTATTACGAGCTCGGATCCGTCTCCCAGCTGTTGCAGAGCGCCGGGTGTAAATCTCTCCGATGGTTCTTGGGCAGTCTGCCCGAGTCTGAGACATACACAATGCCGCAAAGGAGGCCAGAGGGAATGGTGGACAGTTTTTGTTTTTTTACGAATGTGATGGACTTTTGTATGATGGAGCCCCATACTGATAGCAGTAAAGACCCCACACTTAAGTTAAAGCAGCATTAAACCCAAAAGCCAAAATGTAATATGCTGCAGCTTACCAATCATTAGATGCTATGGCTGCATTCGTTTTCTTTCTTTCTTTTTTTTTTTTACCTGTTGATCCTGCCATTAAAAAGTCTGTTATTTTTCAAACCAAGCTGTCCAAACAAAGTGTCAGTAAGAAAGTTGAGACAAACCATTTTGGGGTACTCTGTTGTGCAAATATTACTATAATTATACAGGATTTGTATGACTCCAACAGTTTGTACAGTGTGTAAAAGTAGCAAATATCTGGCCAGATTGGAGTAGGGAGTTTCAGAGGATGGGAGAGGCTCTGGACAGGTTGGAAAAGCGTGTTCGGGAGGATGGGAGAGGCTTTGGACAGGTTGGGGTAGGGAGCTCCAGAAGATGGGAGAAGCTGTGGACAGGTTGGGGTAGGGAATTCCAGATGTTGGGAGAGGTTGTGGACAGGTAGTGGTAGGGAGCACCAGAGGATGGGAAAGGCTGTGGACTGGTTGGGGCAGGGTGTTGTGGAGGATGGATGAGGCCCTGGACAGGTTAGGGCAGGGAGCGCCAGGATGGGAGAGGCTGTGGACTGGTTGGGGCAGGGTGTTCTGGAGGATGGATGAGGCCCTGGACAGGTTGGGGCAGGGAGCGCCAGGATGGGAGAGGCTGTGAACTTTTTGGGGCAGGGTGTTCTGGAGGATGGATGAGGTCCTGGACAGGTTGGGGCAGGGAGCTCCAGAAGATGGGAGAAGCTGTGGACAGGTTGGGGTAGGGAGCGCCAGAGGATGGGAAAGGCTGTGCACTGGTTGGGGCAGGGTGTTCTGGAGGATGGATGAGGCCCTGGACAGGTTGGGGCAGGGAGCGCCATGATGGGAGAGGCTGTGGACTGGTTTCATTGTTCGGCGAAAAGCCGAACAAATGGGTCGTTCGACCGTTTGCTCGGCCCCCCGAACCGACCACAATGCATTGCGCCGCTGAACAGTGCAGTGCAAGCCCTGATTGGTTGAAGTAGAGCAATCAGGGCACAGAGCACTGTCAAAGTCACGAATGTACACTGTCATCATAACTTTATCCAATCATGGCTCATTCCCGCCCCACGGTATAAAAATATTCTTTCAATGGCAACCATTTTCAATGTGATTTCGGCATGGAGAGATATAGAACAGGGCTCTGTTCAGTGCTATTAGTTAGTTAGTGTGCTATACTGTGCTATTTTGCTTCAATTGTCAGTGTAGAATATTAGTTTAGTGTCTGTCTAGGGATGGTGTGAGTGTAGTGAGGAGGACCATCATTCAGCTTTGCATAGTGTGCAGCAAGAGTAGGAACAGCTCAAATAGTTTCACTGTAGTGTAGTGAGACCGTGTCAGTAATCTTGACATTGAGTAGGGACAGTATAGCTAGAGTAGGGACAGTTCAGATAGCGTCAGTGTAGTGACGGTTGAACACTGTCTACATGTTTGTGTTACTGCAAGTTTAAGGCCATTTACCTCTGTGTGCGGTACTGCAAGTTTAACGCCATATAGTTTTGTGCGTTACTGCAAGTTTAACGCCATTTACCTCTGTGTGCGTTACTGCAAGTTTAACGCCATATAGTTTTGTGCGTTACTGCAAGTTTAACGCCATTTACTTCTTTGTGCATTTCTGGTAGTTTAACGCCATATAGTTTTGTGTGCGTTACTGCCAGTTTAGCGCCATATAGTTTTGTGCATTACTGAACGTTTAACGCCATTTACTTCTGTGTGCGTTACTGCAAGTTTAACGCCATTTACTTCTGTGTGCATTACTGCAAGTTTAATGCCATATAGTTCTGTCACTGTACATTTGGCGCATTATATTGCAGTAAATTATAGTGTATCCGTGGAGTGTGTCTGTGTAGTGTGAGTACTCAAATTAAAGTGCACCAAACACCATTTTATAGTGATTAAAGTGCATCTACGTACAGATTTCAACTTCTCCTTTACATTTGCTTATAAGCACCGCCCCCTCCCTTCCAATAATGTCTGGGAGAACAACAAGGAGAGGCAGACGTTCCCTTGGCACTGCAAGGGGGCCAGCAATAAATGTGTCCACAGGCAAAGGTTGATGTGGTGGTCAGTCCGCAGGCAGGGCATCATTTTCTCTGTTTAGTGAGTTTGCCCGTGCTATCCAGCCACAGCATGCAGAGGAGGTGGTGGACTGGCTTACTAAACCTTCCTCATCCTCCTCATCCTCTGTCACGCAAGCAGAGACAAGTGTGCAGTCCCCTGCAGTTGCCAGAGTGGATAAACCTGCCTCCTTGTCCACATCTATTTCTGCCATAGCCCCAACATCAGCCATGGAGGAGTCAGCTGAGTTATTTGACCACAGCGTCAGCCACTTGCTCTTTGATGATGCCCAGCCATTACTGGATTCAAATGTTGGTTCTGAGGTTGAGGATGACAGGAACACGAGCCTAGAGAGAGGGGAGAACTCTGGTAGACAAATTGGCATTCATGTTCCCCCAGCCGCAGCGTATTGCCAAGTTGTCTCCAGTGGTAATGATAATGATGGAGGAGATGGAGATGATGATGATGATGATGATGAGGTTACTGATGCAACTTGGGTGCCAGATACATCAGAGGAGGAAACTGAAGGTGAGGGGTCATAACCCCAAGGAGGCCGACATCAAGAAAGAGTAGAGAGCAGCCACCCTATTCCATCACATTCTGCAACTGTTATTTCCTGGCCCACTCCCCAAAGCTCAGCTGTCTGGGCCTTTTTAAGCACATCTGCAGCAGATCGCACTGTTGCTATCTGCAAACTGTGTCTCAGGCATATCAAAAGTGGCAAAAACACCAACCATTTGGGTACCACATGCCTAACAAGGCATTTAACGTCCAACCACTCAGCCCGTTGGCAAGAGCACCTAAAAGCCACACAAAAGGGGCACAAATCTGTCCCCCCCCCTCCTCCTCCTTACCCACTTCAGTCTGCCCCTGCTATACCGAGTCATTACCTCTCAGCAGCCTCCACTGACAGAGATGATGGTATAGCACAGGGTGTCCCAGGTCCTAGCAGCACATCTGCCAGTAGCACACCACCAGCTGTAGACTGTAGCCGGCAAATTTCTCGGCCCCATCTGCTGCAGCGGAAAAAAAAATACAGTCCCTGCCACCCATATGCCCAGCGTCTAAATGCAAGCTTGTCAAAGCTGTTGGCTCTCCAACTTCTGCCTTTCAGCCTGGTGGATTCTGCCCCCTTCCATGAATTCGCACAATGTGCTGTACCGCAATGGCAGGTTTCCAGTCACTACTACTTTTCACGTAAGGCCGTTCCATCAATCTACCATCATGTGGAAGGGAATGTTCTAGCATTGTTGGGCAAGGCAGTCAGCCGTAAAATCCACCTTACTGCTGACACGTGGTCCAGCAAGCATGGACAGGGATGATATACTTCGTTCACAGCACACTGGGTAATGCTGCTTGCAACTCGAAAGGATGCAGGACCAGGCTCGGCACTGCAGCTTGCTGTGCCCCCACATCTCCATACAGCTGGTGGTGATGATGCCAGACCTGAGAACTGAAACTCTGTGCGGCTGGATAATCAGGCAGAAGTGTTGCTGGAACATAAGCCAGGGGGTCATCAACAGCCGGGCAGAGCAGGTACAGGAATGTGAGGCAGAAGCTAAGACAGGATACAGGCCGGGTTCCGTACACAGTTGGGCAGCGAGGTACAGGAGCAGAGTCAAACACAAGCCCTTCTCCAAGTTTTCATCAATGTACTGACGTAGTACTTTAAGTTCCAGTTCAGAGAGGGGAAAGATGCGCCCGAATGAAATTTCAGCGCCTGGCAAAAGTTCAATTGGGCAATCATACGAGCGGTGAGGTGATAGGATGTCTGCTTTCTGTTTATCAAAGACCTCCAGGAATTCATGATAAGCTGCAGGTATGAGCTGTGACACAGGGGAGCCAGTATGTATGCCCAGAAGGGGTGCAGGTCCCATGGGAATGGAGTGAAGGCAGGACTGCTGGCAGTAACTGAATCAATAACTGAACCATTTCCCGGCCGTCAATCTGCTATAGGCCGGCCGGGAAGTGGTTAAAAAGGACATTTTTCACAAACTTTTTTTTTTATTGATACATGTCCCCCAGGGCAGGACCTAGACCCCTATAACCATTGTATGCCCAATTACTTCCATATAAGCCTTCAAAATGGGCACTTTTGATTTTTGACGTTCAGGTCCCATTGACTTTAACGGGGTTCATTTTTCGGGTCCAAACTTTCGCGGTGTACGAAAGTTCTGGTGCAAACCGATCAGGGGTCCGTTTGGCCCATCACTAGTAGGGAGCTCCAGAGGATGAGAAAGGTTGTGGACTGGTTGGAGGAAGGGTGTTACGAACCGATCAGAGGTCCGTTTGGCCCATCCCTAGTAGGGAGCTCCAGAGGATGGTAAAGGCTGTGGACTGGTTGGGGGAAGGGTGTTACGAACCGATCAGGGGTCCGTTTGGCCCATCCCTAGTAGGGAGCTCCAGTGGATGGTAAAGGCTGTGGACTGGTTGGGGGAAGGGTGTTACGAACCGATCAGAGGTCCGTTTGGCCCATCCCTAGTAGGGAGCTCCAGAGAATGGTAAAGGCTGTGGACTGGTTGGGGGAAGGGTGTTCCGAACCGATCAGGGGTCCGTTTGGCCCATCCCTAGTAGGGAGCTCCAGAGGATGGTAAAGGCTGTGGACTGGTTAGGGGAAGGGTGTTACGAACCGATCAGGGGTCCGTTTGGCTCATCCCTAGTAGGGAGCTCCAGAGGATGGTAAAGGCTGTGGACTGGTTGGGGGAAGGGTGTTCTGGAGGATAGATGAGGCCCAGGATAGGTTGGGGTAAGGAACACCAGAGGATGGGAGAGGCTCTGGACAGGTTGGGATAGGGATTTCCAGAGGATGGGAGAGGCTCTGGAGAAATCCTGGAGATCAGCATGGAAAGGTGGTGACAATGGATCTAGAGAGCAGGAGGTCTTGGGAGGTTTGGTTGATATTCTGAGATGTTGGCGATGTTCATGGGGGCAGAGTTTTGGATGGCTTTCCATGTTGTAGTTAGTGCTTTGAATTCCACACACAAAAGAATTTTCCCCAGAGCTTAGTAAATAAGGTGAAGCTTTACTGACTCCCACCATCCAATCATGTGCAAGCACAAATGTTCTTTTTAAATATTCCTTGCATGTGATTGGGTATTCTTTGCAAAGGGAAAAATTTATTTTCAAACTTTAATTAAAAATCACTAAGCTCTGGGCATATCCCCTTGCAAAGTAAACAGCCGATGTGCCTTTAGTAAATCAACCTCATGAAGTCAGATGTAATGGGGGCTGATTTGAAAACGGCAAATAGGCTTTTCACTTTGCAAGGTAAAGTTCCCTTAGCCTAGTGAATGTGGTGAAAATGCATTATGCTAAGGATACCCAATCACAGGCAAAGAAAATTAAAAAAAGCAGCATTCTTCTAGAGATCAGCAAAGCTTCGCCTCATTCACTAACCTAAGTGCAAATTCCCTTGCAAAGTGAAAAGTCGATTTGCCTTTAGTAAACCCACCCCAATATCGCTCTTCAATGTCATTTTAAACACAGGAAAGGAGGGGAAGACATATTGTAGAGGAATTATCTCCTGAAATCTGGCACTGACATTTAGCGGTGCCTGACAATCACTATTTCACATCTGCAGGTTCCCTGAGCAATTCTTCTTCAGATCTCAGACGGGATCCACATCAGTAAACCTGCAAGTTCTTCATCAATCATTGGCCAGATCTTCCCACGGGTCACAAGGAAACACGAGTCTTCTACTCATATACAAGACAGACTTAATGAAGGCAAAAGGATTGTCATGTTCAATCAGAGGATGTGTACACTAAAGTGACATGTCACGGCGTAGACGTGCCGCATGCGGTTAATTGCTTGCTGTTCGTTTTGCATGTTGCTGGGGGCAGAGTTTTAGATAGATTTGTATGTTGTTGTTAGTCAGTGGAGGGATTGGTATAGAGGGGTGGAGGACACAGAGTGGAGGTCAGTGGAGGGATTGGTATAGAGGGGTGGATGACACTGAGAGGAGGCTGTGGAGAGATTGACAGAGAGGGGTGGAAGACACTGAGTGGAGGTCAGTGGAGGGATTGGCAGAGAGGGGTGGAGGACACTGAGTGGAGGTCAGTGGAGGGATTGGCAGAGAGGGGTGGAGGACACTGAGTGGAGGTCAGTGGAGGGATTGCCAGAGAGGGGTGGAAGACACTGAGTGGAGGTCAGTGGAGGGATTGGCAGAGAGGGGTGGAAGACACTGAGTGGAGGTCAGTGGAGGGATTGGCAGAGAGGGGTGGAGGACAATGAGTGGAGGTCAGTGGAGGGATTGGCAGAGAGGGGTGGAGGACAATGAGTGGAGGTCAGTGGAGGGATTGCCAGAGAGGGGTGGAAGACACTGAGTGGAGGTCAGTGGAGGGATTGGCAGAGAGGGGTGGAGGACACTAAGCGGAGGTCAGTGGAGGAATTGGAAGAGAGAGGTGGAGACACTGAGTGGAGGTCAGTGGAGGAATTGGCAGAGAGGGGTGGAGGACACTGAGTGGAGGTCAGTGGAGGAATTGGCAGAGAGGGGTGGAGGACATTGAGTGGAGGCCAGTGTAGGGATTGGCAGCGAGGAGTGGAGGACACTAAGCAGTTAGTATGGAGGATGAGACTGGTAGCAGTATTCATGATGGACTAGTTGCAATAGTCGAGCTGAGAGATAATCAGGAAGTGAATTATTAGTCGGTGTTGGTAGTTAAGAAGGAGAACATTTTGGAAGTTAAGGTGGGAAGATTTGGCCAGTAAATGAATGTAAAGCTGGAAAGTCAAGTCGGAGTCCAGGATTACACTGAGATCCCTGACATGAATAGAGGGACTGATAGTTGCGCTATAGATACTGAGGGTAAAGTTGGGGGAGTAGGAGATGGAGATATAATGAGCTCAGATTTTGATCGATTAGGTTTGATGAAGTCGTGTGACATCCAAACTGATATGTCGGTCAGTAAATTAGTAATGGTACAGGAGACTGGAGAGGAGAGCTGAGGCATAAAGAGATAGATTTGGGTGTCATTGGCGAAGAGATGGTATTGGAAGCCATGGGAGACTTCCATCAACTGGTCAAGGGAAGAGGTATAGAGAGAGAACAGAAGGGGCCCCAGGAAAGAGCCTTGGGGGACCTAAACAGAAGGAGGCGATAAGGTTTTTGGTGACATTGAAGATACGCTGAGATAGGTTTGAGGAGAACCAAGAAAGAGCAGAGTCCTGGAGCACAATAGAATATAGCTAGGAAGTTGATGTTTTCCATTGATGGTAACTTGGTATTGGCCTTAACAATGACCTGATGGCCTGGAGGCAACCATGGCAGGAGATGCCATGAATAAGGCCTAGTGGCCGAATCGTGTTGGCCTTTTGTTTTGGATTTTATGTATTGTTCCTTCTAAATAAAGGATATTGATTTGTGGATATTACTGATGTGTCTGCATTTTGTCAAGATTCATGTCTCCTGAAGCATGTCCACAGTCTCCAGCAACACCTATAGCATGTTCATAGTCTCTGACCATCTCTTGTATCATGTCCACAGTCTCCGACCATCTCTTGTATTATGCCCACTGTCTCTGATCATCTCTTGTATCATGTCCACAGTCTCTGACCATCTCTTGTATCATGGCCACAGTCTCTGATCATCTCTTGTACCATGCCCACAGTCTCCGACCATCTCTTGTATTATATTTAAAGAAAAATAGCTGGGGGTGGGGGGGGGGGGTACCACATCCATATATAGACTGTTTAAAGAGTATAGGGCCATTTGAGCGGACTTTAACGGTACCAGAAAAGGACAATTACATAATCTTATAAAATACAATTTATTACAAACATATTACAAGAAAAAATATTTACAAAATAAAAGCAAGAAAATGTGAGGTCTGATTGATATAACCACACAGTGTATGTAAAACATATTAGATCCCTATTGCTGCTAGGTCAAGGAGGTTGAAGTTTCGCTTTATGCTTCCTCAGGACCTTCATTCCTTGACTGTAAGCAGAGGGATTCTGTATGGTAGACAAAGGAGGGAAACATCATGTTTCAGCAATGGATGTAAAATGCAGCAAAACATTTGACAATATCATCCCCATATATAATATGGAGAACAGTGTGATACAAGTGCCACTCACATGTCAGAGGACACTCATACATGAAACATGCCATGTGCTGTCCAAGGGCGTCTGGATTAGCGATAGCATCCCAAGATCAATCAGCCAATATATATATGAAAGGGACAGATAGGAAAATCAGCCTACAGACAATAAGCATAGTAATAGTAACTTCCAGTCAACAGTAATACACTACTTACTGGGCAGAAGAATCCCCAGATTCACTACACCAGGATAAGGGTTAATAACCAGTATGCCGTGTTTATCAATCTGGCTAATTATCCAACCAACACCTATATAAAGTATAACAAACATAAAATAAACGGTATGTCACATGTAAGATATTCTATCTAACCATAGGGGTCACTGAATAAAGTAACAAGAAAAAATCAAATACCTTAATGGTCTACGGGTAGGTGTAAGTGGTGAAGTGGCTTATTGGGACCATAGATCTCTTCCACAGACCAAACAGTAAATAGTCTGAGATAAAAAGTCATAATATATTGTCTTTAAACCATCTCTTGTATCATGCCCGCAGTCTCTTACCATCTCTTGTACCATGGCCACAGTCACTGACCATCTCTTGTATCATGTCCGCAGTCTCTGACCATCTCTTGTATCATGTCCGCAGTCTCTGACCATCTCTTGTATCATGTCTGCAGTCTCTGACCATCTCCTGTATCATGTCCGCAGTCTCTGACCATCTCTTGTATTATGCCCACAGTCTCTGACCATCTCTTGTACCATGGCCACAGTCTGACCATCTCTTGTATCATGTCCGTGGTCACTGACCATCTCTTATATTATGCCCACAGTCTCTGACCATCTCTTGTATCATGTTTGCAGTCTCTGACCATCTCTTGTATCATGTCTGCAGTTACTGACCATCTCTTATATTGTGCCCACAGTCTCTGACCATCTCTTGTATTATGTCCGCAGTCTCTGACCATCTCTTGTACCATGTCTGCAGTCTCTGACTATTTCCTTACCATGCCCACAGTCCCTGACGATCTCTTGTATTATGCCCTCACTCTCTAACCATCTCTTGTATTATGCCCACAGTCTCTGACCATCTCTTGTACCATGGCCACAGTCTGACCACCTCTTGTATCATGTCCATGGTCACTGACCATCTCTTATATTATGCCCACAGTCTCTGATCATCTCTTGTATCATGTCCGCAGTCTCTGACCATCTCTTGTATCATGTCTGCAGTCTCTGACTATTTCCTTACCATGCCCACAGTCCCTGACCATCTCCTTACCACGTCCACAGTCTCTGACCATCTCTTGTATCATGCACATAGTACCCTATCAAAAAAGAAAACCCTTTTTTGCTGGAGTTAGGTTTCAAAAGCAATTCTACTGGGACTGAGCAGTGTATTTGTAGGCAAATAGGTATAGCATACTTCTGTTATTTGCATGATTCATGAATGGACTTTGCAGATATCTTCTAGTCAATATTTTTTATAGGATTTTGTGGGCACATCATTTGGTAAAGGTAGCCAAAGAGCAAAATTACGGGCTCTGGGGTTATTTAGACCAAGACTTCCACTAATGTGTGTGTAGGACAAGCGAGGACACCAATACGTCTGAAGGTCTCAGGCTGGTGCCAGGAGGATGACGTATGGTGGTGGACATCCTCCAGATCGAGAACTGGAGTGAAGCCAGGCCTTACGTCTATCTTCTCTCTTTTTATTCCCTTCTATTTTTAGGTGCTACTTTTTGTGAAGAGATGGTAAACTCTTCATCTGTGATTTCTGGAAGAAGTGAAGAGGTGTAAGCATGTGACAAATATAGAACATGCGATTCAATAAGAGTGTCAGATTAACACGTTCTTATCCAGGAATATCACCTTCTCCTCTAGGTGTTGTCACAGCCAATTAGATTCCTGTAAGATACACCATGTAAATTTTCTAATATTGGTTGTTTTAATTTAGTTTGGTGGTTACATGGTGTATGTCGTTATTGTATGTTGATTTTTTTTTTCCTCCTGGTCTCACTTCTTCTGCATTACTTTTTTTATCCCACTAGAGGGAGTTTGATCTTCCCAAAAGCCTGATATACATATCTTTTGTTTTGTGTTGTAAATATTTCTGATTTTTCAAATGGAGGCTTGATTTTCTTTCTAGCAATTCTTGTTATGAGACTTGGTCAACCTGGGATGTGTTGAGCAGTATAGGAAAAAAAGAGGTTTGGTTCAGTTTGCCCAGGTATAAAAGGCGATGACGCAGCAAGGCGCACCTGTCCTGGAAGAAGTCCTTATGGATGAAACGCGTAAGCCAGAACCTTGTGCTGGCGTCATTGCATACTGGAAGTGATGGGAAATGCCATTTCTACCAGCCTGCCAGCTTACTTGTTCATTGCGCAATTTATTTTTATCCATATATATAAGGTGATGACACAGCATGGCGCCCGTGCCTCATGAAGAAGTCCTTGGTGGTGAAACATGTAGGTAGGAGCAATGTGCTTGCGTCATCGTGTACTGGAAGTGATGGGAAACACAATTAGCCATTTGCCCTCCCCAGTGTCATGTGACTCGTTAGTGTTACAAGGTCTCAGGTGTAATTGGGGAGCAGGTGTGTTAAATTTGGTGTTATCGCTCTCACTCTCTCATACTGGTCACTGGAAGTTCAACATGCCACCCCATGGCAAAGAACTCTCTGAGTATCTGGAAAAAAAGAATTGTTGCTCTACATAAAGATGGCCTAGGCTATAAGAAGATTGCCAAGACCCTGAAACTGAGCTGCAGCACGGTGGCCAAGACCATACAGCGGTATAACAGGACAGGTTCCACTCAGAACAGGCCTCGCCATGGTCCACCAAAGAAGTTGAGGTCACGTGCTCAGCGTCATATCCAGAGGTTGTCTTTGGGAAATAGACGTATAAGTGCTGCCAGCCTTGCTGCAGAGGTTGTAGGGGTGGGGGGGTCAGCCTGTCAGTGCTCAGACCATACGCCGTACACTGCATCAAATTGGTCTGCATGGCTGTCGTCCCAGAAGGAAGCCTCTTCTAAAGATGATGCACAAGAAGCCTGCAAACAGTTTGCTGAAGACAAGCAGACTAAGGACATGGATTACTGGAACCTACTCCTGTGGTCTGATGAGACCAAGATAAACTTATTAGGTTCAGATGGTGACAAGCGTGTGTGGGGGCAACCAGGTGAGGAGGACAAAGACAAGTGTGTCTTGCCTACAGTCAAGCATGGTGGTGGGAGTGTCATGGTCTGGGGCTGCTGACGCTGGGGAGCTACAGATCATTGAGGGAACCATGAATGCCAACATGTACTGTGACATACTGAAGCAGAGCATGATCCCTTCCCTTCAGAGACTGGACCGCAGGGCAGTATTCCAACATGATAATCACCCCAAACACACCTCCAAGACGACCACTGCCTTGCTAAAGAAGCTGAGGGTAAAGGTGATGGACTGGCCAAGCATGTCTCCAGACCTAAACCCAATTAAAACCCCTTTTCTTGCCAGCGGTTTAGACATTAATGGCTGTGTGTTGAGTTATTTTGAGGGGACAGCAAATTTACACTGTTATACAAGCTGTACACTCACTACTTTACATTGTAGACAAGTGTCATTTCTTCAGTGTTGTCACATGAAAAGATAGAAGAAAATATTTACAAAAATGTGACTGAGGGGTGTACTCACTTTTGTGAGGTACTGTATATAGATTGACACACTTAGTATGATCGCACTTGCACTTTATGTCTATATAGACACATACACTATATAGTGGGCTAGCACTTGCACTTTATCATTATGCACTATAAATATTTAATATACATTTAATAGAGGTAGAATATTGATAGGAAGGTGCTGGTATATTTATATATAAAATAATTAGGAGTCCATCATTGTTCATTCAATTGCGGATTTTCTACAGATTTGCGCTATTATTGTTTATTTTTATTTCCAACTAGTGATTCGCTAGGATTGAGTAGCAGCACTCTCAGCTGAAATCCATAATTACTTTTTTTTTTCCTTTTTGCGCGTTTTTATTTTTTTGCGCTGTAAACAAAAAAAGATCGTCAATTTTGAAAAAAAAAAACAAAACAATATTTTTTACTTTCTGCTATAAAACATCCAATAAAAAAATGTAAAAAAATCTAATTTCTTCATCAATTTAGGCCAATATGTATTCTGCTACATATTTTTGGTTAACAAAAAAACAAAAAAAAAAACAAAAATAATTAGCATATATTAATTGGTTTGCGCAAATGTTATAGTGCCTACAAACTATGGGATATATTCTGGAATTTTTATTTCTTTGTTTATTTTTATACTAGTAATGGCAGCGATCAGCGACTTATAGCGGGACTGCGATACTGCGGCCAATCGGACACTAAGTGACACTTTGTGGGAACCAGTGACACTAATACAGTGATCAGTGCTAAAAATTTACAGGGTTAGGGATTAGGGTTAAATATGTGCCTAGCCAGTGTTTATGTGTGTACCGTGTGTGCTGCTTTTACTAAGGGATATGCTTTGCAGAGAAATAAAAACCAGCACATCCCCCGCTGACAGGACGGAGCTCTGCATTATTTACATTGACAGAGCTCTGTCCTGACTTCCTCCTCGCCGATCAGCGGGTGCAGGCAGTCATCCACTGGTCGGCTCCCACTGATCAGTTTGTGTTGGGGGACTAACCACAGCACAAGCAGCGCGCCGGTAGTGTGCGCATGCTCCCCCTACCTGGAAGAGCAGAATTACATGTATATATATCTATATATAGCTATATATCTATATATAGATATACCCTGTTTCCCCGAAAATAAGACCTAGCGTGATTGTCGGTGTTGGCTGCAATATAAGCCCTACCCCCCAATTAAGCCCTACCCTGTTTCCCCGAAAATAAGCCCTACCCTGAAAATAAGACCTACAAGGACTTTAACTAGAGCTTATTTGGGGGGGTAGGGCTTATATTGCAGCCATCACCGACAATCACGCTAGGTCTTATTTTCGGGGAAACAGGGTATATATATATATATGTATATATATACATATATGTGATTCTATGCAGCCAGCCCGCACTGTAGCAGTAAAAGTACAGTGAGCGGTCAGCAAGTGGTTAAAACTAAGCTTTTTTTGTGAGTTTCTTAATGAATGTAATCAATCAGCACACTATATACCCCACCTCCAGAGTAGCAATAGAAAGACACAGGGGAAGGGAGAGGGAGGGTCATTTACCACTGTGTATACGCCCACATGTGTGACTCTATAGTCATTTGGGCTGCTCAGAAAACGAAAAAGGAGGAAGCGAAGAGCTTAGAAGGGAACTGAAACTGGAGCATGCACAGTAGTTGACAACAGCTGGTCTGCACAATCTCAGACTGCAGTGGGGGACATAGAAAAGATGGGAGGGACAGCTGAAGGCAGGATCAACCAGGTATATTTCACTCTACACATACTGTTACTAATGCTGCGGCAAACTGCGGCCCGGGGGCCAGATGCGGCCCTTTGCTTGCTTTTATCCAGCCCTCGGGGGCACTATTTCATTCACTGACACCAATGAAGGGGCGCGATTCCTCTCAATGACACCAACAATGGAATACAACAGAAAAACAAAAAACTGCGCTTGGAGAGTATGGCAAAGCTGCGGTTAAGTGAGGTACACCAAAACAGAAAAGAAATATAAAAAAACGCGCTAAAAAAATAGTACCAGAATAATTGGAATGATAAAGTCCTATTTAAAGGAATGTCCAATCAACACACAGTGAATAACGTGAATGTTCAAAAAGTTGTTAAATGGAAATTTCAAAAATTGAAGCAAATCTTATGTGGTGAACTGCTTACCCGAACGTAAGCCAAACGAGAGAGTGGCTTAAAACCCAGCCTGGGCCTTTAAAGGAAGCGATCAAATGAAACAGGATGGATCACACTCGTCCCGTGTATTCGGATCAGATATTAAAACCAAGTGAACATATATTTTCCAAAGATTGAAAAAGAAGGTGCAGCGAGCCACATAAAAAACCTGCTTACCAGATATTACAAACAAGTTAGCTTGGAATACAATCCTTCCCAATGGCACCAGTGATGGGGCACAATTCCTTCCAACGACACCAAAAATTGGATCCAGGGATATTAACAATGGGGAACAATTCCTATCAAAGACAGCAAGGATGGGGCCCAATTCCTCCCAATGACAACAACGATGGGGCCCAATTCCTCTCGCTGACACCAAAGATGGGGCATTGTTGACTCCAACTGATGCCGGTGTTCTGCCGAAATAGCCAGCCCGTCAAAATCTCCAACCACGTCACTTCCGGTGACTCTCTAGCAGTAGATTTTAACGAGTTGGCTCTACTGGCCGTGCGTGCGCGAGCACCCGACAGAATAACAGAAACCCCCAGCAGCTGTTGGAGAACTCAACGAGTTTTCCTCGGCCCTACCAATCACCGCAGTGCGCATGCGCGAGGAACGTCACTAACCTTTTCTGAAAACTCGTCGAGTTCTCCAACAGCTGACGATTTTCTGTTATTCTGGCGGTGCGCCTGTACAGCCAGATCACTGAAATCCGCTGCTAGAGAGTCACCGGAAGTGACGTGGTTGGAGATTTTGATGGGTTGGCTATTTCGGCAGAACATTTTTTGGGCATTTTCTACTCCAGTTGGCCACACACCAACCCCGTCCTTAAAGTCTGAAGGACAGTAAACTTTCATACACTCTTTTATATCGCATGTAATGAGAGTTTTTCATAGTCCGGGTTTAATGACACTTTGTGTTAAAGTTCACTTGAAAGAAAAAAAAAAAAAAAAAAAAGATTGAATAATGTGTTCTGCCGCGAAATCCTACCGTACACCACCCTGGTGTGAACGGGTCTTTATGCGGCTTGTTAGCAATAATTTATGGCATGCTTCCGGTAAAAGACTCCGAGTTGTGGAACGATGAAAACGATTCCCAATTGTGCGGCTGCTGTGCGCGTGAGCGCGCCGCCTCCATTTATCAAAGGGAACTGGAAGGATGTTTACCTGAACCTCCAAATAAATCATTACCATCAAGCTTTAGTGCGCCGGCTCTGCCTGCTCGGTAGGTGAATGGATTGTTTGCTTTTCTATGGAGCGCTGGAGTCCCGCTGCTGGAGATGAACGCAGCATTTAATTACACGCCTTCCATACAAACGTTGTCTGCTTCTAATCTACGAGGAGCCAACAGCCCATACATCTTCCTACGCTCGGCACTCGGCATTTCATGGCAGTCTACCTCTGTTTTGGTGACAACACTCCGACACAACATAAGAAAGCACCAAGGCTTTTACTGCATGATATTATTTACATCTAAAGAACTGAATTCATTGAAATTCAAAGACACTGGATTGTCAAAAGTATTGGGACGTCTGCCTTCACACGCACATGAACGTTAACGGCATCCCAGTCTAATGCCGCGTACACACGATCGGACTACTCGTCGGGAAAAAGACATGACGGCTTTTCCGACGGGATTCCGCTCAAGTTTGCCTTGCATACACACGGTCACGCAAAAGTTCGCTGAAATTACGGCCGTCAAGAACGCGGTGACGTACGACACTACGGCGAGCCGAGAAAATGAAGTGCAATGCTTCCGAGCGTGCGTCGAATTGTTTCCGAGCATGCGTAGGAGTTTTGCACGTCGGAATTGCCACAGACGATCGCATTTTCGGATAGGAACTTTTCCCGACCGAAAAATTAAGAACATGCGCTCAATCTTTAGTACACACAATCGGACTACTCGTCGGGAAAAAGACATGACGGCTTTTCCGACGGGATTCCGCTCAAGTTTGCCTTGCATACACACGGTCACGCAAAAGTTCGCTGAAATTACGGGCGTCAAGAACGCGGTGACGTACAACACTACGGCGAGCCGAGAAAATGAAGTGCAATGCTTCCGAGCGTGCGTCGAATTGTTTCCGAGCATGCGTAGGAGTTTTGCACGTCGGACGATCGCATTTTCGGATAGGAACTTTTCCCGACCGAAAATATAGGAACATGCGCTCAATCTTTAGTACACACGATCGGACTACTCGTCGGGAAAAAGACACGACGGCTTTTCCGACGGGATTCCGCTCAAGTTTGCCTTGCATACACACGGTCACGCAAAAGTTCGCTGAAATTACGGGCGTCAAGAACGCGGTGACGTACAACACTACGGCGAGCCGAGAAAATGAAGTGCAATGCTTCCGAGCGTGCGTCGAATTGTTTCCGAGCATGCGTAGGAGTTTTGCACGTCGGACGATCGCATTTTCGGATAGGAACTTTTCCCGACCGAAAAATTAAGAACATGCGCTCAATCTTTGGCTGGCTGGAATTCGGCCAGCAAAAGTCCGATGGAGCGTACACACGGTCGCATTTTAAGATGAAAAACTCTCATCTGTCTTTTGCGGGCCGAAATTCCGATCGGGTGTACGCGGCATTAGGCCCCTTTCACACGGACTTTCCGATCTGGTCCTCCTGTCAGTTTTTCAGGCGGACCTGATAGGACCCTCTATTCATCTCTATGGAGCTCGGTGGTCAGCGGTGACATGTCCGCTGACATCTACCGATATCCGATCCTGTCCATGAAATCCAGATGGATGGAGACCCTAATGCCGCGTACACACGATCGGACTTTCCGCCAACAAAACTGTGGATTTTTGTTCGAAGGTTGTTGGCTCGAACTTGTCTTGCATACACACGGTCACACAAACGTTGGTCGCAAATTCCCAACGTCAAGAACGCGGTGACGTACAAGACGTACGACGTGCCGAGAAAAAGGAAGTTCAATAGCCAGTGCGGCTCCTTCTGCTTGATTCCGAGCACGCGTGAACTTTTGTGCGTGGGACTTGTGTACACGCGATTGGAAATTCCGACAACAAAGTTTTGTTGGCGGAAAATTTGAGAACCTGCTAGCCAACATTTGTTGGCAGAAAGTCCGACAACAAATGTTCGATGGAGCGTACACAGGGTCAGACTTTCAGCCAACAAGCTCACATCCAACATTTGTTGTCAGAAAATCCGATCGTGTGTACGGGGCATAAGAGTTCCCTTCACTGAAACTAAGGGGCCTAGCCCAAACCCTTAAAAACAACCCCCCACACCATATTCCCTCCTCCACCAAATGATTTGGACCAGTGTACAAAGCAAGGTCCATAAAGACATGGATGAGAGAGTTTGGGGTGAAGGAAATTGAGTGGCCTGCACAGAGTCCTGACCTCGAGAAATCCAGACGAATAGAGACCCTATTTTCCAATCCGTCTGGAGGATTGGTTCGGACAGGCGGTCCGCTTTCATCCGATCTTCCCATAGAGAACAGCGGGGCTCTGACAGGTCTGTCATCCGCCTGCTCAACGGAGCGATCCCCCACTGAGAAAAGCAGAGTCCATCGGGCGGACCACCCGTGTGAAAGTGTCCTTAGTCAGAAGGGTTCAATATTGAGTTGGCTCCGCCCTTTGCAGCTATAACAGCTTCAACTCTTCTGGGAAGGCCGTCCACAAGGTTTAGGAGGGTGTCTATGGGAATGTTTGACAATTCTTCCAGAAGAGCATTTGTGAGGTCAGGCACTGATGTTGGACGAGAAGGCCTGTCTCACAGTCTCCGCTCGAATTCATCCCAAAGGTGTTCTATCGGGTTGAGGTCGGGACTCTGTGCAGGCCAGTCAAGTTCCTTCACCCCAAACTAGCTCCTTCATGTCTTTATGGACCTTGCTTTGTGCACTGGTGCGCAGTCATGTTGGAACAGGAAGGGGCCGTCCCCAAACTGTTCCCACAAAGTTGGGAGCATGAAATTGTCCAAAATGTCTTGGTATGCTGACGCCTTAAGAGTTCCCTTCACTGGAACTAAGGGCAGGGCCGTCTTTTCCATTGGGCACGCTGGGCAGTTGCCCGGGAGCCCCACTTGGCTGGGGGGCCCCACTTGCCCAGCGACCCGCATCTATGTGTCACCCTCGCTCCAATTTTCTGTGACCCCGTGCTCCGGCTGCCATGTCCAGTATAGGCCCTGCGCCCTGTGATTGGGCAAAAGGGGTCATGTGTGGCAGGTGGGGCTGGCCTGTCCTCAATCGCGGGAGAGCGGGGCTGGCCTGCACTGTGAGCTGTGGCCGCTATCTTCTCCTCCTCCTCTCCGGGTCACCTATTATGTCCCCGCCGGGGCATGCAGTCAGTCTGTGCCCGATGCCTTCTTCTCGTTTCTCCTCCTCTCCGGGTCACCTATCATGTCCCCACCGGAGCAGGCAGTCTGGCAGTGTGACAGGCGGTGCAGAGCAGAACATGAAAGAAAGAAAAAAAGGTAAGAGACTCACTCGTGAGTTTTGTCGCTGGCCCGGGGGGGGGGGGGGGATATGGTCTGGATAGAGGGAGCAGCCATAAAGTCAGTGTATATTGTATCGTGTGTAGTGTATTGTGTATGTGTGGTGTATTGGTCTGTGGGTAGTGTATAGTGTATTGTGTAGTGGTCTGTGGGTAGTGTATAGTGTAGTGGGTAGTGTATAGTGTATTGTGTAGTGGTCTGTGGGTAGTGTATAGTGTAGTGGGTAGTGTATAGTGTAGTGGGTAGTGTATACTGTATTGTGTTGTGGTCTGTGGGTAGTGTATAGTGTAGTGGGTAGTGTATAATGTATTGTGTAGTGGTCTGTGGGTAGTGTATAGTGTAGTGGGTAGTGTATAGTGTATTGTGTAGTGGTCAGTGGGTAGCGTATAGTGTGTAGTGGCCAGTGGATAGTGTAGTTTGTGTAGTAGTGGTCAGTATAGGAATCAGGTAGGTTAGTGTGGTGTGTAGTGTAGTGGTCAGTGTGGTGTGGTGTGTAGTGTAGTGGTCAGTGTGGTGTGGCATGTAGTGTAGTGGTTAGTGGATACAATGTAGTGTAGACAGGGCCCCAGTGCACTGTATTGCCCGGGGCCTATAATGCTCTTAAGATGGCCCTGACTAAGGGGCCAAGCCCAGCCCCTGAAAAACAACCCCATAATCCCCCCTCCACCAAATGATATGGACCAGTGCACAAAGCAAGGTCCATACCCTGAAAAAGTCACGTGTTTAGTGACGCAACGCACCGGGAGGAGCCGGGTGACGTCACTTCCGGTCACGACCAAGACCAGAAGTATCTGATATACATGCTGCTGATCGTTGTAATTTTAAACTGTGAGTTACTATGTTAAAATTAATTGATCCTTTACTTGATTGCTACACAATGGAGGTTTCCTTTATTCCCACATAATGCCTATTACCCGGAGGGGATCTGGAAAGAGAGTTAAAAATAAAAACGTGGATTACACAGGAAAATTCTTCTTTTATAACAACCTTTTTCTTTTATAACAACCGCTTTGTTCCTGTTTCACTGTTTCACCTCCAAAACAAAGAAGAATGCGCTTGCACTTGAATATTTTTTATGTACTTTAATGAGTTGTCTTTGAGGAGATATTATATTTTATTTAATCTTTATTATTATAATGATATATTCATTTAGAGCTGCTCCTTTTTTTATTCTGGTCATAGACACACACTACGGTGCCACCTGCTGGATAGATAGGTTTAATGCATATGTATAGTTCATACTATATAAAGCTACTATGCTGTTGTTCTTCCAACACCCCTTCTCAACAGCATGCGCTTTGCCAAATTACATTCAGCTTCTTCTGGATATAACTATGACATTCCTTCAACAAAGGCTTGGTGAGTGCATCAGCAGTCATCTCCTCTGATGGGCAATATTGAATGTCAATAACACCTTGCTCTTGATTGTCCCTCAGTAGGTTATACTTGACATGTGTTTGGTCCTAGGATTGACCCTTTGCGATTGCGTAAGCTTTATACAACCCTGGTTGTCTTCAAAAATGGGAATTGGTTTTGACATGTCTATTCCAATGTCCACAAAAAGTTGACAAATCCATATCGCTTCTTGAAACGCGTGTGCTGCTGCAATGTGCTCTGCTTCAGTTGAAAATAGAGCGACAGTTGCTTGCTTTAGACTAGACCAACTCAGACCCCATGCTGGAAGATAATTCCACTTGTGGATTTGCGGTCTGTGCAATCCCCAGCCTAATCAACATTCACATACCCGACCAGTTTTGGATTAAATGTTGCTGGTAGCCTGTCAGAAACCATGAAATCAGGCCGAGACAGAAGTACAGTCAGATCACACTTGTTTAACAATAAAAGTAAAAAGAACAAAAGTAGTCAAAACATAGCCAAAGTTCAGTAACCAGAACGGATGGTCAGCCAAGCCAGAAGTCAGGGATCAAAGTAGGGGAACAGCAAGCAGGATCTGGAGCCAGAAGGGATGTCAGCAAAGCAAGTCTTGAACAGGATCGCAGGAGATAGTTTCTGTGATGTTGACCAAAGTTTTTAATAAGGAGACATGAAATGCATTCAAAATACACATATTAGAAGGAAGGTCTAATGTGTAAGTCACTGGGTTATTCCTGTGAAGAATACGGAAAGGCCCAATAAACCGAGATGCAAAGTTCAGTGAGGGAACACGAAGTCGGAGGTTGCGAGATGACAGCCAGACCCTGTCCCCAACCTGGTAGGAAGGCGCAGGCAGGCATCTGCGGTCAGCATGGAGTCTGTACCTATCATTAGCATGTCGCAAAGCCTCCTGGACTTGACGGCTTAAGTAGGCAGGACTGACGAGCAGGATATCATCAACAGCTGAGTAACTGTGGAGAGATAGGAGCTGGCAATTAGCTGACAGCTGAGCGGCCAGCTCAGAGAAGGAAGGGCTGAGCCCAGCCCTGACATAGCCATAACTTCATGTGAATTTTTCCTTTGAGGTATTGCATCACTCTCTTTACTGCGTTCCAGTCACTCTGACGGGGAGCCAGGGGCGGATCCAGGGGAGGCAATGGGGCAATTGCTCCCCTCGAGAAAATAATGAGCGGGTGAGTGAGCAGGCCGGCGGGTGAGCGAGTGGACGGGCAGGCTGGTGAGTGAGCAATCATGCCGGTATCCAGCCGGGGACATTTTTCGTCAGGAAACCGGCGGGCGGGCAGGCATGTGACTGAGCAAGCAGGCAGGTGTTGTCAGGAAGCCGCTCCTCATCTGAATATATGACTGAAGGGACCTTGCGTCGCGGCCATCTTGGTACTCCCGCACTCGTCCACAGTAGGCCTAGTGTTATAAGTCGGCAAGCGGACATCTTTATACACCCACCAGAGACTTGATTTTCACAGTTATTTTTAACAGTAAACTCACTTTATATTTCACTAAATAAGCTGAGTTTACTGTTAAAAATAACTGCGAAAAGCAAGAGGGTGTATAAAGATGTCTGCTTGCCGACTTCTAACTCTAGGCTTACTGCTGACAAGTGGGGGTGTACCAAGATGGCCGCAATGCAACATCACTTTGGTTGCAAATTCTGATGAGTAGAGGCTTTCTGGCATCATCTCTCACCCTGCATCACCACAGCTCAGCTTCTGACAGAATACTGCCATCACTGTGCAGGCGTGGGCAGCAGAGAGATTACATTATCTCTCACTGCCCGCCCTGACTCTGGGACACAGCCACTGGCAAGTGACAATCCGCATCTTGTGGCAGGCGACATTGGCAAGTGACAATCCACATCTGGTGGCAGGGGATGTGGCAAGTGACAATCCACATCTGGTGGCAGGGGATGTGGCAAGTGACAATCCACATCTGGTGGCAGGGGATGTGGCAAGTGACATGGCAAGTGACAATCCGCATTTAGAGGCAGCCAACAATGGCAAATTTTTTACTTTTTGCTATAATAAATATCCCCACAAAATATATAAAAAAACATTTTGTTTCCTCAGTTTAGGCCGATACGTATTCTTCTACATATTTTTGGTAAAAAAAATCGCAATAAGCGTTTATTGATTGGATTGCACAAAAGTTATAGCGTCTACCAGATAGGGGATAGTTTTTATGGCATTTTTTATTAATATTTTTTTTTTTTACTAGTAATGGCGACGATCAGCGATTTTTATCGTGACTGCGATATTATGGCGGACACATCGGACAATTTTGAAACATTTTTGGGACCATTGGTAAAAATGTCAATGGCAGTGAAGGGGTTAACCACTAGGTGGCGCTGTAGGGGTTAAGTGTGTCCTAGGGAGTGATTCTAACTGTGGGGGGGGAGGGGCTGTGTGTGACACATCACTGATCATCGCTCCTGATCACAGGGAGCTGTGATCAGTGACAGTGTCATTAGGCAGAACGGGGAGATGCTTGTTTACATTAGCATCTCCCCATTCTTCCTCACCATGAGACGATCCCAGGTATCCCCGTGGACATTGGGTCCGCGGGACCCGCGATCACAGTCATGGAGCTCCTGGCAGCATGCGCCTGCAAGCTGCCTCTTCCTAAAGGGCAATGTACAAGTACGTTAATCTGCCTGTATGTGCCCTTCTGCCGCAGTATATCTGCGTGAGGCAGTTGGGAAGCGGTTAAAGTGTAAGTAAACCCCCCTATCATTTTCAGCCAAGGAAGCTGCAATCTTTGCCTCTGTTTAAGCTACAACTGCCATGATGCTGCACATGTGATCAGTCATGACACCAGCCATTGGATGGCCTGACAGTTTGGTTGAGAGCACAATCAATGGTAGTGTTACATTTCCAGCACGTGCCGGAAATGAAACTGTTTTATGGATGGGTTTACTTCCGCTTTAAGACTGTAGATGCTCTTCTGAAGTTTACACACAAGGTTGTCTCCTTGCTCAAACCCTGGTGGTTGCTCCATGCGTTAGTTCTTGATGGGGTCTGGTTTCTAAAGCATTAATAAGGGCAGTATACTGTATGTCTCTGGAAAGCTGCAGAGGAGCAGGGCAACAATATGGTTATCTTTGATGTCCTCTCAGATAGCACGCAGCTGCTCTATGATTTCTAGCATAGCTTTCAGGTGGTTACACATTTGCTGGCCTCCTTCCAGTCTCATTTTATATAGCTTCCTTAGTAGAAACAACTTGTTGTTTAGACTTGAACGCTCATCCAGTTTTTGTAATGAAGTCCACATACCTTTGGCCGTTTTCTCTGTTCTTCTGTGGATAAGCTGGTCATTTTCCACTATTAAGCTTATGGTTGCTTTTGCCTGTCTATCCTTCCTGTCCCAGTCCTCCAGCTCTCAGTTTGTGGGTCTGTCTGTATTCAGCACTTGCCACAAGTCATCCTTGCTGAGAGACATTTTCAGTTTAAACTTCTACAGCTGGTAATTGGCATTGTTCAGCTTTGCTATTGAAAATTTCACATCTGAACTGCTTGCCATCTTTCAGTAGCTTGTATACAGTACTCACTGATCTGCAGAATTCTTTCCAGTGCCTGCTGGGTACACTGGGCGCATAACCTGTTGTCAGAGTATTGAAATAATGCGCTGTAAGCTTCTTGTTTTCAGCAATAGCTTTGCTTTCATGGAGGATTTTAGATTAGGTCTTTACAGTATGAGACAGGAACAAGGAGGATCCAACTACATACACTGAGAGAGATAACACTTCCTCTAATTACATTACCATAGATACACGCTACAGTGCCACCTGCTGGATAGATAGGTATAATCCATATGTATAGTTCAGTAGCTAAAGCTACTATGCTGTTGTTCTTCTAACAATACTCATCTACTCTGTAATGGTTTTGCACAGAGCAACCCGGATCCTCCTTTTCTCGGGTCCCTCGCCAGCACTCCTTGCCCCTCCCTCCTGTCGAGGGCCCCCACAGCAAGCAGCTTGCTATGAGGGCTCCCGAGCCGCTGCTCTGTGTGTCCATTCAGACACAGAGCCACAGCTCGGCCTGCCTCCTCTCTCTCCTCATTGGCTCACTGACTTTGATTGATAGCCGTGGGAGACAATTGCGCCCGCTGCTGTCTTAGCCAATGAGGAGGAGGAGTCCCGGACAGCCAAGGCTCTTGAGCCCCATCTCTATCCAGCAATGTTGCACAGGGAAGTATTAGGGGGACTGCTGTACAGAGAAGGTTTTTTATCTTAATGCACAGAATGCACCTTCTGACTTTAGAAGCACTTTAAGCCGGCCATACATGGATCAAAATTTGGCAGCCAGGATTCGACCCATGTATGGGCAGACTGATTGTACCCAAGTCGATCCATCAATCGACTTGGGTACAACCAGCCTGTTGGATTTTTCGAATGCGATTATTGCCAGTGGCTATAGTCGCTAGCAGTAATCATTGTGTTCTGCTGGCTGGGAAGGCTCCAAGGCTCCCTGCCCACCCCCCCCCCACACCCCCTTAATGCTGTAAGAGGCATTCCCCTATCAACACTGACTGTAATGATGGGGGAATCGAACGATTTTCTTTCCTTCCACTCGGCAGCAAGTGGTTAATACAATCTACTAAACTGGCTAGAACTAGTTCTTGAGGGAGTCTGTTCCACATTTTCACAGCTTTTACTGTGAAGAAGCCTTTTCATATGTAGAAATAGCAAGCTATAGCTTGCTATGGGTGCACTCGAGTAGGCTCGCTCCTGAGCCGGGCTCCTGTGAATGGACATTGTCCATTCACACACAGGGAGCGGCTCAGCCCCAGCCCTCCCACTCTCTCCTTATTGGCTCACTGGCTGTGGGGGCTCAGATAAGTATAAGAGGGGGGGCTGCACCCAGAAGGTTTTTTTACCTTAATGCATAAAATGCATTAGAGCAGCCCTCAAAAATTCCACTCGCCTGCTCGCATTTTGCGATTGGAATTTAGTGCAGCGACGAGTGAGGAGCAGGGGCAGACCAGGCTGAGAGTTTCCTTGCTGATTGCTTCTGGCAGAAGCGGTGCGGCCATCAGAGCGGCCCGGAGGGGGGCCGCTCTGATAGCCAGAAGCGATCAGCCAGGAAACTGTCAGCCAGAGGAAACAGAGCGGCAGGGCTGGACTGCCTTGGGGCCGCTTTGAGCTGAGGCTGCAGCACTCCCCCCCTCTCTCTTCCTCCTCTTGTGTATGACAGAGCTGGGTCTGGGTTCGGCGGTGCTGTAACAAGGTCCCGTCCCCCTAGACTGGCTCGTGTGATAGTAGATGGAACTGTCAGAAACTATGAAATCAGGCCGAGACAGAAGTACAGTTAAATCACACTTGTTTAATAATTAAAGTAAAAAGAACAAACGTAGTCAAAACATAGCCAAAGTTCAGTAACCAGAACGGATAGTCAGCCAAGCCAGAAGTCAGGGATCAAAGTAGTGGAACAGCAAGCAGGATCTGGAGCCAGAAGGCATGTCAGCAAAGCCAGTCTTTAAACAGGAACACAGGAGATGGTTTCTCGTGATGTGACCAAGGCGAAGGCAGAGATCAAGTGAGCTGGACGGCTTTAAGTAGGCAGGACTGACGAGCATAATCAACAACAGCTGGGTAACTTTGGAGAGAGATGGGAGCTGGCAATTTGCCGAAAGCTGAGCGGCCAGCTCAGAAAAGGAAGGGCTGAGCCCAGCCCCGACAGGAACACTGATTCAATCAGTGTTCCGCCTATCACACAAGTCATTCTAGGGGGACAGGACCTTGTTACAGCTCCGCCGAACACAGACTCAGCTCCGTGACACACAGCGGGAGATGCCCACTGTGTGTGTGTGTGTGGGATCCATCATCCATGGTGAGTCTGTATTGATCAAAAAAAGAGGGGAAAGGGGTTTGGGACTTTGAATGAAGCATGTAGGTATAAAAAATTTAGTTTATTGTATAAATTAACATACAAGCACATAATCATGAGTAAGTGTATATCCAATACAATTATAATAACTGGTACAATTCATAAAAATTTTTATCTATACATACAATGTAGACGGGTTGCCACATGATTATAAATGATTAATATCAAAAATTATACATACTGACAGATATCAATTGAATCATAGGGACACGGCATACAATAGCTCTATGCATTTCGTGGATTGATCCACTCTTCAGGAGCATGCGCGTGAGTTCAATAAAATATAATAGAAGGAGTTGCTGTATGGTCTGATCCTACCCAAGGAAAAAAGAAAAAAACATAAAAAATAAAATAAAATAAAACCAAGTATAAAAACCCACTCACTACCATACTTACAAGGTTGACTATATAATAAAAGTGTGGCACTGTAGATCGGGGACCCCCAAAGGGGGGGCATCTCCACCGGGAGCTGAGGTGGGGTGAGTGGCCTGCTGTCCAGCAAGAGAATCATCCAAGGGAGACAGATTGCAAGAAATTGAAGTAGTCAGAGTGACCATAAGTGCGCAGACCATCAATGTATATATATTTTATATATATTTTATATAGTTATAGTATGACACGTGCGAGACCAAAGTATTGGTGGTAGCCAGGGTGTCAGAAGTGAAAAGTGATGAGGATATAAACGCATCACCAGAAGAGGTTGAATAGAAAGGTGTGAAAAGTGATAAGAATATAAACGCATCGCCAAGAAAAGTTGAATAAAACAATCTAACAGTGCAACTTGAGGTTAATTCTAGTTACCAATTAGACAGTAGTCAGTTCATAGGGTTCTGGGATCCAAGGTGAGTCTGTATTGATGATGGGCACAGTGAGGCTGCATTTTTTGAGCACAGTGAGGCTGCATTTTTGGGCAGTGAGGCTGCATTCATGGGCAGTGAGGCTGTATTCACGGGTAGTGAGCCTGCATTTATGGGCACAGTGAGGCTGCATTTATGGGCACAGTGAGGTTGCATTTATGGGCAGTGAGGCTGCATTTATGGGCACAGTGAGGCTGTATTTATGGGTACAGTAAGGCTGCATTCATGGGCAGTGAGGCTGTATTCACGGGCAGTGAGGCTGTATTTGCGGGCAGTGAGGCAGTATTTGCGGGCAGTGAGGCTGCATTCACGGGCAGTGAGGCTGCATTCATTGGCACAGTGAGTCTGCATTCATGGGCACATTGAGGCTGCATTCATGGGCAGTGAGGCTGCATTTATGAGCACAGTGAGGCTGCATTTATGAGCACAGTGAGGCTGAATTTGTGGGCACAGTGAGGCTGCATTTGATAGGCACAGTGAGGCTGCATTTAATGGGTACAGTGAGGCTGCATTTAATGGGCACAGTGAGGCTGCATTTATAGGTACAGTAAGGCTGCATTCATGGGCAGTGAGGCTGTATTCACGGGCAGTGAGGCTGTATTTGCGGGCAGTGAGGCTGTATTTGCGGGCAGTGAGGCTGCATTCACGGGCAGTGAGGCTGCATTCATTGGCACAGTGAGTCTGCATTCATGGGCACATTGAGGCTGCATTCATGGGCAGTGAGGCTGCATTTATGAGCACAGTGAGGCTGCATTTATGAGCACAGTGAGGCTGCATTTGTGGGCACAGTGAGGCTGCATTTGATGGGTACAGTGAGGCTGCATTTAATGGGCACAGTGAGGCTGCATTTGTTGGCAACAGTGAGGCTGCATTGTTGGGCACAGTGAGGCTGCATTGATGGGCACAGTGTGGCTGCATTCATGGACACCGTAAAGCTGCATTTGATGGGCACAGTGAGGCTGCAATAATGAGCACAGTGAGACTGCAATGATGGGCACAGTGAGGCTGCATTGATGGACACAGTGAGGCTGCATTGATGGGCACCATGAATCTGCATTTGATGGGCACAGTGAGGCTGCAATGATGGGCACCGTAAAGCTGCATTTGATGGGCACAGTGAGGCTGCACTGTTGAGCACTGATGGGTACTGATATGCTTTATGTTAATATTGTTAAAGTAGTTGTTAATATTTATTTTTGGAACTTCATTCTGCATAAAACATATAACAGTGTAATTTCATGAGATAATTTACGAGGGCGTGTTTAGGGGCATACATAGGGGCGGGGCAGGGGGGTTGGGCAACTGGTGGCACATAACTCTTAAGGCCTGGCTAGTGGCTCAGGACTTGAAATTTTGAGCCCTGCATTAGACTAAAAAAAAAAAAACTTTCGGCCTTTAGAACCACTTTAACGTGACACCGGGTTCATTATATGTTGACAATATAGAGATAGTCCAACCCACATCACTATATCAGGGGTTTCCCTCAACCTCTTGCCGACCAGCCGCCATCATTATACGGCAGGAAGTTGGCACGTTCCCGCGAATCACTGTACCACTACGCGGCTCCTTTTAGAGCCATGGCAGGCGGGCGCCCGCTGCACTGCAGAGACCCGATGCGCATGGCCGGCAATGCTTGTTCCTGTGACAACTGTCTAGGAGAGGTCATCGGTCACATTGGAAAGATATTCCCTCACTTCTTGTTGAGTCTACAAGACAGGAAGTGATGGGAAATTCCTCTGAGACATACATGGGAACAAAAACTGACAGTGGTTTTATCTCTCTCCTATCCTGTGTAGAGCTACCCCCTTAGGGGCCACTGTAGCTTAACAGGTTCTTTCCCAAGACAGTGCAAAGGCAGCCAGGCACACAGCCACAGTTTATCCACTCTGGCTCATTGTCTAGGGCAGTGATTGGAAACCTTGGCACCCCAGATGTTTCGGAACTACATTTCCCCATGATGCTCAACTACACCGCAGAGTGCATGAACATCATGGGAAATGTAGTTCCAAAACATCTGGGGTGCCAAGGTTCACCATCACTGGTCTAGGGGATGTCTTTTTAAAGTTTATTTGCTTGTAGAACTGGTAACAGAAAGGGGGGGTTAGGATGGTATGGTATACTCCAAAATGTTCTTAGCAACAGCAGCACAAATAACAGGTAGACTGGAACAGTCTTTATCCTCACGGCTGGGGACCATGAAATAGGCTTTAGAACAGGCAAAGACAGACGGGATCAGTCTAAAGCTTCACGGCTGGGGAACATGAAGTAGGTTTTAGAACAAGCAAAGATAGCCTGGAACAATCTATAGGTTCATGCATGGGGACCATGAAGTAGGTTTTAGAGTATGCAAAGATAAATTGGAACAGTTTATAGATTCACAGCTGGGGACCATGAAACAGGTTTTAGAACAGGCAAAGATAAACTGGAAAAGTATGGGATATTGCAAAATGTTCTCGCTCAGTAAGAGCAGCACAAATAACAGGTAGACTAGAAGAGTTTTTATCCTCACGGCTGGGGACCATGAAGTAGGTTTTAGAACAGGTAAAAGATAGACTGGAACAGTCTATAGGTTCATGGCTGGGGACCATGAAATGGGTTTTAGAACAGGCAAAGATAGACTGGAACAGTCTATAGCAGTGATGGCAAATACTGGCACCCCAGATGTTTTGGAACTACATTTCCCATGTTGCTCATGCACTCTGTGGTGTAGCTGAGCATCATGGGAAATGTAGTTTCAAAACATCTGGGGTGTCAAGGTTCGCCATCACTGGTCTATAGGTTCATGGCTGGGGACCATGAAATGGGTTTTAGAACAGGCAAAGATAGATTGGAACAGTCTATAGATTCACAGCTGGGGATCAGGAAACAGGCTTTAGAACATGCAAAGATAGACTGGAAAAGTCTATAGGTTCGCAGCTGGGGACCATAAAATGGGTTTTATACCAGCCAAAGATATACTAGAACGGTCTATGGGTTCACGGCTGGGGACCATGAAGTAGGTTTTAGAATAAGCAAAGATAAACTGGAACAGTCTATAGATTCACAGCTGGGGACTATGAAACAGGTTTTAGAACAGGCAAAGATAAACTGGAAAAGTATGGGATATTGCAAAATGTTCTTGCTCAGTAAGAGCAGCACAAATAACAGGTAGACTAGAACAGTTTTTATCCTCACGGCTGGGGACCATGAAGTGGGTTTTAGAACAGGCAAAGATAGACTGGAATAGTCTATAGGTTCATGGCTGGGGACTATGAAATAGGTTTTAGAGCAAGCAAAGATAGACTGGAACTGTCTATGGGTTCACAGCTGGGGACCATGAAGTGGGGTTTTATACCAGGCAAAGATAGACTGGAACAGTCTATAGGTTCATGGCTGGGGACCATGAAGTGGGTTTTAGAACAGGCGAAGATAGACTGGAAAAGTCTATAGATTCACAGTTGGGGACCATGAAACAGGTTTTAGAACATACAAAGATAGACTGGAACAATCCACAGGTTCACAGCTTGGGACCATGAATTGAGGTGCAACACAGAAAGGAGGCTCTACTCACAGAATCCTGGAACAGGATCAGTCCATAGGTGCAGCTTCTACCATAACCATGAAGTATATTTGAGAACAGGTAAAGGTAGACTAGAACAGTCTATATGTTCATGGCTTGGGACCATGAAATGAGGTGAAACACAGAAAGGAGGCTCCACTCACAGAATCCTGGAACAGGATCAGTCTATAGGTGCAGCTTCAAGTACAAAAGTCGACCCCCCCCTCATTTCAGCTCACAGCATAGGGAAAAAGACAATCTCCTCAGGGATCCAGACTATTTAACAGCATCCCAGCCACCATCTGGGCACATCCCCCCAGATATTAGCTAGGCCATGCTCAATATTCAGATTGGTCATTTGAATTCTCTCTCCCTAAGCTCCAGAAACATCTTCTAGAGGCAGGGGGAAGCAATCAAACTCTCAGCCTGTAAAGCTCTGAACAGACCAGATCAAACAATCACTGCTCCCTTCGTCACAGAAGGAGCCAACAAAAAAAAAACCTGCCTAGCAGCCCCACTAGGAGGGCTCTACATCTATACAAAATGGAAAAAAAAAGAAAAGGGGTAACTCCGACATGGCCTGATCATCACTGCCTTGCTTTATCTGACTGCATTACTTGCAGATATCAGGCTGTATATGGCGGCCTCCCTACCTCTAGCGCTGCAGTCAGCATCTGCTCCCGCAGTAAGTCCCCTCTCCGCTCAGAGGAAGGTCAGGGGAAATCAGGTTAAGCGTTGTTCTGTATGACCGACTTCTAGATGTAGCTCACAGCAAATAATTTGCTTGCTTGACTTTTTCGCACGGTACTGCAGCTGGTTCATTTTAATCTTCGCCTCAAGCAGCTCCATTATAATTGTGTATGTTTTATTAATGAATTTGAGATTGGATATATTTTAAATAACTTCGCCCCGGATACTTACACAATCTGTTTAAATGACGAGCGATAGAATAATTTTTATCATTTTTAATTCTATGTCTTTAGTTCGATACATGAAAAAAAAAAAAAAAATACATGGCCCAAAGTCATTCTGGCAGAATCGCTGACAGTATTGTAAGTCTTCGGGAGCCATAAGAACTATGTAACAAGTAAAGTCGGGTTCTATTCTAATGTACGGAGTGCAGCTATAGTAAAATATACGACAATGCACCAAAAATCAACTCCTCTGCATTTAAAGTGACGGGCTAAAAGGAATATATTAAAAATATATGTTAAAAATCTGCATTTTTAAATTTTTTGTTGTTGCTAGAAATCATTGTAAACCCCCCCCCAAAAAAAGTATATACACTTTATTAGGTACATCTGTTCAATTACTTGGTATTACAAATTGCTAATCAGCCAATCATCAGCCAAGACGTGGTGAAGACGACTTGCTGAAGTTCAAACCAAGCATCAGAATGGGGAAAAAAGGGGATGGAAGTGACTTTGATTTTGGTGGCAGACGGGCTGGTCTGAGTATTTCTGGGATTTTCACACACAACCATCTCTCAGGATTACAGAGAATGGTGGGGAAAAGAGAAAATATCCAGTGAACGTCAGTTGTGTGGAGGAAAATGCCTTGTTGGTGTCAGAGGTCTGAGGAGAATGGGCAGACTGGTTCCAGATAATAGAAAGGCAACAGTAACTCAAATAACCTCTTGTTACATCCAAGGTATGCAGAATACCATCTCTGAACACACAACACATCCAACCTTGAAGCAGATGGGCTACACCAGCAGAAGACCACACCGGGTGCCACTCCTGAACAGGAAACTGAGATTACAATTGGCACAGGATCACCAAAATTGGACAATAGAAGATTGGAAAAAGGTTGCCTGGTCTGATGAGTCTGGATTTCAGCTCTGACATTCAGATGGTGGGGTCAGAATTTGGCGCATGGATCCATCCTGCCTTGTATCACTGGTTCAGGCTGGTGGTGGTGGTGTAATGGTGTGGGGGATGGGGTATCACCGGTTCAGGCTGGTGGTGGGGGTGTAATGGTGTGGGGGATGGGGTATCACCGGTTCAGGCTGGTGGTGGGGGTGTAATGGGGTGGGGGATGGGATATCACCGGTTCAGGCTGGTGGTGGGGGTGTAATGGGGTGGGGGATGGGGTATCACCGGTTCAGGCTGGTGGTGGGGGTGTAATGGTGTGGGGGATATTTTCTTGGCACACTTTGGGCCCCTTAGTACCAATTGAGCATGGTTTAATCACCACGGCCTACCTGAGTATTGTTGCTGACCATGTCCATCCTTTTATGACTACAGTGTCCCCATCTTCTGATGGCTCCTTCCAGCAGGATAATGCACCATGTCACAAAGCTCCAATCATCTCACCACTGGACAATGAGGTCACTGTACTCCAATGGCCTCCACACTCGCCACATCTCCTCCAATAGGAATGTGGTGGAAAGGGAGATTGGCATGATGGATGTGCAGCCGACAAATCTGCAGCAACTGGGTGATGCTATCATGTCACTATGGAGCAAAATCTCTGAGGAACGTTTCCAAGACCTTGTTGTACCTATGCCACAAAGAATGAAGGCCAAAGGGGGTCCAACTCGGTACTAGCAAGGGGGACCTAAAAACGTGGCCAGTGAGTGAGTTATTTCTGAAAAGCAGAGACCCTGGAGAATAAAATGATGGTAGTTGCAATCTTTTATGTTGCACAATATTTGCACAGTTATTTATCAACTGCATACTTTCAGGAAATTATACACTGAAATTAATTTTAGTGTAGACAAACACAATATTATACAGACGTTTTTGGTAAAATAGAAAAGATTGGGTTGCGTTGCGTAAAAAGATGCCATGTCAAGTCTCAAAATTGTGCACACCTGTGGAATCGCAAAAAAATGATGGTACCCAAAGCCCTCTGTAGGCGACGCTTTATAATGCTTTACTGGTTATCAGTTTAGAGTTAACCATGAATTATGGCCCTAGAATTATTGCTCTCAATCTGACGTTTGTGACAATATTTCACATGTGTGGCACACGCGTGCTCGCCCTACACTGCACTTTTTATAAGGGGTGTGTACAGGGGGGTGATGGGCATAATGTGGTCCTCTTAGAGGGCACAGGGTTCGCCTAGGGCCATACTTGAAACCAATGGTGAAACCAAGGCCTTGAGAATGTAATGTCTAGAATTGTTGCTTCTGGCCGGGTGATGAGTTTAGGATTGGTCTGAACTTGGGTGTCACCTCTGCCCACTTCAGCCCAATCAACTGTGGCCAGAGCATTCCCCATCCTGCAGCTGAAAGGATGCTTGTGACATCATTGACCTAATATGGCCACATGGTCACTGACTTAATGACATTGAAACAGGACTTATGCCAAGAAGCATCTAGAACCTGTTCACGTATATAGAGCTGGTGAGGTGGGATGTGGTCAAGGCGCTTCACCCCTGCAGAGCTGCAATCTATGCACCTGGCCTGGAAACGTTAACAACCCAGGCCCTTGGTGCCTTGTCCTTCATACTTTGTACTAACATGTTTCCCTCAGAAAGTTGGAAGGTATACACAGGAACAACATGCGTGTAGGATCATCATACCTACGAATGAATAATGACCAAGTCGGTGCCCAATGCCGACATTGTCATCTCAGTATCTGGCATATGTGTGAGGTGCTGGATTCAACTCATCAATGGATCATGACTGCTGAAGATCTAACAAAGTGATATGGGGCACAATGTCTCTGGTGGGGTTGCCCTTACATACAAGCAAGGTGCTCCTATAAACATGGGACCTCAAGTTTGGAAGCTCCATATACATAGTCTAAACAGCGCACCAGACCAAAGAGCTGTGAGTCCAAAAACATGTAATATAGGAGTTTATTCAGCAAGACAATGCAAAACAGCCAATGTATTTCAGAGGGTTCAAAGGTATCCTCCTTCTTCAGGGCTTATCGTATAAACAGATCTACCACAATTATGGTTATTCTGCCATGTTGAGTCCTTCCCGTTTTTTTGCAACATCTGAGCCCTGAAAGAGGTATGTAGCACCCTCCTAGCGTAGGATGCTGGGCAAATTTAGTTTTTGCCACCTTCTGTAGTCAAGGGAGCACGCATTGTTTGTTCTGGTATGTTCGGGGTTTCACAGGCAGGGAGTTTGATTGCCTCTCCCTGCCTCTGGGAGAAGCTTCCAGAATTTAGGGAGGGAGATTCAACTAACCTGTCTGAATGTTTATCATGCTTTGGCCAATCTCTGGAGAGGATTGGTCATCGGGCCTCCCGATGGAACGGGAGGCCCAGTAAGAGCGGTGGGAGGCGGCGGGAGGGGGGGGGGCGTCCCCTCCCGCTCCTCCGGTATAACAGCTGAGCGGCTTTGAGCCGCTCGGTTGTTATACCTGGATAGCCAATCACCGGCTCTAAAAAACAGTACCGGGATGATGCCTGCAGCTGCGGGCATCGTCCCGGTATAACCCCCAAAAGCCAAGTACGCACATGTACGTACGCTCAGTAGGAAGGGGTTAATTGGGGATGAGCCTAACCCACCCACCCCCCCCCCTCCCACCCATGGTTTGGTTCGCACCAGAACTTGCAAACAGACAAAATATTTGTGCGAACACCGTTAAAGTCTATGGGACTCGGACGTGAAAAATCAAAAGTGCTCATTTTAAAGGCCTATATGCAAGTTATTGCCATAAAAAGTGTTTGGGGACCCGGGTCCTGCCCCAGGGGACATGGATCAATGCAAAAAAAAGTTTTGAAAATGCTTTTTCAGGAACAGTGATTTTAAGAATGCTTAAAGTGAAACAATAAAAATAAAATATTCCTTCAAATATCGTGCATGGGGGGTCCCCTTAGTCTGTCTGTAAAGTAGCCCACTTTTGCCATGTTTAGAAAAGTTCCACAGCAAAATTACATTTCTAAAGGAAAAAATGTAAGTTAAAATTGCTCACGGCTGTAATGTATTGCCAGATCCCGGCAATATACATAAAAAAAATATGGATGGGGGGAACCCATGCCGTTTTTCTTAATTCTGTCATAGGGCTCCCCTTAACCACTTCAATACACTATATTATATATTGTACACTGCACTGTATTATATATACTATACTGAGGGCACTATGTAATCTGAACTGCAGTATATATACTATACGGACTGCACTATAAACTCTGAACTGCAGTATATATATACACTATACGGACTGCACTATATACTCTGCTGAAAAATTGGGCCTTAGATGTTGGTGGTGGCAGAACACAGTAACCCCTCTCAGTTACTCTTGTTGGGCGCAGGAATGGTCCCTGCTGTTAAATATTATTTCAGAGTCTGCTTGCCCTCTTTTAGTGACCTGTGAGTGTCTGCCTCTCCTTGGCGGCCTTCCAGACATGATGGGTATTTTGGGCATACACTACACTGTATTATATACTGTGTACACCGCCTGCACTGTATTAGAAACTGTACAATGCTGAATGCACTGTAGATATAGGCTATATATATATATATATATATATATATATATATATATATATATATATATATTTAGTCTGACTGTATATATATATATTTATATATATCAAACACACTGCCTGTACTGACTGACTATAGAGTTTACGCTGTATATATATAGGCTACACTGAATGCAGAGTGTGTATATATATATAATACACTGCCGCTAACTGAATAACCTGCCTGTCTAATCTAGCTCAATCTCTCTGTCTCCGTCCACTATAACACACTATACGGGTGCTGTGTAAGCAGCCTTATATAGTGTGGGGCGTGGACTTAGTCCCCCTGTGCCATGATTGGCCAAAGGCACCCTGCCTTTGGCCAATTATGGCTCTCACTGAGGAGCGTGCTGGGATTGGCCAAAGCATGCAGGTCAGGTGTATGGTTTGGCCAATCATCATACAGCAACGCACTGCGGTCTTGCAGTGCATTATGGGGCCCTCGAATTTGCTGCGAACGCCCCATAAAATTTGCTGTTCGGCGAACGGGTGTACACCCGATGTTCGAGTCGAACTTAAGTTCGACTCAAACTCGAAGCTCATCCCTAATCTTAATGCATAGAATGTATTAAGATAAAAAAACTTCTGACTTTACAACCCCTTAAAGTAACTTCAGACCAGGCGAAGGAAACGTTGCAAACATTTTACTTGAAGAATGAGTTAACATGACGACAGACACATTTGACAGTCCAAGTTGCAAACATTTCCTCATATTCCTAGTCCCAAACTACAGGCTTGTGACTGCCCCAGCATACCTGCTCAAATAACAGTTCAACATTGGTTGAGTCCTTGTCTGGGGTTTAGCTCCGGCTTTGGCAAGGGTACAGGCCATCCAGACCATCATTCTGCAGAACACTGGTTTGTGTAGCATCCCCCCGCCCCCTGTGGGTCCAGCCCTTGTCCCTTATATGGCACAGAGGACTGGAAGGTCAGACCCAAAAAAACCTGCCAAGAAAAACCCAGGAGTTACAGTTAACCCCTAACTTCTCACTGGGGTAGCTGTAACCTCTACCTGCCTAGAAAATGTCTTTTGGTCTACAGCTGTGAGGCCTTAGATGTCCGTTGTCCCCAGTTACCTCCAGGGAGTATAGAGAGAAGATTGTCTTCTCATTGCTGTTACTAATTGTTTTTTTTTTGAGTGTTTCATGCCCTAATCCCTAACCCCTATCCCGTGGAAGTCAACCCCTCCACGGACCAGTGGGGATGGGGGAGGGGGGTTGGTTGCAGCCTGTCACCTGGGGTGAAATGGGGGTGTTGGAGGTGCACCTCATTGGGGGGGTCACTGTCTCAGGCCCGGGTCTCCTCCCACCTTTTTTCTCCTTCTCGTGACCACAGAGAAGGAAAGGGAGTAGCGGTGAGAAGCGGCCCCCTAGAAGAAGCGCGCCCTCTGGTGGTTGGAGGGTGGCAGTGAGGGTGTGCTGGCTCGCTCTGCCTGCCGCCAACCCCCACCGTGGGGCCCGACTCCCTGCAGGCCACTGGTCCATGGCCCGAGGGCCCTAGACTGTGTTATTGGAGCCAGAGTGAATAACCTGGTGCTTGTGGTGGTTGGCAACCTCTGTACTATTAGCGAAGAACCAGCTATTACCAGCTGCCCCTGCTGGGGTAGCACTACAGAGGGATACCTTCTAACCCCCAAAACACCTGACTGCTCTTTATTGTCTTGCTGAATGAACTTCAACATGAAACGTTTTTGGACTCTCAGATCATTGGTCCTTCTTTGCTCTGGTGCTCTCTGGGTCCAGCTGGGCAAACGGCTTTCAGTTAGGAACCCCAAGATCTTTTTTTCTGGGGACCATCTGCAGACGCGTACTGGATAAGCTGTGTTTATGCTCAGGGGCTAAGGTAGCGCTGATCCAGCATGGAAGCCCACACATGGATGAGGCCTTCTTCTCCTCCAATGACTGTCATATCATTCATTGGCAAGAGACTCAATCTGAGAATGCTTCAATTACTATCTACGATTGGCATTTACAATCTCAGAGCTACTTCTTGAAGGGTTTGGCTGACATTACAAGCTCTTTTTTTCCTGACAGGTATTGGCTTCGCTTGTGATTTCTGTGTCCGAAAGCTGACAGGTGACATGTGACACCAAGAAAAACACTTCTCTCCTGGCAGACAGTGACGTAAATCATCCAGGGTCACGACTTCCAACAGCTGCAAGTGTGCCTTGCAAAGCCTACTAGTCCAGTCTCCAGTCTGAAATTCTAAAACCATTATAAATATTTCATATAGACTTGTATATTCACATGTAAAATTGTGTCATTCAGATGATCATAGTTCATGTAGAGAATATCACTCATCACCGCCTCCCCGACACACAAAATGTCCAATTTAAAGCATATCTAAAACCAAAAACAAATATATTAAGATTTAATAAAATATGTATTGATCACATTAAATAATAATATTATTTTTATTATTAATAAGCATAATCATCATCACATTATATATATATATATATATATATATATATATATATATATATATATATATATATATATATATATATATATATATATATATATATATATATATATATAGTGCATTTTTACCACATTCACTAAAATAAGGGAAAATTCTCTGGCAACTAAACAGTGTATTTACCTTTAGTGAATCAACTCCATAGGCGTGCGCACAGGGTGTGCCAGGTGTACCTGGGCACACCCTAATGAGCCTTGTGTGGTGCATATTCCCCCCTGTTTAGACCACTGATATTTCATCCCAAAAAAAAATGTTACCAAATAAAATAATAAAAAAAAAAAAATCTAATAAAACTACCGACACTGTCCTACTGACACCATCAGTACATATACACATGCATATGTATTTGAGCTTTGGGGTGCACACCCTAATGCAAGAGGCTGCGCACACCTATGATAAACTCCAATGATTCAACCGGTCAGATCTGCAGCTGGGAGCCCCACCTTGACCTCTCTCCTTTTGCCATCACCAGATCTGATTCACCATCCGATTCTGATCAACATAACTAATACTCTGAGGATTTTTTGAATAAGATCAGTTTTGGAATCAGAAGATAAAGTGGTAAATTTAGGTCTCTTTCTTGGGGGACTAATAAAAAACTTTATTAGTATTTTGAATTTTGTATGTTTGGAGAACAGAAGTAAGTTGCAACATTAAGCAGAGGCCAGTGGAGGGACTGGCAGAGGGGGTGGAGGACACTAAGCGGAGGCCAGTGGAGGGTTTGGTAGAAAGGGTTGGAGGACACTGAGCGGAGGCCAGTGGAGGTATTGGTAGAGAGGGGAGTAGGACATTAAGCAGAGGCCAGTGGAAGGGTTGGCAGGGAGGGGTGGAGGACACTAAGCCGAGGCCAGTGGAGGGATTGGTAGAGAGGGGAGGAGGACACTGAGCGTAGGCCAGTGGAGGGATTGGCATTGAGGGGTGGAGGACACTGAGTTGAGGCCAGTGGAAGAATTGGCAGAGAGAGGTGGAGGACATTGAGTGGCGATCAGTAGAGGGATTGGCAGAGAAGAATGAAGGACACTGAGCAGGGGCCTCTGGAGAGATTGGCTGAGAGGGGTGGAGGACCCTGAGTGGTTGGTAAGGTTAATGAGTCTGACAGCAGCACTCATGATAGACTGGAAGGGAGGATGGTCTGTGTAGAGGTAGGAGATAGTTGGAGAGATTGGGGTAGGGATTTCCAGAGGATGGTGGAAGCTCTAGAGAAGTCCTGGACATGAGCATGGGAGGAGGTCTAGAGGGAGCTGGAAGACTTGGGAGGAGCGGAGAGGACTGTTTTGGTGATATTTTGGGATGAGATTGGTGATGTAGCTTCAGGCAGAGTTGTGGATGGCTGTGTATGTTGTTAGCATTTTGAATGTTATACAGTGGGCGATCGGAGGTCAGTGAAGGGATTGGCGGAGAGGGGTGGAGGACACTAAGCGGAGGCCAGTGGAGAGATTGGTAAAGAGGGGTGGAGGACACTAAGCGGATGCCAGTGGAGAGATTGGCAGAGAGGGGTGGAGGACACTGAGCGGAGGCCAGTGGAGAGATTGGTAAAGAGGGGTGGAGGACACTAAGCAGATGCCAGTGGAGAGATTGGAAGAGAGGGGTGGAGGACACTGAGCGGAAGGCCAGTGGAGAGATTGGTAGAGAGGGGTGGAGGACACGGAGTGGAGGCCATTGGAGGGATTGACAGAGAGGGGTGGAGAACACTAAGAGGATGCCAGTGGAGAGATTGGCAGAGAGGGGAGGAGGACACTGAATGGAGGCCATTGGAGGGATTGGCAGAGAGGGGTGGAGGACACTTAGCGGGGGCCTGTGGAGAGATTGGAAGAGAGGGGTGGAGGCCACTGAAAGGAGGCCAGTGAAGGGATTGGCAGAGAGGGGTGGAGGACACTGAACGAGGACCTGTGGAGAGATTGGCAGAGAGGGGTCAAGAACATTGAGTGGTTGGTAAGGTTGATGAGTCTGGCAGCAGCATTCATGATAGACTGAAGGGGGGATTGTCTGTGTAGAGGTAGAAGATAGCCAGACAGATTAGGTTATGGAGTTCTAGAGGATGGAAGGGGGTGGGAGAGGCTCTGCACAAGTCCTGAAGGTGAGCATAGGAGAGGGAGACAAGGAATTTAGAGAGCAGGAGCTCTTGGGAGGAGCAGAGAGAACGGTTTGGGTTATATGTTGAGATGAGGTTGGTGATGTAGTTTGGGGCAGAGTTGTGGGTGGCTTTGGAAGTTGTGACAGTATTTGGAATTGTATACGTTGGGGGATTGCAGGCCGGTGGAGGGACTGACAGAGAAGGGCGGCAGGTACTGAGCAGTTGGTAAGATGGACGAGTCGGGCAGCTGTAGCACACATCATCTAGTGCTCTTTCACGACTATTACTGGCTTGTACATTCACAGAGCTGAATGCTGCATGAAGGGAAGCTGAAGTGTATGAAGATCTCTCCAGAGTTCTTAAGCTCAGCAGGTGCAGGAGGCAGCTGCAGAATATAATCCAGACGCTGTGGGTTTATTAGACAAGTGTGACAGGGCCGGAAAAGGGCACGGCTGCTGATTACAGACGAAGGCATTGACTTGCAAAATTTGACAATGTCAGCAACAGACTACGAGGACCAGATGACACCGAAGAATGGATGTCTACAAGTCCCATGTGTACGACTCCTGACATTACATATGACACACGGTTCTGAGGAGCGACATTTAAAGCGCACTTGTCATTTAGGAGTAAATACAATGCTTTGTGAGAAATTTATAGAATGTGTATCTTGGTTTACAAGTCATGAAGGTTTTGGTATCTTTTGGAAAAACCAAAGAACTTGTGTACAATGTATTTTGAGAAGCTTCTCTTTAAGGCCTACTCTTGTTCTTTGGGCCTCCATACCAATTCCCTGTGTAGAACCTTCCTAGTTATTCTGCTAGGCAAATTTCATGTTGGGCTCCTGCTGTAGCCAGAGAAGAAATGTTTTAGGGTTGCACAGATGCCGGTAGCAGTGCCAATATTGGGTATTTGCACACGAGTACTCGTGCAAATGCTCCGAATACTTGAAACCAATACCTTTGCAGTGCGCTTTGAGCCCATACAAAATGAATGTCACTTCTCATAGTGACTTTAGCCTGGGTTCACACAGGAGCGGTGCAGGAAAAGGCATGCGATTCAGACAGGAATCGCACTGCATTCCTGTTCAGTTCGCATGTGTTTCTTTTCAGTGCGATTTGGGCCCATTTATTTTGTATGGGCTCAAATCGCACCGCAAAGGTATCGGCACTTGATATCGGCGAGAACTTGACAGAAAGTATCGGTACTCGTATTTGCCAGTAAAAAACGGTATCGGTGCAACCCTACAATGATTGTTTAGTTTTGTCTGCTCAGGGCTGCACCAGCTGCGAGTTTGTAGAATTTAGGGAGGGAGAATTTAAATGACCGGATGGAATACTGAGCAGGTCCCAGCCAATCCCTGGGAAAGTGTGCCCAGTAAGTGGCTGGGAGAAATGTTAAATAGTGTGGAGCCCTGAGGAGATTCTCTCTTCTCCCCCCTTTGGGGATGGATTGCTGAGCTGAGGAGGACAGGGGCTGCTTGCCTCTGGAGTCCAGGGACGGGATGCTGAATTACTCTACAAGGGGCAGCACCTATGGACTGAGCCTATACCAGGACTCCGTGAGTAAAGCCTCCTTTCTGTGCTGCACCTTAAAGCTATTCCACGGTCCTCAGCCATGAGCCCTACTAGCTGTATTTGTGCTAAGCTACTTCATGGTCCTCAGCTGTGAGCCCTACTAGCTATACTTGTGCTAAGCTACTTCATGGTCCCCAGCAGTGAGCCCTACTGGCTGTATTTGTGCTAAGCTCTTTGTGGTCCTCAGTCATGAGCCCTACTAGCTATATTTGTGCTAAGCTTCCTCATGGTCCTCAGCCATGAGCTGTACTAGCTATATTTGTGCTAAGCTACTTCATGGTCCCCAGCAATGAGCCCTACTAGCTGTATTTGTGCTAAGCTCTTTATGGTCCTCAGCCATGAGCCCTATTTACTGTATTTGTGATAAGCTATTTCATGGTCCTCAGCCGTGAGCCCTACTAGCTGTATTTGTTATAAGCTACTTCATGGTCCCCAGCCGTGAGCCCTACTAGCTATATTTGTGTGAAGCTTCTTCACGGTCTTCAGCCATGAGCCCTACTAGTTGTATTTGTGAGAAGCTTTCTCATGGTCCTTAGCCGTGAGCCCTACTAGCTATATTTGTGCTAAGCTACTTCATGGTCCCCAGCAATGAGCCCTACTAGCTGTATTTGTGCTAAGCTCTTTATGGTCCTCAGCCATGAGCCCTACTTACTGTATTTGCAATAAGCTATTTCATGGTCCTCAGCCGTGAGCCCTACTAGCTGTATTTGTTATAAGCTACTTCATGGTCCCCAGCCATGAGCCCTAATAGCTATATTTGTGTGAATCTTCTTCACGGTCTTCAGCCATGAGCCCTACTAGTTGTATTTGTGAGAAGCTTTCTCATGGTCCTTAGCCGTGAGCCCTACTAGCTATATTTGTGCTAAGCTATTTCATGGTCCTCAGCCGTGAGCCCTACTAGCTGTATTTGTTATAAGCTACTTCATGGTCCCCAGCCGTGAGCCCTACTAGCTATATTTGTGTGAAGCTTCTTCACGGTCTTCAGCCATGAGCCCTACTAGTTGTATTTGTGAGAAGCTTTCTCATGGTCCTCAGCCATGAGCCCTACTAGCTATATTTGTGCTAAGCTTCCTCATGGTCCTCAGCCATGAGCTCTACTAGCTGTATTTGTGATAAGCTACTTCATGGTCCCCAGCCGTGAGCCCTACTAGCTGTATTTGTGCTAAGCTCCTTCATGGTCTTCAGCCATGAGCTCTACTACTATATTTGGGCTAAGCTGCTTTATGGTCCCCAGCCGTTAGCCCTACTGGCTGTGTTTGTGCTAAGCTACTTCATGGTCCTCAGCCATGAGCCCTACTATCTATATTTGTGCTTAGCTCCTTCAAGGTCCCCAGCCATGAGCCCTACTCGCTGTATTTGTGCTAAGCTCCTTCAAGGTCCAAAGCCATGAGCCCTACTAGCTGTATTTGTGCTATGCTCCTTCATGGTCTTCAGCCATGAGCTCTACTACTATATTTGGGCTAAGCTGCTTTATGGTCCCCAGCCGTTAGCCCTACTGGCTGTGTTTGTGCTAAGCTACTTCATGGTCCTCAGCCATGAGCCCTACTATCTATATTTGTGCTAAGCTCCTTCAAGGTCCCCAGCCATGAGCCCTACTCGCTGTATTTGTGCTAAGCTCCTTCAAGGTCCAAAGCCATGAGCCCTACTAGCTGTATTTGTGCTATGCTCCTTCATGGTCTTCACCCATTAGCCCTACTGGCTGTGTTTGTGCTAAGCTACTTCATGGTCCTCAGTCATGAACTTGACTAGCTATACCTGTTCTGTATACCACCTCATGGTCCCCAGCTATGAGGGAATAGACAACTCAATATTCACATTCACTTAAGGAGATTGTCCTCTAACTGCTATTTTCAATTGTTTTGGAGTATCTCATTTCACCCCTAATCCCCTCACACGTTTCTACAGCAAATAAACTGCAAGAAGACAAACCCATGGACTGTTCAATGAGCCGGAGTGAATGGACTTTTGCTGTTTCCCTGGCTGCCTCTGCACTGTGTGGGAAGGAACCAGTGAATCATAGCGGTTCCTTCAAGGGTATCGCTGCACCTCTTACCATAAATGCACAATTAGAATAGACCAACGGAGAACACGGGCTCTTTATATTGGACTTTCTTTTTTTTTAATTTGCTGTACATAAAAAAAAACATTCTTCTAAAAAAGAGAATCTTGTACGTACCAGCAGATATGAGTATGTGTGCCATGGCCACATTTGCTCAATTTACCTCAATTTTCCCCTTTCAGGTCATTTGAATGGTATCTAAATTGCACATGCATTGATTTTCTCTAAATCCCATGCATCTGGTGTTAGTGAGCAGTAAGTTATGACAAGTTCATGTCATCCGACATTAGAAAACATAAGCGATGCCAAACACTTCCACAACCGAACCTCCTTACAGGTGCCATGTACTACTCCATTCAAACTGTGCCAAAGGATTTATTTATTTTATTTATTTATAAAAGGTATTTATTTTTTATGTATTTATTTATTGTACAGGTATTTATTTATTTATTATACATGTATTTATTTATTTTATTTATTTATCAAACAGGTATTTATTTATTTATTATACAGATATTTATGTATTTTTTATTATACGGGTGTTTATTTTATTTATCATACAGGTATTTATTTATTTATCATACAGGTATTTATTTATTATACAGATATTTATGTATTTATTTATTATACAGGTGTTTATTTTATTTATCATACAGGTATTTATTTATTTATTATACAGATATTTATGTATTTATTTATTATACACGTGTTTATTTTATTTATCATACAGGTATTAATTTATTTATTATACAGGTATTTATTTATGTATTTATTTATTATACAGTTATTTATATTGCGCTGACAATGCACGCAGTGCTTGACATATTGAACATCTACATCAGTCCCTGCCTCCGAGGAGCTTACAATCTAAGGCCCCTATCTCACAGCGCACATGCACATCCTAGGGCCAAATTAGACGGGAGCCAATTAAAGGGGTTGTAAAGATAAAAATTTTTTCACCTTAATGCATTCTATGTATTAAGGTGAAAAAACTTTTGACAGTACCGCCGCCCCCAGCCCCCCCCGTTTTACTTACCTGACGCCTCGAATCTTCGCTGCTCGTCCTCATTGCAGCTCAGCCTGGTCACTGATTGGCTGCAGTGGATGGATTGAAAGCAGCGCAGCCATTGGCTCGCGCTGCTGTCAATCACATCCGATGACGCGGCGCGCCGGGGGCGGGGCCGAGTGATACAGCGAGCGGCTATAGCCGCCGGCTGTATCACGGGAGCGCGCCCGCAAGCACTCACCACCATGCGAGGGAGCTCGCATTAAGGTGGTAAATGCTTGCGGGGAGGAGCTGAAACAGCCGCCGAGGGACCCCAGAAGACCAGGTTCGGGGCCACTCTGTGCAGAACGAGCTGCACACTGAAGGTAAGTATGACATGTTTGTTATTTAAAAAAAAAAAAAAAATTACCTTTACAACCCCTTTAACCTACCAGCATGTGTTCGGAGCGTGGCAGTACCCACGGAAGCCCAGGGAGGACATGCAAACTTCATGCAGGTAGACTGGGACTTGAATTGAGAACACTAGTGCTGCAAGGCAGGAGTGTTAACCACTGAGCCACGGCGCTGCCCTATATTGTGACTGGTGATGACGATGTCAGGCAGCAGAGCTGAATCAGTGACCTCAATGGTTTTCATGCTGTTAAGCGATAAAGCTTGGTCGCAAACCTGCCTCCAGCCTGCTGATTGAGCAGCAAACAAGCAACTCCACGCATCACTCCTCTCTCTCCTCCTTGTCAGCAAGCTCCCACTGTTGGATTCATAGTGGATTTATTTATGGAGGATTAAAGGACGCTAACATTGTCAGAGAGTTTTTGTAAAGTATAACTGGATGCAAAACTTTTTTGGGATAGAGTGGTAAATTCTAAAAGATGGGGTTGTGCCGAGTTAATGGATACCAAACATGTGAAGCCTTAAAATGGCGTGCGCCCGTGAAATTCGCAAAAAAACACGGTACTCAAAATTCTTCTTAGGCAAAATAGCATATGCACTCACATGTAGCTCAAAAAAGTAGGCACATCATTCCAGCCAAAGGCTTCATGATGGATCTCTGCTTCTCCACCTGCTTTTTTGAGCTACATGTGAGTGCATGTGGGCGGGGCTGACTTGTTTGGTTCCCCCCGGGACCTTGCACTCTCTTTGCTGAGTACAGGTGCCTCCCACTCCCACCATACTTAGGCCTGCTCAGAATGCAACATTTTGAAGTAGACACCATGTCCCCTTCCACCAGTCCAGCTAGACTTTGCCACCAATCTTCCGGCCGGGAACCAGAACAGACCCCATGTGTGCGAGTGGTGGTTATGGTCAGGTTGGGCCTAACAGTAGGTATGGCTTAAAGGGGAGGGGGGGGGACAGGTGTGATTCAACAGAACCTGAAGCTAGTCCCTGTATACCAGTGGTTCTCAACTCCAGTCCTCAGAACCCACCAACAGGTCAGGTTTGCAAGATAGCTGAAATACATCACAGGTGATATAATTTGCTGCTCAGGGATTGCAGTATTCTAGTCTGCAACTCCCCAAGGTAATACTTAAAATCTGGCCTGTTGGTGGGTCCCGAGGACTGGAGTTGAGAACCACTGCTGTATACACTCTATACATATGCCAAAGTTCTTGTACCCTCAAAATACTCCTAATTACTGTGCCACAAGTGACAGTCTCAGGAACACACATAAACCTCAGTACAAAGGATCATTTAAAAAAATTAAAACTTTAATTTACATATGCTTTTCTGCACACAAAAAGATATAATTTTGTCTGACTCCGCCTACCTTAAAGAAGAATTGTATTAAAACCAGTAACTTTTGATGATAATGAACACTTTGGTCAGGTCTATGTAATGTACTATATGTACATACTGTATATAGAGTGCAGGAGTAATAAGGCCCATAAGAGTAATTTTTTTTTTTTTAATTTAGTTAGCGGATCGATTAAAAAAAAAAAAGTGATTCCTTCACCCAAGCCCACAAAAGCACCCCCTAGCTCCAGTTCTGATGGGGCCCTCATGCACCTGGGGCCCCTGGGCAGTGCTCAGTGGTGTCCATGCATTAAAATTGCCCTGCCTGTCACTCCTGATGTTACCGCTATCCCACGGTCTGGCTGTCATATCAACCTTCTCTTGTACTTGTTGCCCCTGGCAACAGCTTGTCACCTTTTCACCCCATGTGTGTGCATTACAGGCCCTGTTCTTCCATACACCATTTCCACCATGCACTTCAATAGGTAACTTCTGACCAGGCATGACAATGTTTCAAAAGCTTTACTGGAACCAGGTGGCATGATAAGAATCACAAGATAACAGTGCGTCATACACAGTATCTCACAGAAGTGAGTACACCCCTCACATTTTTGTAAATCTTTTCTTCTATCTTTTCATGTGACAACACTGAAGAAATGACACTTTGCTACAATGTAAAGTAGTGAGTGTACAGCTTGTATAACAGTGTAAATTAATGAGCCTTTAATGTCTTTTGTCTAGGGTCGTTATCATGTTGGAATACTGCCCTGCGGTCCAGTCTCTGAAGGGAGGGGATCATTCTCTGCTTCAGTATGTCACAGTACATGTTGGCATTCATGGTTCCCTCAATGATCTGTAGCTCCCCAGTGCTGGCAGCACTCATGCAACCCCAGACCATGACACTTCCATCACCATGCTTGACTGTAGACAAGACACACTTGTCTTTGTACTCCTCACCTGGTTGCCCCCACACACGCTTGTCACCATCTGAACCAAGTAAGTTTATCTTGGTCTCATCAGACCACAGGACATGGTTCCAGTAATCCACGTCCTTAGTCTGCTTGTCTTCAGCAAACTGTTTGCGGGCTTTCTTGTGCATCATCTTTAGAAGAGGCTTCCTTCTGGGATGACAGCCATGCAGACCAATTTGATGCAGTGTGCGGCGTATGGTCTGAGTGATGACAGGCTGACCCCCCACCCCTTTAACCTCTGCAGCAATGCTGGCAGCACTCATACTCATACTATTTCCCAAAGACAACCTCTGGATATGACGCTGAGAACGTGACCTCAACTTCTTTGGTGGACCATGGCGAGGCCTGTTCTGAGTGGAACCTGTCCTGTTATACCGCTGTATGGTCTTGGCCACCATGCTGCAGCTCAGTTTCAGGGTCTTGGCAATCTTCTTATAGCCTAGGCCATCTTTATGTAGAGCAACAATTCTTATTTTCAGATCCTCAGAGAGTTCTTTGCCATGAGGTGCCATGTTGAACTTCCAGTGACCAGTATGAGAGAGTGAGAGCGATAACACCAAATTTAACACACCTGCTCCCCATTCACAACTGAGACCTTGTAACACTAACGAGTGACACCGGGGAGGGAAAACGGCTAATTGGGCCCAATTTGGACATTTTCACTTAGGGGTGTACTCACTTTTGTTGCCAGCGGTCTAGACATTAATGGCTGTGTGTTGAGTTATTTTAAGGTGACAGCAAATTTACATTGTTATACAAGCTGTACACTCACTACTTTACATTGTAGCAAAGTGTAATTTCTTCAGTGTTGTCACATGAAAAGATACAAGAAAAGATTTACAAAAATGTGAGGGGTGTACTCACTTTTGTCAGATACTGTAGCAAAGTATTTTCCTGACACCCCTAGTCCCTAAATACAGGCTTCTGCCTGCCCCTGGCATACCTTCTTAAGAAAAGAGTCCATGGCTGACATCTTCTGGGAGAACTGCAAGTCCCAGCAATCCCCCAACATTTGAAAGGCTCCGGGTTTGTAGCAGCCCTGGAATCAGGAACAGAAGCACTCTCCCACACCTTCGCTGGCTGGGTGTCTTCCCTCCCCATGCAGCAGACGGTGTGTTGGGGGACTACAGGTCTCAGCAGCCCCAAACACGTTGGCAGGATCCTTAGGCAGGCAATCTCCAGTGAGGACAGATGGATGAGAAGATAGCTGAAGCAGGGATGAGCAGGGCTGGTGGAGTGCTGGAGGATCAAGTTATGGAGTTACATAGCAGCCGTCAGCCTACCTTGCTCCCACGTGGCTGGAACCCTCTGAGAACGGCTCTTTCCTGATTTATATGGACAGGGAAGGGGCAGCCAGCCAAGTGAAAAGACTGGGAAATATGTTCATTTCCCTCCCTGCCAGGTAGCAGCTAGCTAGCACTTTCCAATCTACTTACATGCATATGCTATGCTAACCCTGTTTTAATAAATCTACACTTATATGGTCACACCCTCGGTCTTTCCTTCTTCTTCAATATTAATGTCCAGAGGATCTATCCAAAATCTGTGTAAAGAAGAGCTGCAGTCATCCCAAAAGTGACTGTTCTCATATATTGAACTTTTTAAGGGAAATAATATAGCATGCACTCAATTTTTTCTCCAAAGAAAATTGTTGTTTATCTCCACCTAGTAGCCACAACGCAGTATTGTCCACGGAGATCCATCATGAAGCATTTGGTTGGGATCACGTTGCGTACTTTTTTGAGCTACATGTGCATATGCTATTTTAACTAGAGTTGCACCGATGCCGGTGCCAATACTAAGCATTTGCTCAGGTATTGTACTTGCGCAAATGCTCCGATACCTGAAACCGATACTTTCAAGCTCGGTTCTTTCAGCTGTCAGCGGGATTCCCCCACTGACAGCTGAATTATCGGTTGTTAAGGAGCGGGGGCTGCCGCGTCCTTAACAACCTATAACTCATGCAGCTGTCAGTGGAGTTCCCCTGTTGACAGCTGAAATATAAACAAGGTCCCGGCAATTGCAGCTGTCAAAAAAGAAAAAAAAAAACATCCAGCAATGTTTATCAACAACATTGCTCAGCCCCTGGAACAAAATGATAAAAAGAAACATTGTTTATTTTTGTATCTTTCTGTTTATTCATCTACAGATCAAAGGGATCAACTTCAAAGTTGAAGTCAGTGAAGCAACCTCTCAAGTAAAAATTGTTTTCATTTTTTTTTTTAAATGTTCTTCTGTTTAACCCCTTATTAACCCTTAATTTACTCTAATCAGCCTTAATTAAAGTGATTGTGAAGTCTTGTTTAAAAAAACATGTTATACTTACCTCCTCTGTGCAGTTGGTTTTGCACAGAGCAGCCTGGATCCTCCTCCTCTTCTCGGGTCCCTCTTTGCTGCTCCTGGCCCCTCCCTCCTATCGAGTGCCCCCCACAGTCAGCAGCTTCCATTGGGAGCACCCGAGCCGAGTCAAAGCTCCCTGTGTCCATTCAGACTCGGAGCCCCGACCCAGCCCTGCCCCCTCTCTCCCCTGATTGGCTGACTGACTTTGACAGCCGCGGGAGCCAATGGCACCGCTGCTGTGTCTTAGCCAATCAGGAGGAGTGTCCCGGACGGACATTCGTGGACATCGCTGGAGGGACATGAGGCTCAGGTAAGTAATTGGGGGGGGGGGGTGCTGGGTTGGCTGCTACACACAAAAGGTTTTTTTATCTTAATGCATAGAACCTTCTGCCTTTACAACTCTTTTAACTCCTTATCCTCCTCCTCCATTTATTTATTATTTTCCTAATGATTTTTTTTTGTTCACTTCTATTTTATAAACTATTAATAATTAAAACGTTTTTTTGTTGGCTTTGTTCATTACTATTTTTACACCTTTAACATATGTTTACAAGTTTCATATTAAAAAAAGCGCAAAATTAAAAAAAAAAAAAAAAGATTTAATTTGTAAATAACTTTTCAATGCTTTGTACCAGGACAGCTGAAGTGTAAGCAAAACAGATGCGGCCGTATCAGTAATTAGTATCGGCGACTACTAAATAAAAGTATCGGTGCTCGTACTTAAAAAAGGTATTGTGGCAGCCCCTTATTTTAAATCTACTTTGGTCGCCAGCGCTGTCTAGTGGCCATAATGTGGTATTTTCCTGAGTCGTGCTTCTTATTAAACAATTCGCCCTAGAAAGAAAAATAGCCTAGTAATATTTGGTTTTGCCAGTAATCACACCGAACATACATGCACAGGGCAAATAGCTTTGCAAGGTTTTTTATTTTTTATAAATACACCCTTAGAACTTCTGGGGTTGAATAATTCAATACAGATTTACCTCAATTATTTTAATATATCAATCATGATGTAACGTAGGTTTTCTGACTCTTTCAGTGTAATGACCATGTGTGATATATGGACAAAACCGTGTGTATAGCTCTTGGCAGCACGAGCTGTAAAATGCCTTCTCTGCATGTAATGCAATTGACGCGTTTGCAGAGCTTCTACATGGGGTCTGAAGTCGCCTCTGATACTACAGATTTCATATTTGTCCTTGTACACCATGGAAGGACAAACCGGTTCATTCTATTATCTGGGATTCTGAGGAATCAATGTAGGCGACTGAACGTCGTCTATATATCGCTGCTTCATGCTGAGACTGGATAAACCCCTCTGTATGCCACTGGCAACATCTATTTTCTAAATAAATTTGTTGGAAAAAACTGAAAAAAACAGCGATGATGTATTTGTTATCCACTTATTTATAGAAAATAAAGCTACATTTCGAGCCTTTAGCATCACTGACCTTGAATTTCTTCATTATCCTTTGGAAAATAATTGACATGCAAATCCGAGCTCGATCATCTTACAAAGATAATTTTATCTGAGATGGTTTAATCATCAAGAACTTATTGTGCTGATTGAATTTTTTTCATAATCCATCTGAAGACAGATTATGAAGTCTCACATATTCATGGAAGGAGAGAGGGTTTTAGGGGGCTACTGTACACAAAATGATATCCATTTTTTTTTGCTTTTTGTGAAAGAAGCTTTAATGACTTTTTATGGGTAAACATGTAATGGATTAGAGCAGCCATTCTTTTTTACCCAGGAGGAACCCTTAAAATAATTTTCAGGTCTCGAGGAACCCATACTAAAACCAAGTAATTGGAAAGAATGATCCATACATTGAAGGTCAGTGGGAAGAATGCCCCTTAGATTGGTGGTCAGTGGGAAGAACGTTCCTTACATTGGTGACCAGTGGGAAGAATGACCCTTACATTGGTGATCAGTGAGAAGAATGTTCCTTACATTGGTGATCAGTGGGAAAAATGTTCCTTACATTGGTGGTCAGTGAGAAGAATGTTCCTTACATTGGTGATCAGTGAGAAGAATGTTCCTTACATTGGTGACCAGTGGGAAGAATGACCCTTACATTGGTGATCAGTGAGAAGAATGTTCCTTACATTGGTGATCAGTGGGAAAAATGTTCCTTACATTGGTGATCAGTGAGAAGAATGTTCCTTACATTGGTGATCAGTGAGAAGAATGTTCCTTACATTGGTGATCAGTGGGAAGAATGTTCCTTACATTGGTGATCAGTGGGAAGAATGTTCCTTACATTGGTGATCAGTGGGAAGAATGTTCCTTACATTGGTGGTAAATGGGAAGAATGTTCCTTACATTGGTGATCAGTGAGAAGAATGTTCCTTACATTGGTGATCAGTGAGAAGAATGTTCCTTACATTGGTGATCAGTGAGAAGAATGTTCCTTACATTGGTGATCAGTGGGAAGAATGTTCCTTACATTGGTGATCAGTGGGAAGAATGTTCCTTACATTGGTGATCAGTGGGAAGAATGTTCCTTACATTGGTGATCAGTGGGAAGAATGTTCCTTACATTGGTGATCAGTGGGAAGAATGTTCCTTACATTGGTGATCAGTGGGAAGAATGTTCCTTACATTGGTGATCAGTGGGAAGAATGTTCCTTACATTGATGGCCAGTGGGAAGAATACTTCTTACACTGATGGCCAGTGGGAAGAATGTTCCTTACATTGGTGGTCACTGGTCAGTGGGAAGAAAGAGGAGGACACACCAAAGGAGCTCTCTCTGAGAACCAGTGTTTTTTAAGCCTGGGCTTTGCCTGCTAGCTTGGCCCAGGAACAATGCCTGATCCTGGGGGAGGCCCTGGGAGAGATCCCCCTGATGACACGGGGCCTAGTGAGGAGGAGGAGGTGGTGGAGGATCTGACTGTGGGTCCAGGCCCTGGTGAGGATGTGAATATCTTCAGTTAGAAGATTATTGATCGTTTTAGGGCAATTGGAAGAGCTGTGGAGAAAATTAAAGTTTTGAAGGCTGAACTTCAGAGCCAAATACTGCCAGACCTGGGGTAAAAATCGCACAAACATGAAGCCTGAGTTACAGGAATTGGAGGAAAAAGTAAAGAAGCAAATTTTATTGTTGGAGAAGTTGAAAGCCAGAAGTGGAGCATTTAAAGAAAAGCAGCTGAAGCTTCCACCAGCACAGCAGTGGGAACTGACACTGTTGGGAAGACTGCAGGAACTGTGAATATGCCAGGAGGTATTGAGAATGACAATAATATTAAAGCAATGGATGTGGTTGGTGGTGGTGAAGGTGTTAATATTGCTGGGAAAAATAAAAATGACATTTCTCCTCCTGCTCAGCAGAGGAAAGACTCATCGATTGTGTGGACTAATCCCAAATCTGTGCAATCGATATCTGCTAAAGTCTCAGATGCCTCCAAACACACAAATGTTTTTTTTCTGCTGGGAAGAATGTGGGCAGTTATGCGTCTGTTTTGGGGGGTTGCACCAAGGAGGGTGGAGGGAATTTTGTAAATGTTAGTGGTCACAATTTGGGGAGGTTTGGTGGTGGGATGGTTGGTGGGTACAGGAGGAGGAATGTGGTTGAGTTGAGGTGAGAGGGGGAGGGAACCCCACCAGTAAGGGGGAGGGTGGCTGAGCTGGTTTTGGAAATGGGGTGACGTATCTGCTTTAATTTGCCCAGTGGGGAGTTATGAATTTGATTTGCCATTTGTAAAACCTGAAGGTTTGGATCTGTTTTGGGAGCGATATAGGAGGTGCGGGGGCCTTCGGCAGTGGAGTGGTTTGGTGCCAAAGGTGGATTCAAAGCAGCCTTTGGTCAAATCTGTGACCATCCTGGTGCTCAACAAATCAATAGCAGAGGCTGATTTAATAGTATGGCTACGCCGATATGGCGAGGTCCTCACTCCACTGCAGAAGGTCCTTGATGATCATAGAATATGGACAGGGGCCTGGACAGTGTCACTAAAATTGGGGGCTCTGGGCAATGTAGTTCAACACCTGCCCTGTTCAGCTTTTTTGGGGAGGGACAGGCTGATCATTTTCTACCAGGGTCAGCCTAAAGTTTGTAATAAATATAGAAAAGGCCATTTTGCATCAACCTATAACCTCAAGAAGTTCTCACTATGCCAGGATCTTGACCATTTGGCCAAAGATTCTACTGAGATTCGGTGCAATTTGTGTCAGAAGCTCAGTCATGCTTATAGTCAGTGCACAGAGGCATTACATAACTTGCCAGGACTGGAGGCTGAGTTGCAGAGGCTTGATAAGGAGGATGAGGCTGCTAAAGTTAGGAAGGAAACTGTTATTGCCCCTCCTGTGTCTGTTACATCTGTTGTTTCGGATCTTGTTTCCCCTAGTAATGTGGTCCCTGAGTCTGTCCCCCATGCGGTGGTCCCTAATCCTTCTGTACGTAGATCCTCCAGACTAGCAGAAGCTGCTGGGGGGGCAGGTTTAGCGGATCTTCCCTCTCAGCCTCCAGTCCCTGTCCCTCGACAGCGCAAATGTGGTCAGGGGAGTGTGGGGGTGCTGGATGGGGGTGGGGCTGAGGGAAGGGTGTCCATATCCCATGTCTCACCCTCTGTTGAGGGGGATTCGGATGATGAGGAGTGGGAGAAGTTTAAGAGGAAGAAAAAGAAGAAGAGGAAGACAAGTAAAGTGGTCATTTCTTCCTCAGAGTCGGACAAAACCCGACAATTTTGAAAAAAAAAACAAACAATATTTTTTACTTTCTGCTATAATACATGTCCAAAAAAAAAATATATCTAAAAAAAAACAAATGTATTCATCAATTTAGGCCAATATGTATTTTTTTTTTACATATTTTTGGTAAAAAAAAATCCCAATAAGCGATATTAGAGATGTGCGATTAATCGTTAAAAATCGAGATTGCGATCTTTTCCCCCACGTGATCTTGACAAAGCATTTTCCTGATTCTTTCTATGCAGAGAATTCTCTGCTGAAGCCGACAGCTGTCAACTAAAAAAAAAACAAAAAACGGGCAGTCTGCCAAGTATCACAACATTCCTCAGCTGCTGAGCTAACTATAAACATTGTAACGTTTTGTCCTTTAGAGCAGTGGTCATCAACCCTGTCCTCAGGGCCCACTAACAGGCCAGGTTTGCAAGATAACCGAAATACATCACAGGTGATATAATTTGCTTCTCAGTGATTGCAGTATTCTAGTCTGCATCTCCCCCAAGGTAATACATAAAACCTGGCCTGTTAGTGGGCCCTGAGGACAGGGCTGATGACCATTGATATAGATCAAAGGAATGAACTTGGTGTGTAGATGAGGGAAGTTTAACCACTTAAACAATAAGGCCCCTTTCACACAGGGGCGGGGGCGGCGTGGTAAAGTGCCGCTATTGTTAGCGCGCTTTACCGTCTGTATTCGGCCGCTGGCGAGGCGGTTTTACCCCCCGCTAGCGGCCGAGAAAGGGTGTTTATGCGTGATTTTTTAATTGGATGTGTGCTATAGCAGAAAGCAGAAAATATATTTTATTTTATTTTTTTCAAAAATGTATGTCTTTTTTCATTTATATAATAAAAATAAAAAACGAAAAGCTCTATTTGTGTGAAAAAAATGACATACATTTAACAACATGACGGCGCCGTTGCCAGTTAAAGTAGTGCAGTGCTAATTAACAAAAATATGGCCTGGTCATGAAGGGAGTAAAACCTTCCGGAACTTAAGTGGTTAATAAAAAAAAGTCATGCCCATTTTTGCATTATTTTTATCTAAAGGATTTTTTCTTTTTTTTTACTTTATAATACTGAATAGCAGCCGATGTTGATTTATTAGGATAATTCTTTAGCACTTTTTTTTTCCCCTAACTTACTGTAAGAATAATGGGTATTTAATGTTTATTTGTTGGGGTACACATTCATTTATTTAGCACTGCATTTATGCTATGTTATTAATTTATATTTAATGTTTTTTTTTTGTTGAGGGTACACATTTATTTATTTAGCACTGCATTGATGTTGTTTTATTTAATTTATATTTAATGTTTTTGTTGGGGTACTCATTCATTTATTTAGCACTGCATTGATGTTATTTTATTTATATTTTATGTTTTTTTCTTTGGGGTACACATTCATTTATTTAGCACTGCATTTTTGTTATTTTATTTTATTTATATGTAATGTTTATTTGTTGGGGTACACATTTATTTAGCACTGCATTTGTTATTTTATTTATATTTAATATTTATTTGTTGGGGTACACATTCATGTATTTACCATTGCATTTATTTTATTTTATTTATATTTATTTGTTGGGGTACACATTCATGTATTTACCATTGCATTTATTTTATTTTATTTATATTTAATATTTATTTGTTGGGGTACACATTCATTTATTTAGCACTGCATTTATGTTGTTATTTCATTTCATTTATATTCAAGATAAATGGAAAAATACATCCAAACATAATACATATTGGATGTGCAAAAATTATTTCCTTTAAATGGTATAACTATGCAATTCAGCAAAATGGGGGGGGGGGGGGGGGCATTTTGCACACGACTTGCCCTTTACATGGCTTTATATTTAGCGCTCATAATATCAAAGGAGGTCTCCACATTCTGACATTTGAAAACTATTAATTATTAAGTGAAGTAGCTGACAAAGTCAGCGTCATTGGACTCCATGCTCAAGAGTTCTTTTCCCTTGGTAAGGCACAAAGAGAGACCCAAAACACAGAACAACAGAGAGCATCTATTCATGTATATAGAATAGAAGTGTGTTTCCTAAAATATGTGAAATATGTGTTTAAAAAATTTCTATAAAAAAAAAAAAAAGTGCCATTTGGATGTCTTCAGTGTATGTCACAACAAATGATCACTGCATTGTTTGTATTATGATTATTTCCTATGATCATCAGCTCCATCTAGTGGCCAAGATTTGGTATTTTTCTGAAATAACTCAATAAAAATAAATACTGCACTATGGCCACTAGATGGAGCTGACAATCATATCACATAATCATAATGAAAACAATACAGTGATCGTTTGTTGTGCGAATAATGAAGACATCCACACAGCAAACTTTTTATACGTAGACCCCCCCCCCCCCAGGTGTCCACTGACTTCTGCCGGGTTGTTTGCGATCGGTCACTGCACTTTAAAAACAGGACCCCATGCTCCGGAGGCATTGATATACTCCAAAATGCCACAAACCATTGTTTTTATAAATTTGGTTTATTAAAGTGGTTGTAAACCCTAGAAACCCCCCCCCCCAAAAAAAAACAAAACCAAAAAGGAATAATGCATAGCATACTAGCTCATTATGAATTACTTACCTTAGATCCAAACCCCCGCAGCGGTCCTCGTACCCCGCTCCGGCCGGCGACATCGCTCCCGGAGTTACTTCCGGGTATCGCGGGCTCCGGCGCTATGATTGGTCAGAGCCGCGATGACGTCACTCCCGCGGGAACCGCCGGTAACGGCGCACTCACTGAAGCAACGGAACATACGTGCCATTGCTTCAGTGCGCATGTGCCGATGACATTGGCACATTCAGATACAGGGGATATCTCCTAAACTATGCAGGTTTAGGAGATATACCCGGAGTAGCTACAGGTAAGCCTTATTATAGGCTTACTTGTAGCCAGTGGCATTGCTAGGGGGTGGCTTTTGGGGCTATAGCCCCGAATCTTTGGTCCATAGCCCCGAGTCTCTGCAGGGGTCCCCAAGGGAGGGGGGTGGCTCTCTGGGGACCCTGATGTAAGGGGGAGGCTCTCTGGGGACCCTGATGTAAGGGGGAGGCTCTCTGGGGACCCTGATGTAAGGGGGAGGCTCTCTGGGGACCCTGATATAAGTGGGGGGCTCTTTGGGGACCCTGATTTAAGGGGGAGGCTCTCTGGGGACCCTGATGTAAGGGGGAGGCTCTCTGGGGACCCTGATATAAGTGGGGGGCTCTCTGGGGACCCTGATGTAAGGGGGAGGCTCTCTGGGGACCCTGATGTAAGTGGGGGGCTCTCTGGGGACCCTGATGTAAGGGGGAGGCTCTCTGGGGACCTTGATGTAAGGGGGAGGCTCTCTGGGGACCCTGATGTAAGGGGGGCTCTCTGGGGACCCTGATGTAAGGGGGAGGCTCTCTAGGGACCATGATGTAAGGGGAAGGCTCTCTGGGGACCCTGATTTAAGGGGGGCTCTCTGGGGACCCTGATGTAAGGGGGAGGCTCTCTGGGGACCCTGATGTAAGGGGGAGGCTCTCTGGGGACCCTGATGTAAGGGGGAGGCTCTCTGGGGACCCTGATGTAAGGGGGAGGCTCTCTGAGGACCCTGATGTAAGGGGGAGGCTCTCTGGGGACCCTGATGTAAGGGGGAGGCTCTCTGGGGACCCTGATGTAAGGGGGAGGCTCTCTGGGGACCCTGATGTAAGGGGGGGCTCTCTGGGGACTGAAATAACGAGGTCAATGGCAAGCAGCAATCAAGAGTAGTCAAATAGGTATCCAGGTCACAACAGGTTTAGACAGATCACACACTAGCACAGGAACAAGGGAGGACTGAAGATAATCCAGCACATCGGCAGTGTCTGCGCTGGGCTTATATAGGGAAGTATGAGGTCACTTCCTGTGCACCTTCTGGGGATTTTCCCGCCTTTTTTCATCAGGTTGAGGTCACTTCCTGTGCGCCTCCTGGGCTATTTCCTGACTTTTTCCAACAGGTCTTCTGCGTAGGTGCGGGTTGGCGCACCGAGGCGTCTTTGGCGCATGCTCAGTTGGCACGAATTTCCTCTTGCGGCAACGCGCCATTGGTGCATGCGTAGTAAGCCCTGGACTCTTACACGGGTGCCCAGGCCCTCGCAGGGCCAAAACAACAACAGTTAAAGCATAGTAAATCATAGAATATCGCAAAGCTGGTGCATGGCTCACATAAAAGTTGGCAGTATACTGTATATACAAGTGATAGAACTTAAAATAAATCTTTACACTGTAATCAGATGTGCTATTACCAGTCTGTACGATGGCCACAGGGTTACGTCTTTGTTCTATTCTCTCCTGTTGTCTTCTGCTAAGTCTATATGTGAATTGTGATATCTTTAAAATTTAAAAATAAATCAATGGAAATAAATAAAAAGGTAAAAAAAATGGATGAACTGCCATAGCACAAGGCATGTTATGGCTGACGCAACGCGCGTGTTAACGTAACTCTCACATAATGTGATCGGGGAGCAGCTATTGCCCTCAGTGCTTCTGGTCCAATCAAGGGGCCGTTTCACACAGGCTGGTCTGATCACTGGATATAAATCTCACAACGGGAAGCCTTGGCGCTGGACCTGCCGAAAAGCATTCTGGGCAAAACGCACTCACATATGTTTACCAGTTGTTGAGATGGCAAGTGCTGATTTTCCTTTCTGCTTTTCCCAATTCGAAGTTGGAGCATATGTCTTCTAGACTGTCCATGCCAGGATTCATTATTATCAGCTTGGCAGCTGGAGGAGCCAACATGACAGCCTGCTAAAAAAACAAAAAACTTCCCGATATCCAACAAGTGCAGTCAGATGGTTTTAAAAACTGGCAAAATTTTAGGCTTCACAAACGCTTGTAGCCCGACTCCAAGGAAAAAACAACTGCCTCAAATGATGGGGCAATATTCCTCCCACTGATATCAGTGATGGGGCACTATTTCTCTCACTGGCACCAATGATGGAGCACTATTCCTCCAACTAACACCAATGATGGGGCACTATTCCTCTCACTAATACCAATGATGGGGCACTATTCCTCCCTCTGACACCAATGATGGGGCACTATTCCTCCCACTGATACCAGTGATGGGGCACTATTTCTCTCACTGGCACCAATGATGGGGCACTATTCCTCCAACTAACACCAATGATGGGGCACTATTCCTCCCACTGACACCAATGATGGACCACAATTCCTCCCACCTATTGACACCAGTGATGGGGCACTATTCCTCCCACTGATACCAATGATGGGGCACTATTCCTCCCACAGACACCAATGATGGGGCACTATTCCTCCCACTGACACCAATGATGGGCCACAATTCCTCCCACCCATTGACACCAGTGATGGGGCACTATTCCTCTCACTGATACCAACGATGGGACACTTTTCCTCCGACAGACACCAATGATGGGGCACTATTCCTCCCACTGATATCAGTGATGGGGCACTATTTCTCTCACTGGAACCAATGACAGGGCACTATTCCTCTCACCAATGCCAATGATGGGGCACTATTCCTCTCACCAATACCAATGATGGGACACTATCCCTCCCACTGATACCAATGATTGGACACTATACCTCCCACTGACACCAATGATGGGGCACTATTTCTCCCACAGACACCAATGATGGGGGCACTACTCCTCCCACTGATACCAAAGATGGGGCACTATTCCTCCCACTGACACCAATGATGGGGCACTATTCCTCTCACTGATACCAATTATGGGACACTATTCCTCCCACTGACACCAATGATGGGACACTATTGATCTTTTATTGAAAAGAATCAAGCAACCAATTTTATACAAAAGTAAAAAACAAAACCATAGTACAAAACTTCAACAGAAATCCAAGGAATACACATCCATGTTCAGAATATATACAATATATACATAATCCACTACCAAAACTAATTTACATAAAGCAGCAGAGAAGGCCTAAGAGGCACAACCCATCACCTATGTACGCAGCCATTTATCAAAAATTATTCCAAAAAATAATAATCTAGGGTGATAAGAGACAGACAGCCACACCCGGGAAAGAGACTCCTGGCAGTCAGGGAGGCTTGAAACCCCTCCACGCCGTCAACCAAGCCCCCTGACTCCGCTTGTCTCTCTCAAGCACCAGAATCTTCTCCACCTCATGCAAAATGTCATACACCACCACCTGAACAGGAAGGATTTTACGCCGAATGCTGACCTGACACCGTGCGTTCCAAGTGAAATAACGGACTACTAGGCTAACTAGAAAAAGTGTATCCAAACAAAAAACCCCACCAGTATTGAATGCTCCATACACCCACTCAGCATAACCCAGCCTGGAGAGGAAAGGAACACCGAGGGCCCGCCCCACCTGTTTGTATACCTCTATGTTAAAAGGGCAATGAAGCAGAAAATGGTCCATAGTCTCCTCCTCACCTGCACACTCCTCCCGAGGACAGCTACCATCCATCCCACTGCGGAATTTCAAATTGCCCCGAACATAGAGCCTCCCATGGAAGCACAACCAGGCCAGATCCCTGAATTTAGGGGGTACTCTATCCAAATTAATAAGTCTTAACCCTGCCCTCAAAACTGGGCCTGGGCAATCCCTTAAGGCCAGTGGGTCATGAAAGACTTCGCTCAAGACTCGACTCATAAGGACTTTCCTCGGAACCGATCTGAGATCTTCAGCCGACAATCGCCACTGCCGTAATAACTTCAGGCACGGAGCGACATAGGCTGGTAGCTGACCACGATGACCCCTGAGATTCTTCACTTGGCCACCTTCTTCCCAAAGTCGCAGAAAAGGCCTAAACCAAGATCTAAAAATGCCTACCCATCCAGAAGGTTCCACTGCAAGCATATTACCAATGTTAAACTTGAGAAAAAGCAGTGAAAAGAAAAGAACTGGGTTGACCATACCTAAGCCACCCTCCCTCCTGGATAGATAGGTGACATTCCTCTTGATGGGGTTCAGTCTGTTCCCCCACAACATCTGGAAGAACACACTACTGACCCTAGCATAGAGAGACACTGGCAAGATGCAGACAAAGCTCACATAAAAGAAGATCGGAATCAGGTAAGTCTTAATCAGATCAACCCTTTCCCTCATAGATAACTTCCATCTCTTCCAGCTGACCACCTTAGTATTGGCAATTTCCAGTCTGCCTTCCCAGTTTTTGAGGACATAATCGCCAGGTCCAAATTCAATGCCTAGAATCTTAATTCTTTCCTGGGGCACTGGAAAGGTGTCCGGGAGATCAAACCCCTCACCTTCCTTTCCAATCCAGAAAACTTCACTCTTTTCCTGATTGATCTTGGAGCCTGATGCTTCAGAATACCATGATGTCAGAGAGACCACCTCCTCTGCTTCATTCGCCCCGGTGACAATCACTGACACATCGTCCGCATAGGCAACAACCCTCAAAGGCGGCTCACCCAGGAGCCCCACTGGCACCCCACACAACATGCCGCTCTCTAGCCTCCTGATGAAAGGGTCGATTGCAAACACCTAGAGCAGGGGACTCAGGGGACAACCTTGATGCACTCCAGAGCCAACCTCAAAGGACTGCCCAACCCAACCATTAACAAGAGGAAAGCTTTCTGCCCCCTTATACAAGACTTTCAACCAATCGACAAAACCACCCGGCAGACCGTACTTACTAAGGAGCAACCATAGGTACTCATGGTTAACACGATCAAAAGCCTTTGCCTGATCCAATGTCAGCAAATACTTTCCCCAGCCTGCAGCCCTGCATCGCTCCAAGGCCTCCCGGACAGCTAAAACCGCTGTGAAGGTGCTTCTACCCTTGACCGAACAGTGCTGATGGCGAGAAAGCAAAGACTCTGCTACTGACGATAGGCGCCAGAAAAATATCTTTGCCAGTATCTTTCTATCGACATTAAGAAGGCTGATGGGGCACCAATTCTCAATCAACGAAGGATCTTTACCCTTTGAAAGAAGAATCACAGCCGAGTGCCTCATGGAAGGGGGAAGTACCCCCTCTGCAAGGCAACTGTTAAAAACCTCTACCAAATGTGGGGCCAGAATAGGCTTAAAAGCTTTGTAAAACTCAGCCATCAAGCCATCTGGTCCAGGTGACTTTTTGATGGCAAGCTGTTCAGTTGCCCTCATTACCTCTTCAACTGTGATTTCCTCTGTCAAATTCATCAATGGGACATCTTCATCATTTAGACCTGGAGTAGAGTCCAAAAAGCTTTCCATCTTGTCACGGTCAAGCTCTTTCCTCCCAAGAAGGTCAGCTAAAAAGGACCTCACGACCTCCAGAATCCCTGACCTGGACTTTGTCAAGGAACCTGTACTGTCCTTAAGGCCAACGACCGTTTTAACTGCTACACCTTGTTTGCAGTTCTGGTAAGGGTCAGGCGAGTGGTACTTCCCATAGTCCCTCTCCAGAACCAAAGAGGCATGCCGGTCATATTGACACTTCCTGAGAAGGAGTTTCACTTCGGAGATTGCCCCAGGATCTCCTCCTCTCGAGACAAGAATATCCAGCTTCCTCCGTAAACGTTGGTAGGTCATGTATTTATTAAACTGTTTTCTATTGGCTAGGCCCCTGAAGAATCCAGCGATCCTCTTTTTGGTCAGCTCCCACCACTCAGCCTTGCTGCTACAAAAGTCCAGAATGGTCACCTGTGCCTGAAAGAATTCCTCAAAGGATTGTCTAACATGTTCTTCCTTGAGTAGAGTCGAATTCAATCTCCAGATGCCCTTGCCCCTCTGAGGGGCGTCTGAAGCATTCAGGACCACAAATAGCATACAGTGATCAGAGAACTTTACTGCCTGCACCACTGGGGGTGAGAAAGCAGAGGTCTCCTTAAAAAAAAACCTCCAAAGATCACTTGCCGGGATGTAAAAAGAAATGGCTTGATCCTTGTAAAAAGGCATTTCCTGTCCCACTTTGTGTGCGGCCCATAGACATTAATTAGGCGCAGGTCCTGCCCTCCCACAAGGACGTCTAAGACCATACATCTCCCAATCTCCACCTCAATAACCCGCCGGACAGTTACCATGCCGGTTTTAAACAACACCGCCACACCGCCGTAAGGCTCGGCCGCAAGAGACCAGTAAGATGGACCATACCTCCACTCTCTCTTGGCCATATGAATATCTGCCAAGGAGGTGAGCCTAGTCTCTTGCAAAAATAAAATTTCAGCATCTAATTGGCTGAACAAAAAGAAGGCCATAGAACGAGCTCTTACTGACTTAATGCTGGCGACATTTATTGTCACCACTTTTAACGGAGGGGGAACCGCCATTTGGGTTATTGGGTGGATTGCTTCTTAGCTCCCCTCTGCTGCTCATCACCAGAAGCCTCTCTCTTTCTTGAGGCCGCCTCAAATTCCATTTCAGAATCAGAACTTCACTCCGAAGAAGCTCCAGATGAGGAAATATCCCAATTAGAGGACCTATAACGGTTGGAGACAGGCACTGGAGCCTGTTCCGTCCTCACCACCTGCTTCTTCCGCTTCCCAACCTTCCTTCTCTCCTCCAGGTACTGCAGGTCAGCTTCAGAGATGCCCTCATCTCTTACTTTTTTCTGTGAAGTCTTTCCACAAGACTTCTTTACAGAGGAAGAAGCAACCTTTTTAGTACATGTTACCACTTCTGGTGGGGGGGGTGCTCCCTTTGAATCAGACTTAGGAGGGGTAGACTCCTGGGGGGTAACTGACTCGGGGGCACAGACTTGGAAGGTTCTGACACATGAGGAGAGGGTACAGTAGGCTGGTGGGACACAGAGACAGATACAGAAGGAATACTTACAGACACTGGAGGGGTGGCCACAGGAACTGGAGAGGGATCCTGAGCAGGACCAGGGGAGTCAGGCACCGCAGAGGAGGATGGTACACCAGGGGCCTCACCCTCCATCCTTTCCAGCCTTGACATGTCATCAATTACCTCCTTCGCCATATTGTGCCAGGCTTCAGGACACCTGCTGTAGGGGTGGCCAAGGCGCAGGCACAGGTTGCACCTGATCATCTCGGTGCAGTCCTTAGCCATATGACCCTGACCCCGACACACTGAACATATCAAGGCTGAACAGGAAGAGCTCAAATGCTCCACAGCGGTGACACAGCTTCGGCTGACCAGGGTAGAAAATAGTCATCCTATCCCTCCCTATAAAAGCTGAGGAGGGCAGGTGACGGACAACATTCCCATCCCTGGCCAACCTGACTGTTACTGACCAACCCCCAGTCCAGATGTTACGCTCATCAAGGATTTTGCTGGGCTTAGTCAAAACTTCACCATAGTTCCTTAACCAGACCTCTAGGTCCCGAGCAGGAACACTCTCATTGGTGAGTATGATGGTTATCTTTTTCACCGTTGACCTTTGTGAAACCGCAACTGGGGCCAGACCTTCCCATTCAGGTCTTGACCTGCACCGAGCCTCATATCGCTCCCAGAACAGGTCAAGACCCTCTGGCCTGGTGAAACTAATGGTATAATCCCGTGTCCTAGCTACATGTATTAGAGCATACAGGTCATTTGCCCCAAAACCCATCTCCAAAATCAAATCCACCACTGCACGCCGTGCTGGAGGGATTGCACCACCTTCCCATTTGAGAATTACCACATTTCTTCTCGGACCCCCAGCAGAAGCCAGAGACCCAAGACCAGATCCTGGGGTGCCCAAAGTGGTAGGCTGCAGGGGGAAAACCCGCTTGGGGGCGGAGCTACCAGGAGCAGAGCGTACCACCTGAGCAAATGTAGGTTTATCAGGGCCAAGGCTCCACACTGAAGTTACAGCAGTCTGTACATTACTATTATTATTCACTGCTTGAACGGAGTTGGTAGGACTGTCCATCACACTTGAACTGGAACCATTGTTCATCACACTGGTGCTGGGTTGATTTTTATCAGTCACACAAACATTCACATTCCCATCAGGAATAGTCACAGTTTCTGCTGCAATACCAGCTGTCTCCTGAAGCTGTGCTGTAGAGTCTTCAGCAGGTTTAGGGCAAACAGCTTCAGACTCAGCTAAAGGGGGGTTAATTGGCTCTGCTGAATCTTGTAGTTCCTCTGCAGGAATGTCATTTTTTAAATGCAAACTTTGCTGTACTGCAGCATCAGCAGGTACAGCATTGCTACACATAGGACTAGCAGCCTGACTCTCACTGGGCACATTGTCAGTATCAGTCACAGTGTTGAATGGCACAAAAATTGTTTTATTCACAATATGGGACTTGACAGGCTTTACCTTGTCAGGCACATTATCTGTTATGTCCTCATCATTAAACACCAGCTGATCCCCCTGCATAGGAGATTCCATTACCTGGATGGCCCTGAGCATGCCTCCTGAGCCCTGGGAAGGCATGGGGCTGCTTACCTCTCCCTGAGGGGGCAGGGGGTCAGAACTGGGGGTCTCCTCCTCCACCTCCATCTTTGTCATCCTCGCAAACCTTTTATCATTGCAAAACTTTTCTTTAAATGGCCCATCTCTGCCTTCCATCATGGCCACAATGGTCTCCTGGTGTTCAACCCGGACCTTGGCCAGTTGGATCTCCGGATCCATGGACCCACGTCTCTGGCTATGCAAGCCCTCACGCTGCCTTCTCAGGCGCTTCAGCTCCGCTCTGAGCTTGTAGAGCTTGTCTCTCTCCTTATTCAGGACCTTAATACCGGCCACCACTCGCTCCCAGATGGCCCCGGAACCTTCATCCTCACCAGGGGTAGAGAGATCCCCAGCCATGATGTGTACAGGGGCAGGCATGTTACCTGATGGCCCAGGAGATGGCTGGAAGCTTCCAGCAGGAGAGACCCCGCTGGCCTCCATGGCTTCCCCAGAAAGGGGCCAGGAGAGCTGGGAGAGATTGCACCACTACTCCCCTCTCACACGGATCACCTGCAGCAGCTCCAGAGACACCTTCCTCCTGACACACCTGTGCTCCAATGATGGGTGGGGCACTATTCCTCCCACTGACACCAGTGATGGGGCACTATTCCTCCCACTGACACCAATGATGGGGCACTATTCCTCCCACTAACACCAATGATGGGGCACTATTCCTCCCACTGATACCAATGATGGGGCACTATTCCTCCCACTGACACCAATGATGGGACACTATTCCTCCCACTGACCCCAATTATGGGGCACAGTTCCTTCTCTTACTGACTACAGGGTCTGTGTAATTTTTTTTACTCACACTGACCACCAAGCCTGAGGCATTGCTTACCTTCACTGATCCTGGGACATTGTCTACTCCCACTGGCCAGAGTCCGGCCTCCTTAAAGTCTAAAGAACAGTAAACTGGCCCCTTGTTTAGAACGTTAGGAGACACCCCCCCCCCCCCCCCGCTCTTGCTGATTGCTGGAATAAAATACTTTAAATATCCTTCTTGTATATCTGAACCCTCAGACATGGTCCTCATGATTCTCTCCTCTTCTGTTTTGTTCTGGTGGTGTCCTTCTTTGGGTGTACATATTACTGCCGGGTGTGATGTGGACACCTCCTATTGGCTGTCCATTGCTGGGTCCTCGCGGGTTCCAGATAAAGAGTGACGTCACCCCCCATAACCCCCCCCCCACATACTCCCATTAGAAATGCTCCATTTCATGGTAACGCAATTAAAGTCTAATGGTTTAGATAACAACGCAGCCATGCCAACACCCGTTGTGCATGCATGGTCTCCCATTGTCCGCATCAGGAGCCCAGGCTGGTAGTGATTGTGGATAGAGCACGGAGGGGGTGGCGCTCGGGCGCCACTAATGGACGGGCCGCCACTGGTTCTTTATCAAACTAAGATTCATCCACTTAAAATTTAATTTAAAAACAGCGTCCTACCTAATACGAATGTCTGTCCACACTTTACGCAGAAAACAAATATACGGTATGTGCACCCGGGGCATCTTTAAACTGTATTGGAGGATCATTGAGGGAGATGTACAAAGAGCTGCGTCGGGATTTGTTCTCGCCATTCCCGCACTGGAATTTATACAGATTTCATTAATTTGTGAATCGTTCACCATAGCAACTACATGGCGCCGAGTCCCCGGGAAATCTCTGCAAATCTCACCCAAAAGATTTGAATTGTGTGTGTGGGGGTGAGTACTCTCCGTACTCTCATCTCTGAGCCACTATTCTCCTCTCATGAAGTCTTCTTCTGAGCAATTTTGTATATGAAGATTTCTATGGGTCTAATTTACCCCCGGAGGCTGAAACCTACAATATAAAGGGAACGCGTAGCGATTTTCTATTTTGTTTATTATGGTGGGGAACTTGCAAAATAAAAATGTTAAAATAAAAGAACGCATTTGCTGTAGGTAGATATAATGTATTGCACATAATCCTTTTAGTTACTCTTTAGAGCAGCAGGTGGAATGCAGGTCTCCTATTCAAATATAACATTGCAATGTACAGTATCTCACAAAAGTGAGCACACCCCTCAGATTTTTTGTAAATCTTTTCTTCTATCTTTTCATGTGACAACACTGAAGAAATGACACTTGTCTACAATGTAAAGTAGTGAGTGTACAGCTTGTATAACAGTGTAAATTTGCTGTCCCCTCAAAATAACTCAACACACAGCCATTAATGTCTAAACCGCTGGCAACAAAATTGAGTACACCCCTAAGTGAAAATGTCCAAATTGGGCCCAAAGTGTCAATATTTTGTGTGGCCACCATTATTTTCCTGCACTGCCTTAACCCTCTTGGGCATGGAGTTCACCAGAGCTTCACAGGTTGCCACTGGAGTCCTCTTCCACTCCTCCATGACGACATCATGGAGCTGGTGGATGTAAGAGCCCTTTCACACTGGGGCGGGGGCGGGGTCGGCGGTAAAACGCCGCTATTATTAGCGGCGTTTTACCGTCGGTATGCGGCCACTAGCAGGGCGGTTTTACCCCCTGCTAGCAGCCGAGAAAGGGTTAAATACCACCGCAAAGTGCCTATGCAGAGGCGCTTTGCCGGCGGTATAGCCGCGCCGTCCCATTGATTTCAATGGGCAGGAGCGGTAAAGGAGCGCTATACACTCCGCTCCTTCACCGCTCTGAAGATGCTGCTGGCAGGACTTTTTTTACCGTCCTGCCAGCGCATCACTCCAGTGTGAAAGCCCTCGGGGCTTTCACACTGGAATGAAAGTAGCGGCACTTTCGGGTCAGTTTGCAGGCGCTATTATTAGCGCAATAGCGCCTGCAAACCGCCCCAGTGTGAAAGGGCTTTTAGAGACCTTGCGCTCCTCTACCTTCCGTTTGAGGATGTCCCACAGATGCTCAATAGGGTTTAGGTCTGGAGACATGCTTGGCCAGTCCATCACCTTTACCCTCAGTTTCCTTAGCAAGGCAGTGGTCATCTTGGAGGTGTGTTTGGGGTGGTTATCATGTTGGAATACTGCCCTGCGGCCCAGTCTCTGAAGGGAGGGGATCATGCTCTGCTTCAGTATGTCACAGTACATGTTGGCATTCATGGTTCCCTCAGTGAACTGTAGCTCCCCAGTGTCGGCAGAACTCATGCAGCCCCAGACCATGACACTCCCACCACCATGCTTGACTGTAGACAAGACACACTTGTCTTTGTACTCCTCACCTGGTTGCCGCCACACACGCTTGACATCATCTGAACCAAATAAGTTTATCTTGGTCTCAGACCACAGGACGTGGTTCCAGTAATCCATGTCCTTAGTCTTCTTGTCTTCAGCAAACTGTTTGCGGTCTTTCTTGTGCATCTTCTTTAGAAAAGACTTCCTTCTGGGACAACAGCCATGCAGACCAATTTGATGACGTCATAGTCTATTTCCCAAAGACAACCTCTGGATATGATGCTGAGCACGTGACCTCAACTTCTTTGGTGGACCATGGCGAGGCCTGTTCTGAGTGGAACCTGTCCTGTTATACCGCTGTATGATCTTGGCCACCGTGCTGCAGCTCAATTTTAGGGTCTTGGCAATCTTCTTATAGCCTAGGCCATCTTTATGTAGAGCAACAATTATTTTTTTCAGATCCTCAGAGAGTTCTTGGCCATGAGGTGCCACGTTGAAATTCCAGTGACCAGTATGAGAGAGTGAGAGCGATAACACCAAATTTAACACACCTGTTCTCCATTCACACCTGAGACCTTGTAACACTAACGAGTCACATGACACCGGAAAATGGCTAATTGGGCCCAATTTGGACATTTTCACTTAGGGGTGTACTGACTTTTGTTGCCAGCGGTTTAGACATTAATGGCTGTGTGTGGAGTTATTTTGAGGGGACAGCAAATTTACACTGTTATACAAGCTGTACACTCACTACTTTACATTGTAGACAAGTGTCATTTCTTCAGTGTTGTCATATGAAAAGATAGAATAAAATATTTACAATAATATGAGGGGTGTACTCACTTTTGTGAGATACTGTATGTATCTTCTCTGATACAATGCAGAAAGAATCGCATAGCTTACAGAATTCCATGAGCCACCATAGACAAAGGGAGCTGCAAAGTAGGCAGTGTCTGCCAGGCACAGACTAGGACAAAAAATAAGACCCCGGGCATTTTAGACTGAGCAGCCCGGTGGCAGAAACCTCTTCGACTATGGTAGTTCTTCCATGTTTGTTGTTTTGTTTGTTCGTTTTTTTTTTTAATGAATGTAGCACCCTGGAGTTTAGGCAGGGAGCTCCTTACAAATGTACTTACCAGGAGTAGTTATCCTGGCTGATTGATAGAGATCTATTGATTTCTCCCTAAATTTGGCCTTGTTGCCCTTTTCTCTTCTACCACTAGGTGGCCGGGTACTTGGTGGTACTAGATATGAGAAGGGCAACCCAAGGTCAGGTTATGGGTATGTGGGGTATCTCAGCCAATGGGCAGGGGTTTTCTTGAATCCCTTGGCCTGCTGGGAGAACCTATATATTCAGGTGGAGTCAGGTGATCTGTGTTCTGTGCCACAAGGACGGCTGTCTGCGTGGACGTGTGTCCCGGGCTGCTAGACCAGAGATTGGGCCTACCCCGGGGGCACCTGGATGCCAGGCTGTCTGGGGGCCTATCCAGAAGCGAGAGAGCAGTACAGGGTTGGGACTGTGGTTTGCAGTCCAACCAGAAGTGACAGTTCTGCCGGCCAGAGAACCTGTCGTGGTCGGAGGTAGAAGGGAAAGCTGTCGCCACTAAGGGGCCATCCACCTTATTACCAGGGACGAGAGTGAGTAATTGAAGCAAGTACCGGAACCATATTCTCACCGAACGGCACGGTGGAGAATCGGGAAATTTCAGGCAGTGATCAAATCAGGGACCCAACCAGCGGAGGAGACGCTTGCAGAGTAGCCTTGTGAGTCAAGCCAGGGACCGAGCCGGTTAGCGGGGGTGAAGCTTGCGAAGTATCTGGAGTGCCAAGCTAGAGACCCAGCAGGGAAGCGGGGGTGACCCTTGAGGGAGATACCACCGCAAAGATTGGAGGAGCTCAAGGGATTCAGAGTCAGTCAATCAGAGGGTCTAGTGAGAGACCAGGAGCTTAATGTTGAAGAACTACAAGAGGCAGTTGTAGTGGAGCTGAAGGAACTGATATGTTTGAGTTAGGAACTGTTAAAGACTGTTGTCATAGGAGACAGCATTCCTGCACATGCAGATGTGGCGCCTTGCTGGGGCCTGTCCCTGCACGGCTGTCCTCCTATTGAAGACTCTGAGTCTGCCAATTGAATCTACAACTACTTAAGGGTGTCCTGGCCCTAGCCCTTTTTCCCCCAAAAATACAAAAAGTACTGTTAAGAGAAATAAAACCACTTTTACAGCCAAGAAGTGTCTGGCACCCAATGACTTTCACCATCTTTGCACCAACTATGCCTCACAACCCACTACATATTGAAGGATGTCAGCTATCTCTGGCTTGGAAAGTTCTCATTAGACTGGACAAGGCCAGAGACCTTGCTACATGAATCTTTCCAACCCCTTTAAGGACACAGTCCTCAGTCTCCTTCTCTTCAGCCTCAGCTGCACAGAATGAATGAACAGGAATAGCTCTGTACAGAGGCTTTCCGTTCATTCATAAACTGAAGTATAGAAAACACAATTTACTATGCCTCAGTTATGAATGGACAAAGTCAGTGATTGGTACTGATCACTGACTGTCCATTCAGACAAGGAAGGGGCTGGTAAATGACACATTTACTGTACCCTTCCTCGCTCTCCATCCCTGACAGTTCCCCCGCAGCTTCCGGCAAAAGGGGGGGGGGGCTGGATGGGAGCACACAGGGGCCAGGAGACAACATAGGGGGACCAGGAGAAAGGACAGGGGCAACATATAGAGGAACCGATCTGTCCATTTCTCTCCTCTATCTCCATATACTGCCCCTATCCAGGCTGCCCTGGCCCACTGGGCAAATGCCCGGTGCGCCCTATGGCCAGGTGTCTGCTTAGGTATCTAAGCAGCAAACATAAAGATATAAGTGAACCAACAACCCCCTGACAAAATACTAAATGACCTAACAGAATAACAGAAATCCTATCGAACTAACAATATACAATATATACAAATGGGGAACACAGGAAAGCAAGGTAAACTGGAGATACAGGGAACATATAGGAAGGGGAAACCATAACTCTTATCAGGAACAAGGGGGAGTAAGAACAAAGCAACAAGGGTCAGGGTAAAGGTACTTAACAGAGAGCACAATCAAAGAGCTGGAACAAGATAATGGCTAGAGGTATCTGGCAGCAAGCAAGGCAAAACACTGGAGCAAGGTGTAACAGCAGAAGAGGGACTAAATACTTTCCCAGCAGCCAGCATCAGGTAGAAACTAATTACTGGGATATGCTGATAAAATAGGTCCTGACAAAGGTAGAGCCAAGGGCAAGATGGGTCAGCATCAGGAGAGCAGATCTCAGAAACAGTTTCTAGGTTCAAGTCGTAGGTTACAGCTGAAGACCATTCAGCAACTTCCTATTTCATCTCCGTTCCTTAAATAGGCCATATGATGTTGCAGATTCCTACCCTTTGTTATTCTGAAGGAATAGCTGTTTGTTTCTCTGTGTCCATGGGCAGAGTGACAGTCATTGGGAGTGATTTTGTCATTATCAATCAGCTGCTGCACATGCAGGGATCTAATGAGGAAAGTGGCAGGGTATGCAACCCCTTAGATGCGATTTACACCAAAAATGAAATTTTTGTTGCAGGGGATGCCAGAAATCTGACTTTGTATCTTAGTGCAGACTTCTGGGAAAATCAGTGAGCCAATCACACAAGTAGGAAATTACATTTCTGAGGGGGCGCTCTGTATACCATCTGTGTACAGGACGCCTCCAGGTGGCCATATTGCATTTTACAGAAAATTACAGCGGCTGCAGATTTAAAAGGAAAGGTCATTTTTAATTACAGTATGACTTGTGTCACAATTGTATTATTTTTTTTTTTTTACTTGCTTTTTCTTTCCCCCACCAAAGTGGAGTTACCCTTTAGGCTCAACTGTTCTTTTTATACTGGAAGCTGAAGCGTCAATTATTCTGAGACATCAAAAACGCATTGTTCCCTGTAGAATCCATCAATGTAGGTCACATTTTATAATTGTGTACAGCAACCTGATGTAAGCGCACGCCAAACCTCTGTGCTGAGCCTACCAAGGCCATTTATCGCTCACATCTTTACCTTCGTGCGAGACATGCCATCTTAAAATTTACAAAAGCGTTGGATAATCTAAAGACACAAAAACGCTCACATTTCCAATAATTGTTAATTTCTCTGCAAAAATACAAAACGCTGTTCATTATTTAGCAGTAAAGAAGAGGGTGAGAGAGCAAAATATCCCAAACTATATGCTTTGTCCAACCAGGTCATGTATAGTCTAGACCCCTGGTACCCAACCTGCAGTCCAGGAGCCGCATGCAGCCCATGGGCACTTTTTGTGCAGCCCTCCTGCAGATACTAATCTGTTTTTTTCCTATTGCCCTGTTATATTAGTGATTTCTAGCAGTCTTATGTAATGTATCTGCAGTCTATAACTAACTCCTAAAGCATGTCCCCAGTTTCCAACAACTCCTATAGCATGTTCACAGTCTCTGACAGTCTCCAGGAGCATGTCCACAGTCTCTGACCATCTCTTGTATCATGGCTGCAGTCTCTGACCATCTCTTGTGTCATGGCTGCAGTCTCTGACCATATCTTGTGTCATGGCTGCAGTCTCTGACCATCTCTTGTATCATGTCTGCAGTCTCTGACCATTTCTTGTATCTTGTATGCAGTCTCTGACCATCTCTTGTATCATGTCCACAGTCTCTGACCATCTCTTGTATCATGGCTGCAGTCTCTGACCATCTCTTGTATCATGGCTGCAGTCTCTGACCATCCCTTGTATCATGTCCGCAGTCTCTGACCATCTCTTGTATTATGTTCACAATCTCTGACCATCTCTTCTATCATGTCTGCAGTCTCTGACCATCTCTTGTATCATGTCTACAGTCTCTGACCATCCCTTGTATCGTGTCTGCAGTCTCTGACCATCTCTTGTGTCATGTCTGCAGTCTCTGACCATCTCTTGTATCACATCTGCAGTCTGACCATCTCTTGTATCATGTCCGCAATCTCTGACCATCTCTTGTATCACATCTGCAGTCTCTGACCATCTCTTGTATCATGTCTGCAGTCTCTGACCATCCCTTGTATCGTGTCTGCAGTCTCTGACCATCTCTTGTGTCATGTCTGCAGTCTCTGACCATCTCTTGTATCACATCTACAGTCTGACCATCTCTTGTATCATGTCCGCAGTCTCTGACCATCTCTTATATCACATCTGAGGTCTCTGACCATCTCTTGTATCATGTTCACAATCTCTGACCATCTCTTGTACCATGTCTGCAGTCTCTCACCATCTCTTGTATCATGTCCTCAGTCTCTGACCATCTCTTTTATCATGTCCCCAGTCTCTGACCATCTCTTGTATCATGTCCTCAGTCTCTGACCATCTCTTGTATCATGTCCTCAGTCTCTGATCATCTCTTGTATCATGTTCTCAGTCTCTGACCGAACTTGAAAAATCAAAAGTGTCCATTTTGAAGGCTTATATGCCAGTTATTGGGCATACAGAGGGTATGGAGGTCAGGAGGGAAATGTATGAATGTAAAACAAGTTTTTATAAAAGATCATTTTTAAAGGAGCAGTAATTTACTGATGCTTAAAGTGAAACAATAAAAATGAAAAATTCCTTTAAATATAGTGTCACCTTAGTCTGCCTGTAAAGTGTTGCTTCTGTACTGTGCATAGAACCTGCTGCAGCAAAACTGATATTTATAAAGAAAAAAAAATGACATTTATACTGATTTTCCCTGCAAGCTTTCTTTACTTTGTAAACAACGGCTTGGGGGGCCAGCCTGTATGATGAGGCCACAATGTAGTGCACTCGGGAACAAGATTAGAGATTTTATGGATAAATTCTGGTGTCTCTTTTGCAGACTTTGGCTAGAAGTAACAGGTGTGGAAAAGTTGGTCTTTGTGTGTCGGTGGCGCCTTCACACCATAATCCTATAGAGATACTGTTGATGGAAGCAAGAATTGGCCTTGCTGTAAAAAATTGAAATGATATGCACCTGTCAAACAGGTGCGGAAAAATTGGTCCTTGGGTTAATTGTGCCCATGAAACCTGCACCAAAAGATTTATTCCAGATAAGATCAACACCAATAAAGCTAGGTAGCCCAGACAGTCTTGCACAGATTCCACATCCCAAAAACAGTTCATCAACATCAGGGGCTTGATAGCTGCTGCTAATCCTGGAATTATTCATTTTGATAATTGTCAGCCAGTCAACGGAGTCTGTGGACAAACATGCTCTTTTATCTGTCACAAAACCTTTGGCAGCACTGAATGCCTGTTCGGAAAGCGCGCTGGATGCAGGGCAGCCCAGCAGCTCAATTGCATACTGGGCAAGTTCTGGCCAGTGGTCTATTCTCATGACCCAGTAACCCAGTGGATCATCGACTGGAAAGCGCTCCATGTCTGTTTTCGCCAATCAATAATTTCCACCATATGATGCAGATGTTGCCGATGGGATGTGGAAGCTGACAGCCCTGGGCACCGAGGACTAAAAAAATGTTGAAATGCATCACTGAGGCGACCCCCTTCTCCACCGCTCCTCTTCTGACCAACAGAAACCTCAAAATTAGCTTTTCCTTGAAACTGTAACCTATCACAGTCTGGAAAGATGTTACATAAACTTCTCTTTAAAGTGGAGTTCCACCCAAAAAAAAAAAAATCATTAATGTGCATGAAAAAAAAGATAAAAAAACATTTGGAGAAAAATATTTTTTTTACTCACCTCTTTAATGTCTGTTGCTAGGGGGTCCCTCGTAATCTGCCTCCTTCAGTGCCTGGGTTCCTGACGTCACTTCCCTCGGCGCAGGAAGGGAGATCAGCTCTCCCCCCTCCCTCTAGGCAATCATCTGGGACACGTGACAGGTCCCAGATGATTGGGCGGCCAGTCACGGCGCGAGGCTCGCGCATGCGCAGTGGGTGCCCGGCTGTGAAGCCACAGCCAGGTGCCCACAGTTACAATGGTATAATAGAGAGGGATCATTACTGGCTGGCAACCCTTCTTGATCCACGTTACAAGGGTAAGGTTGCGGAATTTATCCAGCCTTCGCAGAGGGAGCAGAGGATGAAACATCTTTCGGAAGACCTTGCAGAAAGGTTTGTGCAATGCGTTTCCAGAGCCTGGGGGGTTACAATTTCCTGGTCCTCCTGGACAACGTGTTGCTGAGTCTTCGGTCAGTCACAGAAGGAGCGGTGGAGAAGGTGGCTGTCTGACCGATGTGTTCAGACAATTCTTTAATCTGCAGCCCCAAGGTCTGATTGGTTCCAGCAACCATCGCCAGCATCTAATTTACATGGTGCAGGAATACCTAGGGGCAAGATCAGACTTGGCGACCTTTCCAAACAAAAATCCACTGGGTTACTGGGTCTTGAGGATGGATCACTGGCCAGAGCTTGCACAATATGCAATTGAGCTACTGGCCTGTCCTGCATCCAGCGTTCTATCTGAACATACATTCAGTGTTGCTGGAGGCTTTGTAACAGATCACAGAGTGCGCCTGTCCATAGACTCAGTTGATCGGCTCACCTTCATAAAAATGAATCAGTCTTGGATCACCAGCTACCAAGCTCCTGATGCTGATGTAAACGATTCATTTTTCTATGAATGTGAGATCCCTTAAAGACTGCCTATGCTGAGTGACTATCCTGTTATGCTGAGTGACTATCATATTTCTCCTCAGTGTTCATGTTGATAGCTTCTAAGAACATTTTTGTTTCAGGGCACCACCACCAGTGCGTGTAATTACAATTTTTGCTGTAATATTTTGCAGCAGGGCTCGTTCCTGCAATCAACTAGAGTATCCGTGAGGGGTTGCAGTGTTGTGGCACCACCACCAGTGCCTAAGCCCCAATTATTCTGCCCCTGTTTAACAAGGCGGTGTAATGACAATTTTTGCTGTAATATTTTGCAGCAGGGCTCGTTCCTGAGCTCAACTAGAGTATCTGTGAGGGGTTGCAGTGTTGTGGCACCACCACCAGTGCCCAAGGCCCAATTTTTCTGCCCCTGTTTAACAGGGGCATGTAATTACAATATTTTCTCTAATATTTCACAGCAGGGCTCGTTCCTGCACTCAACTAGAGTATCTGTGAGGGGTTGCAGTGTTGTGGCACCACCACCAGTGCCTAAGGTCCAATTTTTCTGCCCCTGTTTAACAGGGGCATGTAATTACAATATTTGCTCTAATATTTCACAGCAGAGCCCGTTCCTGCACTCAACAAGAGTATCTATGAGGATTTACAGTGTTGTGCCACCACCACCACCACCACCACCACCACCACTGCCTAAGACTCAATTTTTCTGCCCCTGTTTAACAGGGGCGTGTAATTACAATTTTTGATCTAATGTTTCACAGCAGGGCCGTTCCTGCGCCCACCAAGAGTAACTGTGAGGGCTTACAGTGTTGTGGCACCACCACCACACCACCACCAAAGGTCCAATTTTTCTGCCACTGTTCAAAAGGGGCATGTAATTAAAATTCTTGATATAATAATTCATAGCAGGGCCCGTTCCAGCGCCCACCAAGAGTAACTGTGAGGGCTTACAGTGTTCTGGTACCACCAACACCTAAAGCGCAAATTTCTGCAGAGTATATAGGGCAGGCTGTATAGTATATACAGGCGGTCCCCTACTTTCAAACATCCGACTTACAAATGACTCCTACTTACAAACGGAGGAAGACAACAGGAAGTGAGAGGAAATCTACCCCTAGGAAGGGAAATTGTCTCCAGTAAGAGTTAATATGGGAAAAAGGTGTCTCCTCCACTGATGCTTTATCACCAATCCTTGTTTCCCTAATAACCCCAAATTTTCAAAAACCCTTTGTCATTGGGACAGGTGATGTGAAATCTTCTGAACAGGGGCACAGACAGCAAAACAAATGTCACAGGGGTGATAACCCTTCCCTATGTTTTCCAAAAAGCTTAAAAATTGATTTTTTGGCTGGAGCATGGCTGCAGTCTCTGACCATCTCTTGTGTCATGTCTGCAGTCTCTGACCATCTCTTGTGTCATGTCTGCAGTCTCTGACCATCTCTTGTATCATGTCTGCAGTCTCTGACCATTTCTTGTATCTTGTATGCAGTCTCTGACCATCTCTTGTATCATGTCCACAGTCTCTGACCATCTCTTGTATCATGGCTGCAGTCTCTGACCATCTCTTGTATCATGGCTGCAGTCTCTGACCATCCCTTGTATCATGTCCGCAGTCTCTGACCATCTCTTGTATTATGTCCACAATCTCTGACCATCTCTTCTATCATGTCTGCAGTCTCTGACCATCTCTTGTATCATGTCCGCAATCTCTGACCATCTCTTGTATCACATCTGCAGTCTCTGACCATCTCTTGTATCATGTCTGCAGTCTCTGACCATCCCTTGTATCGTGTCTGCAGTCTCTGACCATCTCTTGTGTCATGTCCGCAGTCTCTGACCATCTCTTGTATTAAGTCTGCAGTCTCTGACCATCTCTTGTATCACATCTGCAGTCTGACCATCTCTTGTATCATGTCCGCAGTCTCTGACCATCTCTTATATCACATCTGCGGTCTCTGACCATCTCTTGTATCATGTTCACAATCTCTGACCATCTCTTGTACCATGTCTGCAGTCTCTCACCATCTCTTGTATCATGTCCTCAGTCTCTGACCATCTCTTTTATCATGTCCCCAGTCTCTGACCATCTCTTGTATCATGTCCTCAGTCTCTGACCATCTCTTGTATCATGTCCTCAGTCTCTGACCATCTCTTGTATCATGTCCTCAGTCTCTGATCATCTCTTGTATCATGTTCTCAGTCTCTGACCGAACTTGAAAAATCAAAAGTGTCCATTTTGAAGGCTTATATGCCAGTTATTGGGCATACAGAGGGTATGGAGGTCAGGAGGGAAATGTATGAATGTAAAACAAGTTTTTAAAAAAGATCATTTTTAAAAGGAGCAGTAATTTACTGATGCTTAAAGTGAAACAATAAAAATGAAAAATTCCTTTAAATATAGTGTCACCTTAGTCTGCCTGTAAAGTGTTGCTTCTGTACTGTGCATAGAACCTGCTGCAGCAAAACTGATATTTATAAAGAAAAAAAAATGACATTTATACTGATTTTCCCTGCAAGCTTTCTTTACTTTGTAAACAACGGCTTGGGGGGCCAGCCTGTATGATGAGGCCACAATGTAGTGCACTCGGGAACAAGATTAGAGATTTTATGGATAAATTCTGGTGTCTCTTTTGCAGACTTTGGCTAGAAGTAACAGGTGTGGAAAAGTTGGTCTTTGTGTGTCGGTGGCGCCTTCACACCATAATCCTATAGAGATACTGTTGATGAAAGCAAGAATTGGCCTTGCTGTAAAAAATTGAAATGATATGCACCTGTCAAACAGGTGCGGAAAAATTGGTCCTTGGGTTAATTGTGCCCATGAAACCTGCACCAAAAGATTTATTCCAGATAAGATCAACACCAATAAAGCTAGGTAGCCCAGACAGTCTTGCACAGATTCCACATCCCAAAAACAGTTCATCAACATCAGGGGCTTGATAGCTGCTGCTAATCCTGGAATTATTCATTTTGATAATTGTCAGCCAGTCAACGGAGTCTGTGGACAAACATGCTCTTTTATCTGTCACAAAACATTTGGCAGCACTGAATGTCTGTTCGGAAAGCGCGCTGGATGCAGGGCAGCCCAGCAGCTCAATTGCATACTGGGCAAGTTCTGGCCAGTGGTCTATTCTCATGACCCAGTAACCCAGTGGATCATCGACTGGAAAGCGCTCCATGTCTGTTTTCGCCCCTCAATAATTTCCACCATATGATGCAGATGTTGCCGATGGGATGTGGAAGCTGACAGCCCTGGGCACCGAGGACTAAAAAAATGTTGAAATGCATCACTGAGGCGACCCCCTTCTCCACCGCTCCTCTTCTGACCAACAGAAACCTAAAAATTAGCTTTTCCTTGAAACTGTAACCTATCACAGTCTGGAAAGATGTTACATAAACTTCTCTTTAAAGTGGAGTTCCACCCAAAAAAAAAAAATCATTAATGTGCATGAAAAAAAAGATAAAAAAACATTTGGAGAAAAATATTTTTTTTACTCACCTCTTTAATGTCTGTTGCTAGGGGGTCCCTCGTAATCTGCCTCCTTCAGCGCCTGGGTTCCTGACGTCACTTCCCTTGGCGCAGGAAGGGAGATCAGCTCTCCCCCCTCCCTCTAGGCAATCATCTGGGACACGTGACAGGTCCCAGATGATTGGGCGGCCAGTCACGGCGCGAGGCTTGCGCATGCGCAGTGGGTGCCCGGCTGTGAAGCCACAGCCAGGTGCCCACAGTTACAATGGTATAATAGAGAGGGATCATTACTGGCTGGCAACCCTTCTTGATCCACGTTACAAGGGTAAGGTTGCGGAATTTATCCAGCCTTCGTAGAGGGAGCAGAGGATGAAACATCTTTCGGGAGACCTTGCAGAAAGATTTGTGCAATGCGTTTCCAGAGCCTGGGAGGTTACAATTTCCTGGTCCTCCTGGACAACGTGTTGCTGAGTCTTCGGTCAGTCACAGAAGGAGCGGTGGAGAAGGTGGCTGTCTGACCGATGTGTTCAGACAATTCTTTAGTCTGCAGCCCCAAGGTCTGATTGGTTCCAGCAACCATCGCCAGCATCTAATTTACATGGTGCAGGAATACCTAGGGGCAAGATCAGACTTGGCGACCTTTCCAAACAAAAATCCACTGGGTTACTGGGTCTTGAGGATGGATCACTGGCCAGAGCTTGCACAATATGCAATTGAGCTACTGGCCTGTCCTGCATCCAGCGTTCTATCTGAACATACATTCAGTGTTGCTGGAGGCTTTGTAACAGATCACAGAGTGCGCCTGTCCATAGACTCAGTTGATCGGCTCACCTTCATAAAAATGAATCAGTCTTGGATCACCAGCTACCAAGCTCCTGATGCTGATGTAAACGATTCATTTTTCTATGAATGTGAGATCCCTTAAAGACTGCCTATGCTGAGTGACTATCCTGTTATGCTGAGTGACTATCATATTTCTCCTCAGTGTTCATGTTGATAGCTTCTAAGAACATTTTTGTTTCAGGGCACCACCACCAGTGCGTGTAATTACAATTTTTGCTGTAATATTTTGCAGCAGGGCTCATTCCTGCAATCAACTAGAGTATCCGTGAGGGGTTGCAGTGTTGTGGCACCACCACCAGTGCCTAAGCCCCAATTATTCTGCCCCTGTTTAACAAGGCGGTGTAATGACAATTTTTGCTGTAATATTTTGCAGCAGGGCTCGTTCCTGAGCTCAACTAGAGTATCTGTGAGGGGTTGCAGTGTTGTGGCACCACCACCAGTGCCTAAGGTCCAATTTTTCTGCCCCTGTTTAACAAGGGCATGTAATTACAATATTTGCTCTAATATTTCACAGCAGAGCCCGTTCCTGCACTCAACAAGAGTATCTATGAGGATTTACAGTGTTGTGCCACCACCACCACCACCACCACCACCACTGCCTAAGGCCCAATTTTTCTGCCCCTCTTTAACAGGGGCATGTAATTACAATATTTGCTCTAATATTTCACAGCAGAGCTTGTTCTTGCGCTCAACAACAGAATCTGTGAGGGGTTGCAGTGTTGTGGCACCACCACCACTGCCTAAGACTCAATTTTTCTGCCCCTGTTTAACAGGGGCGTGTAATTACAATTTTTGATCTAATGTTTCACAGCAGGGCCGTTCCTGCGCCCACCAAGAGTAACTGTGAGGGCTTACAGTGTTGTGGCACCACCACCACACCACCACCAAAGGTCCAATTTTTCTGCCACTGTTCAAAAGGGGCATGTAATTAAAATTCTTGATATAATAATTCATAGCAGGGCCCGTTCCAGCGCCCACCAAGAGTAACTGTGAGGGCTTACAGTGTTCTGGTACCACCAACACCTAAAGCGCAAATTTCTGCAGAGTATATAGGGCAGGCTGTATAGTATATACAGGCGGTCCCCTACTTTCAAACATCCGACTTACAAATGACTCCTACTTACAAACGGAGGAAGACAACAGGAAGTGAGAGGAAATCTACCCCTAGGAAGGGAAATTGTCTCCAGTAAGAGTTAATATGGGAAAAAGGTGTCTCCTCCACTGATGCTTTATCACCAATCCTTGTTTCCCTAATAACCCCAAATTTTCAAAAACCCTTTGTCATTGGGACAGGTGATGTGAAATCTTCTGAACAGGGGCACAGACAGCAAAACAAATGTCACAGGGGTGATAACCCTTCCCTATGTTTTCCAAAAAGCTTAAAAATTGATTTTTTGGCTGGAGCTACACTTACAAAATATACCTGTTACAAACAGATTCAACTTAAGAACAAACCTACAATCCCTGTCTTGTTTGCACCGCCTGTATACTGCTGTTCAGAGTATATAGGGCCTGGGGGCCCCACACCTTTTCTTTTTTTAATTTGGGTGCGGGGTTCCCCTTAATATCCATACAAAACCCAAAGGGCCTGGTAATGGACTGGGGGGTACCGTTTGTCTCACTGATTTACATCCATATTGCCAGGACCTGACATTACATTAAACCCGCAAGCAGTTTTAAATGAGATTTTTTCCTTTAAAAAATGACATTTGGTGCAGGGACTGTTCTAAACATGGGAAACACGCGCCACTTTACAGGCATACTATAGACACCCCCCAGGTGTCTGGTAATGGACTAGGGGGTACGCATGCCGTTTTTCTCACTGATTTTCATCCATATTGCCAGGACCCAACATTACATTAAAGCCGCAAGCAGTTTTAAATGACTTTTATTCCTTTAGAAATGTCATTTTGCTCTCAGACTGTTCTAAACACAGGAAACACGCGCCACTTTACAGGCATACTATAGACACCCCCCAGGTACAATATTTAAAGGAATATTTCACTTTTATTTTTTCACTTTAAGCATCATTAAAATCACTGCTCCCGAAAAAACAGCTGTTTTTAAAACTTTTTTTTTTGCATTGATCCATGTCCCCTGGGGCAGGACCCGGGTCCCCAAACACGTTTTTGGACAATACCATGCAAATTAGCTTTTAAAATTCGCACTTTTGATTTTTCACGTTCGGGTCCCACAACGGTGTTCGAATGTTCGCACGAACTTTCGGTCTGTTCGCATGTTCTGGATGCGAACCGAACCGGGGGAGGTGTTCGGCTCATCCCTACTTTTAATAAACATTAAATGATTGTACGCTATGGACGCCTTCTGCCGTCTTCCTGTTCTGTCTTACCTGGTTAACCATCCGGGCAGAATAAGTGCAGAGTATGAAGATGCAGGAGAGCGAGGAGAGACGTGGATCTGTACTTAATGAGCGCTCTGTGACCTTTTCTCTTAATTAGGAGCTGAAATGGGATTCGGAGAATGCAGATACATGTGGGGGTCACATTGTCTTGTTTGGATTATTATTCACAGATCATTTCTATCGGAATAGACAACTCTATTTATTGTGCAATGAAGTGTTAGGCCCCTTTCATACTGTTGGACCGTTCAGGTCCGCCTGTCAGTTTTGTCGACGGACCTGAACGGGCGCTCCATGCTATTCTATGGAGCGACGGATGTCAGCGGTGACATGTCCGCTGACATCCGACCCGGTCCGATCCGCTAAAATCAGACAGATGGCCCTACGTTCACATCTGTCCCTGGCAGATCGGATTGGGTGAGATCTGATGAAAACGGACATGCTGTCCGTTTTCGTCCGATCTCTCCATAGCAACCAGCGGCGCTCGACAAGCCCCTCCCTGCTAAGAGAGCAGAGAGGGACCTGAAATCCGCCGGCTCAGCGGAGATCAACGGAGAGATCTCCCGCTGAGCTGGCGGACTGGGGCGGACTCCGTGGCAGCGGATCCGTCTGGTGGGAATGAAGTCTTATGGAGGTTCAGGATGTGATCTTGTTGATGGGCACGTTGGATATTTTGTATCATTGTTAACAGAGTTTAAAAATTGCAACATTGTACATCAACATATCATACCATAACATTGTACATTAACCCCTTGCCTACCGGGCACTTTCCCCCCCTTCCTGCCCGGGTGAATTTTTGGCATTCAGCGCTGTCACACTTTGAATGACAATTGCGCGGTCATGCTACACTGTATCCAGATGATATTTTTTATCATTTTTATCACACAAATAGAGTATTTTTTTTTTTGGAAGGATTTAATCACTCAACACTGAAGAATTGGTTGCACTCCAAGATCCATCAAAATTCTTATTTAAAGCGGAAGTAAACTCATCCATAAAACAGCTTCATTTCCGGCACGTGCCGGAAATGTAACACTCCCATTGGTTGTGCTCTCAACCAAACTGTCAAACCATCCAATGGCTGGTGTCATAACTGATCACATGTGCAGCATCATGGCAGTTGTAGATTAAACAGAGGCAATAATGGCAGCTTCCTTGGCTGAAAACGATAGGAGGGTTTACTTACACTTTAATAGACGAACATCCCAAGTGTTACAGACAGTTCAAATGGTATCTACGCGTTTCACACACTAACAGGTGCGCTTATTCATTACAAAGATAAGTCAGCATTGTTCTCCTCATATACACCTATCTAATATAGCAACTGGTGATACAGATCATTAAATTGCAGACTTATTTTTAGCCACATGTGATTCACATAAACATTAATAAGAAAGAGAAAGACAGACATCTAAACTTACACATATTTGGATAGCTATTTAACCACTTCAATACCGAGCACTTATACACCTTCCTGCCCAGACCAATTTTCAGCTTTCAGTGCTGTCGCAGTTTGAATGACAATTGCACGGTCATGCTACACTGTACTCAAACTAAATTTTTATCGTTTTGTTCCCACAAATAGAGCTTTCTTTTGGTGGTATTTGATCACCTCTGCGGTTTTTATTTTTTGCTAAACAAATAAAAAAAGACCAAAAATTTTGAAAAAAATAAAAGTTTTGCTTTTGTTTCTGTTATAAAATTTTGGAAATAAGTAAGTTTTCTCCTCCACTGATGGGCACTGATAAGGCGGCACCGATGGGGTGGCACCAATGAGCGGGCACTGACGGGCACTGATGAAGGGCACTGATATGCGGCACTGATATACAGCACTGATGGGTAATGATAGGCAGCACTGATGGGCACTCATGGGTAGCAGTGATGGGCACTGATAGGCAACACTGATGGGCACTGAAAGGCTGCAAAGATGGGTTCTTATGGGTGGCACTGATAGGCGGCACTGCTGAGCACTGATAGGCGGCACTGATGGTCATTGATACATGGCACTGATGGGCACTTATATGCGGCACTGATAGGCATTCCTGGTGGCACTGGCAGTGGTAGGCATTGTGAGTGGGCACTGATTGGCAGCTGCCTGGGCACAGATTAGTATTTCCCTGGAGGTCTGGGGGGGGGGGGCATACCTGGTGGTCCAGTGTGGATGGCCATCCTGGTGGTCCTGGGCGGCTTGATGGTGGTCCTGGGCAAGATCCGAGGGGGAGCTGTGTACCCTCCCTGTCAGGGGAGCAGCCGATTGCCTCTCCTCTCCTCGCGTCTGTCAGATGCGAGTGAGGAAAAGCAGATCATCGGCTCTTCCTATTTACATTGTGATCAGCTGTTATTGGACACGGCTGATCACGTGGTAAAGAGTCTCCGTCAGAGACTCTTTACCTAGATCGGAGTTGCGGGGTGTCAGACTGACACACCGCAACAACTATCGCCGCGATGTGCGCCCCCAGGGGTGCGCAGCAGCTTAATATCCTGAGGACGTCATATGACGCCCAGTCAGGATAAGGAAACCACTTTTCCGCCGTCATTCTGCTATATGGCGAGCGGCAAGTGGTTAAAATTAAAATGAATAGTGGTAATGAAGATATACCAATATAGACAATTCATGTGCTATGAGAAAACAGGAAACGGTGTGTATATATCGAATATGTATAAAAAGTGTATATATATAAAAGAGGAAGCATACCAAATATAAAAACATTATAACCTATTTATATCCCGATGGTTAAAGATAAATGTATGTTTACTATACTCCATTATAAATATAATGTAAATATATATGTAAATACATATGTATTATTATAGCTAATCCCACAATAAAAAAAACATTGATCGCAAATATGGGGAAGCTATCAAGGTTATAAATATGGAAACTAAACAAATTTATCGGCGGCGCACATGTCTACAATTTAATGATCTGTATCACCTGTTGCTATATTAGATAGGTGTATATAAGGAGAACAATGCTGACTTATCTTTGTAATGAATAAGCGCACCTGTTAGTGTGTGAAACGCACGAGCACTGATTGGTGGCACTGATGAGCACTGATAGGTGGCACTGATGAGCACTCATGGGACTGCACCGATCATAAGTGCCCTGATTATCAGTGCCGATGTCCCTTTCACACACGGCGGTTATCGGCTCTCTTCTTCTCTTCTCTTGCTGTCAGCGCGAGGAAAGAAAAGCCGACAACCAGCCTGTGTTTACATCCCGTGATCCTGTTGGACACCGCTGATCACATGGTAAAGGGCCGCTGTGATTTGCCCTTTACCCCAATCTGTGATCAGCTGAGTCCGAAGGGGGTGCGCAAGCAGTGCGATCACTGGAGGATGTCCATGGACGCCCTCCTGGCAAAATAAGCCCCCCGCTATAGCCGTATTTCGACTATAGTGTGGGCAGGAAGTGGTTAACATATCATAACATAACATTGTACATCAACAATGAAAAATATTCATCCAGCAAAGGAAATAGCCTAAAAACATTCTGTTTTTTTTTTTAACTTTTGCTTTTGTTTTTTTGCCTTATTTGTACAGAACGGATGTACAGTATCTCACAAAAGTAAGTACACCCCCTCACATTTTTGTAAATCTTTTCATGTGACAACACTGAAGAAATGACACTTTGCTACAATGTAAAGTAGTGAGTGTACAGCTTGTATAACAGTGTAAATTTGCTGTCCCCTCAAAATAACTCAACACACAGCCATTAATGTCTAAACCACTGGCAACAAAAGTCAGTACACCCCTAAGTGAAAATGTCCAAATTGGGCCCAATAAGAGAGAGTGACTAGCTCTCCTAGGTTAATGAGGGGGGAGGCCGTGCCACATCCAAAAAATTACATTCAAAGAAAATGGGGTTCCCCTAAGTGGATTTTTCCGGCACTTGCATACAGTTTTTTTTATAAAGTGGAGGAGTACACACTAATGTGAAGAGTAAAAAAGCATTTTTATTTATTCAAAAATTCTCATATATTAAAAGACATTATAAGCATCACAAACCACAAAGACACATTATGTGGTGAATATAATTTTGAATAATTTCTTATCTGTTTCTGTTAAAAGATAGCACATATATGATGGAACTCTTTTCAGGTCCGACGCGTTTCAGAATACATTCTATTTCAATCCTTCTTCAAGGGTATAATTGAAAAAGAAGAGTTCATCTAAATTGGTTAAAGAAATATAGTTGGTAAGTTGCCATATATATCTAAATGTTAGTAACCATTTACAGGTTGAATGATCCAACGATCACCTACCTGTTGTGTCAACGTTGGTTTCTATGCATTAGATAGTAAAAACTACAAAATGAAGCAAAGAATGCTTGAGCAAAAGGAGATGGTGATTGGTTGTTATTTGTAGGTGCGGGATGCTGTTCCCTGGGTACTTTCTCAACTGTACAATGATTCCCCAAGAGGGGAGATGTATATATAAGACTTCACCTACCCCTGCCCCTCCCGGATGCGTGCAGGCCACAGTGGTATACTGGAGCAAAGAGGAACAATCCTGTAAATGAAGGTTCAAATAATTTGAATGAATAATGAGTTCCTACTTGGTACTTACTAGAAATATTAGTGGTGAGAGTAATGATTGGTAAAAATAAAAGAAGAAGTAAAGAGTTGTTGGTGTATGTTTTTAGTTATATTAGTGCCTCCTAAGCATGGTTTGCCTTGGAAACCATTTATTGTAATGTCTTGTGCAGTTCTAATATACTGTTATAGATGGAAATACATATGAAATTTATAGAGGTCATATCCACCTAATTCTGTAGCTTTCCATCATATTTTTTCATATAATTTATTACAGCATAATGGCTCTGGTAATATAATGCCATCACCATGTTTAAAGTTTAAACCAAAAGGTATATGTGGGGGTTAAAGAATATGTATATATATAGGTGGGAAGTTGCAAGATCTTATAGATTTATTTATAGTATTGCAATGACAATATATATCAAAAGGTAAACATAAAGTATATATATGGATGGAACACTCCAGGTTCCCATAGGGTTATTCATAATATTGCAGTGACAGCACATAATAGTGACATATCTCTAGATAACATTTAAGCTTAGGGGGGCAATAAGACATTGATGGCACACAAACAATGTTTATACTAGTGGAAAATAGGTTTGAAAAGTAGAGAGATAAGCCCAGCATTCCAGTGGTTAAAGAGAGTAATTCAATACCTTAGTTTAGATGATGTTAGAGATCGGCCAGCCCCGCATCCCAGCACCAGGCAGGAACAACGCCTGAGCTGGGAATGAGTGGGGTCGGTCTATATATAAGACGAGTCCCAATCAGCCGGCGCAATCATTGCGCTCAGCTGGTTGGTGACGCTCGTCAGCTGGAAAGCCTCAATGTTGCTCCCTGAGGCGGGGATGCGCGGCGCCGCCCCTACCGCGCGTGCGCGAACGCAGTTACGTTGGGGCTCCCTTCAGAGGGTAAAGGTGATGGACTGGCCAAGCATGTCTCCAGACCTAAACCCTATTGATCATCTGTGGGACATCCTCAAACGGAAGGTGGAGGAGCGCAAGGTCTCTAACATCCACCAGCTCTGTGATGTCTTCATGGAGGAGGGGAAGAGGACTCCAGTGACAACCTGTGAAGCTCTGGTGACCTCCATGCCCAAGAGGGTTAAGGCAGTGCTGGAAAATAATGGTGGCCACACAAAATATTGACACTTTGGGCCCAATTTGGACATTTTCACTTAGGGGTGTACTGACTTTTGTTGCCAGCGGTTTAGACATTAATGGCTGTGTGTTGAGTTATTTTGAGGGGACAGCAAATTTACACTGTTATACAAGCTGTACACTCACTACTTTACATTGTAGCAAAGTGTCATTTCTTCAGTGTTGTCACATGAAAAGATAGAAGAAAAGATTTACAACAATAAGAGGGGTGTACTTACTTTTGTGAGATACTGTATATATACATTCAGTGGGCAAATTGGTATGCATATATTTTATTCCCCATGGAGAGTTTCTTTGACTTTATGCTCTGGATGGATGGTGGGTGGATGGTTTTTGGGATGTGTGCATCAATATTATATCCTTGTTGTCACCCCTGAGATTCTCCACCTATCACCGGACACTTTAACAGTTTGACCCTGAATGACCGATTCTCTATTTGACTTCTTTGCTCTTAGCTAAAGGATTACAGATCGATCTCTGTCCGCGGAATGTATGCATTGTGTACCCGGCCTCTCATCTGGAGGGCAGTTATTTATTCTTCCTAAGCTGTTGGGTGGCTCATTTCCAATCACCGGGGTTGTTATCCCCTTCAGCGGGACCCGCTGCCGAGCTCAATGGGCTTTTTATAGCCTCAGGTTCTGGTCAATTGGATTTAATGACTCCGCTGTGAAGACATGGATTGTAATTTATCCCTGTCATAGAGTAACCTCTCCAAATACAACTAAATGTTCTCACCCGACGATCGAATACAGACATGCTTTCTGGCGATTTACACTCACCGGCCACTTTATTAGGTACACCTTTGCTAGTACCCGCGTTGGACCCCCTTTTGCCTTCATTCTTGGGCGGCTTAAGTTAGTTCAGCATGTTACTCCGCCACTCAACCCTAGCAACAGCCTCAGCCCTCTCTGGCACACCTGGAAGTGTGGGGACCAATGATAAACACCCACGTTATAATAAAGCACAAAAATTGTCTTTACTGCAATATTTCTGTAGAAGAATAACAGACAGTAACAATATATATTCAGGTAATCAACTAGAGAGCAATAATTGAGATTTAAGAGCAATATACTGTAGCTCCCAATCCTATATTCAAGCTGCTTTCAGGGGATTCCAAACCCAAGAATGTCCCCCAAGAGCAGAGGCAACACTTAAATGGTAAATAAAGTACAATATGACACTTTAAATTGGATTGGTTACCCTAATGCCGCGTACACACGACCGGACTTTACGTCATACTTTGCCCGGCGGACTTTTCAACTGACTTTTCGAATGAACGGACGTGCCTACACACGATCAACCAAAGTCCGACGGATTCGTACGTGATGACGTACGACCGGACTAAAACAAGGAAGTTCATAGCCAGTAGCCAATAGCTGCCCTAGCGTCGTTTTTTGTCCGTCGGACTCGCATACAGACGAGCAGACTTTTCGACCGGACTCGAGTCCGTCGGATAGATTTGAAACATGTTTCAAATCTAAGTCCGTCCAACTTTTGAGAAAACAAAGTCCGCTGGAGCCCACACACGATCGAATTGTCCGACGAAATCCGGTACGCCGGACCAAGTATGCCGTAAAGTCCGATTGATTTGTACGCGGCATAAGGCCCCTTTCACACTTGTACGACTTGTCCTACGATTTGGGACTGCAAAGTCGCATGACAAGTCGTTCCCCATCATTTCCAATGACTACCATTCATATTAGTACGACTTCAAGTCGTGCCGACTTCAAAGTAGTCCCTGCACTGATTTGGTCCGACTTTAATCCAACTTCAGCCCATTGAATATCACTGAAGTCGGGTCAAAGTCGGATCGCCATCCTAACTGATCCGACTTTGGCATGCGACTTGTGCGCTGATGATCTTGAAGGGGAACTCCACGCCAAATATATATATATATAAAAAAAAAAAAAAAAAAACGGCATGGGTTCCCCCCTCCAAGAGCATTACAACCCCTTAGGTCTGGTATGGAATTTAAGGGAAACCCCCACGCCAAAAAAACTGCGTGGGGGTCCCCCCCAAAATCCATACCAGGCCCTTATCCAAGCACACAGCCTGGCAGGTCAGGAAAGGGGGTGGGGACGAGCGAGCAGGCTGCATGCCCTTAACATGGGGGGGTGGGTGCTTTGAGGCAGGGGGCCCCTGCGTTCCCCGCGTCCCCCCCCCACCCCAAAGCACCTTGTCCCCATGTTGATGAGGAAAAGGGCCTCTTCCTGACAACCCTGGCCTTTGGTTGTAGGGGTCTTCGGGCGGGGAGATTATCGGAATCTGGAAGCCCCCTAGATCCCGGCCCCCCACCCTATGTGAATGAGAATGGGGTACATTGTACCCCTACCCATTCACCTAAAAAAAAGTGTCAAAAATAAAACACAGTACACAGGTTTTTAAAGTAATTTATTAGGCAGCTCCGGCGTCGCTTTCGACTTCTTCTCCCCTCTCCGGCTCTTCTGCCTGTTCTTCTCCCCTCTCCGGGTCTTCTCCGATCTCCGCTGATGTCTTCTAGCCCTCTCTGGTTCTTCTCCCTCTGTCCGCTGTCTTCTGCCTCTGCCGGGTCTTCTGCACTGTCTTGTCGCTCTTGTGCCGGGTCTTCTCGCTCTGTTCTTCTTCCGATGTTGACACAACGCTCCCTCCCACTCTAATGCTGGGTGCGCAGTGTGCCACTACTTATATTGGCATTGGGCGGGGTCACCGTGTGATGCCACCTGGAGACCCACCCCTTATGATGTCACCACCTGGAGCATGATGGGCGGCGACGTCATAAGGGGCGGGCCTCCGGCGACCCGTCCAATGCCAATATAAGTAGTGGCACACCGCGCACCCAGCATTAGAGTGGGAGGGAGCGTTGTGTCAACATCGGAAGAAGAACAGAGCGAGAAGACAGCGGAGAAGACCCGGCAAAAGAGCGAGAAGACAGGGGAGAAGACCCAGCAGAGGCAGAAGAATCGGAGAGGGCTAAAAGACATCAGCGGAGAGCGGAAAAGACCCGGAGAGGGGAGATGAAACGGCAGAAGACTTCAGCGGAGGAGACAGAAGAACCGGAGAGAGAAGTCGGAAGAGACGCCGGAGCTGCTTAATAAATTACTTTAAAAACCTGTGTACTGTGTTTTATTTTTGACACTTTTTTTTTTTTTAGGTGATTGGGTAGGGGTAGAAGGTACCCCATACTCATTCACATAGGGTGGGGGGGGGGCGGGATCTGGGGTTCCTCTTGTTAAAGGGGGCTTCCAGATTCCGATAAACTCCCTATCCACAGACCCCGACAACCAACGGCCAGGCTTGTCAGGAAGAGGCCCTTATCCTCATCAACATGGGGGCAAGGTGCCTTGCGGTGGGGGAGCGCAGGGCCCCCCTGCTCCAAAGCACCCACACCCCCATGTTGAGGGCATGCTGCCTGTTATGGTTCAGGATGGGGGGGGCACTCGCTCATCCCCACCCACTTTTCTGACCGGCCGGGGGGGGGGGGGTCCCCTTAAAATCCATACCAGATCGAAGGGCCTGGTATGCTCTTGGAGGGGGAACCCATGGCGTTTTTGGCGTGGAGTTCCCCTTCAAGATCATCAGAGCACAAGTCACATGCCAAAGTCGGATCAGTTAAGACGGCGATCTGACTTTGATCCAACTTCAGTGATATTCAATGGGCTGAAATAGGATCAAAGTTGGACCAAATTAGTGCAGGGACTACTTTGAAGTCGGCACGTCTTGAAGTCGTATTAATATGAATGGCAGTCATTGGAAATCATGGGGAACAACTTGTCATGTGACTTTGCAGTCCCAAATAATAGGACAAGTCGTATAAAGTGTGAAGGGGGCCTTACTCAGGTTGGCTCTATGAGTCCAGGCTGGAGGAGAGCAGAGGAATGACTTCTTTTGTGTCAGGCCTCTCTCTCCTGTCCCCTGACACCACAGACCCAACTCAATTCAAGTCAACAAGTAATGGCTTAACTTTCTAGATAAACTGTCCCACACACCCAATGCATACACAGAGCCCTGAATATGTGTGTGTGGATCCGTATGGCACTAGTAGCTTCAATCCTTTTGAATAAAAGATAAGGTTTGGTGTCTTCAGCTAGCCACTTCGTTGGTGCACCTAGACTCCTGTATAGCAGGCCCAAACTGGGCCAAGTTTAATCAATTAAAAGAGGCAGGATCCTCCTCACCAAGGTGAGAGCACAATGATGTCTGTATACAGTGTCCCAGAAATGGATAGCCTTATTCTTGTGGTACTACAAGTGTTAGCAAGATGACTACCAGCAACGATGTCTGTATACAGTGTTCCTACTCCTTCTATGGTGCATTGTCTCTGTTCCCTGCAGATGGGCAAAATGCCCTCTCACCAAATCCTGTGGTCAAGGCCCAAACGAACGTCTTGGAACAGGCAGGCTTTCCTGGTGACCCAACTAGTCACCTCACATTGGAACACCTCACCGCCGGTATAGGTGCACCTCGATATGCACCTGGAATCCCCCTTTCTCAGGCTCAGAGCCACCGGGGGACCCCAGAAGAGGAGGTTTGGGGCCACTCTGTGCAAAACGAGCTGCACAATAGAGGTAAGTATGATATGTTTCTTTTTTAAAAAAAATAAAAAAACGATCCTTTACAATCACTTTAAACTCAGTGAGTCAATGAAACAGGGAGAAGGGGGGGGGGGTGAAAAAGACCATGCAGACATGACAGGCAGCTCTCTCCCTCTTTCGGGCTGGAAAGCCTGTGTACATCGCGGTGGCTAGCATGGCGGGGTTGCAGGAGAACCAAGACACCTGCTACAGTGACATGGTGCATTATCCCGCTAGAAGGAGCCATCAGAAGATAGGGACACTGTAGTCATAAAGGGATGGACATGGTCAGCAACAATACTCAGGTAGGCCGTGGTGTATAAACCATGATCAATTGGTACTAAGGGGCCCAAAGTGTGCCAAGAAAATATCCTCCACACCATTACACCATCACCACAAGCCTGAACCGGTGATACCCCATCCCCCACACCATTACACCCCCACCACCAGCCTGAACCGGTGATATCCCATCCCCCACACCATTACACCCCCACCACCAGCCTGAACTGGTGATACCCCATCCCCCACACCATTACACCCCCACCACCAGCCTGAACCGGTGATACCCCATCCCCCACACCATTACACCCTCACCACCAGCCTGAACCAGTGATATCCCATCCCCCACACCATTACACCCCCACCACCAGCCTGAACCGCTGATATCCCATCCCCCACACCATTACACCCCCACCACCAGCCTGAACCGGTGATATCCCATCCCCCACACCATTACACCCCCACCACCAGCCTGAACCGGTGATACCCCATCCCCCACACCATTACACCCCCACCACCAGCCTGAACCGGTGATACCCCATCCCCCACACCATTACACCCCCACCACCAGCCTGAACCGGTGATACCCCATCCCCCACACCATTACACCCCCACCACCAGCCTGAACCGGTGATATCCCATCCCCCACACCATTACACCCCCACCACCAGCCTGAACCGGTGATACCTCATCCCCCACACCATTACACCCCCACCACCAGCCTGAGCCGGTGATATCCCATCCCCCACACCATTACACCTCCACCACCAGCCTGAACTGGTGATATCCCATCCCCCACACCATTACATCCCCACCACCAGCCTGAACCGGTGATATCCCATCCCCCACACCATTACACCCCCCACCACCAGCCTGAACCGGTGATATCCCATCCCCCACACCATTACACCCCCACCACCAGCCTGAACCGGTGATATCCCATCCTCCACACTATTACACCCCCCACCACCAGCCTGAACCAGTGATATCCCATCCCCCACACCATTACACCCCCACCACCAACCTGAACCGGTGATATCCCATCCCCCACACCATTACACCCCCACCACCAGCCTGAACCGGTGATATCCCATCCCCCACACCATTACACCCCCACCACCAGCCTGAACCGGTGATACAAAGCAGGATGGTTTCGGGCGCCAAATTCTGACCCCACCATCTGATTGTCGCAGCTGAAATCCAGACTCATCAGACCAGACAACGTTTTTCCAATCTTCTATTGTCCAATGTTGGTGATCCTGTGCCAATTGTAGCCTCAGTTTCCTGTTCTTAGCTGACAGGAGTGGCACCCGGTGTGGTCTTCTGCTGCTGTAGCCCATCTGCTTCAAGGTTGGATGTGTTGTGTGTTCAGAGATGGTATTCTGCATACCTTGGGTGTAACGAGTGGTTATTTGAGTTACTGTTGTCTTTCTACCATCTGGAACCAGTCTGCCCATTCTCCTCTGACCTCAAGAAGGCATTTTCCTCCACACAACTGCCGCTCACTGGATATTATTCTATACAAAGTGTAGTAGTAAATCATATACCTTAATACATCTGGTGGAAATACAATCAAGAAAATCCATCCACATATACAATGCATATAACAAGTTCATTCAAGGGCAATATAGTCCATATAAAAGTGCAAAAAAAAAAAACTCCCTCAAGTGATTGATTGACGAATGTCCCGATCACAATGTGAAAAAATTGTAAATATAAACACGTCCGACCATCGCCAGATCACCTCACTCATGTCCCCCCCAATGGGTATAGGCTCACCTCTAGGAGTGCGACCCCCCCCAACTAAGTAGGGTCAAAAAGCGCCTCTTGTTTACTTACTAAACCGCCTGTTTAATGGACGTTAGTTCAGTCCTAGCTGGACCCTCCCTGTCCGTTGTATGTTCTCTCAGTGGGTTTTAGTTCTTTGCAAAGACAGCGCTTAGGAAAGTCATGGGGGGGGGGGGGGGGGGTGATTTACTAAAACTGAAGAGTGCAAAATCTGGGGCAGCTCTGCATAGAAACCAATCAGCTTCCAGGATTTTTTTTTTCATCAAAGCTTAATTGAAGAAGCTGATTGGCTACCAAACACACCTGCACCAGATTTCCACTCTCCAGTTTTAGTAAATCAACCCCAATCTCTTTCTAAACTTCAAAAGACTGGAAAAGCATCCTCTGTGCTGCAATTATCTAAAGTCGTGGTCTCCAAAATGCAGCCCAGGGGCCAGATGTGGCCCTTTGCTTGCCTTTATCTGGTCCTTGGGGCAATATTACATCCACTGACACCAATTATGGGGCACTATTCCTCCTATTTACACCAATTATGGGGCACTATTCCTCCCACTGATACCAATGGTGAGACACTATTCCTCCCAATGACACCAATGGTGGGGCACTATTCCTCCCACTGATACCAATGGCAAGGCACTATTCCTCCCAATGACACCAACAGGGCCGTTTTTTTAAGGCAGGGCAAAAGGGGCAGCTGCCCAGGGCCCTGTCATTGTTGTGGGGCCCAAAGCAGCTGCCTCATACTTGCCAACTATCCTGGTTTAAATTCCCTCGTCCCTTGAGGTTTTAGTCCCGTGCTGTGTGCCGATATCTCAGTGTGAAGTGCTGCTACTAATGCTGCCCAGCTCTGCCCTATTGTTGTGTACAGATGACTCACCTGCAGACCCTGTGTTTACAAGTAAATTACCGGCATTCATATGTAAATAGCGGTGGCATTAATATGTATATCATGCCCCTCTGAGGTCATATCCACAGTAATCTCTAGCAGCCAATCAACAATCAGAAATCATGTGCTATAACCTCTAGCAACTAATCAGTGAGCCGTAATGTGTGTTGTAACCTCTAGCAACCAGTCACTGAGCGGTAATGATACACTGTAACCTCTGGCAACCAATCGCAATTGCTGCCTGATCCGATTCAGTAAATTGATTTTGAGTCCAGCTGCTATTTATTGTATGTCTCAGAGCAGGTGGGGAGCAAAACTGCATGGGGGGGCCCAAGAAAAGTTTTGCCCAGGGTCCAATCAATATTAAAGAAGGCCCTGGACACCAATGGTGGGGCACTATTCCTCCCAATGACACCAATGATGGGGCACTATTCCTCCCAATGACACCAATGATGGGGCACTATTCCTCCCACTGATACCAATGATGTGACACTATTCCTCCCACTGACACCAATGATGTGACACTATTCCTCCCACTGATACAAATGATGGGGCACTATTCCTCCCAATGACACCAATGATAGGACACTATTTCTCCCACTGATACCAATGATGGGGCACTATTCCTCCCAATGACACCAATGATGGGACACTATTTCTCCCACTGATACCAATGATGGGGCACTATTCCTCCAACTGATACCAATGATGGGACACTATTCCTTCCAATGACACCAATGATGGGGCACTATTCCTCCCACTGATACCAGTGATGTAGCACTATTCCTCCCACTGATAGCAATGATGGGACACTATTCCTCCCACTGATACCAATGATGGGACACTATTCCTCCCACTGATACCAATGATGGGGCACTATTTCTCCCCCTGACTCCAATGATGGGGCACTATTCCTCCCACTGACTCAAATGATGGGACACTATTCCTCCCACTGACACCAATGATGGGACACTATTCTTCCCATTGACACCAATGATAGGACAGTATTCCTCCCACTGACTCCAATGATGGGACACTATTCCTCCCACTGACACCAATGATGGGACACTATTCCTCCCACTGACTCCAATGATGGGACACTATTCCTCCCACTGATACCAACAATGGGGCATTGTTTACTTCAACTGACACCAGGACATTTTTACTCCCAAGTCCGAAGGACAGTTGACCTTCGTTTAGAAAGTTTAGAGACCCCTGTCCTAAAGTAAAATTGTATAATGATTTACTTTTAGTTTACTATAGTAAATACGTCCCCCTCCCCCCCTTCTTATGACAATGACCTTCATTATGAACCATTTATACAAAACTGCACCAGGACCAGGACGGTTTGCGGGAGATTTTAGGGCGTTCACTAAAAAGGTCGATTACATTTTTCTTCCCTCATCTCATATGTGACACATTTAGTAGAAATCGTCTTTTTTTTATAAAAAGTTATTCCAGCGGAGGGATCTGGTTTTTAGGTCAGAGAGGAGGCGGAGGGAGGGGAACAAGTTATTTTCGTTGTAAAGGTTTTTCGGTCCGCTTTAAGATCAATGCCGCAGGAAGAGAATTCAGTTGAGGAGACATCCCCAAAAAAAAAAAAAAAAAAAAAAAAATAAAATAAATGAGGTTAGACCTGAATGCGGCGCTCCGCGCTCACCCCGGCGCCGCACCGTTTTAATTAATATTTCCTCTTCAGTTAATTAGGCTTCCAATCTTGTAGTTTTGATTACTTTTAGCGCCTCTCTTTACCCAACGACTCGGAGAGATAAAAATAGCAGGGAGGCGCAGAGCGTGAACGCCGCCGCCGCCGCCATACAGACACATCCCGGGGATGAATGTTTTATGGCATATTCGGATGAAAAGTATTTGTGTCGTTATGCAAAAACGGTTTTATTAGAAGGAGACTTGCCTGCATCAAAATCCTTACTTTGTATATCGCTGTTTAGGCGTTTTCTAGGAAAGGACGCAAAAATGAAAAATGGAAAAATCTCAATCCCCCCCCCCCCCCCCCTGTTTATTGCAAATAATTCAGAACTCCGCTCGCGGGTATTGGATGAAGGCCAATCGGGAGACGGGAAATAAGAATCTTACGCCTTGGCTCGGCGATTTTTTACGAGGGGCCATTCAAACCCGAGTGGAAAACGTTCTTTTTCTGTGTTGTATTAACCGCTTGCTTGCCGGGGCACTTAAACCCCCTTCCCGCCCAGGCGACAATTTTCAGCTTTCAGCGCTCTCACGACTCTATTTGAATGACAATTACGCGGTCACGCAACAATGTACCCATATGAGATTTCTATCCTTTATTTCACACGAATAGAGCTTTCTTTTGGTGGTATTTAATCACTGCTGGGTTTTTTATTTTTTTGCTAAAAAAAAACGAAAAAAGACAGAAAAAAAAAAGAAAGGAAAACAGGTCATTTTTCTCCTTCACTGATGAGGCTGCACTGATGGGCACTGATAGGCTGCACTGATGGGCACTCATGGTTGGCACTAATTGGCAGCACTGAAGGGCACTAATAGGTGGCACTGATGATCACTGATGGGTGGCACTGATGGGCACTGCTAGGTGACACTGATCGGTGGCACTGATAATGAGGCACTGATTGGCAGCACTGGTGGGCATTGATAGGTGAATATGGAGCAGACAGAAGGTGCACTCAACGGGACTTACAGCAGGAAGGATTTTCCAACGTAGTTTAACCACTTGCTTACTGGGCACTTATACCTCTTTCCTGCCCAGACTAATATTCAGCTTTCAGCGCTGTCACTCTTTGAATGACAATTCCAACACTGTACCCATATGACATTTTTATCATTATTTTCCTCACAAATAGAGATTTCTTTTGCTGGTATTTAATCACCTCTGCGTTTTTTATTTTTTTGTTAATTAATTTTTAATTTTGCATTAATTTTGCAAAAAAAAAAACTAAAAAAGACCGAAAATTTTGAAAAAAAAAAAAAAAACCCCAAAACAGTGTAATAGTTTGTTATAAAATTTTGCAAACAGGTAATTTTTCTCCTTCATTGATGTGCGTTGATGAGGCTGCACTGATGGGCACTGATAGGCTGCACTGATGGGCACTGATAGGCTGCACTGATGAGCGGCACTAAAGGGCATTGATAGGTGGCTCTGATAGGTGGCACTGATGGGTGGCACTGCTGGGTGACACTGATAGGCAGCACTGATAGGTGTCACTGATGATAAGGCACTGATTGGCAGCACTGATGGGCATTGATAGGTGACACAGGTGGGCACTGGTAGGTGGCACTGATAGGCAGCACTGATAGGTGTCACTGATGATAAGGCACTGATTGGCAGCAATGATGGGCATTAATAGGTGACACAGGTGGGCACTGGTAGGTGGCACTGATAGGCAGCACTGATAGGTGTCACTGATGAAAAGGCACTGATTGGTAGCACTGATGGGCATTGATAGGTGACACAGGTGGGCACTGGTAGGTGGCACTGATAGGTGTCACTGATGATAAGGCACTGATTGGCAGCACTGATAGGTGACACAGGTGGGCACTGGTAGGTGGCACTGATAGGCAGCACTGATAGGTGTCACTGATGATAAGGCACTGATTGGCAGCACTGATAGGTGACACAGGTGGGCACTGGTAGGTGGCACTGATAGGCAGCACTGATAGGTGTCACTGATGATAAGGCACTGATTGGCAGCAATGATGGGCATTGATAGGTGACACAGGTGGGCACTGGTAGGCAGCACTGATGGGCGGCACTAAAGGGCATTGATAGGTGGCTCTGATAGGTGGCACTGCTAGGTGACACTGATAGGCAGCACTGATGATGAGGCACTGATTGGCAGCACTGATGGGCATTGACAGGTGACACAGGTGGGCACTGGTAGGTGGCACTGGTAGGCGGCACTGGTATGCACTGGCAGGTGGCACTGGTGGGCACCGTTACTTGGGGTATGTCTCACCCTCTTTGGGACCGCTGTCCCTCTGACAAAAGCCGGTGATCACATGCTGTCAGCACGAGCAGAAAAAAAAGCCAATTACTTTTTACATCACATGATCAGCCGTCATTGGCTGACAGCTGATCACGTAGTAAAGGGCCGAGATCGGCCCTTTTCTCCGATCTGTGATCAGCCGAGTCTCACTGACTCGGTGATCACAAGGTGTGCCGCGCGTGCCCTGCAGGGGGTGCACAGGCGGCTCATGCACAGGAGGACGTCTATTAACCGCTTCCCGAATGATGGCTACAGCGCGGATGGGAAGCGGTTAATTAATGTCAACGTTTCGGTGGGGCACAGCCCTACTTTCTCGAGACTCTTAAGCCGTAACGCTGACATTATTTTATTATTTTTTTAATTATATTACATTAGAAAATCCCTCCTGCTGTAAGTCCCGTGATTGCACCTTCTGTCTGCTCCATATTCTATGTACTTTTTTCCATGGATTGCACCCGGGCCAATACACTATAAGCGTGTGCTGTGACCCACCTCTACACTACCTGTAACTATGTATATCCCATATAACATATATGCTGCAGCACTTACAGTTTTCCCACCAGTGAAGTCCACTAAATGCAGCTTCCTGTGATGGGGTGACAACAATGCTGCTCTGCTCGATAATTCAGAGCAGAGTTGTCACTCTCATGTGAGCTGTGCCTGCTTGCACTATGGTAGTAGAAGAAGATATTGCAGGGGCGTGGCTAAGAACTATACAAGCTTTGGGTCCTGCTCCAAGTAATCATGCTACAATACTCTGGTGACGCATATTAGATGCAGGTGCCGGTGTTGGGAGAGCCTGCCATGGCTCTATATACACACATTGAGAAGGAAAGGTGGAACACTGCACTCTGCAAAAACAGCCCAGGCAAGAAATGATGATAGCGGCTTCAGCCCGACTCCACCCAGGACATGCACTAACGCGTTTCGTCCCTCCCACAGGGCTTAGTCATAAGGGTCAAGGGGACATGGCTTCTGATTCAAAAGTCTGTAGCTTGTCCATCATCACTTGCTATTAATTCAGTTATCCTTTAAGATCTGCATTCACCATTCCCAGACTGGAAATGAAGGGGGGTTTATAGGCTTCACAATGGCTGCTCAGAGATACGTGAAAGCGGTGAAATGTTCTGCAAATCCTTGCCTAAGCTGATGATCTTTACACCGGCATTTACGAGCAGAGATTAAACAATGCCCATGTGTTTAGGATCTCGAATAATAGTATAATGGGAATGGAGAAAATGATAAGTCGTATTTTTGCCTTATAATCCTTTTCATGCAAAATCTCCCTGTGGAATTTCTCATTAACCAGCAAACAGCAAAATTATGATTTCCGTAGTGTGTCGGTGTTAAGATACTTTGGGGAAAAATATACACCGATCAGCCATAACATTATGACCACCCACCTAATATTGAGTAGGTCCTGCCTACTCAATACCAAAACAGCCCTGAGCCATCAAGGCACGGACTTCACTGGACCTCTAAAGGTATGCTGTGGTATCTGGCACCCACCAAATCAGTAGCAGATCCTTTAAGTCCTGTAAGTTGCGAGGTGGGGGATCCATGGATCCAGCACATCCCACAGATGCTTGATTGGATTGAGATCTGGAGAATTTGGAGGCCATGTCAACACTTCAAACTTGTTCTTGTGTTCCTCAAATCAGTCTTAAGTTTATCAGACCAGGCCACCTTCTTTTATTGCTCCTTGGTCCAGTTCTGATGCTCATGTGCCCATTGTAGGAACTTTTGACACAGGTCAGCATGGGCACCCTGACTGGTCTGCATCTACACAACCCCATACACAGCAAACTGTCATGCTCTGTGTGTTCTGACACCTTTCTATCAGAACCAACATTCACTTTTTCAGCAATTTGAGCTACAGTAGCTCTCCTATTGGTTCAGACTACAAAGGCCAGCCTTCCCTCCCCACCTCCATCAATGAGCCTTCCCTCCCCACCTCCATCAATGAGCCTTCCCTCCCCACCTCCATCAATGAGCCTTTTCCCCACCTCCATCAATGAGCCTTCCCTCCCCACCTCCATCAATGAGCCTTCCCTCCCCCCACCTCCACCAATGAGCCTTCCCTCCCCACCTCCATCAATGAGCCTTCTCTCCCCACCTCCATCAATGAGCCTTCCCCCGCCTCCTCCATCAATGAGCCTTCCCTCCCCACCTCCATCAATGAGCCATCCCTCCCCACCTCCATCAATGAGCCATCCCACCCCACCTCCATCAATGAACCTTCCCTTCCCACCTCCATCAATGAGCCTTCCCCCCACCTCCATCAATGAGACTTCCCTCCCCACCTCCAACAATGAGCCTTCCCTCCCTACCTCCATCGATGAGCCTTCCCTCCCCACCTCCATCAATGAGCCTTCCCTTCCCACCTCCATCAATGAGCCTTCCCTCCCCACCTCCATCGATGAGCCTTCCCTCCCCACATGCAATAGTGAGCCTTGACCTCCCATCACCCTGACGCTGGTTCACCAGTTTTCCTTCCTTGGACCACTTTTGGTCGGTCCTTACCACTGCAGGCCAGGAACATCCCACAAGACCTGCAGTTTAGGAGTTGCTCTGACCCAGGCGTCTAGACCAGTGGTTATCAACCCTGTCCTCAAGTACCCCCAACAGGCCATGTTTGCAGGTTTTCCTTTATCTTGCACAGGTGCTTTAAATCAGAGTCAATGGCTTGGTATTGGGGGTACCCGAGGACAAGGTTGAGAACCACTGCTCTAGAAATTACAATTTGGCCCTTGTCAAAGTCACTCAAACCCTTACACTTGCCCATTTTTTTCTACTTTCAACACATCAACTTGAGGGATAACAATTTCACTTGCTGCCTATTATATCCCACCCACTTTCAGGTGCCATTGTCAAGAGATAATCAATGTTATTGACTTTACCTGTCAATGGTAAGACTATTATGGCTGATCGGTGTACATTTGTAATGCATTTTTAAAGTGTCATAGTATAGATTTCATATTGCAGATATTTCTTAAAAAGTAAATTGTCAGTGATATATAAATACCTGTTATAAATGATAAATAAGTAAGCCATTTTTTTTCCTCTTGTCCCAGGTAGGAGCTTGGACACTGTATCATCATGGGAGAAGCTCAGGATTCTTCTTTCCTTCTTGTAAAAATCTTGGAGGATTTGGACTCCAAACAAAACTCTGTTTCCTACCAAGACCTCTGTAAGTCTTTATGTTCCCGTTACGATCTACCTGAACTAGCGAAGTTGCGCAGCCTCCTATATTACACAGCGTGCCAGGACCCAAGCTTTCCAGCAAGTCTCTTCCGAGACAAGATGAGAAACGCTGCGGACAATCAACAGTCTAAAAAAATAATTGCGGCGGCTGATATAGTCACCATATTTAACCTGATCCAAATGAACGATGGGGCTGCCAAAGAAAAAATCCCGATTCAACAGCAGACTCAAGAGAAGGAGGCAATAGAGTCCGATAATGATGTTTTCGCAGGGACAGATATCGCACCTCACAAGGAAACACAGAAAAGGGATACCAGTCGGAGCTACTCTATCACCAGATCCTCCAGCTGCCACAAGGAAGAATGCGAGGGACGTCATACATTCCTCCCTGAACCAAATTTTCTCCTTGGCGTTAAAGAAGAGGGCACTGGGCGAGCTGGATCGCTTGATAGATTACAGGCTTTGGACTCTTACGGCATGGTATCTCCCCAGTCTTGTGAAATGCAAAGCACCTATTTCCCTAGTCAGCCGTTATCTGAGCCGGAATCCCTGCCGCCTACACCCAGTGAGGAACCTTTTAGACTTTCAAGCTCTACTGGCCAGAGAAGAAATGTTTTTAAAGATGATTTCCACAGCATGGTTAGAATGTCTCCCAACCTCACCATGAAAAAGAGTGAAGGAAAGATAAGTCCCAAGACGGTTTTCTTCAATCACAGTTTTGAGATGCCTTACAGCTCTCACTATCTCAATACGGCTTATTCTTCTTCTGAAGACTTTCGTCGATCAAAGCACGAAAGCTTAGATGATCTTCAAGCATCCACGTACTTTGGCCCATCAGCTGGGCCTGGACTGCAAGAGCAAAAAAGATTTGCAAGCAAACCAAAACCACTCATAGGAAAGCCAGTAAAAAGCTGGAGTCTAAACACTGAGGAGGTGCCAGATTTCGAACGCTCGTTTTTTAATCGAAAAGAAGAAAATCTGTGTTATCCCAGCACCGGCTTGGTGCAGACAACAAATTTTGTTTCGATGCCAGAGCGACATCATTCCTATTTACCAGATCTGGCATTGAAAAATAATGGGAAAAAATTTTGTGAGCCTCAAGATGTGGAAAAGCAGGAGGCCCTAAGGAGGTTCAGAGAGAAGACTACCAAACCGCCTTCCTGTCAGTACAGCACTGAGAAGACGGAGAGTGTTGGTACACAGACAGAGCAGGTGGACGCAAAAAAGGGAAAAGAATCAAATATCCCCTCTAACTGTAGTCGTTTTATGGAAGGTAGAGCCCGGAACCAATCTGAGGCAGACTCTGAAATTATAAGTGACGATATAAGTGACATATTCCGATTCTTGGATGATATGAGCCTTTGTGGGTCTTCTGGTATACCACAATCTTCCTGCTACAACAGTAGCGGTTCCCTTGCTCAGGTTTCACGAGCAGACAATGAAAGTTCTCCAGAACATGTAGCCAACAGATCTAACACCAAACCAACCAAGGGCCCACGGTCTGAGACGGTGGAGGAAGAAGAGCTGAAAAGCAGCGTCAGAAAACTAGTTAAAAGGATTGGGGAAATCGAGAAGAAGTTAGAGTCCTTGTCAGGTGTACGGGATGAGGTGTCTCAGGTGCTGGCCAAGCTTAACAGGCTGGATGAGAGGATACAACCACCTGAAAAGGGGAAATTAGAGCCTGACGGTCAATCCCACAGTGATGCCCATTCAAGCACCAGGGCATCTCCAAGTCCATTTCAAGATCAAAACTCATCCCATAATGGGAATGTGGAGAACAAGCCAGACTGTTGCTGTCCCGATGGTAACAGCGGCGCCACGGAAAGTCTTCGAGTTAAAGCCATGAAGAAAAATATGTTCGCGCAAAGGTCAGTCCGTTCGTTGACAGAGGATATTTCTACAATTGAGACCAAGCCAGGAAACCTGCAACATGAATGTCGACCTTGGGGATTTCCCAAACAGTCTAGCATATCTGAGGAAGAAAAAAAAGATAAAGGGGGGTCAAGCAGAGACTGGCACCGCAAATCCAAAGAGGTAACAAAATACGGTATATTCATTTTTTTAAATTATATATATAGTTGGAATATCCATTTTACTTTATTAAATGGCAACTGACTTCATTGCATTTAGCTATCTCCTGTCCTGAACCTGGCATTTGTACCCTCTGCTTCTGTTTAGTATATGCTTTCACAACTTTTAGAACAAACTCAACACAGTATGTTTTGTTAGCACTCATTGCATTCAATGCCCTTCTAATCCCAGATGCTACCGTTACTAATATTCTTTGATAATTCAGGTTTTCTCCCTGAAAAACTCTTTCTACGGCCTATCATATCTGATTTATAATTTATCATGCCATTTTGCGAAATCATTTGTTCCTCAACCTTCTTCCAATCAGCGTGCCCATTCTCGAGGCACCCCATTTAAGCTTTGGTTCACGTTACTGCGTGTTGGGGAACTCGTGCAAAATTGCATGCACTCCCAACACGCACACAAATGCGTGGCTCTTTATCAAATGCACAGGGGTGTCATTAATTCTTAATAGCACACCCATGCATTAGCAAATGCAGTGCGTTTTCGGTGTGGCACGATGTAAAAAAGAAAAAAACAAAACAGTTTGGGGACTAGGGCTGGTTTACACCAGAACGCAGTGTAGGAAAAGGCACGCTCCGTGTGCGTTTCCCGCACTGCAGTTGATTGCACTGCCCTTGGAGATTTGTATGCAGGTGCCAATGCATTGTCAACTGCACCCCATACACATCGCAAATGCAGTGTGTTTGAAGGCACCAGAGTGCATGGTACTGTAGTAAGATGCCGTTTGGTGCAGAGCATTTTTTTTAAAGGTAGTACATGCACTACTTTTTCTGCGCTTCAGTGTGATTTGAAGTAATTACCCCCAGGTACAAAGGGACTTTAAGGGCGAACTTTTAGAAGACACAATATTTTCAAAAGAGTAGAAAAATGTATTTCATAAAAACACTGTAGTGATCAAAGGTAACAATCATGCACAAAGTGATACATAATATCCATATATGGTATATAAGCAGAAAGCACTTCTCCTATAGCCCGACGCATTTCGGGAGATTCAGCATGATTGTTACCTTGGATCACTACAGTGTTTTTATGAAATACATTTTTCTACTCTTTTAAAAATATTGTGTCTTCTAAACGTTCGCCCTTAAAGTCCCTTTGTACCAGGGGGTACTTACTAATTTATATATACTATATTTGGGACGATGGCAACAACAAATTGAGTTTTTTCTCCATAATGGTTCCTCTTAGATAATCAGTGTGCTTTGCAACCCATTTAAACGAATAGGTTGCAAAATTGCACTGCACGTTCCCCTCTCTGCTAACCTCTGCTCTTCAATCCCAGTCTTCTCACCTTTGGACCCCAATCCCTCTGCTAATCTCTGCACCCTAGAACCCTTCTGCTCACCTCTGCACCTCCAACCCCCTCTTTGCTCACTTTGGTATTCTTAACCCCCCTCTCTATTCACCTGCATACCCCAAAACCACATCTTTGCTCACTTCTGTACCCCAAACCCCCTCTCTGCTCACTTCCACACCCCCTCTCTGCTCACCTGTGTACCCCTAACCCCCTCTCTGCTCACCTCCACACCCCCCTCTCTCTGCTCACCTGTGTACCGCTAACCCCCTCTCTGTTCACCTCCACACCCCAAAACCACCTCTCTGCTCACCTCCATACTCCAAACCACTCTTTTCTCACCTCCACCCCCCCCTCCCGCTCACTTCCACAGCCCCCTCACTGCTCACCAGTGTACTCCAAACCCCCTCTCTGCTCACCTCCACACACCCCTCTCTGCTCACCTCCACACCCAAAAACGCTGTTAGCATACCTATGTACTCCATTCTCTCTGCTAAACTCTGCAAGCTAACCCTCACCCTCCTTTTGAATCCCCTCTACCCCCTGTTTTCCTCACCAGAGCCTCTGAGCAGGACCTTTCTTCTATTGCAATCCACACAGCTGTGGGTGGTGCTGGCCTGGGCACTGCCCTGCAGGGGGAGGTGAAGAGCTCAGGATTCAGAAAGCTGCCTCCCCCTCCCCCTGCTTTGCACTGCCCTGTGCCGACTGAGCTCCTGCTGTGCGGATGTTCAGCAGAGAGGGATTTCGGGCAGATCTGACATTTTTAAACCAGGATGCCGTGGCACCCCTAAGGACCTCAGACGGCACCCCAGGGTGGCGTGCCACCCCAGTTGAAAGAGGCTGTGCTATATCTTTCTGTTGGTGTAAACTAGGGGTCTCCAAACTAGGGCTCCCAGGGCCTAATCCACCCTACTGCAAGATTTTATCTAGGGTCATTGGCCTCTCACAGATCTTCAGTTCAGGCTATGATCTCTGTGTCAGGAATCAGCAGCAGGGATGGCCAGATCTACATGGCTACACTGAGGAAACTGGGACCAGACTGTGTATGCTTTAAGTAAGATTTATTTACAGTGGAACAAAATCCATCCAAACACCAGCACACAGCAAACATGAAAATATAAGAACCAAAAAACCCAGTAACAAAGTACCGGACTATTACCTAACAAACAGAAGCCTAACTAACAACTGACTATATAGAATATATACACAAAATGGGAAACACCAGAAAGCAGGGGAAAACTGGAGGTGCAGGTAGCAGATGGGAAGGTGGAAACAAAAATGGGATCAGGAACCAGAGGGAGCAGGTACAAAGCAGCAGGATACAGGGCACAGTGAACAGGGCAGAAGTAGGAACAGGATAACGGCTAGTAGTATATGGCAGCCAGCATAACACTGGAGCAAGAGGCACTTAGTAGGGGAGGACGTAAATATCCTCCCAGCAGCCAGCATCAGGTGGAAACTGATTATTGGGGTCTGCTGGGAGACACCCGCTGTTGGACACTGGAATTACAACCCTCACAGTGCCACCAGCAGGTAATCCAGGTCCTGACATGTTTCTCGCCAACATCCACAAATGCTCCCCCCTCCTTTCCCTGGTCACCGGCTCAGATTTCCCTGGCTGCACATTGTTGTGCCATTGTTGGCACTAGCCTCAGCATTGACAGGAGGATGGCACTTCCTCCATCCAGACCTGCTCTGCCTTCACCTGCTAAAGCCAAGCTCCTAGGTTTTCCAAGCTCCCAGCTACACTGTACGTCTGTGAGGTTAGGGTGGACTATGATGGGGACTCTCACATAAGGGCGGACTCAGATGTAAGGGGTACTCTGATTTAAGGAGGAAATCTGATGGGGACTTTGATGTAAGGGGAAAATTTGATAGTGACTGATGTAAGGGTGAATATTTGTCAGGAATCAGCAGCAAGGATGGCCAAACCTGTGTAGATACACTTAGGTGACTGAGACCAGACTGTGTATGCTTTAAGTGAGATTTATTTACAGTGAAACAAAATCCATCCAAACACCAGCAAACAGAAAACACAGCAAACATACAGATATAAGTGAACCATACCACAATGACAAAAACATCCAAAAAGCAACCTAACAGAGTAAGAGAAAGCCTAACTAACAAACTGACTATATACAATATATACACAAAATGGGGAACACAGAGAAACCAGGTAAACTGGGAAGGGGGAATCAGGAATGAGATCAGAAACAAGAGGAGCAGATAAGAGGCAGTAGGGCACAGGATGCAGGGCAGGATCAGAATAAATGGCACAGAGTCTCTGGCAGCAGAGCAAAACACTGGAGCGAGAGGCGATAAAAGGGGAAAACTTAAATACCCTCCCAGCAGCAAGCATCAGGTGGAAAATGTTTACTGGGATCTGGTGGCTGCTGGGAGACACCTACTGGTGGACATAAGAAATGCAACCCTCTGCTCTGGGAAGCATAGTGCCACCAGCAGGTGATCCAGGTCCTGATAATATGATGGTGTCTCTGATGTAACCAGTACTTTGATGGGGACCCATATGTAACAGGAGGCTCTGATGTAAGAGGAGACTGATGTAAGGGGGAACTTTGATGGGGACTCTGATGTAAGGGGGAAAATTGATGGGCTCAAGTTTATTTGGAATTTCTTTGCTTTGTTTTACTGAAGTTCTTTCTCCGTTTTCTTTGAATCATATAATGCTGATTATTAAAAAAAAAAAAGCTCCAAGTAAAATGTATTCATTCATTTATAAAACTGAGCTTTTTTTCGGTCCATGCATATTTGAAGACTATACAATGTGGCCCTTGTACTGAAAAGTTTGGAGACCCATAGAGTGATAGACACTGAATAGTTGCCCTTTTTCCTTAATGGCGGTAAGCTTTGACAGCAGATACCCAGTTCTGCTCACGCCTTACAGCTCTAGTAACTGCAGTTGAAAAGCAACAATGGAAGCCAGATTCCCTTCTGTCCAGCAAGACAGGAAGTTTACTTGTATCAAAGTCTTCAATGAAGTACATTAAAAAATGATTTCCTGAAGTCTTCCAGAAAACCTTCCAATCTCCTGGGGTTCATAACAATAATCTGATGCTCAGTGTGATCAATTCCTATTCCCATAATTGGAGACCTTTGGAAAGGCCGTTTCTACGTTCTCCCCATAATTGTATTTATATGTATGAGTTTAGCTAGACATACATTTACAGAAACACAGAAGCATGACAACGTGACATTGTACGCCTTTACTTTACGCAATTTACAAATCACTGTTTTGTTTATTTTTTGTGTTGTTCTCCTACTGATCAGGTCGAACGCCAACATGAAATACCTCATTTGCACAGAATTCCCAAGTCATCCAGGGATTCGTATATGGTGGAGCAGGTGTTCAGTCCTCACCCATATCCAGCATCTCTCAAATCTCACATGAAGAGCAATCCGATTTACACTGACATGCGCCTGACGGAGATGGCGGAGATAAAACGGACCCAACCCTCATGGACCATAGAGGAATACACACACAACTCAGGGGAGAAAGGCCGGCTGACTGCACTAGATCTTCAGGTAGGTGGTCATATACTTCATCTCTAGACATGAATTATTTATCCCCCTTCCCCTGGATCAGGATTACACAATACCTGGAAACCCCCATGCTCCCCATACCTAGCTTAGCGGCTGATGAATACAACAAACTCCCTAAATTTCGACCTGGCACTACAGGGTGCCTAAAAATGTCCCTATATCTCCCTCTTTTGGCCCAGAAGCTAGATTATTGAGTATCCACAGAAAACGTGGCCATGTTGACTATGTTTAACTTTTTTTCATGCTTTTGGGTAGTTGCATTTAAAATTAGTGGACTACCTAATGCAGTGCGCTGAATTGCATTTCAATGCATGAAAACCTGTGTGTTTTTTTTACATACCTGGTTGGAGGCCAAAGTGACGAGATGTCTTGCATTGAGGCTAAGCTCCGAGTACTGCAGGAGGTGAGGACAGGCAATGCAGGGAACAAAGAAGCACAGGTTGCCTGCTGGAGACTGCTCGTGGTGACATCTGGCTGGAGGGTTGCTAGACAGGGCGTCCAGGTAGTCAGCTATAGTACTGGAACCCTAGATGGTAAGGCAGGCCCAGAACAGCAGTAAGAGGTAGGCGGCACCTATGGCAGGTAGCAGGTCAGAATGGCAGAACAGAGGTTCAAGAAGATGAGGTGGCAAGAATATAGTCAAGACAGAGCTCAGGTCATGCACAGGAGCCGGACGTGAGGACAGGAAAATGGTCAGAAGGGCAGGCCAGGGTCATGCAGTGGTGGTTGGAGGAGGCAGATTCTGTAAGAGTACGCAGAGGTCAGAACCAGAAAGCACGGGTCCAGAGGCAAGTCCGTATGGTAACAGGAAGTCCAAGAAGCACAGGAAACACAGGAACAAGAGCACTGGGGAACCAAAGATCAACCAACAATCTCTGAAGGCTGCTGTCCTCCTTATAAAGGGTGTTTGGCGCCAGTTTGGGGCAAGGGCGTGCGCCAGTGGGGAACGGCGCATCCCTAATGCATCCTTGTATATTTCCTATGTGTCTGTGCACATTCCTGAACAGACGAGCGTCGCCATGTAGAGAACTGGCAATGGTGCCAGGTCTTTACTTCGGGGCACGTGCACCTTTTGGTCTGGGTAGCATCTTGACAGTGTTGCAGCACAGGGTGGTGTGATTCGGACCTTAAACTGTGCTTTGCCCATGCAGGGCACAGAGGAGAAATAAAGTAATACCTATCTGGCTGTGGTAAACAGGAAAATGCCCCCTACCACCCACCCATGATGTGTATGTTTATATGTTTTTTTTTTTACTGCTGTATTATTTCTGTTGTTTTTTCATTATCTTTATACAATCTTTGTTTTACGAATAACGGGTTTCTAAAGAGGCAGCAGAGCAGCTTGCTTTGCAGCCTACTTTGTCTTATGCCGCGTACACATGACCGGACTTTCCGGCAGAAAAGGTCCGACTGAACCATTCCGTCAGACATTCCGATCGTGTGTGGGCTTCATCGGACCTTTTTTTAAAAAAATTCCAACGGACCTAGAAATAGAACAAGTTTCAAATCTTTCCGACGGACTCAGTTCCTATCGGGAAAACAGCTCGTCTGTATGCTAGTCCAACGGACCAAGAACGACGCAAGGGCAGCTATTGGCTACTGGCTATTGACTATCTGGCTACTGGCTATCGTACGTCATCACGTTCTAAACGAACGGACTTTGGTGTGATTGTGTGTAGGCAAGTCCGTTTCAGCGGGAGTCCGTCGTAACTCCGTTACGTCCATCGTAAGACCGTTTGTGTGTACGCGGCATTAAAGAAACCTCAGAATCAACCATCTGGTGGAGTAGTCGTTGCTGTAATGACCTTTACAGTAAATAACCAGCATCTTTTAGCACAAATGAAAAGTATTCAGGAACACTAATGTAAAAAGCAGGCCAGATCGCCACCTGTTGGCTGGAAAGAAGATTGCCTAATAACAATAGTCAATATTTCATATTCACATGACATTTTTTTTTTTTACCCTGATCATAATAAACAAATATGCAAATATGTACACACCCTATACATCATCTTTAGCACACCACACTGAATACAAACTATCATATAAGATTCATCTAATAATATCTATGGGGATAATAACAGAAATCCTGTTGTGTTTTTAATTGTAATCAACTGAAAACAATTTGGTGGCATTGTCATGATCCATCTTGTATTTGACAGGCTCAAGAATCCCTGAATCCCAACAATTTGGAGTTTTGGATGGAGGACATCTACACTCCAGGTTATGATTCTCTGCTAAAGAGGAAAGAAGCCGAGTTCCGACGAGCCAAGGTCTGTAAAATAGCGGCACTCATCACGGCGGCGGCCTGCACAGTCATTCTGGTCATCGTTGTCCCCATTTGCACCATGAAGTCCTAACTTTTAGCAATGACCAGAAGATCCTTACGTGCGTTCCCCAGGCATCCTGTTCACGGTGACTAGGAGCAGATCTGAGAGACGCTAACTTTTAGATGCATACATCTTCCTACAATATGAATAGTGGGTGCAGCAAAGGCTCAACATGATGTTACCATAAAAGCACCACACAAACACACAACGCACATATTATTACCAATACGATGCTAACGTTTTCTGTGAACTCAGATAAAAGAAGTATGGATTCCAGTATGGTCTGTCCCTTTTCTGTATGTAACTGGATTAGAGAAATCCTCCTCCCTCCAGAGACCTTCTCTTGGACAGTCATCACACAATAAGGCTGACATACATACATGGTCCCCGAAGACTTGGTTCACCATGTACTCGAGCAAAGGAAGAAAAAAAAAAAGAAAGCAGGACGAGTAGAGGACAAAAATGAACAGCCAAAGAGATGACACAGCATCCTTTCAACAGCAATACAAAACCATTTCATCTTTTGTGCCTTTCTTCGAAACATTGTCAGCACTTCTTGAGTTTCTGCATTCCATGTTTTTAACGAATGTCAGTAGAATGTGCTTCCTGGAAAGTATGAAGACACTTGTTTAGAGTATTGGTAGGTCCAGTGAACTCTTTCCGTATTCTGTTGAATCCTACATTCTGTAGAAGATATAGGGTAGATGTTCGCTCATCCCTAGTTTGCACCTTGCTTATGTCTGATAAAAAAAAAAAGATTTCAGGAAACAGTTGCATGATGACAATGAAAGAATGGGACTCCTAAACTGCAATGCACAGAAATGATTCAATAACGCGCACTGGGCTCATGTTGATCTAATTATTTTGAGCAATTTGTATATTTTGGGATTCTTGCAAGAGATGCAACCAGTATGGGTAGCAGAGGTTAACAAGCATAAGATAATGAGCATCTGCATGGGAGCCAAGACTGATGTTGGCCACAGACATCTTCAGTCAAGGCTGAAATGTCCATATCAGCCTTTCTCAACCTTTTTACCCCAGAAGAACTTCTAAAATAATTTTAAGGTCTCTAGGAACTTCTGTTAAAACTAATTTATCGGGGTCAGTGGGAAAAACCATCCACTTCTTTGGTGGTCAGTAGCAAGAATGCAACCCTTACAATGGTGGTCAGAATGCCACCCTTACAGACAGGGTAAAAGACCTTTGGTGTCATGCTAATGGCTTTGCATCTCCGGGCATTTCTAGGTAAATTGAGACTCTCCAGCAATTGGAGAATGACATATCATTGGCCCTAGAACACTGCAGATACCATCAAATTGACCACCAGCCATCCACCCTTTTTTTTTAAACCCTGCAAGACAATTGCATAATGTGCTAGCATGCATCAGATATTAGCACAATATAAAATACTTAACTTAGAACAAAGCCCTCCAGCAACGCGCTGTCATCGCTGTCAGGGCTTCCATCTTCACCCGGTCTTCCTTCTGGGTTCGCGTCCTCCAGCCATCTGATAACAGCACGGGAGTCATGGATTTGCCGTTCCTTCAGAGCGCATGTGCCGGTGACATCACCAGCTGCATGCAGTGTGGATATCTCCTAAACTGTGCAGGTTTAGGAGATAGTCGCTGTACCTACAGGTAAGCCTGTAGGTACAAGTAAAAAAAAAAAGAGGGTTTACTCCCACTTTAATGAACCCCTAGCAACCTTTGGAGGAAATCTAGGGTTCCACGGAACCCTGGTTAAGACTATTTGGTCTATAAGTTCAGCTTGACAAAGAATAGCTGTGCAGAATCATTGGAGTTATGGCTTGGACAACTTGCAGCCTCAGGACTCAGAGTAGGCAGTTGTTAGATCTCCACCTCTATCAAGGTAAAAGCGCTAATAAGTACGGCTGGCCTTAGGCAACATTTGGTCTTCCCAGCCTTTCCAAAACTAAATAGCTTAGCAAACCCACCCAGGCTTTTATGATTTGGTATGATGGGACGTGTAATTCTCCAATTGCTAGAGGGTCTCAATTTACATAGAAATGCTCCAGCCCTGAGATGCAAAAACCTTGATTTCTAAGTGTCATTGTGTCAACCATTACATTTTGCCTTTGGTCTGGGATCCAAGATGTTGTTTCCAAAGACAGCCCAAAAGAATGAATGTTGTATCTAAAAACCCAGGTATGAAACAACCTGCAGGCAGTGGATGGACAGTCACTTGTTATCTGTAGGGTATTCACAGTTAAAGCACCTCTGTTGCTAAAATAAAACCATACAATAAAGGGCTCCCTGCAAAGAAAGACATTAAATAATTACCTCTTCCATTGTCCCAGACCACCGATCTCTGCAGTACCAAAGGAAAACTGCCTGGCTGAAGATCCTACATTTTGACAATTCTGAAAGTGACATATTTCTGGTATTTGTATATTTTGGGATTCTTGCAAGAGGTGCAACCAGTCTGAGTAGCAGAGGTTAACAAGCATAGGATAATGAGCATCTGCATGGGAGCCAAGACTGATGTTGGACACAGAGATCTTCAGTCATGGCTGAAATGTCTATAGCAGCCTTTCTCAAATTTTTTACCCTCAGGAGAACCTCTAAAATAATTTTAAGGTCTCTTGGAACTCCTGTTAAAACCAATTTATCGGGGTCAGTGGAAAAAACATCCACTACTTCGATGGTCAGTAGGAAGAATGCAACCCTTACAGTGATGGTCAGAATGCCACCCTTACAGACAGGGAAAAAGACCTTTGGTGTCATACTAATGGTTTTGCATCTCAGGGTTCAGTGGTTCCTGTAGTGAAATAGAGGCCGGAAGAAGAATCCTCCCTTCAGTCTATTATGAATGCTGCTACCAGACTCATCCACCTTACCACCCGCTCAGCATCCTCCACCCCTCTCTGCCAATCCATCCACTGGCCTCTGATCACCCAACACATAAAATTCAAAACACTGACAACATACAAAGTCATCCACAACTCTGCCCTGAACTACATCACCAACCTCATCCCAACTTACCACCCAAACTGTCCCCTCCGCTCCTCCCAAGAGCTCCTGCTCTCTATATCCATCTCTCCTCCTCCTATGCTCATCTCCAGTACTTCTCCAGAGATTATCCCATCCTCTAGAACCCCTTAACCCAGCCTGTCCTGCTTTCTCCTACTCTGTTCGCATTTAGGTGATCTCTGAAAACCGCGTCGTGTAGTGATGTAGACGCGAGTAGGATGAACCACAGAGTACAATGGGGGGGGGCCAGGAAATCGATCCTCCCAGAAATAATGGAAGGAAGCAGTTTCTCTTCACCACCGCAGAGATCAGTGGTGTGGGCAGCAGGAGATGTGAAAATGTAATGTCGTCTTTGCAGGGAGCCATTTATTGCCGTTTTCTTTTACCAACAAAATCACTAAAGCCTAACTCCAGTCAATTCAAAACATTATTGGGATAGATCGGGGAAGAAATAGAATGTTATATTAGGTTTGTACCACTGAGGAGATTTTCCTCTGCTTCCCTTTCTTGTGGCACCAGGACAGGACAGCACAGGCAGCAATAAAAAAACATCGTTAGAAGTTCTAACTCTTCCTCACTCTATCCAAACCAAAAAATAAAAATCTTTTAGAGTTCTGTAGTTGAGGTTTCTAAGGAAGAATTCCAGGTATGGATATTCTTGCATATTAAGAGTGGTCTAACTTGGACCATTGCAACTATGCACATACAGTGGAACCTTGGTTAACGAGTAACGCGGTTAACGAGCGTTTTGAAAGACGAGCAACTTTTTTTTTTTAATTCTGACTCGGTTTGCGGGTGTTGTCTCACAAAACAAGCAGAATTCAAGCTAATGGGGTGTGCAGTACTGCATTTGGTCAGAGGTGCGGGGGCGCTGGTGACACTCGGAACGGTTCGGAGCCGTTTGGAAGCACTCGGAAATATTCCATTCCCAAGTGGGTCCGAGCCTTTCCGAGTTCAGCCAAGCTGTCTCCGAGTATTTCCGAGGCTCTCCGACGCCCCCCCCCCACCTCTGGCCACATGCGGTATTGCATGCAATAGAAGTCAATGTGGAAAGAATTATCTTTGTTTCCATTGACTTCTATGGGGAAACTCGCTTTGATATTCGAGTGCTTTGGATTACAAGCATTCTCCTGGAATGGGTTATGCTCGTAATCCAAGGTTCCACTGTACCATACTTGTGGGATCCCTCTAGAACAGTCTCTTTCTCGACCCCAGAGGAACGCTTAAAATAATTTTCAGGCATTGGGGAACCCTTACTAAAACCAGTTTATTGGAGGTCAATGGCAAAAAACACCACTTACATTTGTGGTCAGTAGGAATAATGCAACCCTTGCCGTTGTGGTCAGAATGTCACCCTTATAGACAGTTAAAAAGATAATTGGTGTTATGCTGTTGACTTTGCCAAGTGCCGTTGAACTTGGAACTACGCTGGCACCATCAGATGGGAGGTTAATCACCAGCCACAGCTCAGGGAACCCTTAGTAACCTCTAGAGGAACCCTAGGGCTGCATGGAACCTTGGTTGAAAATGGCTGCTATAGCAGCTGGAAATGTCTACTCCAGTGAACTTCACTAGCTTACGGGCCCTATGCCAAGCAGCTGCCCTGCTGCATTGTGAACACAGGAGGTGTCATTACCACCCTTCTATTCCACCTCATCCAATCAGAGAACACATTACATTCATTGAGGAAAATGCAAAGCGATCTCTGAATGGTGCCCATGCCAAGTGGCCAACCTCCTGTGTCAATAATGCAGCAAGGCAGCCACTTGGCACGGGACTCAGAAGCTACTGGAGATCGTACAAGTCCCATGAGGCATAGCAAGACTCTGACAGCCACAAGCATGACACCCAGAGGCAGAGGCATGATGGGACTTGTAGTTTTGAAACAGCTGGAGGTCCGCTAATTGCATATCCCTGTTCAAGAGGGATCCCACAGGTATTGCACATGTCTACTTACATTGGTCCAAGCTGGACCATGTAAAATTATTGATACCTGGAATTCCTTTTTAAAGTGATTGCAAACCCTTAAAAGTTTTTCTTGTAATACTTACCTGGCCGATGCAATGGTTTTGCATAGAGCAGCTCCGATCCTCCTACTCTCAGGTCCCCCCCCCCTCCTCGGTGCTTCTGGCTCCACCCCTCCCCACTGAGTGCTCACTATAGCAAGCCGCTTGCTATGGGGGCTCTCATGTGGGCTCATTCCCGAGCCGGGCTCTGTGTGTCCATAGACCCAAAGAGCGCAGCTTGGCCCTTGACAGTAGTGGGAGCCGACGGCTCCCAGAGCTGTCTCTGAGCTTATGAGGAGAGAGAAAGCCGAGAGAGCCGCTGCTCTCCTGCACAGGGCTAGATCGAGATCAGGCTCAGGTAAGTATATGGGGGGGGAGTAGGGGGTGCATCATAGAGCAGCACCAGCTATATGTATAAAATATGCAGAATGTAGAGATAGAAGCCATGTTGGTTTAGCTCTCTTATTTCTTCCTGTCTGAACACATGGACCGTACCATGAACAATCGCACTGATGAATATGTGCATCAGCGAAGAAAGGTTTTCTAGGACTGGCCCCTCATTAGTAAAAAAATAAGAGGTGACCCGGACCATTCACCCCTCTCCCCGGCACAACTTCGCTCAAGACTTCGATCATTGGCTGCTTCACAGAATCAAATTTTATTATTTAAAGCAATACCATAAAAAAAAAGTGTATTTCTATTTTTTTCATAAGTGTTCTACGCCGGGCATTTTCATAGGAGGCCTCACCTCATAGTATCCAGGCGGAGTCATATGGATTCAAAGGGCAAAAACTATTTTCTTACACTGGACGATCTTTAAAAATAAAAAAATAAAAAATTCTGCAGAGAATATCGTTTCTGATATTTGCAAGACTTTACGGGCTTTGAGAAAATGTTGACAAATATATATGGTATAAATATATACATATATAAATATATAATGTGAATGTATAAGAATATGCATTGTACTCTATATTAATATAAGCATGAAATCTATATATATATATATATTTATATATATATATATATATATATATATATATATATATATATATATATATATATATATATATATATAAATATATATAAAAAAAGTATATATATGAAACTATACATCCTCTGAGCCAGTTCTTCAGACAAGGTAGGCTGGATTGAGAGTCCTCCAACTGCAGAGCTCCTTGTTGCCTTCAGCTTTGCAGGACAGCAGGAGATGAGACTGTTCATGCCTGGAAGAAAAGGCAAGTAGTACCTGCCTGGAAGTTACTTGCCTGGAAGATCAGGCAAGGGGTACCTGCCCCGAAGATCAGGCAAGCGGGTACCTGCCCCGAAGATCAGGCAAGCGGGTACCTGTCCCGAAGATCAGCCAAGCGGGTACCTGCCCCGAAGATCAGGCAAGCGGGTACCTGCCCCGAAGATCAGCCAAGCGGGTACCTGCCCCGAAGATCAGGCAAGCGGGTACCTGCCCCGAAGATCAGGCAAGCGGGTACCTGCCCCGAAGATCAGCCAAGCGGTATCTGCAATTATGCCTACTGAGAACTGTTTATGGAACCTTTCTAAAGATTGTGTAGTATCTCTGGACAAGATGAATGTATAGGAAAAATATTATTTAATTAAAATATATTTGAAACAGACGTATGTACTGGTCATTCCTTAAAAAAAAAAAAAAAAGCATGACTGACGTTTTATATTAATCCTTTCCTGTCTGCCAGCATCCCTTTAAAAAGTTCTGAATTCTAAGGGGGTGGAAAAAAAAAAATTGGCCAATCATGTGACCACTGTGATTGGCTGTGACAGTGGTCACATGATTGGGTGCCGGTTCTTCCATTTACCAATCGTTAGCAGGGACCGAGAGCTGCCTCTCCCAGGTGGGTCTCTGTGCTGGTAGTGTACAGTGAGTGCAGCTCTCAGCATCGTAACATCGGCCCAGCCAGCATCACCTACCCTGTTTCCCCGAAAATAAGACCTAGCGTGATTGTCGGTGATGGCTGCAATATAAGCCCTACCCCCCAAATAAGCCCTAGTTAAAGTCCCTGTAGGTCTTATTTTCAGGGTAGGGCTTATTTTCGGGGAAACAGGGTAGGGCTTATTTGGGGGGTAGAGCTTATATTGCAGCCAACACCGACAATCACGCTAGGTCTTATTTTGGGGGAAACAGGGTATGTGCAGTGAATAGGCGTTATAAAGCCCATCTGCACACATATGTGTTGAGCGGTCTTAAAGTGGTTAGAAAATATCTTATTTAGTATATAATCTAAATAGATATTATGCACCCTACACAAATGTTTTTGTCACACTATTTTAATTATCTGTATGACATAATTTGCATGCCCATACAGAAAACCCCCCTTTAACCACTTGCCTAACCACCTTTACCCCCTTCCAGCCCAGGCCAGTTTTCAGCACTGTCACACTTTGAATGACAATTGCGCGGGCATACAACGCTGTACCCCAAAAAAAAAAAAAAAAAATATATCATTTTTTTTTACACAAATAGAGCTTTTTATTTTGGTCAAATGACGGCTGGGCGGCGTGACTCTCGTTCTGGGTGGACGTCATATGACGGCCCTCCAGAACGACCGCTCTTGCTCTCCCGTGGGGGCGCGCATCGTGGCAATTGGTGGTGCGGTGTGTCAGTCTGAAACACCGCTACACCAATCTCAGTAAAGAGCCTCTGACGGAGGCTCTTTACCACGTGATCAGCCGTGTCCAATCATGGCTGATCACGTTGTAAACAGCAAGAGCAGACGCGAGTAGAGGAGAACCGATTGGCTGCTCTCCTGACAGGGGGGGGGGTCTTTGCTGATTGTTTATGAGTGCAGCCCCCCTCGGATGCCCACCCAGGACAACCAGGATGCTGCCAGGACCACCAGGGATTGCCACCACACTGGACCACCAGTTATGCCACACTAGACCACCAGGGAAATGCCAATCAATGCCCAGGCAGCTGCCAATCAGTGTCCATCCCCAATGCCTGTCAGTGCCATCAGTGATGCCTATCAATGCCATCTATCAGTGCCACGTATCAGTGCCCATCAGTGCTGCCTATCAGTGCCCATCAGTGCCGCCTATCAGTGCCCATCAGTGCTGCCTACCAGTGCTGCCTATCAGTGCCCATCAGTGCTGCCTATCAGTGCCACCCATGAGTGCCCATCAGTACTTACTTATTTACAAAAATTTTTATAACAGAAACAAAAGAAAAAGTTTTTTTTTTCAAAATTTTAGGTCTTTTTTTATTTGTTTAGCGAAAAATAAAAACCGCAGAGGTGTTTCAATACCACCAAAAGAAAGCTCTATTTGTGGGAACAAAATGATAAAAATTCTGTTTGGGTATAGTGTAGCATGACCGCGCAATTGTCATTTAAACAGCGACGGCGCTGAAAGCTGAAAATTGGCCTGGGCAGGATGGGGGGTGTAAGTGCCCTGTATTAAAGTAGTTAATCACCACTGGGGGGGGTTTATTTTTTGCTAAATAAACGAATAAAGATTGAAAATTTTTAAGAAAAAAAAAAAGCCACTCATGTAGCCGGAAGCCGCAAACCCGGAGGGAAAGCCAGGGGAAGAAGATGGCAGCCGCCTCAGCGATGACAGCGCGGCGCTGGAGGGCTTCGTACTCAGATAAGTCTATCGTAATGTGCTAGTATGCGACGCATACTAGCACATTATGACATTTCCTTGCAGGGATTTTTTTTTTTTTTAATCACCTGCGGTTTACAACCGCTTTAAATTACAAAGTAATACATTATATTTATTTATTTATTTAAGGTACTTATAAAGCTTTATTATATAATACATTATTATATTATATAAAGATTTTTCCTGGTGCCTCCATGGCAGCATACTAGTGATAGAGCTCCGCCTCGACTCCTCCCTCAGGACCGGTGAATAGCATAAATTAAAGACATAGTCCCTCCCCCAACATTCTCCTTTTTTTCCTCATACCTCTTGTGCTGGTGAAGAGTAGCAGTATGTCCATACCTCTGCCTTTGGCAGCATCCGCCGGGTTTAGCCTTTCCCGTGCGCAGTCCCTGTTCTTGGGCCGCTCACGGCGCCGATAATACTGGGAACCCCTCTGTGGATCTGTTGGGGTCTTCTTGGAGTTTCCTCACAGGAACGCAGTCTGCCACTATATCCTATGATGAAGGCAAAGGAGTCGCAAAAGGATCAGCTCTCATTCTTCCAGGCTTGTGATTTTTTTTTTTGTCAGTTTATTCCATTTTTTATATTAAAAAAAAAAAAAAAAAAAAAGAGAAAGAAAGAAGCATATGTCTTTCCCCTTCCCACTTCCCTTTCTGTTGCATTCCCCTTTATTCTTTTTGAAAGTATACATATGTATAGGGTATAGGAGGGAGTAAATATGTTCTTGTTACCTGTTTATTTTTCATGCTGCTGCCCTTTAAGTTACAGCCTTCGTCCTATTGCTGCGGTGCCTTTGTTTTGAGCTGTCTACCTTCCCCGCAGGTAGAGACAGCGCGGTCCGGCGTCCCCTCCTCCGTACTGCGCATGCGCGATCAGGGGAGTGAGAAGGCCGCCGTCGTTAGCGAGGTTTTCTTGTCTTCTCGGCGTCGGCTCTACTGCACATGCGCGGTCTCTCGGCGCTCCGGCGGCCATTTTAAGTTATGGAAAAAGGGCCAGTTTTTGCCCTTCTCTCTTTTAAAAACTTAAAAAAAAAAAAAAAAAAAAAAGGAACAGAGAGACTGGGGGTTCATGGGATTACCCCTCCCCCTCCCCTTAGGATATTTAAGGTCAGCTCTGGGGCTGGCAGTCAGAGTCTCCTCGGCTGCGCCCTGTTAGCTTCTCTGAAGCTGCTCTGTGGGAAGTATTTAAAAAAAAAAAAAAAAAGGGGGTAATGTGTCTCAAAAAAAAAAAAAAAAACAAACAAACAAACCTTTTCTTTCCTTTTCTTTCTTGCTATATTTCTGCAGCTGATCCTTTTGCCCAACTCCGCAATGAGCCATTCGTCTCGCAACAAAGATCCTCACACTTCCGTTAGGTATGGGACCACCTATACGTGAGTATAAAAAAAAAAAAAAGTGCGCTCGCTGGCCTGACATGGTTTTTTCCTTAAAATCATAGCCCTGCCCACTCCAAGAGGACCGAAAAATCCTCAAGGCACCACGATGACGACAGCCCAAGTCGCAGATCTCGTTCTTCACGCCACCGGTCCCGCTCGTCAAGACGTGAGTCCTATTCTTCTCGACATAGATCAAGATCCAGAAGGCGGGATCGGTCCTCCTCTCCTAGATCCTATAAGAAGTGCTGGACCTGTGGGGCTATTCCGCTACCGAACAAAGTAGTTTGCAAGGACTGTTTTTCGGAATATGCGTCCAGCCGCGAGTTAGAAAACCAACAGGTTGTGGACCTGCTCAAAAGAACTATGAAGGACTCCTTCTCTGAGCTTGCGGCTTTGGTTCCCGCTCAGCCAGTCCCGCAGGTGTCCCAGGCTCAGGATGTTGAAGTTAATCTTCCTGGTCCTTTTGCAGCCAGTACGCCTCTACCTCCATCAGGCCGACCGGCCAGAGATTCCCCACCTGAAGACCTTTCTGGAGACTCATCAGATGAATCAGATTCTTCTGGTTTCAGCCATTCATTGGTAAAACCATTCATCCAGGCAGTCCGAGCTGCAATAGCCTGGGAGGACACTGAGGAACCTCCCCAGGAAGCAAAAAGCTACTTCCCATTTCTTAAAAGGAAACAGGCTTTCTTCCCTTTGATGGGCGAAATTAGCCAAATCATTCAAAATGAGTGGTCAAAGACTGATAAAAAACTTTCATTGGGACGTTTCAAAAAACTGTATCCCTTACCGGAGTCGGGAACGCAGTCATTAAACGCTGTGCCTGTGGTAGACGCATCAGTGGTGCGACTCGCAAAAAATATCACCCTGCCTATGGAAGATTCTGCTTCTTTTAAGGACCCTCTTGACAGACGAATCGACCTGGACCTCAAGAGGAGCTATTTAGCTGCAGGAGCAGCATGTAAGCCAGCGATCGCCCTCACCTCCGTGTCTAATGCCATTAGAGCTTGGCCGGATAACATTGAAATGGCTCTGCGCCAGGACGTCCCCAAGGAGGACATAATTAAAGCCTTGGAGGAAATTAGGTTGTCAGCAGACTTCGTCGGAGTAGCAGCTATAGACACGATTAGGTGTTCAGCAAGATCTATGCTGCACTCAGTAATGGCAAAAAGGGCCTTGTGGTTGAAACCCTGGACGGCAGATTTAGCTTCCAAACAAAATTGGTGCAAAATTCCATTCGACGGGAAGGCATTATTTGGAGACAAGATGGATAAAGCCATCTCCAGGTTGTCAGGAGGAAAGTCTGGTATGCTTCCCCAAGACAGAAGGATGCGGAGATCCAGAGGGGGGTTTTCTAGGTTCCGCAAGTCAAATCCTAGGGATTTTAGACAATCAAGGCAGTCCAGAGACAGCAGGAAACCCTGGAGGGGCACTCAGGCATCCTTTGTGGGCAAAAAGTTGAAGGCCCCTCCGACTCCACATGAGCAGAAGCAGTCCTTTTGACGCCAGATTAGCCCAGACACTCCCGGTGGGAGCCAGGCTAAAAAACTTTTTTCCAGTCTGGGCCAACAAATGCCAGGATCCCTGGGTCCTGTCAACAATCCAATGGGGGCACTTTTGGAGTTTCTCTCATCCTCCACCTCAAAATTCTTTCAAGAGAACAGAAATTCCATCCTCTCCGCTGAAGGCTCAAGCCCTAAGACACTTTGTATCGTCACTCCAACTTCAGGGAGCAGCTGTGCCGGTTCCCTTGGCAGAGCGCTTCGCAGGCTTCTATTCCACTCTATTTCTGGTCCCAAAGAGAACGGGGGGATGGAGGCCTGTGATAGATCTAAAAAGGCTCAACAGGCACATACACCCGGAAAGCTTCAAGATGGAGTCTCTACAAACAATTATTCAGGCAGTGCAGCCAACAGATTGGATGATCTCAGTCGACCTGCAGGACGTGTACTTACACGTGCCAGTTCTACCTGCCTTCCAGAAGTATCTCAGATTTGCAGTAGGTCGGATCCACCTGCAGTTTCAAGCCCTGCCCTTCGGTCTGTGCACCTCCCCCAGGGTGTTCACCAAGATTCTAATATCCGCTCTGGTTCCCCTGCGGGAGAGGGGTCTGAGGATATACCACTATTTGGACGACATCCTCCTCCTAGCAAGCAGTCCGGGTCAGCTGGTGTATCACCGAGACATTCTTCTCCAGTCCCTGAGAGAACTAGGATGGTTGATAAATTCAGAGAAGAGTCAGCTCGCGCCTACACAGCGGATGATCTATCTAGGTGCGATGTTCGACACCCGGGAGGGGACAGTGTCATTACCATCCCTGAAGATGAGGATTATTATCCAGAAGATGGTCAAAACCATCGCGAGCTGGTACCTAATGGCATCGCAATGCCTGAGCCTCATTGGCACAATGTCTGCCTGTATACCGATGATTCCTTGGGCCCATTGGCATTTGAGGTATTTTCAGACGGGTTTCTTGGCGCAGTGGAAGAAACAGCGACTCTCTCAGACAATTCTGCTGATGGGAGCAATGCGCAGGAGCCTTCATTGGTGGACTCTGCCGGAAAACCTCTCCAAACCTCGTCATCTGGGTTCCCTCTCCTGGATCACAGTTACGTCCGACGCAAGCGGACAAGGCTGGGGAGCCCATTGTGGGGAAACCAGGATACAGGGGAGATAGTCCTGTTCCACCCAGGGAGTAGTATCCAACATCCTGGAGATGAGAGCAGCATTCTTGGCACTAACTTCATTGGCATCTCAGATCAGAGGCCAGAGAGTACTCTTACGCCTGGACAACAGGGCAGCTGTCGCGTACCTGCAGATGCAGGGGGGCACTCGCAGCACATCACTCCTCAGGGAAGTAGAGCCGATTATGCTCTGGGCAGAGAAGAACATCCTAGACCTCAGGGCGATGTATCTCCCGGGAAGGTTGAACACGGAAGCAGACACGCTGTCAAGGAACTTCCTGGACAACAACGAGTGGGCTCTTCATCCCCAGGTCTTCCGTCAGATTGCCAACCTCTGGGATCCTCCTCAGGTAGACCTATTTGCCACTCCGGAGAATGCCAAACTGACCAGATTCGTCTCTCGCCTGCCGTATACGCAAGCAGAGGAAGTAGATGCCCTGTCATGCCCCTGGAGGTTCACCACCGCATATGCCTTTCCCCCCCGGCCATTAATATTCAAGTTCCTCCTGAGACTTCTCAAAGAGACAGTCCAGGTATTGGCAGTACTCCCATATTGGCCAAAGAGACCCTGGTTTCCTCTAGCTATGTGCCTCAGTGTGAGCTCTCCGATCAGGATCCCTCCTTTCCCTCAACTTCTAACGCAGGGCAGTTTAGTTCATCCAGACCCTCAGAAGCTGAATCTTCGAATCTGGAGGTTGAGAGGCGAAGGTTCGAGTCCCTAGGATGTTCCCCAGGGGTCATACCAACCCTCCTAGGAGCCAGGAAGCCAGCAACCAATGCTATATATTCAAAAATATGGAACAAGTTTTTGTCATTTGCTACCTCAAATGAGTTTGATCCAATCTCTCCTTCTACATCAGATGTTCTCGGTTTCCTCCAGACAGGACTTGATCTGGGTCTTAGCTTGAGTTCCCTCAAAGTGCAAGTAGCAGCTATTTCTGCCGCAACAAATAAAAGATGGGCAGAAGAGCCCTTAGTAGTCACTTTCCTCAGAGGAGTGTTAAAGATTCGTCCACCTGTCAGACGGTCTTTTCCCAAATGGGATTTATCTCTGGTCCTTGAAGTCCTCTCTGACCATCCATTTGCCCCAGTGGAACAACTGACAATATGGAACATAACACTAAAAACGGTTTTCCTGCTAGCCATTACATCTGGTAGAAGGATCTCAGAACTCCACTCGTTAGGGATAGGTGATGACCACATCTCTTTCTTCTACGATAGAGTGGAGCTTCGTCCCCTTCGGGGCTTCACACCCAAAGTCGCTACTCCAAGTCACCTTTTTGAGCCTTGGGCACTGCCAGTATTTGCTGAAGCGGATTCGGGATCATGTCACGAGCTGGACATTTCCAGAGTGCTCAGAGCCTACCTAGAGGCCACTAGATCCTTCAGGAACTCGGAAAGACTTTTTATTGTTCCATTTGGTAAATACAGATGCAAGGAAGCTTTCATCAGAACCCTGGCATCTTGGGTGGTAAAACTAATCCAGAAGGTCTACAGGATGAAGAATATGGAACCTCCGTCCCGAGTGAATGCTCATTCTACGAGGGCAGTCTCAACCTCCTGGGCAGCAAGGGCTAACGTTTCATTAGAGACGGTGTGCAGGGCCGCCACCTGGTCTTCTCGCAATACTTTCCTCAGACACTACCGTATTGATCCAGGAGCTCTCACAACGGTCGAGTTCGGGAGGAGAGCAGTTCAGGCTGCAATGTCCCATTCTAATTAAACATTACTGTTAAGCATTATCCCACCCATGTCAGCTAGTTATTTATCACTAGTATGCTGCCATGGAGGCACAAGGAAAACAGAAAATTGTATCATACTTACCGTAATTTTCCTTTCCTGGTGCCTATCCATGGCAGCATACGCTCCCACCCTCGGTATTTTACGGAGAATGTTAGGGGAGGGACTATGTCTTTAATTTATGCTATTCACCGGTCCTGAGGGAGGAGTCGAGGCGGAGCTCTATCACTAGTATGCTGCCATGGATAGGCACCAGGAAAGGAAAATTACGGTAAGTATGATACAATTTTCCGTTTTAGGGACAAACAAGGTCTTCTTTTCCTGATATTGTCTTGCAAAACTGAACTTTTTTTCTGCATTCCTTAGACAAAAGAGAATTAGCAAAGCTAAAAAAGCCCTTTTTTTCTTTTTGACCAGTGTTCCTTTAAAAAAATATGTTACTGTGGAATAAAAATATCCATGTTATTCTATAGTTTGTCCTGTTTAAAACGACACTAAAATTTTGATCCTGGTACAAATCATTGCAAATTTATTTACAAATTAAATACATGGGTTGATTTACTAAAACTGGAGAGTGGAAAATCTGGTGCCGCTGTGCATGGGAGCCAATCAGCTTCTAACTTCAGCTTCTTCAATTAATCTTTGACAAAAAAAAAATAAAAAATAAAACCTGGAAGCTGATTGGTTTCTATGCACAGCTGCACCAGATTTTGCACTCTCCAGTTTTAGTAAATCAACCTGAGTTTTTTTTTTTGCTTTTTTTAATTTTGCACTTTTTTTAACCACTTCAGCCCCGGAAGGATTTTCCCCTTTAATGACCAGGCAATTTTTTGCGATACGGCACTACGTCGCTGTAACTGACAATTGCGCGGTCGTGCAACGCTGCACCCAAACAAAATTGACGTCCTTTTTTCCCCACAAATAAGAGCTTTCTTTTGGTGGTATTTGATCACCTCTGCGGCTTTTATTTTATTTTTTGCGCAAATTATTATTTATTATTATTTTATCTTTTTAAACAAAAAAAAGAAGACAGACAATTTTGAAAAAAAAAAACAAAACAATATTTTATACTTTCTGTTATAATACATATCCCAAACAATATATAATATATACTTTTCTACATATTGTTGGTAAAAAAAAAAAATCGCATTGATTTGTTTGCGCAAAAGTTCTAGCGTCTACAAAATAGGGGATAGATTTATAGACTTTTATTTATTTTTTTGCTAGTAATGGTGGCGATCTTTATTTAGCGTGACTGCGACATTGCGGCGAACAAATTTGACCCCAAATGACACTTTTTTGGGGACCAGTGACATTATAACATTGATCAGGGCTATAAAAATGCACTGATCAATGTATAAATGACACTGGCAGGGAAGGGGTTAACACTAGGGGGGTGAACAAAGGGTTAACTTTGTTCCCTCAACGTGTAGGGGGGGATGGGCTGCCAAGGCGCATGAGAGAGATCGCTGTTCCCGATCACTGGGAGCAGCAGATCTCTGAGATGTCCCCTGTCAGAACGGGCATTTGCCTTGTTTACAAAGGCAGATCCCCCGTTGTGCAGATCGCGGGGCGGCCGGCGGACATTGAGTCCGCTGGACCCCGCGGGCGCGCTCCCAGATTTTGCACTTTCCAGTTTTAGTAAATCAACCTGAAAGGGGTTTTTTTTTTTTTTTTTTCAAAATTTTTTTCAATTTTGCACTTTTTTTAACCACTTGCTTACCGGGCACCTAAACCCCCCTCCTGCCCAGACCAATTTTCATCTTTCAGCGCTGTCACACTTTGAATGACAATTGCGCGGTCATGCTATCATTTTTTTTCACACAAATGGAGCTTTCTTTTGGTGGTATTTAATCACCACTGGGGGGTTTTTATTTTTTGCTAAACAAACAAAAAAAGACAGAAATAAAAAAAAAAAAAAAAAAAAAAAAAAAAAACATGTTTCATAGTTTGTTATAAAATTTTGCAAACGGGTAATTTTTGTCCTTCATTGATATTCGCTGATGAGGCAGCACTGATAAGATGGCACTGATAGGTGGCACTGATGAGTGGCACTGATGGGTGACACTGATGGGTGGCACTGATGGGTGACACTGATGGGTGGCACTGATGGGCACTGATAGGTGGCACTGATGAGTGGCACTGATGGGTGACACTGATGGGTGGCACTGATGGGTGACACTGATGAGTGGCACTGATGGGTGACACTGATAGGTGGCACTGATGAGTGGCACTGATGGGTGACACTGATGGGTGGCACTGATGGGTGACACTGATGAGTGGCACTGATGGGTGACACTGATAGGTGGCACTGATGAGTGGCACTAATGGGTGACACTGATGGGTGGCACTGATGGGTGACACTGATGAGTGGCACTGATGGGTGACACTGATAGGTGGCACTGATGAGTGGCACTGATGGGTGACACTGATTGACACTGGTAGGTGGTATTGATAGGCAACACTGGTGACGAGGCACTGATTGGTGACATTTATAGGTGGCACTGTGGGCACTGGTAGGTGGCGCTGGTGGGCACTGGTAGTTGGCGCTGTTGTGCACTGGTAGGTGGCACAGGTGGCACAAAAGCCTCTGCAGAGGCTCTCCACGATCGGGACTGATGTCCCTCTCACAGCCGCCGGTGATCGCCTTTTTTTTTCTCCTCACGCGACCAGCAGAGAAAAAATAGCCGATTACCGGCTCTGTTTACATCACATGATCAGCTGTCATTGGCTAACAGATGATCACGCGGTAAGGGGTCGGGATCGCTGATCACAGAGCACGCCGTGCGCGCCCTGCAGGGGGTGCGCAGGCTGCTCGAGCCCAGGAGGACGTCTATGGACGCCCTCCCGGCAAAGTAGGTCCGCGCTGTAGCCGTCTTTCGACTATAGCGCGGACGGGAAGAGGTTAAAGGTGACACAAAAAAAATGGACTACAACAAAATGGCACCCTGCCTCGGCATATGGTGAGCTTCCTAGGAAAAAATTGCTTCAGTTTGGTCTCCTACCAGTAGGAGAACCCCCTCCAAAATGTTCAGCTGAATAGGGGCCTAATAATGGAAGCACCTACGATTAAGCCCTTATTGGGCGAAATATTTTAGAGGCGTTCTCCCCATGGGTAGGAGACCAAGCTGAAGCCATTTTTTTTTTTTTACCAAGAGGAGCTAATTATAGGTGGAGGCAGTATGTGTGTGAACAGGCACCATTTTGTTGTATTCCTCAATGTCTGATGAACCAGCATTCAGCCTGACCAGCACCTGCAAACATTGTGGCCAGTCAGGTGGGATAACAGATTTGGGCATGTGAGCGCTATCAATTGTATTTGGTTTTTGGTCTAACAAAAAAAAAAAAATGAACAAAACAAATAAATACATGTGTTATGGGTAATAAAATAAATACAAAATAGCTGGAAACTTATAGCTGAAAGGAGAAGGGGAAGAAGGAGTTAATTAGGGCTGATTAGAGTAAACTAAGAGATAATAAGTGGCAGTTTACTGTTGTAGTGGTACCCCCCCGCAGGGGCTGCTGAGAATCGTGGTTTGTCTGTCACCCTGCCCAGCCCTGCATTCATTCTCAGGCACACCGAGACATGAAACAGTCAGTAAACTTTGGGGTTTTTTTTTTTTGTTTTATTGAGGGATATAATTTGGATGGGGATGGGAAATATGGGATGCCCAGCATGAATCAAAAGCAATTGGTTTTAGGACAACTATGTATCAGTGGCGGCTGGTGCTCAAAATTTTTTTTTGGGGGGGGGGACGCAAAAAATTTTTGAAAAAAAATCAACAAACGCAGCCACTGTGCCATCAAACGCTGCCACTGAGCCCATTAAACCCTGCCACTGTGCCCATCAAACGCTGCCACTGTGCCATCAAACGCTGCCACTGTGCCATCAAACGCTGCCACTGTGCCCATCAAATGCTGCCACTGTGCCATCAAACACAGCCACTGTGCCCATTAAACACTGCCACTGTGCCATCAAGTGCTGCCAGTGTGCCCATCAAATGCTGCCAGTGTGCCCATCAAATGCTGCCAGTGTGCCCATCATATGCTGCTAGTGGGCCCATCAAATGCTGCCAGTGTTCCCATTAAATGCTGAGTGTGCCCTTGAATGCCCCCAGTGTAAACCCCACCCACTCGCCGTCTGCCCAGCACTTACCCTGTCTTGGCGGGGCAGCGGATGATGGAGACGAGCGAGGTCCTTCATGCGTCTCCTGCCATCCTCATCTCCCGTCCTCGCCTCCTCATAGGCTTCCAATAGCGGCGCCTGTAGTTTCAGCCAATCAGATGATGGGTAACAGACCCGAGCACGTGATTGGCAGAGAGGCGGTTTAGTGTTAGGAAAGCGAATATTCATTCGCTTTTCTAACACAGCTGAGTGACCAGCGAGTACCCAGCATGGCGCTCGCAGGTCACCTTTTTTGACGCCTATTAGAGCCTATGGCTCCAATCAGGTGCTTCACCCCCCCCGCAACTGTAATTCAGGCGCCCTACGCACAAAAAGGGGCCGGGCGCCTGAATAGGGGGTGGCAGCAAAGGCCATAGATAGATTAATGCTATGCATGAATCTATTTATTGGTGATAGAGGGGGTGGCAGGAGAGAGGGGGCGGTGCCCGTGCACCCTTAATGCACGGGCCGCCACTGCTATGTATACTCCCTGTACATACTCCGTCAGTTTCCTCCTGCACATCACTTGCTTGAAGCTCATCACTCCTCCAGCACTTAACGTGCTGCAGACCGTTACACTTCGCCACCTCCGGCACGTCACTTGGTTCCCAGGATTGGCTAGCACATAAAGTTGATTAAACTCAACGCTTGCTCAGCCAGGCCTTAGTAACCGCCCTTTGCAGGCAGGAACCCTGAAAAATGGTAGAAAGTCCTTGTGCTAGCTGTCCTAACTACAGCTACTGATCCTAGATTTCTTCAGGCCCTGCCAGCCCTCCTGGCTGCAGATGCCTCCTTCCACTGCCCCTTCCACTCTTCTGGTTCTGCACCCATCTTTGACTGCAAGCTCCCAGTCCTCCCAGGCGTGCCTCCCCAGTCCTCCTGACTGTGCCTCACTCACCAGCCCTCCTGGCTGCGACCAGTTGTCCTCCCTGGAGTCTCTCAGCAGTGCACTCTCCCGCTGTCCTCTCCTTGCTCTCTCTTGTGCTTCCGGTCGAAGACCTTTTCACATGTTCTTGAAAGTGGTAAGTGGTCCCGACTGCATCTGTGCCCAGGCCCAAGGTCACCCCTCCCCCAGACTGGGATGCTCTCTCAAAGGCCCCGACAGCCTCCACACTCTCTCACTCCACCTCCTCCACCCGACAACTCCTCCCCAGCTGGGCTGACCCTGGGTATTTGAGGAGGTCTGTCCCCTGCCAATCCAAGTTGGGGACTGGTCAGGGCTCCTTAGAACACCCCAGGTAGCTCCACCTCTCCCCAGTCTCTCTCTCTCTGGAAAACACTAGAAGATTCCAGAAAGAGGTAGGAGGTCCTAGTGATGCCACCTGTGAGTCACCCAGCACTACCGAAGCCACTCCCAGCCTAGAATGAAAACAAGCAGGCCTATCAACCAGTCAGGCCTGCTTACATTTACCAATCCTCTCTAGCACACTACTAGAGGGTGCTACACTGTCCTTCAGACTTTACAGGGGCCGGACTGTGTCCACTGAGAGTAGACGTCAGTGGAAAAAAACAATGCACCATCTTTGGTATCAGTGGGAGGAATAGTGTCCCAACATTAGTATCAGTAGGATGAATAGTGCCCCATCATTGGTGTCAGTGGGAGGAATAGTGCCCCATCATTGGTGTCAGTGGGAGGGATAGTGCCCCATCATTGGTGTCAGTGGGGGGAATAGTGCCCCATCAGTGGTATCAGTGGGAGGAATAGTGTCCCATACTTGGTGTCAGAGGGAGGAATAGTGCCCCATCATTGGTGTCAGTGGTAGGAATTGTGCCCCATCAATGGTGTCAGTGGAAGGAATTGAACCCAATCTTTAATGTCAGTGGGAAGAATTTTCCCCCATCATTGGTGTCACTGGGGGGGAATTTTGCCCCATTGTTGGGTGTCACTGGGGGGGAATTTTGCCCCAAGGGCCGGATAGAAGCAAGCAAAGGGCCGCATCTGGCCCCCCAGGTGGCAGTTTGGAGACCACTGGTCTAGAGGTAAGGCATGTCTGCCTTTTCTCTCTCAGAATGACCATGCTATACAGCTACAGGGTGTAGAAGAGGTAGTGGAGTGTTTGACAAAGCCTTTCTTTTCCTTATCCTCTCAAGTACAGAGCAGCCATTTGTCTACATTGTTTGCTAATGTGCCCTCTTCTTCCGCCTCTTCTGTTAACCCTGATCTTACTTCTTTTAGATATTGAGGAATAGGAAGCTAGCGCCAGGACTATAGAGTGAGAAGACATCAGGCAGGGAACAGCAAGAAGTAGTTATGTTCCAATAATGAGTGGAAAAATATGAATAAACATGTCACTCCGATCATTGAGAAGGAAGAAACGAAAAAAATCCAAAGTGAGAAGGGTTCAAACGGTTTATCAGGTTGATAGTCCCACATGCCATGATGGAAACTGGAAATCGTAGAATAGTCAAAGTGTCACCAACCAAGCTCCTAAGCCAGGGATTGTGGGTTCGTGTCCCATCTGGGGTGCCAATTTAAATAAAATGCTAATATAAATATTATCTGAGGGTGGTTACAGATTCCCTCTATTTATTCCATATATGTATTAATTTGTCTATTCCTATAGTTAGATTTAGTCTATTAAAACTCTGATAATGTTACTGTTGATAGCACAATAATATAAGGTTAGCTATGAAAACAAACATACTGCTTAATAAAACAACGTCTTATTTATTTCCCAAGAAAATAGGAAAATGCTAACATGAAAATACTATAGAGCATATAACAAAAGAACATCAAAGATACTTATCGCAAGGCTGTCCCCTAGACATGGTCTCATCAGTTGGGCTCAAGATGGTAACAGAGAGAGCCATGAGGCTCCGAGAGCCATCAGGCACGAGCCAAGAGCGGAAAAAGGGCCGATTTCTCTTCTGTGTTCACTTTTTACACATTCATTCAGACCCACTCGTAACCACACCCCACTAGGCTCCTGTCCAATGAGATATTGCCGAGAGGTAGTCCTTTTAATATATCATATTTCTGCTGTATTGGCCTCCAGGGGCAGTTCTTAGCTGGCCCCTTTGATCTTCTGTAGCAGGACATTCATCAATCATCTTGGTCCTTTTTGAAGCTTGCTTGCAGAGTTCCATCACACCAGTTGGCCAGGAGCCAAGCTTTTGCTCAGCCTTGTTCTTCTTTCAGATGAAGATTCTGATATGCTACAAAGCTTTGATGTGCAACTTGTTACAGTCCAGACAGCCCCCAAGAATGCGGAGGCTTGGTATATCCAGATTTCATATTTCAAACACATCTTGTATTATGGAATAAAACATGTTGCCTTCCAACACTGGAAAATGTGTGACCCCCTTGCCAAGAGTGGTCTATGTGCACTTTATTTACAACATCAAAGCCAGCGTCCTGGGTTATGGAACCATCCTCTTAAACCTCCAGGTAGCGAACACCTTTCCAGGGACCCTTTGTTAACATCTTCAAGCCATCCATTGAGTCTTTTGTATGAGCCCCATTGATTTTGCCTGCTGCTGCAACAGAGCCGCTTAGCAGGTCATACAGCGATTGTAAAGTCAACATTCGGTTCTTCTCAGTGAGACCTCACTTTCAGCTCAATCTTCTATCTCCGGGCAATCACAGTATGTAACCATAAAAACAACCATAGTGTAGTACTTGCAAAATAGTGTTTATTATCCACTTGCCTACCGTGCACTTAAACCCCCCCTTCCTGCCCAGACCAATTTCCAGCTTTCATCGTTGTCACGCTGTGAATGACAATTGCGCGGTCATACTACACTGTACTAAAATTAAATTTTTTTATCATTTTCTGCACACAAATAGAGCTTTCCTTTGGTGGTATTTAATCACGGCTGGGTTTTTTATTGTTTGCTAAAAAAAATGAAAAAAGACCGAAAATGTTGAAAAAAAACCAACAAAAACAAAACAGTTTCATAGTTTGTTATAAACGTTTGCAAACAGGTAATTTTTCTCCTTCATTGATGTGCGCTGATGTGGCTGCATTGATGGGCACTGATCGGCGCTATTAGGTGGCACTGATAGGCACTGGTAGGTGGCACTGCTAGGCAGAATTGATAGGTGGCACTGATAGGCACTGGTAGGTGGCACTGCTAGGCAGAATTGATAGGTGGCACTGAGGCACTGATAGGTGGCACTGGTGGGCATTGATAGGCACTGGTAGGTGACACTGCTAGGCAGAACTGATAAGTGGCACAGATGGGCACTGATAGATGGCACTGGTGGGCATTGATAGGTGGCACTGGTGGGCATTGATAGGTGGCACTGATGGGCACTATTAGGTGGCACTGATAGGTACTGGTAGGTGACACTGATAGGCAGAACTGATAGGTGCCACTGATGGGCACTGGTGGCACTGGTGAGCACTGGTAGGTGGCACTGGTGGGCAATGATAGGTGGCACTGATGGGCACTAATAGGTGGCACTGATAGGTACTGGTAGGTGACACTGATAGGCTGAACTGATAGGTGGCACTGGTGGGCACTGGTAGAAGGCACTGGTGGGCACTGCTTAGCAGTAGTGGGTGTCCGTGTGCGGGACCAATGTCCCTCTGAAATCAGCCAGTAATCGGCTTTTTCTGTTTACATTACGTAATCAGTTGTCAGCCAATCACGTGGTAAGGGGCCGGGATCAGAGTCTGTGATCAGTCTCATTGACTCGCTGATCACAGAGCGCGCCATGCGCGCCCCGCAGAGGTTAGAATAGTAGTAACAGTTAAAATCACAGTAAATAGCATAGGAAATCTCCACAATCCTAAAGAGCAAACAACTGTACCTCCCTCCTCGGCTGGGGGGCTGGAAGTGACGTTACCCGGCTCCTCCCGACGTGTTTCGACTGTCCTGCGATTTCCAGTTTCCATCACGGCGTGTGGGACTATCATCCCGATTTTCCGTTTGAACCCTTTTTTAAGTTGCTTCCTTCTCCATGATTGGAATCACATACGGTATCTTTCACTTGGATGTTATAAGTTGCACTAGGTAAATACAGCCGGGGAAAACAAAAACTTAGTCTGTCTTCATTTCAGGCCGCAAAGCAACAAAATGTGATTATTTAGGGTGGGTGGGTGGGGGGGTGATTCTTTTCTATATCCGCTTTATGTAAATCCTTTATCCCAAAAGGAACAGAACTGTTAATGTAACTAATTATAAAGTGTTAACTGGAGTTTGGCTTTAATTTGCTAGTGTATGTAAATCTGCTAGTCCACCTTACACTCCCCCTCCCAGACTGACAATGTCCAAAGGATGCCCCCTGTGCTCCTTCATCCAGAGTAGGGGGCGCTTTAAAAAAGAAGGTGTGTTACTAGCCAGATCACCAGGCAAAAACAGAGGGCAAAAAAGACTAAAAAAGAAAACTAATGCAGCCACCACCAGGGCCGTCTTTAATATTGATTGGACCCTGGGGTAAACATTTTCTTGGGCCCCCCCTGAATCCACTTATCAACTATTTGTGGGCAGTGCGGGGGCTTAAGGGGCAGCTGCTTTGGGCCCCCCCCCTTAACAATGGCTGGACCCGGGGCAGCTGCCCCTTTTGCACCGCGTTAAAGCCGGCCCTGGGCCAACCACCTCTAATCATTGGTGAGCTGCAACGTATGAAATGTTTCGTTTCGGGTTTAATACGCAGTAACATATAATAACCAAAGAGAAAAAATATTGCTTTCAGCAGGCTTAAAAATCTTATTGCTGATCCTTAGCTATGGGTTGCTGCGAACCGCCAATGATCGCCCCATAATCCCTTTTTCATTCGTCGGACGGTGTGACGTGGAATACAGCATAGCGCCTCTGCTATTAGGACAGGATGAATATACTAATAAACAGGATTTATGTTATCCGCGCACCAAGCTGTTCACAGCGGGACCTCCGGGGAATTACTGAACATAAAATAATAAAGACATAAACAAAACTTCAAAAGAAAAATAGAAGCGTGGATGTCCCAGATGCATAAATCACAGATCCCCCGAAACACGAGGAAGAGACGATTTCTCTTATACAATCTATGATCGAGCTCCAGGAACGGTGCGACCGCCGACCCCCAATCCCGGCAAATCACCGGGGAGCAACAATAACACTTGCTGCATATTGCGCAGCAATTTCCAATTGTAATGGAATCGATCTGTAATCGTTCCTCACTGCTGTGGTTTACCTCCCCCCTCCATGATCAGGACCATTTTTTGCTATTCAGCGATGTGTTAAGCCGGCCATTAGACACGTGTACTGAAAAAAAATGTGTTCGTTTTCGTTTCATTCGTTTTTTTGCTTTTTCCGGAAATTCAAAAATTCTGAAATTCAGATTTTCTCATTTCCGAATTTCGGAATTTTTGAATTTCGGAATTTTCAAATTTCCGAATTTCGAATTTCCGAATTTCCGAATTTTCAAATTTCCGAATTTTCTAATTTCCGAATTCGAAAATTCGGAAATTCAGAAATTTTAAAATCTTAAAAAGGAAAGAAAATCAGTAAAATTTGAAACAATAACTAACTAATAATAACTATTAAATTATAGGTATTGGAATTTCCTTTCAAATGTGCACTGTCACTGTACTAATGACACTGGCTGGGAGGTGGTTAACATCAGGGGCGCTCAAAGGGTTAAAGGAGGGTTCCGGCCGGGAAAAAAAAAAAATTTAAAAGTCAGCAGCTACAAACACTGTAGCTGCTGACTTTAAATAAGCACACTTACCTGTCCTGGGTGCCCGCGATGACGGCCGCCCGAGGCCGACCCGTCCCTCGGCTCTCGGGTCCCGGCACCGCCATCCTAACTAAGGGAAACAGGCAGTGGAGCCTTACGGCTTCACTGCCCGTTTCCTACTGCGCATGCGCGAGTCGCGCAGCGCTCTGTGAATGGGACGCGATGTGTTGTGGGACACACACAGTACCCATATTACACCGCGCCCCATTCCCCAGAAGACAACGCGGGGAGGAGAAGACAGAACATCACCGCGGCGTAGGAAGAGGCAGATTAGGAAGACTGCCTAGCAACAGCCATTTCCGGCAAGTTAAAAAAAAAATGTTTTTCCTCCAATTTTTTTAGGGATTTTTTGGTGCAATTTTTTTTTTTTTTTGTGGTGGACCTCCACTTTAAATGTGTGCCTGGCCAGTGTTTATGTGTACTGTGTGCTGCTTTCACTTAGGCCCCTTTCACACTGCAGCGCCGCTAAAACAGCGCTAAAGCACTGGCCGTTTTTGCGGCGCTTTTTTCAGGCGCTAGCAGGGCAGATTTTTTAAGGTCACGTGACAAAGAAGAGAACAGAGAAGAAAAAGAACAAAACAAAAATAAAAAAAAAGTCCCGTTTTGCAGCACCTTTTCGAAAACAATTTTAAGGCGCTTTGGAAGCGCTACCCATTCATTGCAATGGACAGGGGCGCTTTTGGAGCGCTATTTATAGCGCTCCCAAGCCGCCCCAAAGAAAGCACCCATTGCAAAGAACGGGAGGCAGTTTTCAGGCGCTTTTTTAGAGGCTATTTATAGCGCTAAAATGCCTGAAAAATGCCTCGGTGTGAAAGGGGCCGAAGGGATGTACATTGCAGGGAAACAAAATCCATCACATCCCCCCGATGACAGGACGGAGCTCTGTAAGACTCCTTTCACACTGGGGCTGCCCGCACGTTAGCGGTAAAGCACCGCTCATTTTAGCTTTTCGGCCACTAGCAGGGTACTTTTCACCCCAAAGAAGGGGTTAAAAATGCCCCGTGTTGCGGCGCTTCTGATGCGCTGCCCGTTCATTTTAATGGGCAGAGGCGGTGGAGGAGCGGTGTATACAGTGGTGTATACAGCGCTCCCAAAGATGCCGCTTGCTGGACTTTTCCTAACGTCCCGCAAGTGCACCGCCCCAGTGTGAAGAGGAATGGGAGGCGGTTTTCAGGCTCTATTTCTAGCGCTAAAACGTCTGAAAACTGCCTCAGTGTGAAAGGCCTCTCTATGCAGAACTCCATCCAGCCTGTCTCCTTGCTGATCAGCGGGTGCCGGCGGTCATCCGTTGGCCAGAACCCACTAATCGGCTTCTGCTGTGGCTAATCACCTCCTACTCAGGAGAGCAGAATCACATATATATATATATATACTGTATGTGATTCTGCACAGAGCAGCCTCCCTATAGCAGTAAAGCTACAATAGGGCGGTCATTAACTAGTTATGGGGGGCGATTTTCTTTGTCCGCAGGCTGCGATTTTAATGGGACGCTCTAATGAGGAGGAGAGATATTATTAATATACACAAAATAAGTGCAGCGCTAATAAAATAACAGCATAACAATATTTTCAAATTTTGAAGTGAAAAAATATGTAAAAAGGAAAACTAATGCAGAGTCCCAGTGGAAAATTTCAGTCCATGAATAAAGTGTAAAGCAAACATCCATCCATTGTGAGATATCGGTGGCAAATTGCAAAGACTGAAATCGTGAAAGATCCTTTAAAGAATGTGCATCCGACTCCACACCCAGGTGAGTAAGTAGCCTGCTTACCAGCTATCTGTGACTACTAAAACAGTAGTCTCACCCAGCACGGGGAAATCGGTCTCTCCAAGACCCTTAAAGATGTCTGGAACCACAGCTAGGACTATGCCACATTTAAAATATATAAAAGAAAATGCTTCCATAGTGCAGTACTTTATAAAATTGAATTTAATATAATCAGCAGGTTGCACTTACAGGATATAAAACGTTCAAAGGAGATACAGCAATGTGTCTCGTAATGGAGGCCGCGGCATCTCCTCAGGCTTCCCTTCACTTTCTATTCCGTTTGCCCATCAACCTCCCGAGAGGAAAAACGTGATGACTCCACCAGTTCCTGGCCAATCCCCAGGCGACGGCCGATATTGACGAAACTCGTAGGGTGGAGCCTACAACGGTGACGCCATCACGTTTTTCCTCTTCGGAGGTTGAGGGGCCTCTCAGGAGGCCCTAAAATGCCAGGACAGTACAATGACCTTCGGCCAATCACAGCAGCCCCGATACCAAAAACTGTGATATGCTGTATCTGGTGGACACAGTGGTCACATGATCGCGCCGCTGCGTGCCCAATGAGGATGTACGGGGTAGGTTCTCCTGGAACTAGAGAGCACCCACCTGACCATCTATATCCACTATGTAACACAAGCAATCTGCGCTAACCCCGACTTACTACCATATTTGGAAAATGATTTGGAACTAACAAAAGATATGAATATTAAATGTGAAAATAATAATAAAAATTAAAAAAGAAAAAAGTGACAAATAGTGCTGCAACCCAAAAAAAAACCTGAATATCCAGCTTTGTCAAATAGTAAATGCACTCAGGTGCGCTACTAATGTCAAAAAAATATACACTGGTTGAAGGAGCGCCGTCAGCCTAGGTATGCATGTTACTCAAACATTGAATGTGAATAAAGCAATGATTATTCCAATAATGTGCAATACATAAAATGCAATAAATGAATTATTCCAATATGGTGCAGTCCACTTGGGGAGTGAATAATTGAAAAAGTCCTGCAAACTCAGTGTGTGCTTTCCTATGTGAGCGATCCTTTTTTCAAAAGTGAAGTGTCATCTTCTTTGTACTATACAAGCCAAACTTTTGTGGAAAAGAAAAGGGGGGGGGGGGGGGGGGCGCTTACCAGATGTGTAGGACCCCTGTTACGGGGGGTCTTAAGGGCTCAGATCTGTCAGATCCTGTAGGCAGGAACAGCTGATTAGGTTTTCATGCTCAGACTTCCATCCGCCTTGAACCCTTTACAAGCGCTGTGATAACTGTATGGTGAACTTGCCTCTGTAGAATCACTCGCAGTGTATAGGGAGAGATTACAAAAACAGAGGGTCCTCCATTGGAGAGGTACTGGGAGCTCCTCTCCCAGTCGATGCCTCTTACGGAGAAACGCAGCGTAGGGCGGAGCTACGGGACCTGACGTCACCACACAGCAGCTGGCTGGCTTTACCGCAGCAGAGCTGTTAACTTTCTGCTAATATCTATGATGTCGGCCACCCATCGTTTTTTAATAAAGAGTTTTTAACCTACTACACTATGGAGGACCTTCTGTTTTTGTAATCTCTCCCTATACACTGCGAGTGATTCTACAGAGGCAAGTTCACCATACAGTTATCACAGCGCTTGTAAAGGGTTCAAGGCGGATGGAAGTCTGAGCGTGAAAACCTAATCAGCTGTTCCTGCCTACGGGATCTGACAGATCTGAGCCCTTAAGACCCCCGTAACAGGGGTCCTACACATCTGGTAAGCGCCCCCCCCCCCCCCACCCCCTTTTCTTTTCCACAAAAGTTTGGCTTGTATAGTACAAAGAAGATGACACTTCACTTTTGAAAAAAGGATCGCTCACATAGGAAAGCACACACTGAGTTTGCAGGACTTTTTCAATTATTCACTCCCCAAGTGGACTGCACCATATTGGAATAATTCATTTATTGCATTTTATGTATTGCACATTATTGGAATAATCATTGCTTTATTCACATTCAATGTTTGAATAACATGCATACCTAGGCTGAAGGGGCTCCTTCAATCAGTGTATATTTTTTTTACATTAGTAGCGCACCTGAGTGCATTTACCATCTATATCCACTGGCAGTTAATATAAGTGGGCCCTAAAAACAAGCCCTAAAACGAAGTCTGGTCTGGCAGGATCTCAATAAAACTGCTACTTCCACTGAGTTAATAATCCCCCCCCAAGATGTCAGCTGTAAGACTGGCTCTGCAGCCTCCTGGGATGTGTGACATGTCCCAGGAGGCTGTGGGCAGGGGCAGGGAGGGCCAAACTGATGTCATCTTTGTTTTCGGCGAGCACTGAGGAAGTGGGGGGGGGGGGGGGCGGTAGTGGGATCCTGTCAAAATTAGGTACCCATTTCCCCACAAAAAAAGTTTGAAAATGTGTTAGGGGCTGGGTGAGGAAGAGGATAAGTGGACCTTTGGGTGAAGCAAACAACATGATACCTAATAATGATTGAATGTCAGCAGTACACTCCCACCTCTATGAGTAAGCCCTGTAGAGTGGGGTGAAACGCGTAACTAGGGGCGTGGCCAGGGGGAAGCCAGACTCGAAGACACATCTCATCTCTCTGCACTTCAGCTATATCTCTGGGTGGGAGGCATCTTATTAGTTGTTTCCATGAATGAAGATGAGATGGAGAACAAGCAATAAATATACAACATAAACACAACAACAATTAAAGAACTCACCATTTTTTTTATTGAGCATTAAAACATGCAAAATTACAAAGTGATGCAGAGGCTGCACCTGGTAGGTAATGGCACCCTGGTATGAAAAATTGAAATGGGAGATGATGAAGGTCTTTAGGCCATGGACTCAAGAAAGGTAGATCACATTTTTGACTGAAGAACGGATCAGAACCTTTCTTGAGACTGGAGATGACATGAATTTTATTCTCTTGGTAGACGAGATGGAAGAAGAGGAAGACCTCAGACAAGAAATATTACAAAATATTACAAAAGAAATGATAACCCTGAGGTAGCCAACCTTATTGCATTCATAAATTACCTGGAATTTCATGTTATTGCTGCAACCTAGAATGACCTCTGTCCATTGCATTTTTTAGTTTTCAACTATTTCCAGATCTCCAGCACATAGGACCTCATCGATGACAAAGTCGCTGTCAGTGACGGGGATGGAGGGACAGATCTGCTCCTGGAAAGCCAACGCGATGGTGTGTGGCCTGGCAGAAAGTTGTCGATAGTAGCGTTCCAAGAATGTGTCGTAATATCCTTTACCCCGTCCCAAGCGATGGCCGTCCTTATCAAACCCAAGTCCTGGCACAAGAACCAGATCTAGTCCTCCTGTAATAAAACGGATGACATAAGATAAGTCAGGCTTCAGCTCAATTCACACGTTCTATGGTTAGGACCTGGTTTTTGACTTCCTCAATGGCCTTCAAAATCCTGACCATAAAGAGAAGGCGTTGACCCCTGTTGAGGTCTATCAAAACTAAAAGGACTTCACATGCCTTCATTATCCATTTGCTGACCCGGCCTTTTCTGGCAATTTTTGTTTACAAGTAAAAATCAGTATTTTTTGCTAGAAAATTACTTATAACCCTCAAACATTATACTGTATATACAGGGCCGGTGCTACCACTAGGCAAACTAGGTAGTCGCCTAGGTCGCACTGCTGCCTAAGGTGCAGCCACTGGTCTGCCAAAGTTCCCCACCAGGGTCACCATCAGGAGAAGCGGCTGTCAAAGAAAGCCTCCATGAAGTACTCCAGCAGGCCCACCTCCCCCAGGTCCTGATTTGTGGCTCTCCCGGAGCTCAAGCGGGTCCCGGGGGCTCGTTCTTGGGCACGGAAGCCTGGTAGTTCAGTTGTGAAGCTGAAACTGGGGGCTGCTGTTCACGCCCCTCCCCAACCTCCTACCGCCCTCTGGGCCCCTCCGCTCTTTCCTGACCTGCACCGCAAGTCTCCATCCTGCTTATCACCGGCACAGCAGGTATCTGGACTCAATGCAGCGGACTGGTCCCCGCACCTGACAGTCCCATCAGATCCCAGCTATGGATCCTGAGCCCCAACACACAGCCCAACAGATCGCCATAGATCAAATCCACATCTTGGCCAGACCGGGCCATTCCTCCGGGACTTGGAAGTAGAAGTCCGCTCTGTGTCTGTCCTGAATCCCCTGACTGCCACTCACAACCTGTCCTGCTTCGTAGAAGGACCTCCCCGCTCTCTGTCCGCTCCACATCAGAGGAGGACTCATCCAGCCATACCTCCACTTCGCTCCTCCGTACACCTTCACTGTCCTGCCGGGACCAACAAGCCTGATCGCCAGGACCTCCAGCACACTCAGCCAGTCTATATACTACTGCCCTAGTCTGCCTATATACTACCTCAGCCTGCCTATATACTACCTCTGCCCATCCATAAACTACCTCAGCCCATCTATAAACTACCTCAGCCTGCTTATATACTACTTCAGCCCATCTATACACTACCTCAGCCCATCTATATACACTACCTTAGCCCGCCTATATACTACCTCAGCCCACCTATATAATACCTCAGCCCACCTATATACTACCTCACCTTATTTATACACTACCTCAGCCCACCTATATACTACCTCAGCTTATCTATATACTACCTCAGCCCACCTATATACTACCTCAGCCCATCTATATACTACCCTAGCCTGTCTATATACCTGCAGACCACGGCTGGTGTTCCACAATTGTTTGTCTTCAGGCCTAGTCCAGAGGCACAGGTGCGGGCCTACGGACCACGGCTGAAGAAATAGGTGGAGAAACGCCACAAAAATCTCCACCTCCACCATATACATGGGCAGGGCAAAGGGGGTGGGGTCAGGGGTGGAGCCAGGGGGTGGAAAAGTGAGGTTTTGCCTAGGGTGTCAAAAATCCTTGCTCTGGCCCTGTGTATATATATATATATATATATATATATATATATATATATATATATATATATTTTTTTTTTTTTTTTTCCTTTAGCGGTGACCCTAGAGAATAAAATGGCAATTGTTGCAGTTTTTTACATGCCACACTGTATTTGCGGTTTTTCAAATACTATTTTTTTTTTTTTTTGAAGAAAATACACTTTAACCACTTAAGGACCGAGCCTATTTTTGACACTTGTTGTTTACAAGTTAAAATAATTTTTTTTTTTTTTTGCTAGAAAATTACTTAGAACCCCCAAACATTATATATATATACGAGCAGGGCCCTCTGATTCCTCCTGTATTGAATTGTATTGTACTTGTACTGTCCTCCCTAATATATATATATATTCAGACACCCTAGAGAATAAAATGGCAGTCGTTGCAATACTTTTTGTCACACCGCATTTGCGCAGCGGTCTTACAAGCGCAAATTTTTTGGAAAGAATACACATTTTTGACTTATAAAATAAGACAACGGTAAAGTTAGCCCAATTTTTTTTTTATACTGTGAAAGATAATGTTACGCCGAGTAAATTGATACCCAACATGTCAGGCTTCAAAATTGCACCCGCTTGTGGAATGGCGACAAACTTTGACCCTTAAAAAGCTCCATAGGCGACGTTTAAAAATTTCTACAGGTTACCAGTTTTGAGTGACAGAGGAGGTCTAGGGCTAGAACTATTGCTCTTGCTCTAACGATCGCTGCGATACCTCACATGTGTGGGTTAAACACTGTTTTCATATGCGGGCGCTTCTGCGCGCGAGCTTGGCGGGACGGGGCGCTTTCAATTTTTTTTTTTTTCTTATTTATTTTACTTTTTATTTTTTATTTTTACACTGTCCTTTAAAAAAAAAAAAAAAAAAATGTTTGTGTCACTTTTATTCCTATTACAAGGAATGTAATTATCCCTTGTAATAGAAAAAAAGCATGACAGGTCCTCCTAAATGTGAGATCTGAGGGGGCCAAAAAGATCTCACATCTCATATTTACACTAAAATGCAATAAAAAATAAATAAAAATGAAATTTCCCTTTAAGACCATTGGGTGGAAGTGACGTTTGGCGTTGCTTCCGCCATCTAATATTACGAAGCCGAGTGGGGGCCATCTTCTTTCCCTCACTCGGCTCCCGGCCTCTCAGGGGAGAGGACATGATCGTCTCCGCCGCTACCGACGGCTCCGGTAAGCGGCGGAGAGCAAGCGGGGCTCGGCGGGGGGGCCCCTCTCCCGCCCCCCCAATAAAAGTGATCTTGCGGCGAATCCGCCACTGAGACCACTTTTATCCTAAAGAGAACCGCCCGCCGTTCCTGAAAATACCAGGATTCTGGCAGCTAGCTGCTGCCATAAGGACGGTATTAAGCGTCAAAGTACCGACATACAGCTACGGCGGTTTGCTGTAAGTGGTTAATCAATTTTAATGCGAAAAAAAACACACAATAAATAACCCAGTATTTTGGTAAAATATAGTTTGGTTCCGATGGTGGACCATGGTGCACAAGGGAATTTTAAATACTTTCCTGGTCCACTTTTTTAATACCAAGTACAAGTACCAATACGTTTTTTCAAGTACTCGCCGATACCGATCCTTTTTTTTTTTTGTCATGTGACAGCGGCACTAATATGCAGCACTGATGGGCACTGATGAGGCGTGGACTGCGTCAGTCATTTTTTTTTTTTTTTTTACAAATTTTTTTACAATTAATTTTTTTTATTATTTTTTACTTGAGACATGGAAAGGTGCCCGGAGACAGAGATTCCCCAGTTCCTTTCTCTGCAGCCTCAGCTAGAGGGCGATACCACCGCTTCAGGCAGGTCAGCCGAAACGAAAACTTCTCCTCTAGATATCAAGAGCCTCAGGTGCTGGCGAATGCGTGTAGCTAATAAAGATGAATGGAAAACTCTGGACGGCCGCACTCCAAAGAAAATTTATTTTGCCTTTTATTGAAAAATCGGGATCACACAGTACAAGCCACAGCAAAGCGATACAAAAAAGAGCTGACGCGTTTCACACTACAAAGAGTGCTTACTCATAGCCTCAGCTGCACTGAAGATGAATGGAGAGGAGACAGAGGCTCCTCTCCATTCATAAACTCAAGCATTCAGTTATGAATGGACAGTCAGTGATCACTGACACTGTCCCTTCAGAAAAGGAAGGAGCCGGTAAATGACCCTTTTTTAAGGGTCAAAGTTTGTCGCCCATTCCACGAGCGGGGGCGCAATTTTGAAGCGTGACATGTTGGGTATCCATTTACTCGGCGTAAAATGATCTTTCACAATATGTCTTGTTTCATATTAGAAGCAATTGGTAAATAATAATCTTCCACTGTATAGAGATACTTGTATGAATCGGGGCCGCCCTACTAAATACGATAAAGTGTGGGCAAAGTGGCTGGACAAACCGTATACAGCATCGAACGCCCATATTGTCTATAATAAGTGCGTTCTCATGTGAGAAATGTTTGGGGTCATTGGCGAAAGAAGGAATCAAGGTTTACTTTCTGTAGTAATTAATTTATTTTTTATTTATTTATTTATTTTTTAAATTTTTTTTCTTCTTCTTTTTTCCTTCCCTGTTGAATCAACAATTCTTATTTTGGAAATCGTACTATTATATATTTGGTTCAATGTGTATGATGTTTTGTTGTGTTTTTTTGTGTTTTGTTTGTAATTAAGAAATTGAATGAAAAAGATTTGAAAAAAAAAAAGAAAGTGTATTTTTTCTTTTTTCCCCAAAACCCCCCCCCCCCCCCCCCAAAAACTGTGCTTGTAAGATGGCTGCGAGAATACAGTGTGACATAAAAGTATTGCAACGACCGCCATTTTATTCTCTAGGGCAGGGGAAAAGGCAACCTCGGGCCCTCCAGCTGTGGTGAAACTACAAGTCCCATGAGACATTGCAAGACCCTGACAATCGCAGGAACGACTCCTAGAGGCCGAGGCATGATGGGATTTGTAGTTTTCAAAACAGCTGGAGTGCCGAGGTTGCCTCCCCCTTGCTCTATTTACCTAGAAAAAGTGGTGACGTGTTCAATACTTCTTTTACCCGCTGGCTACGTTTGGTCTCAAGATGTTCAGATGAGCCCCTCCCCCAGTTTAGTTAATCACAAAAAAGATTATTATTATTATACAGGATTTATGTGGCGCCAACAGTTTACGCAGCTCTTTACAATATAAAAGGGACACAATACAGTTATAATACAATACAATACAATAGGATTAAGAGGGTCCTGCTCAGAAGAGCTTACAATCTAATAGGGTGGGGCAGGTGGTACAAAAGGTTGTAACTGTGGGGAATGAGCTGTTGGAAGTGGTAGGAGATTAGTTGGAGACGTGATCGGCTTCCCTGAAGAGATGAGTTTTCGGGGATCGCCTGAAGGTAGCAAGAGTAGGGGATAGCCGGACAGGTGGAGGTAGCGAGTTCCAGAGGATGGGAGAGGCTCTGGAGAAATCTTGGAGACGAGCATGAGAGGAGGAGATGAGAGAGCTTGAGAGTAGGAGGTCTTGAGAAGAGCGGAGATAACGATTTGGGTGATATTTGGAGACAAGATTGGTGATGTAGCTCGGGGCAGAGTTGTGAATGGCTTTGTATGTTGTGGTTAGTATTTTGAATTTAATTCGCTGGGTGATTGGGAGCCAGTGTAGGGATTGGAAGAGAGGGTTGGCAGACACTGAGTGGAGGTCAGTGTAGGGATTGGAGGAGAGGGGTGGCAGACACTGAGTGGAGGTCCATGTAGGGATTGGAGGAGAGGGATGGCAGACACTGAGTGGAGACCAGTGTAGGGATTGGAGGAGAGGGGTGGCAGACACTGAGTGGAGGTCCATGTAGGGATTGGAGGAGAGGGATGGCAGACACTGAGTGGAGGTCAGTGTAGGGATTGAAGGAGAGAGTTGGCAGACACTGAGTGGAGGTCAGTGTAGGGATTGGAGTAGAGGTTTGGCAGACACTGAGTGGAGGTCAGTGTAGGGACTGGAGGAGAGGGTTGGCAGACACTAAGTGGAGGTCAGTGTAGGGATTGGAGGAGAGGGTTGGCAGACACTGAGTGGAGGTCAGTGTAGGGATTGGAGGAGAGGGTTGGCAGACACTGAATGGAGACCAGTGTAGGGATTGGAGGAGAGGGTTGGCAGACACTGAATGAAGACCAGTGTAGGGATTGGAGGAGAGGGTTGGCAGACACTGAATGGAGACCAGTGTAGGGATTGGAGGAGAGGGTTGGCAGACACTGAATGGAGACCAGTGTAGGGATTGGAGGAGAGGGGTGGCAGACACTGAGCGGTTGGTAAGGTGGATAATTCTGGCAGCAGCATTCATGATAGACTGAAGAGGGGAGGAGCCTATGGAGAGGTAAGCCAATAAGAAGGGAGTTGCAATAGTCAAGGTGAGAGATAACGAGGGAGTGAATGAGGAGTTTGGTGGTTTCATTTGTTATAAAGGGGAGAATTTTAGAGATGTTATGGAGGTGAATTCTACAAACTGATAGATCTGATATTTAGAAATCACAGAAGGCCATGCAGGGAAGGAGAGTGGAATGTGAAGACGGGATTGTTGCCGATGATCTGATCCACTCTGTACAGTAAAACATTTTGTTAAGTAAAGTGACTTTGCCGGCAACTTGGCTGGTTTCCATCTGCAGACAATATATCCGGTTTCATTGGTTGTTTGAAGATTTTTTTGTTGGCTCACATTCATTGCCTGGGAAGTGCTGGTTGACATTTACAATAGGAGTATCGAGTTCTATGGACAAAACGTTCTCCTCCTTTCTGCGACAATTGTGAACCTACAAACCTCCCGGCTCCAAAGGGACACAAAACTCCCGCACTATGACACGTACGAGCCGCCGATGTATTCCTGTCTGGAGTTAAAGCAGAACTGAACTCTCTCAATCAACGTGAACTGCGTTCAATTCCTTATGCTGGTAGCATTCGGAAATAGAGAAGTTTATTCTATTTACTTGTCTTAACCACTTACCTGCCGGCAGGGCTTTTTTTTTCTCAGAAAATAGGTGCAGGAACTCAACCACGACCTCTTAAAAAAAAACCCTCCCCCACCCCACACAAACCCTGCAAACTGCATCAAATAGTGAGTGTGGTCAGATAACACTAACAGTGGAAGGGGCAATAAATACCAGGAGTGCATTATGTACAGAATGCAGAGTTTCGGGGGTGGGGGTGTTACTGAGCGCAGAGTTTCGGGGGGGGGGGGTGTTACAGAGTGCAGGGTTTCGGGGGGGGGGTGTTACAGAGTGCAGAGTTTCAGGGGGGTGTTACAGAGTGCAGAGTTTCGGGGGGGGTGGGTGTTACAGAGTGCAGAGTTTCGGGGGTGGGGGTGTTACAGAGTGCAGAGTTTCGGGGGTGGGGGTGTTACAGAGTGCAGAGTTTCGGGGGGGGTGTTACTGAGCGCAGAGTTTCGGGGGGGGGGGGTGTTACAGAGTGCAGGGTTTCGGGGGGGGGGTGTTACAGAGTGCAGAGTTTCGGGGGGGTGTGTTACAGAGTGCAGAGTTTCGGGGGTGGGGGTGTTACAGAGTGCAGAGTTTCGGGGGGGGGTGTTACAGGGTGCAGAGTTTCGGGGGGGGTGTTACAGAGTGCAGGGTTTCGGGGGGGGGGGGGTTGGTGTTACAGAGTGCAGAGTTTCAGGGGGGGTGTTACAGAGTGCAGAGTTTTGGGGGGGGTGTTACAGAGTGCAGAGTTTCGGGGGTGGGGGTGTTACAGAGTGCAGAGTTTCGGGGGGGGGGGGGTGTTACAGAGTGCAGAGTTTCGGGGGTGGGGGTGTTACAGAGTGCAGGGTTTCGGGGGGGGGGGGGGGTGTTACAGAGTGCAGAGTTTCGGGGGGGTGTTACAGAGTGCAGAGTTTCGGGGGGGGGGGTGTTACAGAGTGCAGAGTTTCGGGGGGGGGGGGTGTTACACAGTGCAGAGTTTTGGGGGTGGGGGTGTTACAGAGTGCAGAGTTTTGGGGGGGTGTTACAGAGTGTAGAGTTTTGGGGGGGTGTTACAGAGTGGAGTTTCGGGGGGGTGTTACAGAGTGCAGAGTTTCGGGGGGGGGTGTTACAGAGTGCAGAGTTTTGGGGGTGTTACAGAGTGCAGAGTTTCGGAATTGGTGTTACAGAATGCAGAGTTTCGGGGGGGTGTTACAGGGTGCAGAGTTTCGGGGGGGTGTTACAGAGTGCAGGGTTTCGGGGGGGGGGGGGGGTTGGTGTTACAGAGTGCAGAGTTTCAGGGGGGGGTGTTACAGAGTGCAGAGTTTTGGGGGGGGTGTTACAGAGTGCAGAGTTTCGGGGGTGGGGGTGTTACAGAGTGCAGAGTTTCGGGGGGGGGGGGGGGTGTTACAGAGTGCAGAGTTTCGGGGGGGGGGGGGGTGTTACAGAGTGCAGGGTTTCGGGGGGGGGGTTGGTGTTACAGAGCGCAGAGTTTCGGGGGGGGTGTTACAGAGTGCAGAGTTTCGGGGGTTGGTGTTACAGAGTGCAGAGTTTCGGGGGGGGTGTTACAGAGTGCAGGGTTTCGGGGGGGGGGGGTTGGTGTTACAGAGTGCAGAGTTTTGGGGGTGGGGGTGTTACAGAGTGCAGAGTTTCGGGGGGTCTGTTACAGAGTGCAGAGTTTCGGGGGGTCGTTACAGAGTGCAGAGTTTCGGGGGGGTGTTACAGAGTGCAGAGTTTCGGGGGGGTTGGTGTTACAGAGTGCAGAGTTTCGGGGGGGGGTGTTACAGAGTGCAGGGTTTCGGGGGGGGGGTTGGTGTTACAGAGTGCAGAGTTTCGGGGGGGGGGGGTGTTACAGAGTGCAGGGTTTCGGGGGGGGGGTGTTACAGAGTGCAGAGTTTCAGGGGGGTGGGGGTGTTACAGAGTGCAGAGTTTCGGGGGGGGTGTTGTGTTACAGAGTGCAGGGTTTCGGGGGGGTTGGTGTTACAGAGTGCAGAGTTTCGGGGGGGGTGTTGTGTTACAGAGTGCAGGGTTTCGGGGGGGTTGGTGTTACAGAGTGCAGAGTTTCGGGGGGGGGGGTGTTGTGTTACAGAGTGCAGGGTTTCGGGGGGGGGGGGGGTTGGTGTTACAGAGTGCAGAGTTTCAGGGGGGTGGGGGTGTTACAGAGTGCAGAGTTTCGGGGGGGGGTGTTACAGAGTGCAGAGTTTCGGGGGGGGGGGGTGTTACAGAGTGCAGGGTTTCGGGGGGGGGGGGGGGTTGGTGTTACAGAGTGCAGAGTTTCAGGGGGGGGTGTTACAGAGTGCAGAGTTTTGGGGGGGGTGTTACAGAGTGCAGAGTTTCGGGGGTGGGGGTGTTACAGAGTGCAGAGTTTCGGGGGGGGGGGGGTGTTACAGAGTGCAGAGTTTCGGGGGGGGGTGTTACAGAGTGCAGGGTTTCGGGGGGGGGTTGGTGTTACAGAGCGCAGAGTTTCGGGGGGGGTGTTACAGAGTGCAGAGTTTCGGGGGTTGGTGTTACAGAGTGCAGAGTTTCGGGGGGGGTGTTACAGAGTGCAGGGTTTCGGGGGGGGGGGTTGGTGTTACAGAGTGCAGAGTTTTGGGGGTGGGGGTGTTACAGAGTGCAGAGTTTCGGGGGGTCTGTTACAGAGTGCAGAGTTTCGGGGGGTCGTTACAGAGTGCAGAGTTTCGGGGGGGTGTTACAGAGTGCAGAGTTTCGGGGGGGTTGGTGTTACAGAGTGCAGAGTTTCGGGAGGGGGGTGTTACAGAGTGCAGGGTTTCGGGGGGGGGGTTGGTGTTACAGAGTGCAGAGTTTCGGGGGGGGGGTGTTACAGAGTGCAGGGTTTCGGGGGGGGGGTGTTACAGAGTGCAGAGTTTCAGGGGGGTGGGGGTGTTACAGAGTGCAGAGTTTCGGGGGGGGTGTTGTGTTACAGAGTGCAGGGTTTCGGGGGGGGTGTTGTGTTACAGAGTGCAGGGTTTCGGGGGGGTTGGTGTTACAGAGTGCAGAGTTTCGGGGGGGGGTGTTGTGTTACAGAGTGCAGGGTTTCGGGGGGGTTGGTGTTACAGAGTGCAGAGTTTCGGGGGGGGGGTGTTGTGTTACAGAGTGCAGGGTTTCGGGGGGGGGGGGGGGTTGGTGTTACAGAGTGCAGAGTTTCAGGGGGGTGGGGGTGTTACAGAGTGCAGAGTTTCGGGGGGGGGGGTGTTACAGAGTGCAGAGTTTCGGGGGGGGGGGTGTTACAACAGAGTGCAGAGTTTCGGGGGGGGGTGTTGTGTTACAGAGTGCAGGGTTTCGGGGGGGTTGGTGTTACAGAGTGCAGGGTTTCGGGGGGGTTGGTGTTACAGAGTGCTGAGTTTCGGGGGGGGGTGTTACAGAGTGCAGGGTTCAGCTTTGTTCCACAACTGGTCACCTCTGCATCCCCTATCCTGCTCACTTTCACCCTCTTCTTCAACTTTGACCTCTGCATGCAACCCCCCCTTCCACTGTCTCCATCTTCTCCTTCCTTCCTTAAAAGCTCCGGAATCTTCTGCTTGTCTTACTTGTGTTGGTGTATTCAGCTGAAGCACCCAGCCGGCTCTAGTACCTCCCCACACACTGTAGGTGGCTCTGCCGCTCTCACTTGCAGGGGGGATCATTCAGTTGGGGTGTTGGGATCTGCACCTGCATTTCCCTGGTCCCCCCATCCTGCACTCAGTGGCAGTCGGCTCAGGAGATCAGATCTGTGGAAGCCGTTGTGGAAGCTTTCACTTGTAAACACAGAAGCCAGACAAGCGGTAGTGGTGATCAGGGAGCAGAGGGCCTGAGCCAGAGGTGGTGGAACTGAGTTCCTCCAAGTTCCAGCTGAAAAAAAAACCCCCTTCCCGCCCAGGCCAAATTTGCACTTTGAATGACAATTGCGCAGTCATACAACACTGTACTCATAGGACATTTTTACAATTTTGTTTCACACAAATAGGAGCTTTCTTTTGGTGGTATTTAATCACCACTGGGGGGGGGGGGGGGTTATTTTTTGCTAAACAAATGAAAAGAGACCAAAACTTTAGAAAAATATACAAAAAAAAATGTTTTTCTAAGTTTTGGTTATCAAATTTTGCAAATAAATAATTTTTCTTCTTCACTAATGGGCACTGATGAGTTTGCACTGATGAGGTTGCATTGATTAGGCTACACTGATGGGCACTGATGAGGCTGCACTGATGAGGTTGCACTGATGGGCATTGATAAGGCTACACTGAAGGGCACTGATGAGGAGGCACTGATGGGCACTGATGAGGCTGCACTGATGAGGTTGCACTGATGGGCACTCATAAGGCTACACTGATGGGCACTGATGAGGCTACACTGATGGGCACTGAAGAAGCTGCACTGATGAGGTTGCACTGATGGGCACTCATAAGGCTACACTGAAGGGCACTGATGAGGAGGCACTGATGGGCACTGATGAGGTTGCACTGATGGGCATTGATAAGGCTACACTAATGGGCACTGATGAGGCTACACTGATGGGCACTGATGAGGCGGCACTGATGAGGCAGCACCGATGGGCACTGATGAGGAGGCACTGATGGGCACTGATGAGGCTACACAGATGGGCACTGATGAAGCTGCACTGATGAGGTTGCACTGATGTACACTGATAAGGCAACACTGATGGGCACTGATGAGGAGGCACTGATGGGCACTGATGAGGCTGCACTGATGAGATTGCACTTATGGGCACTGATGAGGCTATACTGATGGGCACTGATGAAGCTGCACTGATAAGGTTGCACTGATGAGGAGGCACTGATGGGCACTGATGAGGCTGCACTGATGAGGTTGCACTGATGGGCATTGATAAGGCTACACTGATGGGCACTGATAGGGCTACACTGATGGGCACTGATGAGGCTACACTGATGGGCACTGATGAAGCTGCACTGATAAGGTTGCACTGATGAGGAGGCACTGATGGGCACTGATGAGGTTGCACTGATGGGCATTGATAAGGCTACACAGATGGGCACTGATGAGGCTACACTGATGGGCACTGATGAGGCTACACTGATGGGCACTGATGAGGCTACACTGATGGGCACTGATGAGGCTGCACTGATGGGCACTGATGAGGCTACACTGATGGGCACTGATGAGGCTGCACTGATGGGCACTGATGAGGCTGCACTGATGGGCACTGATGAGGCTACACTGATGGGCACTGATGAGGCTACACTGATGGGCACTGATGAGGCTACACTGATGGGCACTGATGGGCACTGATGAGGAGGCACTGATGGGCACTGATGAGACTGCACTGATGGGCACTGATGAGGCTTGTCAGGGCTGGGCTCACCCATTCCTTCTCTTCTCTGAGCTGGCCGCTCAGCTGTCGGCTAATTGCCAGCTCTCATCTCTCCACACTTACTCAGCTGTTGATGATATCCTGCTCGTCAGTCCTGCCTTACTTAAAGTGGAGTTCCACCCACTTTTACAACTCTTCAGCATCCCTCACTAAACTGCGCACTGTAAACGAATTGGATATTTAAAAAAAAAATTTTCTCAGCACCTACTGTATATCTGCTGTATTCATTTTTCACTTCCTCCTCCCTGGCCGCGGCCCATCGCATCATTTCCTGTTTGCAATGCCTTCTGGGAAGGGGGGGCAACTTCCTCTGACACTGCCGTTGCTATGGAAACCTGACCTGAAACCTATTACACTGCTTGTGCTGCACTGAGCATGTGCGAGATCTGCGAGGATGAGATCCAGGAAGAAATACAGTCTGGCTTCAGATGCCCACACTTAAGATGGCCACGGCCTGCTATAAGTTTATAAAATAACAAACTACTGCTATAAACTAACAAAACAGACCTTAGTTTACAGACTAACTTTACTAGAATACATTAGGCTTGTGTATTATAGGGGTATTTTTATTTAAAAAGTATAATTTCAGCCTGAACACCACTTTAAGCCATCCAGTCCAGAGGAGCTCTGCCTTCGCCTTTGTCACATCACAAGAAACTCCTGCGTTCCTGTTTAAAGACTTGCTTTGCTGACATCCCCTTCTGGCTACAGATCCTGCTTGCTGTTCCACTACTTTGATCCCTGACTCCTGGCTTGGCTGACTATCCCTTCCGGTTACTGAACTTTGGCTATGTTTTAACTATGTTTGTTCTTTTTACTTTTATTATTAAACAAGTGTGATTTAAGTGTACTTCTGTCTCGGTCCGATTTCATGGTTTCTGACAAGGCTGCATTGATGGGTACTGAAGAGGTTGCACTGATAAGGCTACACTGATGGGCACTGATGAGGAGGCACTGATGAGGCTGCACTGATTAGGAGGCACTGATGAGGAGGCACTGATGAGGCTGCACTGATTAGGAGGCACTGATTTATTTATTTATTTATTTATTTCAGGTACTTATATAGCGCCGTCAATTTACGCAGCGCTTTACATATACATTGTACATTCACATCAGTCCCTACACCCTCAAAGCTGATGAGGCTGCACTGATGAGGAGGCACCGACGAGGCTGCACTGATGGGCAGCACCATGGCCACTGCTAAGGCAGCGCAGCCAGCCTTCCTGTACCAGGCACAAGCCCCATGAGTTCAAAAGGGGGACTTATTGCCGCGAGCTCCGTGTGATTGTGGCTCCTGCGGCCTCGATGTTCGCGGGAATACCCGCGATCGTCTCACGGAGAGGAAGAACGGGGAGATGCTGATGTAAACGAGCATTCCCCTGTTCTGCCTAGTGACAGGACACTGATCTCTGCTCCCTGTAATCGGACGCTATGATCAGTGATGTGTCACACATAGCCCATCCCCCCCACAGTTAGAATCACTCCCTAGGACACACGTAACCCCTGAAGCGCCCCCTCCTGGTTAACCCCTTCACTGCCATTCACATTTACACAGTAATCAATGCATTTTTAAGCGCACTGATCGCTGTATAAATGTGAATGGTCCCAAAATAGCGCCAAAAGTGTCCGATCTGTCCGCCATAATGTCGCAGTCATGATAAAAATCGCTGATCGCCGCACTTTACTAGTAAAAAAAATAAAATAAAAAAAATGCCATAAAACTATACCCTATTTTGTAGATGCTATAATTTTTGCGCAAACCAATCAATAAACGCTTATTGCGATTTTTTTTTTACCAAAAATATGTAGAAGAATACATATCGGCCTAAACTGAGGAAAAAAATTTTTTTTTATGTATTTTTTTGGGGATATTTATTATAGCAAAAAGTAAAAAATAATGCGTTTTTTTCAAAATTGTCGCTCTTTTTTTGTTTATCGCGCAAAAAATAAAAACCGCAGAGGTGATCAAATACCACCAAAAAAAAAAGCTCTATTTGTGGGGAAAAAACAAGGACGTCAATTTTGTTTGGGAGCAACGTCGCACGACCGCGCAATTGTCAGTTAAAGCGACGCAGTGCCAAGTCGCAAAAAGTGCTCTGGTCTTTGGCCAGCCAAATGGATCCGGGGCTTAAGTGGTTATTAAGTGATTGAACAGTACTGACTGGCAAGTTTAAGGCTTTGGTTATGTTTTTATGTCTTTTTCCATCTTTCTAAAGTTCCGTTACCTTGTTATGCAAGTCTTTTGATAGTTCTTTTCTGCTCCTCATGGCTCAGTGTATAGTCTGCTCAGTGCATCTGAATGAGAGCTAACAAACTCATTGACTATTTATACAGAGACACTAAATGCAGTTTAAAAAGCCACAGACGTGGGAAATGAACATTTAATTGGCATTGTAACCTGTGTGTGTGTCACCTTCTGTGTCTGTACCAAGGCCAAACATTACATGGGGGGGACGGACTTTTCATCAGGGACATTTGGGTGATTTCTGTTATCATTAAGATTTAAAAAGGAGCCCAACAACTATGTGATAATAAATGGCTTCATATTATCTCTATTCTTAAATAAAAGACAGGTTTTTTTTTTTGGCATGATCAGTCATAATTTCACTATCAATGCCAAAATGTCACCATATCTGCCAGGGTATGCAAACTTTTCAGCACAACTGCATCCACACCTGGAATTCTTCTTTAAGCAGACATACCGTATATACTCGAGTATAAGCCGACCCGAATATAAGCCGAGGCACCTAATTTTACCACAAAAAACTGGGAAAACTTATTGACTCGAGTATAAGCCTAGGGTGAGAAATGCGCAGCTACTGTACGTGGAAAAAGAGGGTCAACAATGCCCATCTCCATGCCTCACTGTGCCCATTTGCAGCCTCACTGTGCCCATTTGCAGCCATAGGTCCCCCGAACTTCAAACTCCGTAGTTAAGGGTTCCTGAATGCCCCCCTAGCTGCAGCCAAAATTTGGGGTCTCTGGACCCAAAGGGTCCTGAAATGACATTGCTGCAGATGGACACAGTTGACCGACTTTGGGGCCTCGTTTCTTGAAGCCACTAGGTGCTAGGAACTAGCACTACAACATATTCAAAGCTAGGGTTCCTAGCACCAAGTGGCCCCGAGATACGGGGCCCCAAAGTCGGTTCGGAAAATGTCAAGCACTTTTCTGCAGCAGAGAATGACATTTTCCGAACTGATTTTGGGGCCCCGTTTCTCGGGGCCACTTGGTGCTAGGAACATATTGGATATATTGTAGTGCTAGTTCCACTGGGTTTGCACAACAAATTTGGGGTTCCTAGCACCAAGTGGCCCCGAGATACGGGGCCCCAAAGTCGGTTTGGAAAATGTCAAGCACTTTTCTGCAGCAGAGAATGACATTTTCCGAACCGATTTTGGGGCCCCGTTTCTCATGGTTACTTTGTGCTAAGAACCCCAAATTTCTTGTGCAAACCCAGTGGAACTAGCACTACAACATATCCACTGGGTTTGCACAACAAATTTGGGGTTCCTAGCACCAAGTGGCCCCCGAGAAACGGGGCCCCAAAATCGGTTCGGAAAATGCCCCCCTCGGCTTAAACTCGAGTCAAGCACTTTTCTGCAGCAGAGAATGACATTTTCCAAACCGACTTTGGGGCCCCATATCTCGGGGGCCACTTGGTGCTAGGAACCCCAAATTTGTTGTGCAAACCCAGTGGATATGTTGTAGTGCTAGTTCCACTGGGTTTGCACAACAAATTTGGGGTTCCTAGCACCAAGTGGCCCTGAGATACGAGGCCCCAAAGTCGGTTTGGAAAATGTCAAGCACTTTTCTGCAGCAGAGAATGACATTTTCCGAACCGATTTTGGGGCCCCGTTTCTCATGGTTACTTTGTGCTAGGAACCCCAAATTTCTTGTGCAAACCCAGTGGAACTAGCACTATACCATATCCAAAGCTGGGGTTCCTAGCACCAAGTGGCCCCGAGAAACGGGGCCCCAAATTCGGTTCGGAAAATGTCATTCTCTGCTGCAGAAAAGTGCTTGGCTCGAGTATAAGCCGAGGGGGGGCATTTTCAGCACAAAAAAAAGAAAAACTCGGCTTATACTCGAGTATATACGGTATTACTGCACATTAATGGAACATGAAAGGTTCATTTAGACTTAGATGTTCACAGAGACATCTCGCTCACCCGAGGACAAAGCTTCCTCCCGGCACTCTCCCTCCCCGGGCTGGCGGATGTTCCAGGTTGTTACCGGCAAGTTCTGAATCTCCTCCACCGAGCTCAGCCTCACCATGTCCATGTGATTGCTGCCACGCTGGTACCGTGGAATGAAGCAGGCTTTCCCTTGCCTGAAGAGGTCGTGTAGGATGTCCCCGGTCTGGATCTCATCCGGCATGTTCAGGAACACAGCGATGCGCTGAGCGGCCCGGTAACGGTCGTGAGACAGCAACTGCAAGGACATTTTCATCATCAGATTTGGAGGACACCGATAATATGTTTTCACGTGGTGCAGAAACAAATACAAAAGAATCAATATTTTCTCTAGCCGGGACCTTGTGGTGACCGGCGTCTTACTTTGCTCTTTGTAAGCAGTTCGGCTGAGCTGCTCCAGTAACAGATTTACAAGATTTTAGTAATAAGAATGATATCATTAGCAGTAATCAGCATGGATTCATGAAGAATCGTTCTTGCCAAACCAATCTATTAACCTTCTATGAGGAGGTGAGTTGCCATCTAGATCAGGTGTCTCCAAACTTTTCAAACAAAGGGCCAGTCTACTGTCCTTCAGACTTTAGGAGGGACAGATTGTGGCCAGCGGGGGTAAAAAATGCCCCAAGCCCAACATTAGTGAGAATAAATATGGCCTCAGGGTTGGCGGTCAGTAGGAGGAGTAGTATCCCATCATTGGTATCAGTGGAAGACATAGTGCCCCATTGCTGGTGTCAGTGACCCAAGGGCCGGATAAAGGCTAGCGAAGGGCCACATCTGGCCCACAGGCCGCAGTTTGGAGACCCCTGATCTAGATAAAGGAAGGCCCGTAGACGTGGTGTATCGGGATTTTGCAAAAGCATTTGACACAGTTCCCCATAAATGTTTACTGTACAAAATAAGGTCTGTTGGCATGGACCATAGGGAGAGTACATGGATTGAAAACTGGCTACAAGGGCGAGTTCAGAGGGTGGTGATAAATGGGGAGTACTCAGAATGGTCAGGGGTGGGTAGTGGGGTCCTCCAGGGTTCTGTGCTGGGACTAATCCTGTTTATTTTGTTCATAAACGACCTGGAGGATGGGGTAAACAGTTCAATCTCTGTATTTGCAGACGATACTAAGCTAAGCAGGGCAATAACTTCTCCGCAGGATGTGGAAACCTTGCAAGAAGATCTGAACAAATTAATGGGGTGGTCAACTACATGGCAAATGAGGTTTAATGTAGAAAAATGTAAAATAATGCATTTGGGTGGCAAAAATCTGAATGCAATCTATACACTGGGGGGAGAACCTCTGGGGGAATCTAGGATGAAAAAGGACCTGGGGGTCCTAGTAGATGATAGGCTCAGCAATGCCAAGCTGCTGCTAATGAAGCAAACAGAATATTGGCATTAAAAAGGGGATCAACTCCAGAGATAAAACGATAATTCTCCCGCTCTACAAGACTCTGGTCCGGCCGCACCTGGAGTATGCTGTCCAGTTCTGGGCACCAGTCCTCAGGAAGGATGTACTGGAAATGGAGCGAGTACAAAGAAGGGCAACAAAGCTAATAAAGGGTCTGGAGGATCTTAGTTATGAGGAAAGGTTGCGAGCACTGAACTTATTCTCTCTGGAGAAGAGACGCTTGAGAGGGGAAATGATTTCAGTATACAAATACCGGACTGGTGACCCCACAATAGGGAGAAAACTTTTCTGCGGAAGGGAGTTTAACAAGACTCGTGGGCACTCATTAAAATTAGAAGAAAAGAGGTTTAACCTTAAACTACGTAGAGGGTTCTTTACTGTAAGAGCGGCAAGGATGTGGAATTCCCTTCCACAGGCGGTGGTCTCAGCGGGGAGCATCGATAGTTTCAAGAAACTATTAGAAAAGCACCTGAATGACCGCAACATACAGGGATATACAATGTAATACTGACATATAATCACCCCCCCAGGTCCATACTGGGCCCTTGGGTCTAATATGGATTCGGAAGAGACCCTGACCCCCCCCCCCCCCCCAATTTAAAAAAAAAATGGCGTGGGGGTCCCCCCCCCCCCAAAATCCATACCAGACCCTTATCCGAGCATGCCGCCCGGCAGGTCAGGAAAGGGAGATGACGAGCAAGCGCCCCCCCTCCTGAACCATACCAGGCCGCATACCCTCAACATGAGGAATGGGTGCTTTGGGGCGGGGGGGCTTTGCCCCTCCCCCACCCCAAAGCACCTTGCCCCCATGTTGATGGGGACAAGGGCCTCTTCCCAACAACCCTTGCCCAGTGGTTGTCGAGGTCTGCGGGCGGGGGACTTATCGGAATTTGGAAGCCCCCTTTAATAAGGGGGCCCCCAAATCCCGCCCCCCCCATGTGAATGAGTATAGGGTACATTGTACCCCTACCCATTCACCAAAAAAAAAGTAGTGTAGTGTTAAAAAATACAGTAGACGGTTATTGACAAGTATTTTATGAAAAATATCTTCTTCTTCCCCGCTTCTTCCTCCATCCTCCGGGCTTCTCTTTCTCCCGCTTCTTTCTTCTTTGTCCGGTGTTCTTCTTCCTCTGCCGTCGCCGACCCTCCTCCGATGCTGCGTCCCGCTGATCTGTCCGCACCGGTGTCAAGCATTTCTTAGATAACGATGGGGTGCGTTGTCATTGGATTGCGTCATCTGGGGCCCCGTCCCCTTGTGCCGTCACCACCGGGGGCATGGTGGGTCTGTGACGCCACAAGGTGGCGGGGCCTCTGGATGACGTAATCCGATTGCCACACCCCCATCGTTATCTAAGAAATGCTTGACACCGGCGTGGACAGATCGGCAGGACGCAGCATCAGGGGAGGGTCGGCGGCGGCAGAGGAAGAAGAACACCGGACAAAGAAGAAAGAAGAAGAACGGAAGAAGAAGAAGCAGGAGAAGCAGAAGCCCGGCGGATGAAGATGCGGGAGAAGATGGAGGAAGAAGAAGATATTTTTAATAAAAGACTGTCTACTGTATTTTTTAACAATACACTACTTTTTTTTGGTGAATGGGTAGGGGTACAATGTACCCCATACTCATTCACATAGGTGGGGCGGGATCTAGGGGCCCCCTTGTTAAAGGGGGCTTCCAGATTCCGATAAGCCGCCCACCCGCAGACCCCAACAACCACCGGGCCAGGGTTGTCGGGAAGAGGCCCTTGTCCCCCATCAACATGGGGAAGCCCGCTGACAGCTGATGACTCATCGGTTGTTAAGGACGCAGCAGCCGGCTTTCCGGCCCCCTCCTTAGCAACCAGCTATATACAGTGTAAAAAACAAAACAAAAACGCAAAACGCTGTAAAATCGTGGTAAAAAAAACGCGTGTCCAAAAACGCACCAAGCACCGCAAAAAGCACTGCAGAAACACTCAAAAGCAACATGCATAGATAGTTCACATCTGTGCATTTTATGGAAAGGGCCAGGGGACTTTTTTTTCTGGTTTTTGGTTCCATAGACTTCAATGGATCAAAAATTTGTATTGAAAAACGCAAAATGCACCTGGAATATGCAAACTGCAACCTGCATAGGTGTGAACCAGGCCTAATTTCTCCAGATGAAGGGAGCGGTCCCTTCAGGTATCACACAAGAACGTCATTGCAAGGAAAGCACGCATGGTGGTGAGTAAACGCACAGCAATGCCTCTTTGTGCGCCCCCAATGACAACACCTATCCATCCATAGAATAGAGTTTTGCCGAACAACATCCCCCTCCCCCCCGGTTCAGTTTGCGTCAGGACTCGCCATTGAAGTCTATAAGGCCCCCATTTTGAAGGCTTATATGCAAGTTATCGGCCATAAAAATGGTATGGGGGCCCTGGTACTGCGCTGGGGTACATGTATCAATGCAAACTTTTTTTTTTTTTTTTTTTCTTAAAACAATCGTTTTTATAGAAGCAGTGATTTAATGATGCTTAAAGCGAAGCAAAAAAAAAAAATGAAAAAATTCCATGAACCACTTCAGCCTCGGAGGGATTTACCCCCTTAATGACTAGGGCCATTTTTTGGCGATACGGCACTGCGTCGCTTTAACTGCCAATTGCGCGGTCATGCGACGTTGTACGCAAACAAAATACATTTTTTTCCCCACAAATAGATCTTTCTTTTGGTGGTATTTGATCAGCTCTGCGGTTTTTATTTTTTGCGCTATAAACAAAAAAAAGAGCGACAATTTTGAAAAAAATGTTTTACTTTCTGCTATAATACATGTCCAGAATAAAATAAAATAAAAAAACTAATTTATTCATCAGTTTAGGCCAATATATATTTTTTTAAAAATGTATCGTAACTTTGGGATAGATTTAGGGACTTTCATTTATTTATTATTGTTTTTACTGGTAATGGCGGCGATCTGCGATTTTTATCGGGACTGTAACATTGCGGCGGACAAATCTAACCCCAAATTATTATTATACAGGATTTATATAGAAAAATTACACTTTTTGGGGACCAGTGACATTATTGAGCTATAAACAAAAAAAGAGCGACAATTTTGAAGAAATTAAAAAAAAAAAAAAAAAAAAACTATATTTTTTACTTTTTGCTATAATAAATATCCAAAAAAAAAACAAAATTAAAAAAAAAAAAACAAATTTCTTCATCAGTTTGAGCCGATATGTATTCTGCTACATATTTTTGGTAAAAATGATCGCAATAAGCGTACTGATTGGTTTCGCGCAAAAGTTATAGCGTTTACCAAAATAAGGGATAGATTTATGGCATTCTTTTTTTTTTTTTTTTACTAGTAATGGCGGTGATCAGCGATTTTTTTACCGGGACATTGCGGTGGACAGATCGGACACTTTTTTGGGACCAGTGACATTTATACAGCGATCAGAGCTAAAAATAGCCACTGAATACTGTGTAAATGTCACTGGCAGGGAAGAGGTTAACACTAGGGGGCGATCAAGGGGTTAAATGTGTTCTCTACGGAGGTGTTTTCTAACTGTGGGGGCAAAAAAAGGGGTCCACTACCCCCACCTATGACTGGCCATAACGGTAAGCAGCATTGGAGGGCAAATAGATATAAATAAGACCAAGGAAAAATTCCAAGCTTATTTACTGACCAGCAAGGCACCCTGGTATCTGTAGTTCCTATCACTGACTGATGAGTGACTCCACAGTGGAAGCGCATGCATTCTTATGAGTAAGTTGAGGGCATGTGGACTGAAGGGAGCCCAACCCTTCTTAAAGGTACAGGCGCACACTGAGCACCCAGCAAATCGCACAATTCCTGCAAAGGTGTCAGTGCGCAGCCTGTGGGGGGAGGGAACTGACTGGAGAAGGAGAGAGATCGCTGTTCCTGATCACTAGGAACAACAGATCTCTCTCTACTCCCCTGTCAGAATGGAGATCTGTTCGATTACATTGACAGATCCTCATTCTGGCTCTCTGAGGAGCGATCGCGGGTGGCAGACGGACATCGCGACCGCCGGCCACGAGCTTTGGCTCTGGCGTCGCGCACGCCCCCCCCTAGCGTTTTTTAAAGCGGCCAATGTACACCTATGGCGATTTGCGCAGCCGTGCCAACCTGCAGAAGTATAATGATGGCGGCCGGTCGGCAAACGGTTAAATATCTTGCCTGAGGGGTCCCCTTAGTCTGCCTGTAAAGTAGCACATCTGTACCATGTATAGAATCTGCTGCAATACTCACCTCCTGTGCAGCCCACTGAGCGCACCGCAAATTCGGGTGTTCGCCGAACAGGCGATGTATGGGACGAACTTTTGCTCGGCTCGAACTGTTCACCCAACTCTACCACAGAGATGATCAAAGCCTGTCATTAAAGCCCCACCCTGGTACCCCGCACCCACAGGATTCCCTCTTTTCTTTACTGAATGACGATGGGCATGAACGAACGAGGACATCAAGTGGTGGAAAGTTATTATTGTGGGGACAGTGCAAGAAAGGAGGTGATATCTGATCTCCCCAGGACTCTGCAGTCACTATATCTGCTCTCCCCAGGACTCTGCATTCACTATATCTGCTCTCCCCAGGACTCTGCAGTCACTATATCTGGTCTCCCCAGGACTCTGCAGTCACTATATCTGCTCTCCCCAGGACTCTGCATTCACTATATCTGATCTCCCCAGGACTCTGCATTCACTATATCTGATCTCCCCAGGAGCCTGCATTCACTATATCTGGTCTCCCCAGGAGCCTGCATTCACTATATCTGATCTCCCCAGGAGCCTGCATTCACTATATCTGCTCTCCCCAGGACTCTGCATTCACTATATCTGGTCTCCCCAGGAGCCTGCATTCACTATATCTGATCTCCCCAGGAGCCTGCATTCACTATATCTGATCTCCCCAGGAGCCTGCATTCACTATATCTGGTCTCCCCAGGACTCTGCATTCACTATATCTGATCTCCCCAGGAGCCTGCATTCACTATATCTGGTCTCCCCAGGAGCCTGCATTCACTATATCTGATCTCCCCAGGAGCCTGCATTCACTATATCTGATCTCCCCAGGACTCTGCATTCACTATATCTGGTCTCCCCAGGACCCTGCATTCACTATATCTGGTCTCCCCAGGAGCCTGCATTCACTATATCTGATCTCCCCAGGAGCCTGCATTCACTATATCTGGTCTCCCCAGGAGCCTGCATTCACTATATCTGATCTCCCCAGGAGCCTGCATTCACTATATCTGATCTCCCCAGGAGCCTGCATTCACTATATCTCATCTCCCCAGGAGCCTGCATTCACTATATCTGATCTCCCCAGGAGCCTGCATTCACTATATCTGATCTCCCCAGGAGCCTGCATTCACTATATCTGATCTCCCCAGGAGCCTGCATTCACTATATCTGATCTCCCCAGGACTCTGCATTCACTATATCTGGTCTCCCCAGGAGCCTGCATTCACTATATCTGATCTCCCCAGGAGCCTGCATTCACTATATCTGATCTCCCCAGGAGCCTGCATTCACTATATCTGGTCTCCCCAGGAGCCTGCATTCACTATATCTGATCTCCCCAGGAGTCTGCATTCACTATATCTGGTCTCCCCAGGACTCTGTATTCACTATATCTGGTCTCCCCGGGAGCCTGCATTCACTATATCTGACCTCCCCAGGAGCCTGCATTCACTATATCTGCTCTCCCCAGGAGCCTGCATTCACTATATCTGGTCTCCCCAGGACTCTGTATTCACTATATCTGGTCTCCCCAGGAGCCTGCATTCACTATATCTGACCTCCCCAGGAGCCTGAATTCACTATATCTGCTCTCCCCAGGAGCCTGCATTCACTATATCTGATCTCCCCAGGACTCTGCATTCACTATATCTGGTCTCCCCAGGACCCTGCATTCACTACATCTGGTCTCCCCAGGAGCCTGCATTCACTATATCTGATCTCCCCAGGACTCTTCATTCACTATATCTGATCTCCCCAGGAGCCTGCATTCACTATATCTGATCTCCCCAGGACTCTGCATTCACTATATCTGATCTCCCCAGGAGCCTGCATTCACTATATCTGATCTCCCCAGGAGCCTGCATTCACTATATCTGATCTCCCCAGGAGCCTGCATTCACTATATCTGATCTCCCCAGGACTCTGCATTCACTATATCTGGTCTCCCCAGGAGCCTGCATTCACTATATCTGATCTCCCCAGGAGCCTGCATTCCCTATATCTGATCTCCCCAGGAGCCTGCATTCACTATATCTGATCTCCCCAGGACTCTGCATTCACTATATCTGCTCTCCCCAGGACTCTGTATTCACTATATCTGGTCTCCCCAGGAGCCTGCATTCACTATATCTGACCTCCCCAGGAGCCTGCATTCACTATATCTGCTCTCCCCAGGAGCCTGCATTCACTATATCTGGTCTCCCCAGGACTCTGTATTCACTATATCTGATCTCCACAGGAGCCTGCATTCACTATATCTGACCTCCCCAGGAGCCTGCATTCACTATATCTGCTCTCCCCAGGAGCCTGCATTCACTATATCTGATCTCCCCAGGAGCCTGCATTCACTATATCTGATCTCCCCAGGACTCTGTATTCACTATATAAGCTCTCCCACAGTACACAGAACATGGAAATGCAATAGTTTTAATAAATATGAACTGCTAAATACCTTTTCTCATCAGCAGCATATAACAGTCTTGTGACTTCTTTCAGTGTCTGGTTAAAGCTTGTAGGAGGAGTTTTTATTCTTCTCTGACTGTCCTATGAGGCTGCAAGACTCCCTCACCCTCTGTTTGGACAGTGTTGATTGGCCCTGTGCTGATCACAAGATCGCAAAAAAAAAAAAAAAAAAAACACTCTAGCAATACACATCAAACTGAGCATGTGCAGAGTGCCTCCAAGGCTCTGTACTATCAGCAGATATATTGGGGACAGTGAAAGAAGGGGAAGATCAGAGAAGACAGGATCAAACAGCCTTTTTACACAATGCAGAGGATTAACCCCTTTGGTTCCACAGTGAGTATAACAAGCATGCTTTACTGCATATCCAGACTGATTTTACGGTTGTGGGTTTAGTAACACTTTAACTTTTTTCAATGTGCTCCAGTCCAGACACGTCATCCTGCAGCTCCGCCAGTGAGCAGCGGCTGCAGGGGAGAGGAGGGAGTGCCGACAACAGCTGGGCCATGGGAGCCCTATGGGTGACATCACAGAAGCCGGAACTGCCAGCTGTTGTCTATATATGTAGACACAGGCAACGCAGCTCAGATCAAACATGTGCCACCAAAGAAAGTGGCTTTCTACGGGGATGCTCGCCAAAAAGAATCAGGAGCGCCGTTGGGAGGACCCGAGAAGAGGAGAATCGGGGCTGCTCTGTGCAAAACCATTACACAGAGCAGGTAAGTATGACATGTTTGTTATTTTAATAAAAAAAAGAATAAAACTCTACAATCACTTTAAGCACCATTTAGCAATTAGGTGTAGGCTGCATGCCGTTCTAGATATTGTTGGTTCAGGCCACAGACTGTTAGGGTAATAAAGTTGCCTATAGCACCGAGTTAATAGTCACCCAATCCAGTCATGACCTTTCCTGCCTTGGCTTGAATAAACACTCCTGTTTACGTCAATGATGGTAGGGAGGGGGGGGGGGGGGCGACAATAATGACCAAGGGAGGTTTTTTTTTTTTTTTTTACCTGTCAGGCTTAAGAAGAAGTATCACTTATTTTACAGTATTCAGTTCCTGATAGGACAGAATTCTGTCTACAATGTAATACTTTGTCCCGTGTTCCTAAGTGCATTGTAGCCCTGGGGGCAATGTGGGACAGGTCGCCCACCCCTTGGTGCATGGCTGCCCGAAACAACAGCTAGCGAGGAGACGGCTGTTATGCTAGCGAGTGGCTGTCTCCAGCTCCCATGCACTTGTCCAATGGATGACATGTCCTCTCCCTGTCTCTGCATTCCTTGTGAAGGTACTTACCTCGGGCAAGTGCTGGAAGCCAGAGGCAGCCACTCGATAGCAAAGCAGCAATCTCCTTGACATGCCCTCTCCCTGTCTTGGCATTCACCATGTAGGTACTTGCCTCGGGCAAGTGCTGGGAACCAGAGACAGCCACTCGCTAGCAAAGGAGCCATCTCCTTCACATGCCCTCTCCTTGTCTTGGCATTCCTCATGTAGGTGCTTTCCTTGGGCAACTGCTGGGAGCCATAAAACAGCCACTCGCTAGCAAAGCAGCCACCTCCTTGACATGCCCTCTCCCTGTCTTGGCATTCACCATGTAGGTACTTGCCTTGGGCAAGTGCTGGGAGCCAAAGACAGCCACTCACTAGAAAAGCAGCCATCTCCTTGACTTGCCCTCTCCCTGTCTTGGCATTCCTCATGTAGGTACTTGCTTGGGCAAGTGCTGTGAGCCAGAGACAACCACTCATTAGCAAAGCAGCCATCTTCTTGACGCGTCCCCTCTCTGTCTTGGCATTCCTCATGTAGGGACTTTCCTTGGGCAAGTGCTGGGAGCCAGGGACAGCCACTCGCTAGCAAATCAGCCATCTCCTTGACATGCCCTCTCCCTATCTTGGCATTCACCATGTAGGTACTTGCCTTCGGCAAGTGCTGTGAGCCAGAGACAACCACTCGTTAGCAAAGCAGCCATCTTCTTGACGCGTCCCCTCTCTGTCTTGGCATTCCTCATGTAGGTACTTGCTTGGGGCAAGTGCTGGGAGCCAGAGAGAGCCACTCGCTAGGAAAGCAGCCATCTCCTTGACATGCCCTCTCCCTATCTTGGCATTCACCATGTAGGTACTTGCTTGGGGCAAGTGCTGGGAGCCACAGACAGCCACTCGCTAGCAAAGCAGTCACCTCCTTGACATGCCCTCTCCCTGTCTTGGCATTCACCATGTAGGTACTTGCCTTGGGCAAGTGCTGGGAGCCAAAGACAGCCACTCGCTAGCAAAGAAGCCATCTCCTTGACTTGCCCTCTCCCTGTCTTGGCATTCCTCATGTAGGTACTTGCTTGGGCAAGTGCTGTGAGCCAGAGACAACCACTCATTAGCAAAGCAGCCATCTTCTTGACGCGTCCCCTCTCTGTCTTGGCATTCCTCATGTAGGGACTTTCCTTGGGCAAGTGCTGGGAGCCAGGGATAGCCACTCGCTAGCAAAGCAGCCATCTCCTTGACATGCCCTCTCCCTATCTTGGCATTCACCATGTAGGGACTTGCCTTCGGCAAGTGCTGTGAGCCAGAGACAACCACTCGTTAGCAAAGCAGCCATCTTCTTGACGCGTCCCCTCTCTGTCTTGGCATTCCTCATGTAGGTACTTGCTTGGGGCAAGTGCTGGGAGCCAGAGAGAGCCACTCGCTAGGAAAGCAGCCATCTCCTTGCTAGCTGTAGTGTTTGGCGCCAGCGTGGAGAGTGGAGTAGGGGACAAGTGTCCTGTCCAACTTCGCAGCTACCATTACAGAGCACCTAGGAAGATGCAACCAAGTACTACATGCACTTTTTTTCATCAGGAACTGAATACTGTCAGAAAAAAAAAGTGATGTGCCTTCCTGAAGTTCTCCCTGAAGAGTGGTCAGTCAGCGGGCCTATACCTCCTCCTATAGATATGAAGCCTCTGTCTGATCCAGCCAAAAAGAAAAATAACCGGATTGGGTGACTATTATCCCGGTGCTATAGGCAACTGTGATCTCCTTGCATTCTATGACCTCAATCAATAATATTTAGAACTGCACAACCCATACTTAATTGCTAAATGGTACTTAAACTTATAACACCAGCCAATTAAATTATACGGACCCATCAATATCCATTAATCTGTAGCGGGCGCAGAAAGAAGAGGATCAATGAGTGAGGATCAATAAACAAAGACAATTACTGCGAGCAAAACCAATTACCTCCCTAAGGAAATCGACATAATCTGAAGAAAGTCGGAGGAGCCAGGTAAGTATATTAGCTTAATAGAATCATAAAACCTGAGTCTTTTTTTTTTTGTACAATAACCCAACAAGTTGTATTTACAGGTCTGTACCGTATATATTATATTATAAAACTAGGAGGGAGGAGTAGAGCTGCACGATTCCGGGAAAAATGAGACTCATGATTTTTAATAAAGATCCCGATTCTCTCACGATTCTCGTGGCGTAACTTCATCTCTCACATTATACCAAAAAATTGGGATAACTTTACTGTTTATTTTTATTTTTTTTAGTTCATTAAAGTGTATTTTTTTCCCCCAAAAAATTGCACAAATACAGTGTGACATAAAATATTGCAACAACCACTATTTTATTCTCTAGGGTCTCTGCTAAAAATATATATATATATATATATATATATATATATATATATACATACACACACAGTATCTCACAAAAGTTAGCACACCCCTCACATATTTGTAAATCTTTTCTTCTATCTTTTCATGTGACAACACTGAAGAAATGACACTTGTCTACAATGTAAAGTAGTGAGTGTACAGCTTGTATAACAGTGTAAATTTGCTGTCCCCTCAAAATAACTCAACACACGACCATTAATGTCTAAACCGCTGGCAACAAAAGTGAGTACACCCCTAAGTGAAAATGTCTAAATTGGGCCCAATTAGCCATTTTCCCTCCCTGGTGTCATGTGACTCGTTAGTGTTACAAGGTCTCAGGTGTGAATGGGGAGCAGGTGTGTTAAATTTGGTGTTATCGCTCTCACTCTCTCATACTGGTCACTGGAAGTTCAACATGGCACCTCATGGCAAAGAACTCTCTGAGGATCTGAAAAAAAGAATTGTTGCTCTACATAAAGATGGCCTAGGCTATAAGAAGATTGCCAAGACCCTGAAACTGAGCTGCAGCACGGTGGCCAAGACCATACAGCGGTATAACAGGACAGGTTCCACTCAGAACAGGCCTCGCCATGGTCCACCAAAGAAGTTGAGGTCACGTGATCAGCGTCATATCCAGAGGTTGTCTTTGGGAAATAGATGTATGAGTGCTGCCAGCATTGAAGGGGTGGGGGGGGGTCAGCCTGTCAGTGCTCAGACCATACACCGCACACTGCATCAAATTAGTCTGCATGGCTGTCATCCCAGAAGGAAGCCTCTTCTAAAGATGATGTACAAGAAAGTCCGCAAACAGATTGAAGACCAGCAGACTAAGGACATGGATTACTGGAACCATGTCCTGTGGTCTGATGAGACCAAGATAAACGTATTTGGTTCAGATGGTGACAAGCGTGTGTGGGGGCAACCAGGTGAGGAGGACAAAGACAAGTGTGTCTTGTCTACAGTCAAGCATGGTGGTGGGAGTGTCATGGTCTGGAGCTGCATGAGTGCTGCTGGTGTCTTGCTGAGAAAGTTCCCCCGGCGGATAAGGATCCCCCTGTACTGCGCAGGCGCGGCGCTTGCGCAGTACGAACGACTAGGAGCCTCCGAAAATAGCCGAAGATTAAAAACTTCAATCAGCTGTACATGGCGGCTGCGCCCTGGGTCCAGGTTGAAGCCCCACCATCCAAGTGGATCCAGAAGGAGAATAAAAAAGTGGCGAGCGAAGCGAGGCCGTGCCCGAAGCGCGGCGAGCGAAGCGAGCCCGCAAGGGGCCCTCTTACAGGCGCCGTGTACAGCTGATTTCTAGTGTATTCGGCTTCAGCTATTTCCGCTGGCTCCTACTGTGCAAGCGCTGTGCCTGCGCAGTAGAGGGGGGTCCTTATCCGCCGAGGGGAACTTTCTCGGCAGAACACCGGCACTGAGGAGCTACAGATCATTGAGGGAACCATGAATGCCAACATGTACTGTGACATACTGAAACAGAGCATGATCCCCTCCCTTCAGAGACTGGGCCGCAGGGCAATATTCCAACATGATAATGACCCCAAACACACCTCCAAGATGACCACTGCCTTGCTAAAGAAGCTGAGGGTAAAGGTGATGGACTGGCCAAGCATGTCTCCAGACCTAAACCCTATTGAGCATCTGTGGGGCATCCTCAAACGGAAGGTGGAGGAGCGCAAGGTCTCTAACATCCTCCAGCTCTGTGATGTCATCATGGAGGAGGGGAAGAGGACTCCAGTGACAACCTGTGAAGATCTGGTGACCTCCATGCCCAAGAGGGTTAAGGCAGTGCTGGAAAATAATGGTGGCCACACAAAATATTGACACTTTGGGCCCAATTTGGAGATTTTCACTTAGGGGTGTACTGACTTTTGTTGCCAGCGGTTTAGACATTAATGGCTGTGTGTTGAGTTATTTTGAGGGGACAGCAAATTTACACTGTTATACAAGCTGTACACTCACTACTTTACATTGTAGCAAAGTGTCATTTCTTCAGTGTTGTCACATGAAAAGATAGAAGAAAAGATTTACAAAAAATGTGAAGGGTGTACTTACTTTTGTGAGATACTGTTATATATTTTTTTAGCAGAGACTTTAGAGAATAAAATGGTGGTTGTTGTAATATTTTATGTCACACTGTATTTGCGCAGCGGTTTTTCAAATGCAATTTTTTAAAAAAAAAATACACTTTAACCACTTATACGCCCTAAGTTTGAAGAGGAATATCGTTCTTATGGCAGCAGCTAGCTCTTCTTTGGTCCGCTTTCCGATAATAGTGGTCTCTGCGGCGGATTCGCTGCAGGATCACTTTTATCAGCGGCGGGAGAGCCCCCCCCCCCACCGCCGCGCTTCCGGTGGCCCCCACCGCTTACCGGAGCCGTTGGCAGCGGCGGAGGCAATTGGATCTTCTCCCATGCTGGGTATGGAGATGATTGAGGGGAAGATGCTCCCCCTCCCCCCGTCTCCATATCATTACAGGGCGGAAGCGACGTAAAAACCTCACTTTGACGTCAGTTAAAGTAATGCCGCGCCGTACGGCAAAAAATGGCCGGGTCAGTAAAGCGGAACTTTCCGTCAATTTTTCATTTTTCCATCTATTAAATCTTCTGCTCTTGTTGTTGTTGTTTTAACTTTGGATAGTAAAACATTTTTTGTTCTGCCAGCAAATCCCTTATACAGCCCACTTCCTTCTTGTCTGGTCATTAGTCCAGGCTTATGACATCATCTGGCACAGCTCTCTCTCTCCCTCTCACCTGAGAGTTTGCCAGTAAGGGAGGGGAGGGATGAGTCATAAGAGGGCCAATGAGAGCTGCAGAGCTGGAGGTGTGCCTCTGTGTAAATCCAGGAAGTGAACCGGCAGCAGCTTCAGCTGCCCACAGTTAAGATGGCTGCAGCCAGACTCAGTGGTGGGAGATTTCTGCAGAATATTTGGCAAAGTACAGAATCCGAGTATATAGAAAATAATATGCAAAGTGGTTGGGAGGGAAGCTTCAGAGTGGCGAAGATCTTTTTATTTACAAAATGATGTGAGCAGACCGCAGTTCCTCTTTAACCACTTGCCGCCCGCAACGCAATCAAACGACGGCTGGGCGGTGCGGCTCTCGGTTCTGGGTGGATGTCATATGGTGCCTTCCCAGAACGACCGATCTAGTGCGCCCCCCGGGGGTGGGGGTGCAGTGTGGCAATTGAGGCCGCGACATGTTGCTAGGACACGGGGCGACCGCGATCTGTGAAAAGAGCCGCGCCACTTTAACCATGTGATCGGCTGTGTCCAATCACAGCCGGTCACATGTAAACACGGAGATGCCGGTAATCGGCGCTCCTCACCTCACACTGACAGAGGAGAGGAGAGGAGAGGAGAGGAGAGGCGATCAGCGGCATCTCCTCACAGGGGACAGCTAGGGATGTAATCAGGGCACTGATTACAATTAAGTGCCACCAGTGCCAGCAATCAGTGCCAACCAGTGCCCACTAGTGCCAGCAATCAGTGCCAACCAGTGCCCACTAGTGCCAGCAATCAGTGCCAACCAGTGCCCACCAGTGCCAGCAATCAGTGCCAACCAGTGCCCACTAGTGCCAGCAATCAGTGCCAACCAGTGCCCACTAGTGCCAGCAATCAGTGCCAACCAGTGCCCACTAGTGCCAGCAATCAGTGCCAACCAGTGCCCACCAGTGCCAGCAATCAGTGCCAACCAGTGCCCACTAGTGCCAGCAATCAGTGCCAACCAGTGCCCACCATGCCAGCAATCAGTGCCAACCACTGCCCACAACTGGCACCAATCTGTGCCCACAAGTGCCAGCAATCAGTGGCCATTAGTGATGACAGTCAGTGCTGGCTATCAATGCCACCTATCTGTGGCCAGTGCCCATCAGTGCCGCCTATCAGTGCCCATAGGTGTGGCATATTCGTGCCTCCTCATCAGTGCCCATCAGTGCAGGAGAAAAAGTACTTCTTTACAAAATTTACTGATAGAAACTAAGAAAAACTTTTTTTTTTTTTTTTTTCAAAATTTTTGGTCTGTTTTTTTTTTCCGGAAAAAATAAAAAACTGCAGAGGTGATGAAATACCAGCAAAAGAAATCTCTATTTGTGTGAAGAAAATGATAAAAATATCCCATGTGTACAGTGTTGTATGACCGCGTAATTGTCATTCAAAGTGTGACAGCGCTGAAAGCTGAGAATTGGCCTGGGCACAGGAAGGGGGGTCTAAGTGCCCGGTATTGAGGTGGTTAAGGGGAGGGGGTTAAACCTTCTGGAGCTGAAGTGGTTAAAGCGTGACATGTTTGGTATCTATTTACTCGGCCTGACATCATCTTTTTTATTTTACTAAAGCAATCGGGTAATATATTGGGGTTTTTGTACATTAACATTTTTTTTTTTTTTTAAATGTGTATTTTTTCACTAAACCATTTGCAAAACAGCTGTGACATAAAAAAATAAATCGCAACACCCACCATTTAATTCTCCAGGCCTCTGCTTAAAAAAAAATATATAGAAAAAAAAAAAAAATAAATTAAAAAAAAAAAAAAAAAAAAATATATATATATATATATAAAATGTTTGGGGGGGGGTTTGGGTAATTTTCTAGAAAATAAACAAAATACTGATTGTTACGTGTGAACAAAAAGTCCCAGAAAAGTTTTGCTCGCCGAGCGGTTAAACAAAACGGCAAATTTATGAATTTAGGGCCCCCTGTAGCGTCACAGATGGCGACCCATCACATTTCGCTACCCGCTGGAGTGCGCAGGCGCGACGCAGTTTTGTCGTAACGCATATGGCTGCGACGCGCGTGCGCACTCCAGCGGGTAGCGAAATGTGATGGGTCGCCATATGTGACACTACACCCCCCCCCCCCCTCCCCAGTGACCACCATTCTCCATGTGTGAGGGCAGCCACATTCCTTCCCACTAAATCTCCCGAAAACTGAACCCAGCTCCTGGAATCGGTAGGTGGCCGGCTCTAGAATCCCCCTCCCCCTCACGGTGACCCCCTAACTGTAATCTGAATACTTCGGGACAAACCTTCACTTGCCCACACTTAATATGGACGCTCGGGGGACCTCTTCCCTCACCGCGCATGCGCGCTGAGTATTATAACAACGAGCGCCTTTTATTTTTATTATTGAATATGGAGACACTATACCGAGCGGGACACACCTTCCGGGTCACGGCCTGTGATTGGCGAAGCTTTTCTGGGTCGCTCAGGGCTGAAATTCTTTGTTTCAGTTGAGCCCTCAGCGCCCGCTTAGCTGCGTGTACCGACGCCATCATTATCACGGCTCCGCCCACCCCGCTGATGTCATGTGACGTGCAGAGCGGGCGGAGCTATCAGAAGGAGGGGGGAGGGGCCTGCTGGGGTCACGTGGTGAGTGAAATCCTGAGGAGTGAAGGATGATTGGACAATAGTTTAACAACTTGTCATGTTTTTTTTTTTTTAACAAATCAGCAATTTTTTAGATGGAAAGTGTGTTTAACCCCTTCAGTACCGGGCACTCCCCTCCCCCTCCTACCAGGACAATATTCAGCTTTCAGCGCTGTCGTACTTTGAATGACAATTACGCGGTCACACAACACTGTACACACATAGGACATTTTTAAAAATGTTTTCACACAAATAGAACTTTCTTTTGGTGGTATTTAATTTTGAAAAAAAAATGTGTTTTTCTATGTCTTTGTTATAACAGTTTGTAAAGTAATTTTTCTCCTTCACTGATAGATGGCACTGATGGGCACTGATATGCAGCACTGATGGGCACTGATATGCAACACTGATGGGCACTGATATGCAACACTGATGGGCACTGATATGCAGCACTGATGGGCACTGATAGGTGGCACTGATAGGTGGCACTGATGGGCACTGATATGCAGCACTGATGGGCACTGATAGGTGGCACTGATAGGTGGCACTGATGGGCACTGATAGGTGGCACTGATATGTGGCACTGATGGGCACTGATAGGTGGCACTGAACTGTCTTTGTTATAACAGTTTGTAAAGTAAATTTTCTCCTTCACTGATAGGTGGCACTGATGGGCACTGATATGCAACACTGATGGGCACTGATATGCAGCACTGATGGGCACTGATATGCAGCACTGATGGGCACTGATATGCAACACTGATGGGCACTGATAGGTGGCACTGATGGGCACTGATATGCAGCACTGATGGGCACTGATAGGTGGCACTGATGGACACTGATAGGTGGCACTGATGGGCACTGATAGGTGGCACTGATATGTGGCACTGATGGGCACTGATAGGTGGCACTGATAGGTGGCACTGATGGGCACTGATATGCGGCACTGATGGGCACTGATATGCAGCATTGATGGGCACTGATAGGTGGCACTGATATGTGGCACTGATGGGCACTGATATGCGGCACTGATGGGCACCGATATGCAGCACTGATAGGCACTGATGGGCCCTGACAGATGGCACTGATGTGTGGCACTGATGGGCACTGATACTTTTGTGCACTTCAAATAAAGTTTTTAGAAAAACAAGACAAAAAGGTAGCTGTGTGATAAGCTTAATTGTGCACCGCACTGCCCCGTACAGCTGAAGGAGAGGTGAAGGGCTCTGGCAGTTGTTCATTTTATGGTGACTTCCCCCCAATGGCCCTGGAATGATCGCTCTCATTATGTAATCCATGGCGGTTTTTATAAATGTTAGTGCAACTGACACTTTCTTATTTCGGTGCCCCCGACGCATGCGTTTACATTTGTATGTCCATGTACCTGGGGGTGGGTGTTATAACCACTTTCTGCACCACAAAGCTACATACCCGTTTGTCGCTGCCCGCTTCCAGGTTCGCATGCGCATGATTGTACACAGTGGGAGGCTGTCAGCAAATCCCGGCCAATGATTCACAGCCAGGTCCAATCACAGTCCAGATCACAGGGCTCGCCTCAGAGGGAGCGATCTCTTTGTTTCTTCTCCCTGCAAAGCAGAGAGAAGAAACAAATTGATTTGTAGTAAAAATCAGCACACATTACACATTGTTAGGCACACAGGTAACCCTCTCGATTGCCCCTTCCCAGCCAGTGTCATTAGTACAGTGACAGTGCATAGTATTAGCGCTGATCACTGTATTAGTGCCACTTGCGATGTCAGTGGCAGTTAGTCAGTTCCCCCCAGCGTCAGTGTCAGGTTGCCCGCCGCACTATCACAGTCCCACTATAAATCGCTGATCACCACCATTACTAGTATAAAAAGAAGAAAATGCCAGTATATATATCCCATAGTTTGTAGACGCTATACCTCTAATGCAAACCAATCAATATACAGTGCCTTGAAAAAGTATTCATACCGCTTGAGATTTTCCACATTTTGTCATGTTACAACCAAAAATATAAATGTATTTTATTGGGATTTTATGTGATAGACCAACACAAAGTGGCACAAAATTGTGAAGTGGAAGGAAAATGATAAATTATACAAATAAATATGTGAAAAGTGTGGGGGGGGCATTTGTATTCAGCCCCCTTTGCTCTGATACCCCTAACTAAAATCTAGTGGAACCAATTGCCTTCAGAAGTCACCTAATTAGTAAATAGAGTCCGCCTGTGTGTAATTTAATCTCAGTATAAATACAGCTGTTCTGTGAAGCCCTCAGAGGTTTGTTAGAGAACCTTAGTGAACAAACAGCATCATGAAGACCAAGGAGCACACCAGACAGATCAGGGATAAAGTTGTGGAGAAGTATAAAGCAGGGTTAGGTTCTAAAAAAATATCCCAAGCTTTGAACATTTCACGGAGCTCTGTTCAATCCATCATCGGAAAATGGAAAGAGTATGGCACAACTGCAAACCTACCAAGACATGGCCGTCCACCTAAACTGACCGGCCGGGCAAGGAGAGCATTCATCAGAGAAGAGCCAAGAGGTCCATGGTAACTCTGGAGGAGCTGCAGAGATCCACAGCTCAGGTGGGAGAATCTGTCCACAGGACAACTATTAGTCGTGTTCTCCACAAATCTGCCCTTTATGGAAGAGTGACAAGAAGAAAGACATTGGTGAAAGAAAGTCATAAGAAGTCCTGTTTGCAGTTTGTGAGAAGCCATGTGGGGGACACAGCAAACATGTGGAAGAAGGTGATCTGGTCAGATGAGACCAAAATTTAACGTTTTGGCCTTAAAGCAAAATGCTATGTGTGGCGGAAAACTAACACTGCACATCACCCTGAACACACCATCCCCACCGTGAAACATGGTGGTGGCAGCTTCATGTGGTGGGGGTGCTTTTCTTCAGTAGGGACAGGGAAGCTGGTCAGAGTTGATGGGAAGATGGATGGATACAAATACAGGACAATCTTAGAAGAAAACCTGTTAGAGTCTACAAAAGACTTGAGACTGGGGCGGAGGTTCACCTTCCAGCAGGACAACGACCCGAAACATCCAGCCAGAGCTACAATGGAATGGTTTAGATCAAAGCATATTCATGTGTTAGAATGGCCCAGTCACAGTCCAGACCTAAATCACATTGAGAATCTGTGGCAAGACTTGAAAATTGCTGTTCACAGACGCTCTCCATCCAATCTGACAGAGCTTGAGATATTTTACAAAGAAGAATGGGCAGAAATGTCCTCTCTAGATGTGCAAAGCTGGTAGAGACATCCCCAAAAAGACTTGTAGAGAAAGGGGGTTCTACAAAGTATTGACTCCGGGGGGCGCCATACAAATGCCCCCCCCCACACTTTTCACATATTTGTAAAAAAATTTGAAAACTATTTATCATTTTCCTTCCACTTCACAATTATGAGCCACTTTGTGTTGGTCTATCACATAAAATCCCAATAAAATACATTTACATTTTTGGTTGTAACATGACAAAATGTGGAACATTTCAAGGGGTATGAATACTTTTTCAAGGCACTGTACAGCAGAATACATGTTGTCCTCAATTTATAAAGAAATTGATTTTTTTTGGATATGTTTTACAGCAGAAAGTAAAAAATATCATTTTTTTTTTCAAAATTTTCAGTCTTTTTTCGTTTATAAAATAAAAAGAAAACCCAGTGGTGATCAAATACTACCAAAAGAAAGCTTGATTTGTGTGAAAATAAAATAACGTGCATTTTTTTTGAGTACAGTGTCATATGACCGCACAATTACCAGTTAAAGTAGCACAGTGCTGAATAGCAAAAAATGGCCTGGTCATGAAAGGGGGTAAAACCGTCCGGAGGTCAAGTGGTTAAAAAAGAATTCTAGAAAAAAAAAGATGTCCCCAGTGAGGCTGTGGTTGTGCGGGTTAACTGCTAGTTTTTGTTTAGAGGTGAAAAGAGTGGAGATATACTTACCTAATCCACCGATCGATCCTCCGAGCTCAAGACCTGCCCCCCCCCCCCGCACATTAGCAGTCTTGTGCATGGACCCTTCCTGACGTCATGACGCCCATAGACTGGCTCTGGAGTTGAGGACGGCAGGAACAGTCTACTGCTGGATGCGGGGGGGAGCCTGGTTTCCCAGGGGATTAAAGGTTTTGGGACAAGCATAGCCTTTCTGTGCGCCCCTGGACAAAAAATGAGCAGTTAGCCCATGCAGTGCTGGCACAGCTCCACTGTACGGGAAAATAAGAATATTTTCCCGTATTTTCCTGCTTTAAAGTGTTTGTGAACCCTTACATATCCCTAGTGAGGTGACTGTCCTCAGGTGATACACAGAAATTAAACAAATCCTCCAACATAAGTTGTACCTGCTTATCTGCAGTCTTCTCTTCTCTGCATATGTTCAAAGTCCCTTTTTTTTAAGCTTGTGTGGGAGATCAGAAAAAAGGGGGCGGAGACCTGAAGTTAAACTCTGTAGAGCTCAGTGAGAAAAGCTCCGACAGCTGATTTCTGGGAAGGGACACCCCCCCCCAACGCCCTTCCACACAGAAACAGAGCTGAGGCTGTCAATCACAGGCTGTGTTAATACCGATGTAATGCTGCGCTATCCAAAAGTAATCATATGGTAATCTTACATCTTACTAAATCCAAATTATTACTGACTGCAGTTAAATAGTGGTGGTGAGATATTCAATTCCTAGTGAGCATAATATTGGAATCTTATGCGATTAAAAGTTGCGCAATCATAAACAATAAAAAATTGCTTAAGCATAAGATTGCAATATTATGCTCACTAGATTTTTTACATAGGAATGGAATATCTCACCACCACTATTTAACTGTAGGAATGGAATATCTCACCACCACTATTTAACTGTAGGAATGGAATATCTCACCACCACTATTTAACTGTAATCAGTAATAATTAGGATTTAGTAAGATTACCATATGATTACTTTTGGATAGTGCAGCATTACATTGGTATTTTGGAATGGCAGCGCCTGCACCCGAAGCCAGTGGACGGATCGGCCTCGGGGGATCGACATGGCGGGCTCCCTGGACAGGTAAGTGTCTTTATTAAAAGTGTCCTTATTAAAAGTCAGCAGCTACAGTTACTTGTAGCTGCTGACTTTTTAAAAAAAAATGTTTTTTTAATGCGGCTGGAACTCGGCCTTAATTGCTATTACAAGCAGGGGAAGAGGACGTCCCCCCCCCTCCCCCGCCTTCCGCAGTTCTCTCCGTCTCTTCTTTCCCACCAGGAGACCCAAGCATCCAGCCGGCGCATCCGCCGGGATCGGCTTTGATTGGCGGTTCATGATAGGACCCGGAAGCGATGAGCTGACATCATTTTTGATTCACCCGGGTGGCAATGGCACCATTTTTAAAAATCTAAAGTATTAAAAAAACACAGATCTCAGGGTTTTGAATGCTTTTAAGTGCAGAGGAGAGATTTGAGGGTCTTATAGATCCCTCCATAAAGAGGACATGTCACCGCCTATTACTGTCACATGGGATGGTTACATTTTCATCTGACAGCAATAAAAGTGATAGATTTTTTTTTTTTAAAGCAACAATGTTTCTGTTATAATTTTTTTATAAGAAATGTTTCTCCTTCACTGATAGGCACTGATGAGGTGGCACTGATAGGCAGCACTGATAGGCAGCACTGATGAGGAGGCATTGATGGGCACTGACAGGCATCACTGATTGGTAGTGATAGGCTCCATTGATAGGGCACTAATGAGGCGGCACTGATGAGGTGGCACTGATGAGGTGGCACTGATGAGGTTGCACTAATGGGGTGACACTGATGAGGTAGCACTGATAGGCGGCACTGATGGGAGGCAATTATAGGCACTGATAGGTGGCACTGATGAAGAGTCATTGATGGGCACTGACAGGCATCACTGATTGGTTGTTAGAGGCTCAATTGATGGGCACTAATGAGGCAGTACTGATGAGGCGGCACTGATGAGGTGGCCCTGATGAGGCGGCACTGATGAGGTGGCACTAATGTGCACCACTGATAGACCCTGATAGGCAGCAATTATAGGCACTGATAGGTGGCACTGATAGGTGACAATTATAGGCACTGATAGGTGGCACTGATGGGAGGCAATTATAGGCACTGATAGGTGGCACTGATGAGGAGGCATTGATGGGCACTGACAGGCATCACTGATTGGTAGTGATAGGCTCAATTGATGGGCACTAATGAGGCGGCACTGATGAGACGGCACTGATGAGGTGGCCCGGAAGGGCTGGCACTGATGAGGCGGCACTGATGGGGTGGCACTGATGAGATGGCACCAGTGCTGGGACAAGGTCATCCAGCGCCCAGGGCAAAGATGCCAAACTGCGCCCCCCCTTTGCCTTAGGGTTAGGGTCAGGGTTCCCCCCACCCCTGTAATAAACCATTGCGCCAGGGGCAGCCTCCCCTCCTGCCCACCCCTTGTCCCGGCCCTGGATGGCACTAATATGCAACACTGATGGGCCCTGATAGGCGGCACGGGTAGGTAGCAATTATAGGCACTGATAGGCGGCACTGATGGGCACAGATAGGCAGCACTGATGAGGAGGCATTGATGGGCACTGACAGTTATTACTGATGCGCACTGATTGGTAGTCATAGGCTGCATTGATGAGGCAACACTGATGGGCACTGATGAGGTGGCACTGATGAGGCGGCACTTATGGGGCGGCACAGATGGGCACTGATAATTGGCACTGATAGGCAGCACTTATTGACACAGATCGGCGGCAATGATGAAACTGCACTGATCTGTGGCACTGATGAGGAGTTATTGATAGGCACTGATAGGCAGCACTGATGGTCAGTGTTGGGGCTGCACGTATGATCAGTGCCCTGATTGCATTGAAATTCATTAACCACGTGCCGCAGATCGCCGTAGCTGTACGTCGGTACTTTGGCGCTAAATACCGTCGTTATGGCAGCAGCTAGCTCCCTCAACCCCGGTATTTTCAGAAACGGCGGGCGATCCTCTTTGTGATAAAAGTCGTCTCTGCAGCGGATTTGCCTCGAGATCCCTCTTATCGGGCGCGTTCCGGACGTCTCCGCTTTTACCGGAGCCCTCGGTAGCGGCGGAGACAATCGCGTCCTCTCCCCCTGACAGGCCTGGATGTCGACCCGCTCGGCTCCATACCATTGGATGACGGAAACGACGTCAAACGTCACTTCCACCCAATAGTCTTAAAGGTGAAATTATTTTATTTGGAAAAAAAAAAAAGACATTTGATTAATTTTTTAATTGCATTTTAGTGTAAATATGAGATGTGACGTCTTTTTGACCCCCCAGATCTGATATATAAGAGGACCTGTCATGATTTTATTCTATTACAAGGGATGTTTACATTCCTTGTAATAGAAATAAAAGTGAAACAAAATGTCTTTTTTTTAAAGGACAGTGTAAAAATAAAAAGTAAAATAAATAAGAAAAAAAAAAATATATATATATAAAGCGCCCCGTCCCGACAAGCTTGCGCAGAAGCGAACGCATACACGAGTAGCGCCCGCATATGAAAACGGCGTTCAAACCGCACATGTGAGGTATCGCCGTGATCGGTATAGAGCGAGAGCAATAATTCCAGCCATAGACGTCCTCTGTAACTCAACATGCAACTTTTTAAACGTCGCCTATGGAGATTTTTAAGGGTAAAAGTTTGTCGCCATTCCACGAGCGGGGCGCGATTTTGAAGCGTGACATGTTGGGTATCAATTTACTCGGCGTAACATCATCTTTCACCATATA